>NC_138774.1:278916770-279599270 GCF_965119305.1 Pelophylax lessonae | reverse complement strand
AGAGAGCGAGAGCAAGAGAGAGCGAGAGCAAGAGAGAGCGAGCGCAAAAGAGAGAGCGAGAGCAAGAGAGAGAGAGCGAGAGCAAGAGAGAGAGAGCGAGAGCAAGAGAGAGACAGCAAGAGACAGCGAGAGCGAGGTGCCGCCTCTTTGCTTGGCTGGAAAACTTCCTTTATCATTTACTTGCCTCCCAATTTTTTAAAAATGGGAACATTTGTAGCATTGGCCCCGTAAGGACTGCCAGGTATTCACTCTATGGGTCCCCCTTAGTTACCAGCACATAGTCATGACAGATACAATTTCTTAATTCCTCCACTGGCTCACTCTAGTCCTGGGGCATTTGGTTGTTTTGTGGTTTATTGTAAAATGGGGATAGAAGAAGTAAATAGTGGGATACTCCAATCTAACTATAGACAATGTTAAGGACTCCCATCTTCTGATACAGCCAGGCTGTTGATTCACCCTGCCACTGCGGATCAATTTGGATTTAGTCTGTTTTCCTAAGACGACTCAGTGAACAAACAATTATCTTCCCCAGTACAGTATACTCTCTCTCTTCCTCTGCTGACACCCATCCACTGACTAGCCTACGAGTAGGGGTGACCCCACTGCGGTCAGGCCCTGTGACACCAGTCCCTGTACCAGAGGCATAACTAGAACCTTCAGGGCCCAGGTGCAAGAAACCATTAAGGGCCCCCGGACCCCTGGCTGGGGCCCTTCCCTTCAAGCCTGGGGCTTTTCCTACTGATCCTGGGGCCCTTTACTGGTCGTTATTATGGTCCCACAGTGGGTCCCTTTCACAAGTTCTGCAGTGGGCTCCCTTCCTGCCATCTTGGGGCCTCCCCACGGTGGTGGAATGCCAGGGCCTGGGTGCAAGTGTGACCTTTGCGATCCTGGAAGTTCACCCACTGGTGTCAGTAGTTTTAATTTTTTGGTATTTTAATTATAATATTTTTTATCATTTTATTTTATTTTTTTTTAAATGTCACTGACTATGACTCTGTCCATTCAGAAAAGCAAGGAGCTGGTAAATTACATTATTACCGACCCCTTCTTGGTTCTCTATTGCGACACATCCCCTGCAGCAGCCGGCAGGAGAGGGGAGGGAGCACAGTGGGGGGGGGGGGGGGCACACAGGGGCCCAGAGACAGCAGAAGACAAATGAACTGAATAGGAGGAGTGGAGTGGACAGCATACAGAGGAAACAATCTCCACCATTTTCCTCCTGCAGCTATAGGAGGAAAAAGGAGGACAGTGATTTCTCTACATGCTGCCCCCACCACCCCACTGTTCCTCCTATCCCGATGTACAGGGGACCTGCACAGGCCCCCTGGTGCATGGGGCCCGGTTGCAATTGCAACCCCTGTAGTTACGCCCCTGCCCTGTACTCACGATACTGCAGTCCCACGGTCTCCAGTGTCTCCCCCCTCAGTCAGCTCTCCTGGACCTCTGGGTTCAGCTCCTCTCAACCGCTCCTCTGGTCCTCAGGACGACCTCCTAGGACCGCATGACACCTCTACAGAGGAGGAGGAGGCAACCGCCCCCTCCCTCCGGGACTCTGCAGCACATGTGCTCCTGGCTTTTATACAGTATCCCAGAATGCAACGAGGCGACCTACCCTCTGCCAATCACCAGGGCTGTATCAAAAGCCTATGCACCCATTGGTCAGGTTTCCTCCCCCTGTCCAACATGCCTCCCTATTGGACCAGCGTGAAACACTTTACAGACTTAATGAATTGCATACTGAGCACAATGAGCAGACCTCACTAACAGATCCCGCTCTCTGGTAGGCAGAAAACAATATAGATTCACCTGCAGCCACTCTGATAGGCAGACAAAGCTCAAAACTATACTTTCTCTCTAGCACCTACCTAGGAGGGTGTTACACACCTATTAGAAAAAGTATGTAGGCATAGGACACGCCCCCTGCCACGCCCTTTTACCCACTTGCCTACCGGGCACTTTCACCCCCTTCCTGGCCAGACAAATTTTCAGCTTTCAGCGCTGTCACACTTTGAATGAGAATTGCCCGGTCATGCAACACTGTGCCCATATAAAATTGCTATTTTTTTTTTCAAACTAATAGAGCTTTCTTTTGGTGATATTTAATTACCGCCAGGTTTTTTAGTTTTTTTGTTAAACAAATGGAAAAGTACCGATAATTTTGAGAAAAAAAAAAAAAAATTGTTCAAAAGTTTGCTATAAAATTTAGCAAACCGATCATTTTTCTCCTTCGCTGATGTGGCGGCGGGGCTGCGGTTAGAAATCATGGGGCCCCGTACAACCTACCTGGCAGGGCCCCCCGAATATATCAAGAAAATATTTTCACTAAAAACACTCTAAAATCATTATTAGCGGCCCCAAGCGTAACAGAGAACCTGAGTGATTTAGTTAAAAATGTCTCCAATTATTCCGCCTCGCCCTTTTGTGAAATCGGGTTCATCGTACCCCTACCCATTCACCAAAAAAGTGTAAAAAAAAAACCACAGAACACAGTTTTTGACAATCCCGACACCCGCCGGACAGGAAAAATAGAAAAAAAAAATTCAAAAACACTTCCGCCTTCATTAAGCCTTCAGCGGTGTGGGGGGGGGGGGGGTAACGGCACAGCGAAAGGGGGGGGGATCAGAAACAGGCAGAACAGGGGGGGGGGGGGTCGGTGTCGGAGAAGTAATTACAGGAACAACGCCCTGTGTCTGTGTCTCTCCCTGCAGCAGCTGAAAGCTAGCAGGAGGGGGAAAAACTGGCTTTCATCTTTTCTTTTTTTTTTAACGAGTAATGGCGGCGATCTGCGATTTTTTTTTTTGCAGGACTGCGACATTGCGGCGGACGGATCGGACCCCTGACTGACATTTTTGACCCTTTTGGGGGTACCAGTGACATTACTACAGTAATCAGTGCTATAAATATGCACCGTTACTGTAAAAATGACACTGGCAGGGAAGGGGTTAACTTTTATTGGTGATCAAGGGGTTAATGTATGCCTGGTGCTTACTGACGTGTGTGGGGGGAGGGGACTGAGTGACACAGGGACAGATCGCAGGTTCAGCTATGCTGAACACTGCGATCTGTCCCTCCCTGTCACTTAGGAGATCCGCCCGCTTTGTTTACACAAGCGGGCGGATCTCCACACTCGATCCCCGACAATCGGGGAAGAGCGGCGGTGATTACCTCCTCTCCTCCCCTGGCCCGACTCCCGCTGTGACTGAAAACAGCGGGAGCGAGCCTCCGAGAGAGGGGAATGTCCGGTGACGTAGGTTTACGTCGCCAGACGATAACGAGCCACTGTGCCACAGTAGCAGCACAGTGAGCAGCGTTAAAGTGGTTAATAAAGTTGTTAGGAAGCAGGGCATTCTGGGTAGCATTTATACAGGAAGTGAATCAGCCACCATTTTGAGAAGATACAGCGGGGCAGCAAGACATGTTTTTCTCAATCTCCCGCCATCATCCCCAGAGAGAGCTTAAAAAGTGAGTTCTTGTTATCCCACCCTGTATTATAGATCATTGTTTCTTTGTTGTATGCAGTATTGTACTGATTGATGTTTATTTTTATCAATTTGTAGTTTCACCTGGCTTGTTCTAATAAATTTGAGATCAAAGAAATATGGTATGTGAAGTTCATGGAGCTGGAAGGTTTATCTCTCTGTCCTAGAGACAGAACTACTATTCCCTTATGTTGGCTTTTGAAATTTACAAATGCAGCAATTTAGAAATTAGATGAACAGTTTAGCAACTCAAAACACTTTCTGATTGATAAAAAAACGTGCATTTTAACCACTTAAGCCCCGGAAGATTTTACCCCCTTCCTGACCAGGGCCTAGTTTGCGATTCGGCACTGCGTGACTTTAACGGACAATTGCACGGTCGTGCGACGCTGTACCTAAACTAATTTGATGTCCTTTTTTCCCCACAAACAGAGCTTTCTTTTGGTGGTATTTGATCACCTGTGCGATTTTTTGATCATGCGCTATAAACAAGAAAAGAGCAACAATTTTGCAAAAATAACAATATTTTTCACATTTTTTATATGAAATTCCCCAAAAAAAAAAAAATATATAAAAATCAAAATTTAACATTTTAGGCCAATTTGTTTTCTGCTACATACTTTTGGTAATAAAAAAAAAGTAAAAATCGCAAAAAGCGTATTTTGATTGGTTTGCGCAAAAGTTATTGCGTTTGCTAACTAAGGGAAAGATTGTCATTTTTTGTTGTTTTTTTTTTAACGCGTAATGCGATTTTTTTTTGCAGGACTGCGACATTGCGGCGGACAGATCGGACCCTTGACTGATATTTTTGACACTTTTGGGGGGTACCAGTGACATTACTACAGTAATCAGTGCTATACATATGCACTGTTACTGTAAAATGACACTGGCAGGGAAGGAGTTAACTTTTTTTGAGAGGGAGGGGTTATAAGTGTGCCTAGGGGCGTGATTCTAACTGTGATTGGCTGTGGCTTGAGCTGTAAGAACAGTGATCAACGGTCCTACATAGTAGAACCGTATGATCACCATTCTTACACAGGAGAATGACAGGCAGCTTTGTTTACATTAGCCGCCTGCCTTTCTCCCGATGTAACGGACGATCGCGAGTGCTCGACGGACATCGGGTCCGCCGGGCACACGCGCAGGGGGGGGGTCCGTGACCGAGCGGGAGCGCGCATTCGGCGGCACGCGCTCGCTCCCCAGAGCCTCACAGGCTAGCGACGTAGTCCTACGTCGCTTTGCCTGTGAGGGGCTGACCGCCGCAGTAAATATACTGACAGCAGTCAGCAAGTGGGGCAGGGGGCCGCCTCTCCCAACTCAGGGGCCGTCTTGGGACAGTCTCTCCAACTCAGGGGCTGTTAGGAGCTGTGCATTTAGATCTTTCCTCCTCCCCTTGGCTGTCCCTACCCCAGCCCTTTCCTTAACCACTTCTGGACCGGAAAGGTTTTGCCCCCTTAATGACCAGGGCCATATTTTGCGATTCGGCACTGCATTATTTTAACAGAAAAGTGCGCGGTCGTGCAACGCTGAACCCAAATAAAATCAATGTCCTTTTTTTTCCCGCAAATAGAGCTTTCTTTTGGTGGTATTTGATCACCTCTGCGATTTTTATTTTTTGCGCTATTAACAAAAAAAGTGACAATTCTGATAAAAAAAAAAAAACACAATATTTGTCACATTCTGCTATAGGACATTCTCAAGATAAAAAAAATTTAAAATTATTTTTTTTTTCAACATTGTAGGCCAATTTTTTCTTCTGCTACATATTTGTTAAAAAAGTAAATAAATCGCAATCAGCGTATTTTGATTGGTTTGCGCAAAAGTTATCGCGTCTACTAACTACGGGAAAGATGTCATTTTTATTGGTTTTTTTTTTTCTTACTAGTAATGGCGGCGATTTGCAACTTTTTGCGGGACTGTAACATTGCGGCGGACAGATCGGACCCCTAACTGACATTTTTGACACTTTTGGGATGGACCAGTGACGTTACTACAGTAATAAGTGCTATAAATATACACTGTTACTGTAATAATGCCACTGGCAGGGAAGGGGTTAACACTGTGGGTGATCAAGGGGTTAAATGTGTACCTAAGGGAGTGATTCTAACTGTGGGGGGGCGTGGCTTGTGAAATGATCGCAGAGACCTGTGATCCTACATAGAAGGATCACAGGCACTCTCTGATCATTCCAGAGAGAACAGTCAGATGTGTTTACAACGGCTGACCATTCTTCTCTCTCAGCGGGGAGCGATCACGGGTGTTTGGCGGCGATCAGAGCCGCCTGCCCTGCGCATCGGAGTCCCTGCTGCTGAGTGGGGGCGGGAGCGCGCCGGCGGAAGCGCGCACTCGCCCCCTAGCTGCAGACGCGCAATGGGTCTAAAATAAGATATGCAATTAAAACAGTAAAGTTATCTTTAGGCCCTTTGGGCAATATTCCTCACACTGATGCGAGAAACTATTCTGCCAACTAACAACGTGGCACCATTTCTCCCATTGACACCAACAATGGGGCACTATTCCTCCCTCTGATATGAAACACTATTCTGCCAACTTACAATAGGGCACCATTTCTCCCATTGACACCAATAATGGGGCACTATTCATCCCACTGACAACGGGGCACTCCTCCTCCTAATGACGCCAACAACGGGGCACTCCTCCTCCTAATGACGCCAACAACGGGGCACTCCTCCTCCTAATGACGCCAACAACGGGGCACTCCTCCTCCTAATGACGCCAACAACGGGGCACTCCTCCTCCTAATGACGCCAACAACGGGGCACTCCTCCTCCTAATGACGCCAACAACGGGGCACTCCTCCTCCTAATGACGCCAACAACGGGGCACTCCTCCTCCTAATGACGCCAACAACGGGGCACTCCTCCTCCTAATGACGCCAACAACGGGGCACTCCTCCTCCTAATGACGCCAACAACGGGGCACTCCTCCTCCTAATGACGCCAACAACGGGGCACTCCTCCTCCTAATGACGCCAACAACGGGGCACTCCTCCTCCTAATGACGCCAACAACGGGGCACTCCTCCTCCTAATGACGCCAACAACGGGGCACTCCTCCTCCTAATGACGCCAACAACGGGGCACTCCTCCTCCTAATGACGCCAACAACGGGGCACTCCTCCTCCTAATGACGCCAACAACGGGGCACTCCTCCTCCTAATGACGCCAACAACGGGGCACTCCTCCTCCTAATGACGCCAACAACGGGGCACTCCTCCTCCTAATGACGCCAACAACGGGGCACTCCTCCTCCTAATGACGCCAACAACGGGGCACTCCTCCTCCTAATGACGCCAACAACGGGGCACTCCTCCTCCTAATGACGCCAACAACGGGGCACTCCTCCTCCTAATGACGCCAACAACGGGGCACTCCTCCTCCTAATGACGCCAACAACGGGGCACTCCTAATGACACCAACAACGGGGCACTCCTAATGACACCAACAACGGGGCACTCCTCCTAATGACACCAACAACAGGGCACTCCTCCTAATGACACCAACAACTGGGCACTACGCCTCCCAATAATAATGATGTTTGCTCCCATTGATGCCAGAAAACATTTACACTCTTGCTGGAAAAACCTGAGCCCGTTGTTTAAGTCTGGAGACCCCTGCTTTAGAGTGTTGATAGGGGGGGGGGGGGGAAGCAAAATAAGCAAATTAAACATCAGCCTTACATCACACATTATTGTGTCTAATGTTGGATAGCAGAATTCAAAAAACATAGGAATTTAGGAGATTTAAGGTTTCATCACCTTTGGAATACCAGCATGACACCATTAAAAAGGAACTTCTACTTCATAAGGAAATTCATATCACACAAAATTATCAGTAGGATGTCATTAAATGACTCAAACTGTACAAATATAATTACAGATAATTATAAAACATTAAACTTCTAACCTAAAATATAACCTTGACTAGTATGAGGAGCCAACCAAACTGAATTGATTTAAAGCTCTAAAAAAGATCCCTAAAGCCTAGTACACACCACTAGCCAGTTGAACGAAAAAAAAAACCTGACAGCCGCGGTCAGGGCCACTGTACTAACAATCCCCCCTGAGCCATTGTGTTTAGACAGGGGGGGGGGAGGCCCCCCCCCCCGGCAAGAACACTCTGGTTAGCCAATAGCGCTGATTGGGAGTCAGTCGGCTAATGGTTTTCCAGCATTCTGGGCCAGCTTCTGTTGGACCGGTTGCCATACACACAGGCCAAATGTCGGCTCGTTTTATTGAACCAGTCAACGTTGCCCAACATTCTGCCCATGTGTACTAGGCTTTACTCCCTTTCCCACTCCATTCCCTTCAACATATAGACCAGTGTTTCTCAACCTTTCAGTTGAGGCACCCTTGAAACATGATGGGCAATCTCAAGGCACCCTTGTGAAAAATGATGGGCAATCTCAAGGCACCCTTGTGAAAAATGATGGGCAATCTCAAGGCACCCTTGTGAAAAATGATGGGCAATCTCAAGGCACCCTTGTGAAAAATGATGGGCAATCTCAAGGCACCCTTGTGAAAAATGATGGGCAATCTCAAGGCACCCTTGTGAAAAATGATGGGCAATCTCAAGGCACCCTTGTGAAAAATGATGGGCAATCTCAAGGCACCCTTGTGAAAAATGATGGGCAATCTCAAGGCACCCTTGTGAAAAATGATGGGCAATCTCAAGGCACCCTTGTGAAAAATGATGGGCAATCTCAAGGCACCCTTGTGAAAAATGATGGGCAATCTCAAGGCACCCTTGTGAAAAATGATGGGCAATCTCAAGGCACCCTTGTGAAAAATGATGGGCAATCTCAAGGCACCCTTGTGAAAAATGATGGGCAATCTCAAGGCACCCTTGTGAAAAATGATGGGCAATCTCAAGGCATCCTTTAAAAATGATGGGCAATCTCAAGGCACCCTTGAAAAATAATGGGCAATCTCAAGGCACCCTTGAAAAATTATGGACAGTCTTGAGGCACCCCATTCCAAAATATAAAAGCTTTTCTAATATTTTTTCATAATGCAGCAACATTCACAAGTCCAAGCAGAACCACCGTTATAGGGGATTTATTCTTCCGAAGCAAATACACTTTTACAATTAAGCTGAAAGAGGAGAGCACAAAAGCTGGCCTGCAATTGAACATTAAGAAAACTAACATCGTGGCAACCGGTCCCATCACTCCTTCGCAAATAGAAGAAGAAATGGAAATAGTGACAGATTTTATCTTCCTAGGCTCCAGGATCATGGCAGGCGGTGACTGTAGCCATGCAATTAAGAGAGGCTTGCCTCTTTTTAGAACGCCTAGGCTTAACCTAGACGTTATAGAAAGCAGAGACATCATCCTACCGTCAAAGTGCCGTATAGTCAAAGCTATGGTTTTCCCAGTAGTAACCTATGGCTGTGAAAGTTGGACCGTAAGGAAGGCTGAACGTGGGAGAATTGATGCTTTTGAATTTGGTGTTGGAGAAGACTCTTGAAAGTCCCTTTGGACGGCAAGTAAAGCAGTCAATCTTGAAGGTGTTGGAGAAGACTCTTCAAAGTCTCTTTGGACGGCAAGAAGATCAAAGCAGTCAATCTTGAAGGAAATCAACCCTGAATATTCACTGGAAAGACAGATCCTGAAGCTGAAACTCGAATAGTTCGGCCACCTAATGCAAAGAGAGGACTCATTGGAAAAGACCCTGATGCTGGGAAACATGTAAGGAGAAAGGAGAAGAGGACGACAGAAAACCAAATGGATAGATAGCGTCATTGAAACAATGAACATCAAGTTAAGCAAGTTCTGGGAGGCAGTGGAGGACAGAAAAGCCTGGCGCCCTATGGTCCATGAGGTCACGAAGAGTCGGACACGACTAAACGATTGAACAGCAACTGACTAGTATTCCAATGTTTCTCTTCTCCATCACTCAGCTAATGTGACCCCCATGCTGATGGAGAGGGGCACAGGAGGATCAAACAAGGATGCTATGCAAGTGACTGATATCCTCAATATCAACTGATGATGCCATTGGTCATAAGGACGCTGGCAGCTAGAAGGGTGTAATGGGAGCAATAAAAAATGGCTATTAGTGTAACTAAAAAGGCAGCCTTCATCCATACACTGACTTGTATACAATTTTTGGGCATCTTTTAGACATTTTGCCAAGGCACCCCTGAAGAAACCTCAATGCACCCCCAGTGTGCCTGAGCACCCTGGTTGAAAAAGGCGAATATAAAAATAAAAAAAAATAAAAAATCTTCATCAAATGATTACAATTACTTTTTAAATCATCTTTGGCTTAACAAAAACAGCATTATTTCCCAATAGTACTCTAATAACACACACACAGTCTTTGATTTCAACAATGTGTTTACAGTTCGAATTTGAACAGAATTCAATGTAAAATTCGAGTCTAATTTCAATTAAAATTTTGGAAAATCGAACAAGCTATTGCAGAAGGGTTTTCCTGAGTGGATATAGATTTAGCCTGCCCCTCACATAGTTTCAATAAAAAAATAAAAAAAAATTATGTAAATTATTGGTGCAATTTACAGTTGCTGTACAATGCTTTAGAGGAAATAAATAAAACTCCCAAAATACAAAACCTTGCCATGTCTTGGCTCGCAACCACACATCCGCAATCCTAACCAAGTGGCTGCCCAAGCAAAATGCTTGTCAGTCCCAACAAACGTTCTCAGGTTCCCTGCAAGACAATTTGCTGCATCACTTGTTCTCCCTTGTTTTAGCTCTAAGATTGGAACATCTGTGGCCCAGCAGGAGTGAACCTGAGACAAGGCATCTACACTTTTAGTACATAGCCTCTGTTTTTCTTTAACTTCTTCAGGACTGTCCCATGCAGATATACTGCTGCGGGGCAGCCCTCCTGTGTAAAATCACGTACCTGTACGCAATTTCCTGCGCTGGGTCTGGAGCGCGCGTGCGCTCTCTCTGCTCCCGCTCCCCCTACGATGGGGGGGGGGGGGGTTCTCACTGCGATTTGACCTTATGTTCGCCGACACCCCGCACTCGTTTTCAGGAGATGTAGAATGACGGTCTGTCTATGTAAACAAGGCAGATTGCCATTCCATGAGAGAGGAAGATGGAGATCTTGTGTCCCTACTAAGCAGGAACACATATCTCTGTCTTCCCCCAGTCAAAGCACCTCCCCTACAGTTAGCAAGCACTCCCTAGGACCAAAGGATTTAATCCTTTGATTGCCCCTGATGTTAATCCCTTTCCTGACAGTGTCATTAGTACAGTGACAATGCATATTTTTGTTCCTTTGGCATTACTGCTGCAATTCTATTGTACACTTATGACATGTTTTCGGCTACATCCAAAAGTCCCCCAGGGTGTCTCCTGTAGAGCAATTCAAATGAGGAATAATATCCTGTAGAGCAGTGGTCCACAACTCCGGTCCTCAGTGCACACTAACAGGCCAGATTTTAGGTATTACCTTGGGGAGATGCAGACTAGAGTACTGCAATCACTGAGCAGCAAATGATATCACCTGGGATGTATTTCAGTTATCTTGCAAAACTGGCCTTTTAGGGTGCCCTGAGGACCAGGGTTGGGGACCAGGGATGTAGAGGACTAAGGAGTTTCTCTGATTGCAAAATAAAGTAGGATAGTAAATAGTCCCACTTTTCGCATAGTTAACTTTTTTCAACATACTGTAAGGTTTTATTAAATCATTCCACCAAGCCAGTTTGAGAGGGGTACACAGAGGTTCAGGTGTGCAGATGTGGCACCCAAATCTGCATAACTCTATGGTTACCCATGACAAAAAAAGGTGCCTTTGTCTAGGGATCTCTTTTAGGGACCCCAGGAATAAAACCGGTGTGAGTAAAACCAGGCACAGTTTCTTGGCAAGCATAAAATAATTAATAATGGTTTTTCCCTACTCACTATCACGAAAAAAAAAAAAAAAATGCACACATACTCACTCGTCTCTTACTTGTGCCTAATTATAGTAGCATAAAATTGTGCTTTAAACCGGCGGTCCCCTACCCCCCTCCGAGCACCAAATACTGGCCTCAGGAAAGACAACCCCTCCGCAGTCCATTGTTGGGGGTTTGCAGCCTGTCACCTCACATCTTAAATTTGTATTTATGTATTATAATTATTATTAAAAAATATATACTTTTAAAAAATGATTTATTTGTATCGGTTTGGCTCATCACATGAACCTTATTTAATATTAAGATTATTACTATTATTATTAAGCTCATATAAGTCAGCATAAGGGTCCTTTCACACGGCCGCTCCGTGTGTCCGCAAATCATCCCCTCCGTTTGCGGATGATTTGCGGACATAATGTAAGTGAATGGCACTGCGGATGTCAGTGGAAGACCATCCGCTGACATCCGATTTTCCTCCTGTCAGTTCTGTTCCGTTTTTACAAATGGAACAGAACCCTATTTTTTCTTCCATGTAAAAAACGGAAAGGAAGGAAAATCGGATGTCAGCGGTGTCATCCGCTGACATCCGCAGTGCCATATACTTACATTATGTCCGCATATCATCCGCAAACGGATGGGATGATATGCGGGCACACGGAGCGGATGACAGAAATGTCATCCGCTCCGTGGAAAAAAAAAAAGTCCCGCAGCGGACCTTTCACACGGAGCGGCCGTGTGAAAGGACCCAAACAGATACAAAGAAAGATTAAAAAATATATTTTAAATAATAATAAAAAATGTTTTCACAATAACATTTTTTCTGTAATAAAGATTTTTTCCAATAATAATAATAACAGTGGCTGACCACATAAGCTCAATTATGGGAAATAAAATATGACTTTTTCCTGTAATTGTGAAAGACATGCTGGTAGGTTAATTGGATCCTGTAGAAAAAAAATTGGCCCTACTGTGTATGTATGTGAGTTAGGGACCTTAGATTGTAAGCTCCTTGAGGGCAGAGACTGATGTGAATGTATGTGTAAAGCGCTGCGTAAATTGACAGCGCTATACAAGTACCTGAAATAAAAATTAAATTAATAATAAAATGATCTGACCACAAACTATTATGAAAAAAAATGTGTGTATATATATATATATATATTATATTTAGTGTGTGTGTGTATATGTATATGTATATGTATATGTGTATATATATATATATATATATATATATATATATATATATATATATATATATATATATATATATATATATATATATATATATACACACACACACACACACACACACACATTATATATACACATACATGTATATACATACACACACACACACATTTTATATATATATATATATATATATATATATATATATATATATATATATATATATATATACACACACACACATACATACATACACACATATAGATAGATAGATAGATATACACACACACACATACATACAGTGGGTACGGAAAGTATTCAGACCCCCTTAAATTTTTCACTCTTTGTTATATTGCAGCCATTTGCTAAAATCATTTAGGTTCATTCTTCTTCCTCATGAATGTACACATTTTCTTTTTCAATAAATCTGCAACAATGTCAACAATTCTGTGTTTTTCTGTCAGTATGGGGTGCTATGTGTACATTCATGAGGAAGAAGAATGAACCTAAATGATTTTAGCAAATGGCTGCAATATAACAAAGTGAAAAATTTAAGGGGGTCTGAATACTTTCCGTACCCACTGTATATATATATTTTTTTTTTTTTACATACACACAGATATGACCACAGAGAGGGAAGGGAGTGGTGGGAGAAGAAGAGAAGAGGGTGGCGGTGCATTAGACCCTCTCAAGGACCCAGATTCCCCGCATGCATAACCCACCGCCAACCTGACAAGGGGCAAAACCCAGGTGGCAACACCAGTGGAATGGAATTCCCCAACCCCCCCCCCCACCCCCTAACATGGCTTGGACCCCAACAGGGCAGGGACTGGCAGTGGTCCATGGCTCCGGGTTGGGGACCTCGGCTATAAAAACAGTTATAAATCAAAACCACCTCCTTCATTTGAGATTCTTCTTATACATATAATAAATGTAAACACACCACAGAGCCACTTACTACTGCAGAATATAAATAACAAAGCTGTGTCGTAAACTGTTATATATCAAATTTCACAACTGCCAACCTAATATTGTAAATAGAATGTAAACACACTACAGAGCCACCAACCCACAATGTGATAAAAAGTGCAAACAGTGTGCACATAGGTGCAAATATGATAAAATAAAAAAAAAAAAGCTTCCAATGTGGGCTATAAACAAAAAGGTGCTAAAATGCCTGTAGAACTCAAATATTTACAAGTCTACACAATTTTAAAATAATTGGAATGGTGCTCAGATGAGGTTCCACAATTTCCACCAGTGCCACAAAGATAACTATTTATTCCCACGCTGCAATCCACGTAAAGATGTTCCACCACCACCAGATTGCACGCTCATCTGAATGTATGACCTACAAAGCTGGTCTAAAGACACTTCACCCAATAATACTGGGATCTCCTCCACATCAATTGGATGTCTTGTACCCACAGGTCAAGTGTGCAGGTCCCTTTAAGGCTGACAGTCTGCTGATAGTGGCCGTACTTAATACAAAGCAGAAATCGGTAAGGCCTCATGCACACGGGACTGCGTGCCATCCTGGCCAGGCGCCCCAAGCTGGCCCACGCGGACTCTGCTGGTTTTGACACTGAGGCCTCATGCACACGGGACATTTTTTACAGCGGCTGTTTTTGGTGTCAGATGTTTTTTTTTCTGCAGCCAGTAAACTCCCCAGCATGTTCTCCTATGTCTCCCCAGCATGTTCTCCTATGTCTCCATGCACACACAGGTGGTTACCAGCAGTTTTTGGCAGGGGCGTTCTCTGGCTGAAAAAAAAAAAAAAACATAACTAATGGGTTTTAAGAGGCGTTTTTCAGCTGTAAAAATGCCCTATGATAAAAGCCAAAAAAATGATGGAAAACACGGCTATTCGGCATTTAGCAACGTTTTGTAAGCCATAAACTTTTGAGGGAGTATAGTTTGGCTAAAAAAAATAAAAATAAAAAGCTAGAAAAATGCTACAAAAAAACAAACAAAAAAAAAAAATAAATAAAAAGCTAGAAAATGCAAATGCTACAGCAAAAAAAAAAAAATAATAAAAAGCTAGAAAACGGTACAGCAAACAAATAAAAAACTAGAAAATGTTACAGCAAACAAATAAATAAAAAGCTAGAAAAAACGGTACAGCAAACAAATTAAAAGCTATAAAATGCTACAAACAAATAAATAAATAAAAAGCTATAAAATGCTACAAACAAATAAATAATAAATAAAAAGCTAGAAAACGGTACAGCAAACAAATAAATTAAAAGCTAGAAAATGCTACAGCAAACAAATAAAAAAGCTAGAAAATGCTACAGCAAACAAATAAATAAAAAAGTTAGAAAATGCTACAAACAAATAAATAATAAATAAAAAGCTAGAAAATGCTACAGCAAACACATAAATAAAAAGCTAGAAAATGCTACAGCAAACACATAAATAATAAATAAAAAGCTAGAAAATGCTACAGCAAAAAAAAAAAAAAAAAAAATTAAAAGAAACGCTACTGCAAAACAAGCTGAGAAATGCCTTCTACAGCTACAGCTTTCTACTGGCATTTTGATAACATCCAGTGTGCATGAGGTCTAATTAATAGAGCAATATGTTTATTAAAAAAAGACTAGACTCCCAATAAGTAACACTCACATAAAATTCCATAAAACATTAGCCAAAGCATATAAAATAAATAGCCTCCTCCTACAGCATCTGTTTACTTGCTACTACTACTCATACAGCCCCTCATTTTAAGGCTCCATGTACACGGGACGTTGTTAAAAGTCCCTTTGAATGCTAGAATTTTTAGGACGTTTGAAACGTCCGTTCGGTCGCGTTTCTACCCGCGTTTAGCGGGCGTTTAGCAGCGTTTGCAAGCGTTTGTGTTTAGAAGCGTTCCTAGAGGTCAAAAAAATGATTCCCCTTTAAAATGGAAAAACGCGAACGCTAAACGCGGGTCATCGCGTTCAGACGCGTTCGGACGCGTTTGTGCATTTGAAACGCCGGGAAACACACGTTCAAACGCAAATAATTGCGTTCTAAAAACAGTCCCTGAACGCAACTGCCTGCAAATGACTGTAAACGACCTGGTGTACATGGACAGATAAGATAAAATGTAGGTGGGTTCAGGGGCTTCTGAAAAAAACGCCCAACTGCTCCTAAACGGCCATTTCCAGCGTCCCGTGTACATGGAGCCTAAATTAGAATTTTAATCTTTTATTTTTTACATTTAAGGCCCCTTTCACACACGGAGTCCGTCGGACGGAGTCCGTTTTTCTCAGCGGGGGATGGATCCGCCGATCCCCCGCTGAGCAGGAGGATGACAGCTGTTCTCCGCGTTGTGAGCAGAGACACAGCTGTCAGTTCCCCATACATCTCTATGGGGGAAATCGGATGGGAACGGACCATCGGTCCGTTCTCATCCAATCCGATTGGCTGGACGGATGGAAAATAGGGTTTCCATCCGTCCAGATTTGACGGATCAGATGTCAGAGAACATGTCTCCGCTGACATCCGATGCCCCATAGGGATGCATGGGGGGACCGTTCAGATCCGCCAAAAAACGGACAGGCAGATCTGAACGGTCCGCCTGTGTGAAAGGGCCCTTATAGGTTATCCTGTGTTTGGTGAAATTACTAGTAGCAGTGCAGGGGTTTTTGGAGTTATTGCATAAAGAAATTGCCTCGGGTTAATAATCTAAAACCACAAAAAAAAAAAAAAAAAAAAAATGCCTCTCGGGGGATCAGGAAGGAATTTTTTTCCCCCTGCTGTAGTAAATTGGATCATGCTTTGCTGGGGTTTTTTTTCACCTTCCTCTGGATCAACTGCGGGTATAGGATTGTGTATATGGGATTGTATGGTTCGATTTTCATTACTGTTTTTTTGTTTTTTATTGGTTGAGCCAGATGGACTGGTCTTTTTTCAACCCAACTATGTAACTAGAATATGCTGATGGTGCAACAAATGTGGTACAACTCCAGCCAGATGAGTCACAACACCTAGGGCTGTTCCAAACTTCGAAATTTGCTATGGGACACATGTACACGGGCTAGAGAAAATGTGTTCCTGCGGACTTCCATGCAGGAAATCGCATGGCTCTAAGCAGAGTAAACAAAGTCCAGCAAAGCAGTAATTTGCTGTTCATTCACCATCATTTGACACGTTTTACCGTTACCACAGTTTGTGCAACGGTGGCCAATAAAGACTGCTGTCTATCTATAAAAGAACAGTAAGCCCCCATTCACACTAGCGCGACTTTTCAGGCGACTTAGTTGCCTGACAAGTCGCGGTGGGTCGCTCGCCATTGATTAGCACAGGACCCGTTCTAATAGGAGCGACACAAGTCGCTCCGACTTAGAAAAAGGGTCCTGTACTACTTTGGAGCGACCTGGAGGCGACTTGCATTGACTTCAATGATATAAAGTCCGTGCAAGTCGCGCCACCAAGTCGTGTTGCCCCTGTCTGAACGGGGTCTAACACTGCATAGTCTCATCAGATAATGGACAGTTTGCTAACATATACAAGCTCCTAGCAACAAAAACATTAAGCATTTCCCCAGTTAAGTTTGCAAGACATCTCTAAGTGTCCATTCACACTGGTACGACTTGTCAGGCGACTTGGGTCAGCCTGGCAAGTCGCACACCGTCGCGGTCCATTGAGTAGTACAGGATCCGTTCTAATAGGAGCGACACAAGTCGCTCCGACTTAGAAAAAGGGTCCTGTACTACTTCGGGGCGACCTGCAGCGACTTGCATAGACATTCATTTTATGAAGTCCGTGCAAGGCGTGCCGAAGTCGCGCTGCACGCGACTTCACAGGTCGCCCCCGAAGTCGGAGCGACGTAGTGTGAACCGGCACTAACACATATCCAAGTTCCTGGCAACAAGAACATTAAACATTTCCCCAGTTAAGTATGCGGACAGGCAATGTGTTCCCTGGTTTAGGGGACCAACCTTCAGGCCTGACACCACAAGCGCCCCCCATCTCTTTGTCATGCTTACCACCCACTTCCCCTGGAAATGTCTTACCGGTTGCCGGAGTAGACTTTGGATGGAAAGTCCGCAGGGTTGTAGGTTAGACAATAAGTCCTCAGCCACAATGCATCTTTCAACCAACCAGTGCTATGAGATCAACCAACTTGGGGTCCCCTTGGCTCACCTGTTTGCAGGTGGATAGGGAAGGACCTTAAGTAGCAATCCAAGACTAACCGTTCCATTGTCTGTGGCCCAGAAGAAACAGAGACTGGATGTAGCCACTTTTGGACCAAATAGATAGGGCTGAACGTCTGTGAAGATTCATTGGCTTGTAATGACCATCTGATGACATGCTTGTACCATGAAGCTAACAATCAGCCATGCCAGCATTTCCCACTTGACCTTGACATAAATCCATAGCATCTGCAGACTCCAAATCATAGTAAGCTGCCTGCGATTTCCTTGTCCATTGTGTTTTAGGCCATTGTTCTTTCAAATGTTCCCCTTTGGGTCATCTTGGACAAAAGCAGCCAATATGGATGATTGAAGAGTTGAAGCTTTTCCAAGAGACCGCCAAGCCTGGGTCCGCTTGCAAAATCTTTCCATAGAACTTGACAACTTTTCAGATTGCACTTGTGATTGTTCTTGTACAGTTGTTGATCCTGTTTGATCAGCACCAATATTTCTGTGCAGCACTGATCATGTCCTGATACCGGGTATGAGTCTGTTGCTGAGCAGCATTTGACCATAACCTCCTTCACTTCAGATACTGGCCCTTTAGGTTGCAGTTATTTGCCGTAGATGGTTACAGTCCTCCGCCATATGTGAGCTGGAGATGGTAGTGGGTGTAAATTCCCCTGGGGCAAGAAACCTTTTTATGTCCAGTATTGTCTTGGCAAACAGCCATGAATTTATTGGTGGCATTGTGTGCGAGGAAATGAATAAAACTTCCAAAAACTAAACCAACCTTCATCTCCAGCAGCCATGACCTGTCTACTCCCAGGTTGCAGAGTACTGATTGAGTATCTCAGCTGAGACCAAATTACCAGACAGGAAATCTGAGGTGCATCAGATAATCAGAGGTCTCAAGGTGTAGGAAGGAATGAAGCCTGGGAGAGGTGCAAAACCCGAAGAGGACCTTCCCAGGCTCTCTGCAAGACTCTGCTACAAGTGCAGTGGACACCCTCATCCCTTTAAAACCGAACACATATTAATTACGCAGGTTCTGAGGCTAATTTAATGCACATAAGGCACTTAGTAAGTTTAATTACCACCTTAATCAGCCACAGAACCTGTGTAATTAATATGTGTTTGGTTTTAAAGGGATTAGCTACAAGAGACACGAGGATCTCCTACTCTCAAGGTGACGTGACGAACATAGTCAAACAAGCAAAGTGAAATATATATATATACACACAGCTAAATTCAGGCACTTAGTTCATCTGTGGCAAACCTAATACATATCTTACATAAGGTGACCAGATTTTTAAAATTAAATCCGGGGACATATATATATATTTTTTTTTATTTGCAAATGGTAAACTATTTTATAAGCATATTTTCTTGAAATTATACATGCAGTGAATGTCAAGGTGACCAGATCTTTAAAATAAAATCCAGGCACATATTTTTCTTTTTTTTTTTTATTTGCAAACGGCATTATAAGCATATTTCTATACATGCAGTGTATGTTAAGGTGACCAGATTTTTAAAATAAAATCTGGGGACATATATATATATATATATATATATATTTATATATTTTTATTTTTTGCAAACGGTTAAGTATTTTATAGGCATACTTTCTTGAAATTATACATACAGTGTATGTTAAGGAGACCAGATCTTTAAAATAAAATCCAGGCACATATTTTAAGAGCCGGTTCACATACAGGCGACCCGACTTGCTGGGGCGACCTGCGAAGTCGCGGTGCACAGCGCGCACCGCGACCTCGGAGCGACATGCAGGGACTTCATATCATTGAAGTCAATGCAGGTCGCTCCGAGGTCGCCCCAAAGTAGTACAGGAACCTTTTTCTAAGTCGGAGCGACTTGTGTCGCTCCTATTAGAACGGGTCCTGTGCTAATCTATGGCAGGCGACCCACGGCAACTTGTCAGGCGACCAAGTCGCCTGACAAGTCGCCCCAGTGTGAACCGGCACTTAACTTATTTTTTTTTTTTTTATTTGCAAACAGTAAACTATTTTATAAGCATATTTACTGGAAAATATACATGCAGTGTATGTTAAGGTGACCAGATTTTTTAAATAAAATCCGGGGACATATTTTTATTTTTTATTTTTATTTACAAATCGTAAACTATTTTATAAGCATATTTTCTTGAAATGATATATGCAGGGTGTGTTAAGGGGACCAGATTTTTTAAATTAAATCCAGGGACATATATATATATATACATATTATTTTTTTTGCAAATGGTAACGTATTTTATAAGCATATTTTCTTGAAATTATACATGCAGTTTATGTTAAGGTGACCAGATTTTTAAAATAAAATCCAGGCACATATTTTTTTTTTTTTTTTATTTGCAAATGGTAAACTATTTTATAAGCATATTTTCTGGAAATTATATATGCAGGGTGTGTTAAGGTGACCAGATTTTTTAAAATTAAATCCGGGGACATATATACATATATATATATATATATATATTTTTGCAAATGGTAACGTATTTTATAAGCATATTTTCTTGAAATTATACATTCAGTGTATGTTAAGGTGACCAGATCTATAAAATAAAATCCGGGGACATATTTTTATTTATTTTTTTATTTGCAAATGGTAAACTATTTTACAAGCATATTTTCTTGAAATTATATATGCAGTGTATACGAAGGTGCCCAGATTTTTTTTAAATAAAATCCGGTGGCAAATATATATTTATAAGCATATTTTCTTGAAATTATACATGCAGTTTATGTTAAGGGGACCAGATTTTTAAAATAAAATCCGGGGACATTTTTTTTTTTTATTTGCAAATGGTAAACTATTTCATAAACATATTTTCTTGAAATTATACAGTATCTGACAAAAGTGAGCACACCCCTCACATTTTTTTAAAATGTTTTATTCTATCTTTTCATGTGACAAGACTGAAGAAATGACACTTTGCTACAATGTAAAGTAGTGAGGGTACAGCTTGTATAACAGTGTATATTTGCCGTCCACTCAAAATACCTCAACACACAGCCATAAGGCCCCATGCACACGGGGCGTTAGTAAAAACGTGTGTTAAAGCTAATTCTGACGCCGGAAAAAGCAGCTGTTAAACGTGCTTTCAGTAGCTTTTTCCATTTGCGTTATTGCACGTTTTGCCACGTCGCTTTTCGCAGCGTTTTTTCTGCCTCCATTCAAAATGAATGGTTCCCTACGGGAGCCTATTAATTTGAATAGAAGTCGCACCGCAAGTCGGATCAGGATGATCCGACTTGCGGGGCGACTTGCGCTGTGAGAATCTTGAGGGGGAATTCCACGCCAAAATGGAAAAAAAACGGCGTAGGGGGTCCCCCCAGGTTCCAAACCAGGCCTTTTGGGTCTGGTATGGAATTTGAGGGTAGCCCCACGCCGAAAAAATGGCGTGGGGCCCCCCCCCCAAAATCCATACCAGACCCTTATACGATCATGCAGCCCCGGCAGCCCAGGAAAGGGGAGGGGACGAGCGAGCGACCCCACCCCCCCTGGACCACACCAGGCCACATGCCCTCAACATGGGGGGGGTGTTGGTGCTTTGGGGCAGGGGGGGCTCTGCACCCCCCACCCCAAAGCACCTTGCCCCCATGTTGATGAGGACAAGGGCCTCATACCCACAACCCTGGCCGGTGGTTGTGGGGGTCTGCGGGAAGGGGGCTCATCAGAATCTGGAAGCCCCCTTTAACAAGCGGGCCCCCCAGATCCCGGACCATCTCCCTATGTGAATGGGTATGGGGTACATTGTACCCCTACCCATTCACCCCATAAAAGGCAGTGTATGTGAATAATGACAGGAGACGTTTTGGAAAGTTTATTTAAAATCTTCATCCGGTCTTCTCCACTCCGGTCTTCTCCACTCTGCTCTTCTCCCCCTCCGCTCTTCTGCTCTTTTGCTGTCCACTCTTCTGCTCATTTGCTGTCCGGTCTTCTGCTGTTTTGCTGTCCGCTCTTCATCTTCCTCCGGTCTCTGCAGCTTAATATATAGCCATTAGGGGCTTGGCCTCTCAATGACGTCATTGGGAGACCCCCCCCCCCTTATGTCACAGATGACGCTGTCTGTGACATAAGTGGGTGGGGCCTCCCGGTGACGTCATCAAGAGGCCACACCCCTAATGGCTATATATTAAGCTGCAGAGACCGGAGACCGGCATAATCATCGGAGACATCGTCTGAGAAGGACCGGAGGAAGATGAAGAGCGGACAGAAAAACAGCAGAAGACCGGACAGCAAATGAGCAGAAGAGTGGACAGCAAAAGAGCAGAAGAGCGGAGTGGGAGAAGAGCAGAGTGGAGAAGACCGGAGTGGAGAAGACCGGATGAAGATTTTAAATAAACTTTCCAAAACGTCTCCTGTCGTTATTCACATACACTGCCTTTTATGGGGTGAATGGGTAGGGGTACAATGTACCCCATACCCATTCACATAGGGAGGGGGTCTGGGATCTGGGGGACCCCCACAACCATCGGCCAGGGTTGTGGGGATGAGGCCCTTGTCCTCATCAACATGGGGGCAAGGTGCTTTGGGGTGGGGGGTGCAGAGCCCCAACCTGCCCCAAAGCACCAACACCCCCCCATGTTGAGGGCATGTGGCCTGGTGTGGTCCATGGGGGGTGGGGCCGCTCTCTCGTCCCCTCCCCTTTCCTGGCCTGCCGGGGCTGCATGCTCGTATAAGGGTCTGGTATGGATTTTGGGGGGGACCCCCACGCCGTTTTTTTCCCATTTTGGCGTGGAGTTCTTCCTCAAGATTCTCACAGCGCAAGTCGCCCTGCAAGTTGGATCATCCTGATCCGACTTGCTGTGCGACTTCCATTCAAATCAATAGGCTCCCATAGGGAAGCATTGATTTTGAATGGAAGAAAAAAAAAAACGTATAACGTGGCTTAACGCACGTTAAGCAACGTTATAGCAATGTTATTCAGCCTTTAGCAGTGTCAGACGTTTTTACAGCTGTAACGCTGGTCCTCAGAACGCGCAGGCCATGGGTTCTTGTTGCAGCTTAAAAACACCTAGGCCACTTACAGCTCAAAAACGTCTGTGTTCATGATAGAATAACATGGAGGTGCATTTTTAGGCTGCAAAAAGAAAACGCCTGACACTACTTACAATGGCGTTAAAAATGCCCCGTGTGCATGGGGCCTAAATATCTAAATCACTGGCAACAAAAGTGAGTACACCCCTGAATAAAAATGTCAAAATTGGACACAAAGTCTCAATATTTTGTATGACCACCATTATTTTCCAGCACTGTCTTAACCCTTTTGGGCATGGAGTTCACCAGAGCTTCACAGGTTGCCACCGGAGTCCTCTTCCACTCCTCCATGATGACATCACAGAGCTGGTAAATGTTAGAGACCTTGTGCTCCTCGACCCTCTCTTTGAGGATGCCCCACAGATGCTCAATAGGGTTTAGGTCTGGAGACATGCTTGGCCAGTTCATCACCTTTACCCTCAGCTTCTTTAGCAAGGCAGTGGTCGTCTTTTAGGTGTGTTTGGGG
The DNA here is from genome assembly GCF_965119305.1 of Pelophylax lessonae. NCBI lineage: Eukaryota > Metazoa > Chordata > Amphibia > Anura > Ranidae > Pelophylax > Pelophylax lessonae. The sequence continues at coordinate 279,576,059 of NC_138774.1, read as the reverse complement.
TTGTTATCATGTTGGAATACTGCCCTGCAGCCCAGTCTCTGAAGGGAGGGGATCATGCTCTGCTTCAGTATGCCACAGTACATGTTGACATTCATGGTTCCCCCAATGAACTGTAGCTCCCCAGTGCCGGCAGCACTCATGCAGCCCCAGACCATGACACTCCCACCACCATGCTTTACTGTAGGCAATACACACTTGTCTTTGTACTCCTCACCTGGTTGCCACCACACACGTCTAACACCATCTGAACCAAATAAGTATATCTTGGTCTCATTAGACCACAGGACATGGTTCCAGTAATCCATGTCTTTAATCTGCTTGTCTTCAGCAAACTGTTTGTGGGCTTTCTTGTGCATTATCTTTAGAAAAGGCTTCCTTCTGGGACGACAGCCATGCAGACCAATTTGATGCATTGTGCTCCCCATTCACACCTGAGAACTTGTAACACTAATGAGTCACATGACACCGGGGAGGGAAAATGGCTAATTGGGCCCAATTTGGACATTTCCACTCAGGGGTGTACTCACTTTTGTTGCCAGCAGTTTAGACATTAATGGCTGTGTGTTGAGTTATTTTGAGGGGACAGGAAATGTACACTGTTATACAAGCTGTACACTCACTACTTTACATTGTAGCAAAGTGTCATTTCTTCAGTGTTGTCACATGAAAAGATATAATAAAATATTTACAAAAATGTGAGGGGTGTACTCACTTTTGTGAGATACTGTATATCAATAAAATCCCCAAAACAACTGGTCAATGGATATCATATACAGTACACAAAATCGCAGTAAAAATAATCCCAGGTCAGCTACCTGTCATCTCATGTCTATGGGCACCTTCAGTTCCTCAATGGTTTGTAGGCATCTGGCTGGGTTCCCAGTGCTCTGCGTAGGTGGACTGATATTTCCCATTATATGACACCAATTCAAACATTTGTTGTGACAACCTTCGTGTGCATGTATAATAAATGATCATAAATGAGGCTTTCTTGACATCGGAAATCTGTTGAATCTCTTAAAGAGAAAAATGATCATTATAGGACATGTTGTTGTCTTCGGGAAGCCTCTGCCAAGTGCAATTGTGAAAGTAAATTATAATGCGGCACGATGCACTCAAGTAGCATTTAAAAACACACAGTAAAAATTAAGCTAGGATTTCAAATCTATACGAGGAACAATGAGTCTTGCTGTTAATCAAATGTGCAGTACTGTACAGAAGTATTAGGCGCTTGCAAAAAAAAATAATAAAAATGATGTACGTGGGAGTGAAGGATTAAAAAGAAAATAAATAGTTTTTATTAATCAAGAAACTTTCTAGAAAATGCAGCAAAGAAGAACATAACTTAAATCAATATTTGGTGTGACCACTCTGTGCCTTTGCCGCTACAGTAATTCCCTTAGGTACTCTTGGGTGTAGTTTCTGAGCGAGGTTTGACGCACTGTAAATCTCCATGATCACTTATCACTCAATAAACAAGCAAGACTTGACTCTGCATGAGCCTCAGTAGAGCGTTGGAAAGAAAGGCTACAACAAGTCCTGGTCGTAGTGCATGCTCTTAGTAAGAGATTGGCTATGTACACTATATTGTGAAAAATATTGGGATGAGCAGGCACTGATTGGCAACACTGTGGGCACTGATGATGGGCATGGTGGGCACTGATGGTGGGCACTGTGGGAACTGATGGTGGGCACTATATTTGTGCCTCTTTACCTTTTCTAGGTTCCCCTTTGAGGAGAAGCCTTTGATTGGCTCTCCTCGCCACACACCAGGGGCGTAACTACAGGGGTTGCAGGGGTTGCAATTGCAACCGGGCCCCATGCTCCAGGGTTCCTGTGCGGCTCCTCTGTACACCTGGATAGGAGGGGCGGCAGGGGCAACATGTAGAGAAATCATTGTCCTCCTTTTTCCTCCTGTAGCTGCAGGAGGAAAATGGAGGAGATTTGTTCCTCTGTATGCTGCCCCCAGCGCTCCTCCTATCCAGTTCACTTGTGCTCTGCTGTCTCTGGGCCCCTGTGTGCTCCCCTGGTCCCCCGCTCCCTCCCTCCCCTCTCCTGCCGGCTGCTGCAGGGGATGTGTCACAATAGAGAACCAGGAAGATGTCGGTAAATATGTAATTTACCAGCTCCTTCCTTTTCTGAATGGACAGAGTCATAGTCAGTGACATTGTAAAAAAATAAAATAAAATGATAAAAAATAATACAATTAAAATAACAAAAAAAATGGATTTTTGTAAAATCTTACCGTAAAATCCTTTTCTCTTAGCTCATCGACAGACGTAGTCCTCGGTGATACACCACCTTCGGGTTATGTTACCTCCGCAGGAGCAGGACTAGACAGGAAATTAAAAAGCTCTGGCCACACCCTAGGGGCAGTCCCAGAGGGTATATCCTCTCTCTCTCTGCCTCAGCAAATCAGTTATGTGAAAAAGCAGTCTTTAGAGAATTTAACCCAACCCAACTCCAAAACAGAGGGGCGGGGACTACGTCTGTCGATGAGCTAAGAGAAAAGGATTTTACGGTAAGATTTTACAAAAATCCATTTTTCTCTAGTGCTCATCGACAGACGTAGTCCTCGGTGATACACCACCTTCGGGACGTCCCAGAGCAGTATCACAACTGAGGGGTGGGAAAATGAAAATCAAATCCCAATCTAGAAGGCCCAACCGGTGCCAACTAGAAGTTTACAATGCTCATCCTTAATGATGAGACTCAACAAAAAAAGGGAAAATACATTTTTTTTTTTTTTTTTCAAACAGAAAAAAAAAAACCCTCGAGGTAGACCACCGGTCTCCTCAAATTGCAGCCTGCAAAACCTTGCGGCCAAATGAGGCATCCGCCGATGCCGTCACATCAATTTTATAGAATTTTGTAAAGGTATGTACCGACGACCAGGTGGCCGCCTTACATACCTGGACCACTGACGCCTGATGGCGAAAGGCCCAGGAAGTACTGAGCGCTCGAGTGGAGTGCGCCCTAACAGGGAACGGAGGACTCTGACCCTTAATAGAATAAGCCTGTACCACCGTTTGTCTAATCCATTTGGCAATGGTCGCGGCAGATGCAGGCAAACCCTTTCTGGGGCCATCCGTGATCACAAAAAGTGAATCCGTCTTACGGAATGATTCCGTAGCTTTCAGGTATACCCTGATTGCCCGAACCACATCTAAGGAATGCAACGCATGTTCCCGATGATGCTTGGGCTGAGGACACAAGGAAGGTAGTACAATATCTTCATTCAGATGAAAATCTGAAACCACCTTGGGAAGAAAAGATGGCTTAGGATGAAGTACTACCTTATCCCTATGAATCACTAGGTATGGTGACTGGCATGATAATGCAGCCAGTTCTGACACCCTGCGAGCAGAAGTAATAGGCACCAAGAAGGCCACCTTCTGGGATAAAGTAAGCAAGGGAATCTCCCTGATGTTTTCAAAGGGAGGTTTCTGTAGAACCGACAAAACCAAATTAAGATCCCAGGGCGGTAAGGGCGCGCGGACTGGAGGAGCCAGGTGCCGCACCCCCTGGATGAAATTCCGCACCAAGGATTTGGTAGCTAAAGGCTTCTGAAAGAAGATTGCTAATGCTGAAACTTGACCCTTGATGGTGCTCAAGGCTAGCTTCTGCTCAACCCCTTGTTGCAAAAAGGCCAATATTCGAGACACCGAATAGGTACGTGGAGGAAATCCTAAAGATTCGCACCACGCAATATAAGTCTTCCATGTGTGATAATAGACTTTGCTAGAAGTCGCTTTCCTTGCTTTAATAAGGGTAGGAATGACTGAAGTAGACAAACCTCTGTCCTTCAGTACTTGGGTCTCAATGGCCAGGCCATTAAAACCAGCGACTGTAAAGCACGAAGGTAAATTGGTCCTTGAGACCACAGACACTCCCTGAGACGAAGTTCCCACGGAACGTCTGCGACTAACATGTCCAAGTCGGCCAGGCCGGCTTGAGGAGGCCAGCCTAGAATTTCTAGGACCACTGGCGCTGATTGGATCTGAACCAGGCGTCCCTAGAGCTATCTGGCCCCGACCATCCGAGAAAGTCTGGTCGTTTTCTGTTCCCACACATTTATCAGATACCTGATAGTTATCAAGAAAGGTGATGTTTTCTGGTTGAACCTCAGGGACCGAAGTCACCCGACTAGAGGCTACTTGGCCTATCTGGTCAACCAGATCCGATTCCTGTGAGGTATCGGGACTAATCTTAGGAAAAGGTAAAGGAAAAGATCTTTTCAGGGAACGGTAACTACCGCTTCCTGTAGTACTTAAATGTTGGAAGGGAAGAATCGCACCGGTAGTAGTGGTTGATGCTCGATCTAATGTCCTGAATACCGGTGAAAACGTCCCCCCACCCTGAAACCGGGTGGGGGCGCACCTTCAGGCTGTGTACTCCTTTACTTCGGGTTTGGCTGGGTTGGTCCCCTGCTTGTCCGACCAGCCCTTCTTGAACCCTCCTGGAGGAGTCTTGCCTTTCCCGCTAGTACCAGCCGGGCGCCCTTTATGGGCGGTAAAGAAAGGTCCTCGCTTGTTGCGAGGTCCCTTAGCTTTTGCAGCCTGTGGCAAAAAAGTGCTCTTGCCCCCAGTGGCATCCTTAATGATTTCATCTAGGTTGGCCCCAAATAGACGATTCCCCTGAAAAGGGAGATTGGTCAAGGTCTTTTTGGAACCTAGGTCAGCTGACCAGCATTTTAACCACAGCACACGTCTGAGGATCACTGCTAACTTAGATGCATGCCCTAATAGGGGAGTAGTGTCCAAGGCTGCGTCACAGATAAACCGTAGCCCTTGTATGATCTGTTCCATCAAATCAGATGTCTCCTGGGGAATATCTTTTCCCCTAAGATCTTGGCGTACCATTTTCGCCCATTCCGTAAGTGTCTGGGAAACTAGACCAATAACGATTACTGGTCTAAATGCTGACCCTATCAGAGAAAAGATAGTGCGGGACTCTGCTTCTATCTTTCGATCCACCGGATCCTTAAAGGACGAAGTGTCCTCCACTGGAATAACCGTGGCTTTATTCAGCCTGGAAATAGGCGGATCCACGATCGGTGGTACCGTCCATTTCTTAATGATGGATTCCTCAAACGGATAGCGTCTAGCAATACGCTTGGAAATAGTAAAGGTACGCTTAGAATGCTCCCATTCTCCTTTAATCTGATTACCAAAACATTTAGGTACAGGAAAAGCCTTCGCCGTCTTGATGGGCTTATTAGTAGCAAAAGGCATCTCTGTTTCAGTTGCCTCTGCCGGTAAAGCCTCAAGTTTTAAGGTTTCTTGCACTGCCACAACTAGTGCGTCCACCAATGCTTCTTCCTGAATAATAGCAAGAGAAGAAGCGTCCTCCTCACTTTCTGAGGGGGCTTTACCTGGGATAGCAGCCCTTGCAGAGGAACCTGCAACTGCCGTGACCATCTCTGAATCTGAGTCAGAGGTGTCAGATAGTATAGGGGTAGGCGGGGGTCGCTTCCTTGACCCCCGTCCCTGACAGGCCGCCTCCACCCGAGCCACCATAGACTCCAAAATTGCTGTAAATGACTCTATACTCTGTGCACCGGCGGGTCCCGAGGCCCCCTCGAGGGAAACAGGTGGGGGAATATGTGTGGCAGGGTCCATGATAACTCCAGTTACTTCCTGGATAATATAATTCAAAAGTAAAGAAAAAAACTTTTTTTTTTTTTTTTTTTGACCCCCAGCGCCACAAAAAGCCCCTTAGTGTTACCTGCTAGCTATCGATCGAGAGAGAGAGAGATAGACCCCCAGGCTCACCACCTGATGCTCAGAGTTAAACTGCAACAGCTTACAGCGCTGTCTTGACAAACAGGAAGTCTTTTGGCTGGCTGCCCAGGAAGAAAGGAGGCGGCTCCGCCCCTCTGCACGCCTTCCGGCGCCTCCCCCAAGCTCCACGAGGTGTAGGATCACCTCAAACATGGCCGCCCCCATGCTGGAGACACGAGGCTACGCCAAAATGGCGGCTCGTGCGATCCTGCAAGAAAAAATGGCGGCGGCCTGCTGAATGGCGGTGTGCTGCAGGGCACACAACACTGTCTCTGCCTGGGGATATGGCGTGGTTGGCGGTATCGGCCCTGGCGGACCGCATGGCCGTTCGGGAGGCCTGCTAATAGCTGGAGATCTGATTTGGAAGGCAGTCTACATGTCCGTGGCTTCTGACTGGTAGGTAGCTTATACTTAACCCATAAGATTCCCAGAATGCCACAGATTACATCTTTTAAACATGTATACAATAGATTGTTAGCTCCCAAACCAAGCCTCCTGGCTTTTTGCACATAAAATCACACTCAAAGTAGGAGGATCTGTGACATGTTATAGGATAGAAAGGACTCTTTCTTACCATACAGAGAGGGGCCCGCGTTCACCACAAAACCCGTCAGGGAAAAAGGGGGAACATACTACTCACCATACCGGAACCAGGCGGGCACCAACTCCTGACAGTACCCCTCTCCACCGGGGCGGGAGGGCTGTCGACCGATATGAACGCCGTGACTCATGGTCTTTGGCGTTTCAGCGAGACGTTTAACTCGCGGGTTTAGTCCTTTTAATGGGACTTTGTCGCGGCCGACCCAGCGCGGAGCTATGGCCTGCACGCGCTCGTAGGCTGAACTGGGGTGACCACCGGATCTCAACATCCAGCCCGTCGCCCAGTTCAGCTTTCTTGCTTGAAGATCTCACCGGAACACTGGAGAAAAAAAGCTGTCTAAAAATCCTTTAAGAAAAAAATTCTTGCCAGGACCTAAGATCCCAGCAAGGTATCTAGGTCCTTACTCCTAACTAGACAGAAAATAACTGATTTGCTGAGGCAGAGAGAGAGAGGATATACCCTCTGGGACTGCCCCTAGGGTGTGGCCAGAGCTTTTTAATTTCCTGTCTAGTCCTGCTCCTGCGGAGGTAACATAACCCGAAGGTGGTGTATCACCGAGGACTACGTCTGTCGATGAGCGCTAGAGAAATAAAAACTACTGACATCAGTGGGTGAACTTCCAGGATCGCAAAGGTCACACTTGCGACCGGGTCCTGGCATTTCACCACCGTGGGGAGGCCCGAAGATGGCAGGAAGGGGGCCCACTGCAGAACTTGCGAAAGGGTCCTGCTGCGGGACCGTAATAAAGGGCCCCGCTAATAAAGGGCCCCGCAACAAGAGTAAAGGGCCCCAGGATCAGTGAAAAGAGCCCCAGGCTTGAAGGGAAGGGCCCTTCATGGTTTCTTGCACCACTCCAGAACTTGTGAAAGGGTCCCGCAATGAGAGTAAAGGGCCCCAGGATCAGTGGAAAGAGGCCCAAGCTTAAAGGGAAGGGCCCTTCATGGTTTCTTGCACCACTGCAGAACTTGTGAAAGGGTCCCGCAATGAGAGTAAAGGGCCCCAGGATCAGTGGTTAGAGCCCCAGGCTTGAAGGGAAGGGCCCCAGCCAGGGATCTGGGGGGCCCTTCATGGTTTCTTGCATCGGGGCCCTGAAGGTTCTAGTTACGCCTCTGCCCCACACTCTGACAGTGTGAGGCGAGGAGAGCCGATAAACGGCACTTCCTCATTTACATGTGACCGGCTGTGATTGGACACAGCCGATCACATGAGTAAAGAGCCACGTCATTGGCTCTCTACCAAGATCGGGGGTGCGCGAGAGAGGCTGTTGTGGTGCGCCATCATATGACGGCATCCCAGAACAATTGCCGCACCGCTCCACCGTCATTTGACGGTGGGCGGGCGGGAAGTGGTTAAATAGTGGATGTGTATGGGTGATTTTTAGAGAATAAGAATATTGTTTAGTGTCACATTAAATTTGCAATAGATCCCACTCTTATTATCTCATTTGTGGAAGCCACAGACCTATAGAAGTAAAAGATGCGACTGCTGGTTTGTACATCCCATGACAGCTGCGCAAATGTTTATCAAAACAATATTTTTAATAGAAATGTACTAATGTGCGCACAAAGGGAGCATAATCCTCAACATTACCCATAAACAGATACAACTGTATTGAATGAATAAATAAAAAATACGCGTAAGCTTAAAATCTTGCATTTTGTGAAACAAGAAGAATCTAAGGTATGCGATCCCTACTGTAAGTAAGCGACTTCTGGCAAAATCTTTTACTTCTTCACTTCACTAAAGATGAAAACCTTCTTCTTTAAAAAGGTATTAAACCTAAAAGCAAACAAATATTATGTGGCACTGCCCCCTAGAGGACTGCTGGGTTGTTCACCTTGTGATCCCCCTGGGTTACCGATAGCAACTGCAGCATGCACAATTTAACTCTTTACACTCTGGCTCAGTCAATGGATAGTCTAGGGCAGTGATGGCGGACCTTGGCACCCCAGATGTTTTGGTACTACATTTCCCATGATGCTCACCTACACTGCAGAGTGCATGAGCATCATGGGAAATGTAGTTTCAAAAAACATCTAGGGTGCCAAGGTTCGCCATCACTGGTGTAGGGGATGTAGTTGTTTTTGTGGTTTTATTTAAATTGGGGATGGGAGAAGGGAAGAGTGGGATACTCCAATCTGAACTATTCACAGTAGATGAAGACTCCTATCTGAAGATGCAGCCAGGCTGCTGATTCACCTCGCCACTTAGATGGATTTAGGGTTAAGCCTCTATGTAGATGACTTGTTAGGATGAATTAACTTCAGGATACACACCTAGTACCCCTTTTCACTTCACTTGCTGACACCCGTCTTCTGACTATCCTACACCGGGTTGGCCCCCCTCAGGTCAGGCCCTTAGACACGATCCCCTGTACTCATAATACTGTTTTTCAAGGGTCTCCAGTGTCTCTACCCCTTCAGTCAGCTCTCATGGACCTCTGGGTTCAGCTCCTTCCTTCTGGTTCCCAGGCCGACTGCCTGTAACCACATGCCACTGCTACAGAGAAGGAGGAAGCCGCCACCCTCCCTCCGGGACTCACCAGCCAAGGACCCCGCAGCACATGTGCTCCTGGCGGTCTGATTATGTCAGGATTTCTGTGCTAAAAGCAGTACATTTTTTTGCATGGAAATCTGTTTTATATTTTAAAACTCACCTTCCCCTGCGATCCCCCGCCTTCCTCCCCCGCCGCCCTCCCGCCACCTGTCTTCCAGTTCCCTACCCTGCGAGCGTTGCGACGCAGGGGGGTGGAAACGGCGGCAATTTCAAAAATGTAAATCCACTAATGAGATGATAGAAAGCTGTGATCCTAACGGATTACACTGTATCATCCCATTTCACCACAGGATTTCACCTGGTGACTTTTCCAGTGCCCTGCCTGTGCTTTTCCAGTTCTTTGTGCCTGGAAAATAGAGAACGACCATGGCGTCCGAAAAGCGCTCTTTTGCGCAAAAGCGCTTTTGGACGAACTGGAAAACAGCGACAGCAAAACGGAGTTACTTGAAGAATTGAGCGATAGTGATTTCTTGGGAAAATTCATCATCAAGTACGGAAAGTGACGACAGCGACGATTCTGATGTCTCTTTCTGGCACATAGCTTGTGGAATTTGGGAAGTTTATCAAATGACTCTTCAGAATTTCCAACGGAGCGATGTGCCAGAAAGAGACATCAGAACCGTTGATTTCGTCACTTTCCATACCTGATGACCAATTTTCCCACTAATCGCTATTGCTCAGTTCTTCAAGTAACTCCGTTTCGCCGTCGCTGTTTTCCAGTTCGTCTAAAAGCGATTTTGCGCAAAAAAAAAGCTCTTTGGACACCATGGTCGTTCTCTATTTTCCAGGCACAAAGAACTGGAAAAGCACAGGCAGGGCACTGGAAAATTCACCAGGTGAAATCCTGTGGTGAATTGGCATGATACAGTGTAATCCAGGGGTGTCAAACTCAATTTCATCGCGGGCCGCATCAGTACTATGGTTGCCCTCAAAGGGCTGGTTATATCTGTAAGATTAGATGTCCACAGCACCCCACGCCCCCTTTACACCCTTACATGAGATGTCAAGAGCCCCCCCCCCCACCATCAGAAGTCAAGAGTCACCCACCCTTCCTTACATCACAATGCACCCCCTTTCCTTGTGCTGCTGCCAGGAAGAAGATGCAGGTGGGTTTGGGAAGAAGTTCCAGGGCTGGAGGAGAAGCAGAGGAGTCAGCTTCCAGAGTCTGTTGAATGCTGAGACCAGGGGAGGCAGAGGCAAGGAGGTGTTGCGGCTGCACAGATAGGTGCAGGATCTGTAAGAAGAGTTCTGCCCTCCTCTCTGCTGCGGACTGCCGAGAAGGGGTGGGGGAGGGTGGGCAAAGACAAGCCTTCCTGCAGCTTCACTTAGGAGTGCAGAATCTGCCAAAGTAGTTCCGTCCTCTCTGCTGCCGACTACAGAGACAAGGGGGGTCCAGCAGCTGCAGGAGAGGTGCGAGGGCCACATAAAATGGCCTGGGGGGCCACATTCGGCCTGCGGGCCTTGTGTTTGACACCTGTGGTGTAATCCGTTAGGATCACAGCTGTGTATCATGTCATTTGGTGTATTTACATTTTTGAATTTGCCGCCGGTTCCACCCCCCCTGCGTCGCAACGCTCGCAGGGAGGGAACCGGAAGGCAAGTGCCGGCAATTAGTCATGCACAGAGTGGGGAGAGACTGCGGGGGAGGATGGCAGGGGATCACAGGGAAGGTGAGTATCATTCTGGGGTAATCCCGAGTGTGGGTCGGGGTACCGCTTTTGGTACTGACAATTAACCAAATTAACTCGGGAATACTGCTAGGGAGGTTAACAGTGTTAAGATGGAAATAAGTATAGAAAGGGGGGATCATCAGAGTGAGATTGGGACTTTAGATTGTAAGTAGAGATGGCCTTGCGGTTCGCCCCAGTGGTCGTTTCGCGGCGAACTTTGCTTGTTCGCTACCCGCCAAATTTTCGGACACATGGCGTAGTTCGCGGCGGTCATATTTGTTTACATTGGGGAGAACTTTGACCCATGACACAGCCATCAGGTGGAACGGGACAGCCAATTGAAACATTCCAGCACATGGACAGTCCCCCTACCCTATAAATAGACCCGATCTGGCAGCCATTTCACATTCCGCTTTCTGCCAGTGTAGGGAGAGGTCTGCTGTGCTCATTAGGGAGAGTTTGCTAGACACATATAGTGCTGTGAAGATCCACAAAAGTCCTTTCCAGGGCTGGTATTTCGGTATAGGCCTTCTACAGTCTCCTTTCGGGCTAGGGACAGGTATCCAGTGGTTGCTTTAGGGGCAGTTAGAGATCGGCTGTAGTCACAAATCGCTCTGTCAATGTCCACAAAAGTCCTTCTCAGGGTTGGTATTTTGGTATAGGTCTAGTATCTTTTGAGCTTAGGGAGAGGTATCCTGTGGTTGCTGTAGTGGCAGTTAGAGATCGGCTGCAGTCGCACAGAAATCGCTTTGTCAATGTCCACCAAAGTCATTTAAAATGCTCCAATGTCGTTTTAGGGTCTATAACAGTCTCTTTAACATGAGGGCCAGGTATCCTGTGGTTGCTTTAGGGACAGTTAGATATCGGCTGCAGTCGCACAGAAATCGCTTTGTCAATGTCCACAAAAGTCATTTAAAATGCTCCAATGTCGTTTTAGGGTCTATTACAGTCTGTACAGTTAGCTGTCAGGTAAACGCACGTGGGCTAATTTTTGGGGCCTGGAATGGCCGACACTTACTTCTTTATCCTGTGAATGCCTCATTTTTCAGACTGGAAATGATAAAACAATGGGTCTATAAAGGTTCCGTCAAATTGTGGAATGGATGCGGACCCATTTTACAGATGTGTGAATGGACCCTATATGTATTAGACAAAGTTTTTACCGGCTGCTGTCAGTTCTGGCTGATTTATGAAAAAAATATATATATTTTTTGCTGTAAAAAAAAAAAAAAAAAAAATTAGGGCAACTTTTTCAATTGCAACACTTCTGTTATGACATTGTCCATGTGCTGGGACTGTTTGTGCACAGCTAGTACGTCTTTTGTGGCTGCAAATATGACCTAAAGGTTTTTAAAGTTAGCCTCCCATTAAAGTCAATGGGGCCCGCCGCGAACTCGCGGTTCTCGGACTTTTGAGAAAATTTGCAGCTGGCGTTCGCGAACCGCCCCGGCCGATGTTCGTCCATCACTAATTGTAAGCTCCTAGAGAGCAGGGATTGATGTGAATGTACAATGAATGTAAAGCGCTGCGTAAATTGACGGTGCAATAAAACTGCCTGTAATAAATAAATAACAAAGCCCCAACACTGTGTCTTGAAGATGTAGTGAGATACCTTACGTCAGCAGTACCATAGGAAAAAAAAAGTCCTTTCCTAATCCCCGTTGCTTTCTTGCTAAGCGATATGTGGCAGGTGCCTGTGGCGGTAAAGGAAATTTACAAGCGGTGGATGGTAATGCACCACAGGTCTATATCCCCCCGGGGCAATTTCATATCTAAAAACCAATTCTGATTCTATCACCCCGTCTACAGAGATGTTGATTTTTTTCTCTATTCTCTCCACCATGGTCTAGCACCCCCTGACTAAAGCTGTTTCCTTGGGGAGCCTCCTGGACTGACGCTCCCCCCCCCCCCCCTCCACCCTGCAAACTCTCATGACTTGCCCTGTCCTTCTCTGATCTCCACCGTCAGCAGTTGTTGACGAAGCATAACAGACGGAAATCGCTTCTGTCATTTGCCCTGTCCCTTGTTCAGCATCCCCCCCCCCTCCCGTCTTTGGTGTCTTCATCCCCTCCTCCCCCCCCCCTTTCTCGCCCTCATTCGCTTCCATTAGCGCTCTGGTATTATGAGTACATGTCAAGGTATGCTGCCTTCTAAATCGCGAGTTCTAGCTGAGCCCGAGCAGGCAGTGATCATTGGACAGGTTCCAGCTGTTTGTGTCTGCGTTTAACCCCGCAGCCGCGCGACGCTGACAATCCCTCGCAGTGCCCGGTGACTGCTTGGAGCAAGGCACTGTGGAGAGATAAGCACATCACCAGCTAAAATAAGCCCCCGTCGTAATAAAGAGGGCGTCGTTTCTACAGCACAGTGGTAACGGAGCAGATGCTATCTTAGCACCGGGGACAGAACACACACACACACGATAGATGGGGGCGGTAATTATCAGATGGTGGCAGACTTACAAAAGAAGATTGGAAAAAACCAAGGAATTAGCTGCTCCGTAGTCTATGTTTGACCACAGATTGAAGGTATTGGAAGGATGTCTAATATCCTTCCACCGGATAATAGGTAATGTGAAATCTGTCTTCAAATGCTTTCACCTGCTGGGCAGGGAGAGAGAAAAGGAAAAAAAGCACCGATCGGGATTATTTAGGACGCAACGGTACAGAAAGTCTCAGAAATTCACTTCATCTTTTTCAGTTCATAATTGCAGATCATTGTTTGTTCAGAATACACCCCGGGTAGAAGATAGAGCTGTCTGAGCAGGCAGTTTGAACCAGGGGAGAAAATCTAATGTAAGACTTTAAGAGGAAAGACGGGGGTAATTTTCTGGTGGGGGGGGGGGGATACAGGAGTATTATCAATCAACATATTTAGTGTTCAGCTCCAGATTTGTGCTGGTATTCTTCAGTGCAGTCAAAAATGACCCAGAGCCGGATGTAGCCTATGTCATCTGGGGGTGCAGTACAAAAAAAAAATGGGGGGGGGACATAATGTCATCGATGCATTTTAGTCACACAGTGTGCCTGAGATGCAGGGAACCAGTATTCCCTGTTTACTCACCATACTTGTATTTACTAGGTCATGATTCGTGGTACAGAAGTATGTATTAGGCTCTTGTTAGGATTATTAAACAAAACCTGTGCCCCCTTATACCAAGTGTCCCTATCAGAGTGCCCCCTTACATCAGGAGCCTTCATCAGAGTGCCCCCTTACATCAGGAGCCTTCATCAGAGTGCCCCCTTACATCAGGAGCCTTCATCAGAGTACTCCCTTACATCAGGAGTCTTCACCAGAGTGCCCCCTTACCTCAGGAGTCTTCACCAGAGTGCCCCCTTACATCAGGAGCCTTCTTCAGAGTGCCTCCTTACATCAGGAGCCTTCATCAGAGTGCCTCCTTACATCAGGAGTCTTCATCAGAGTGCCCCCTTACATCAAGTGCCTTCATCGGAGTGCCCCCCACATCAGGAACCTTCATCACAGTGCCCCCCTACATCAAGAGCCTTCATCGCATTGCCCCCCCCCCTACATCAGGAGACTTCATCAGAGGTCCCCTTACATCAGGAGTCTTCATCAAAGTACTCCCTTACATCAGGAGTCTTCATCAGAGTGCAGCCTTACATCAGAAGACTTCATCAGAGTACTTCCTTACATCAGGAGTCTTCTTCAGAGTGCAGCCTTACACCAGGAGCCTTCATCACAGAGCCCCCTACATCAGGAGACTTTATTAGAGGGCCCCCTTACATCAGGAGTCTTCATCAGAGTGCCCCCTTACATCAGGAGTCTTCATCAGAGTACTCCCTTACATCAGGAGTCTTCATCAGAGTGCCCCCTTATATCAAGAGCCTTCATCAGAGTTGCCTCCTACATCAGGAGTCTTCATCAGAGTGCCCCCTTACATCAAGAGCCTTCATCTGAGTGCCCCCCTACATCAGGAACCTTCATCAGAGTGCCCCCTTACATCAGGAACGTTCATCAGGGTACCCCTTACATCAGGAGTCTTCATCACAGTGCCCCCTTACATCAAGAGCCTTCATTGGAGTGCCCCCTACATCAAGAGTTTTCGTCAGAGTGCCCCCTTACATCAGGAGTCTTCACCAGAGTACTCCCTTTGGCTCTAATCACGTGCTTCAAAGAAAAAAAATCCCCCATTTGAATCCATGCATCCGGCTCCCTGCATGTAGATTAGGGGGCCGGGCGCATGGATAGGGGGTGGCGGCGCCCCTGTGCCCCTAATGGACGGGCCGCCACTGCAAGAATCTGATTACCTTGACTTTGTGAATGGAATTATCCGAGAAAGAGATAGCTTAAAGTGGTTGCAAAGGCACAAGGTTTTTTTTACCTAATACTTACCTGACCCCCCCCCCCTCTCGATCCAGTAATGTCCATGAGAGCCTTACCTCTCCGGGGTCTCTCACTCCCATCTCATACTTCCTCCCCCCTTCCCCTAGTTCTTATCCTTTCTTACTGTTACTTTTTGTGCTCAGCACATTACCATTTACCTATTGTAAAAGTTTTCTCTTTTATTGAATAATGAATAAAGCACCTTGGAATTTGACATCCATTGTGAACGGTTGATAACGAACATACCACACAGCCTATGTTTTGCGCTAGGACTCATGATCGCCTGGCTGGTAATCTGGACAATGATATTCAGTGCTGTTATGAACATATTCTGTTCTGTATTATACTGCCGAACTCCTTAAACAAGAAAAAAAAGGATTTATAAAAAAAAAAAAAAAAAAGAGTAAGAAGCCCAACTGATAGGGTGACAACATAGCAGCACAACAGTCATGCACAGAGAATTGTTGACCTGCAACAGGAAGTGCCTGAACAGAATCACCAGATATTATTTTAATGAAAGATGTAAAAATACTGAATTTTTTTTTTTTAAAGAAAAAGTAGCATGTGAATGCTATTATTTGAAATGTCTGTCTAAAAAAAAAAAAAAACAATAAAAAAAACTATACTTAAAGCAAATGCATAGTCTATTTTCTGCTTAACCACTTCTGGACCGGAAGGATTTGCCCCCTTAACCACTTTACCACCGGAGGATTTTGCTGTCTTAACGTCCAGGCCACTTTTTTGCGATTCGGCGCTGTGCGACTTTAACTGACAATTGCGCGGTCGTGCAATGCCGTACCCAGACTAAATTTACGTCCTTTTTTTCCCACAAACTGAGCTTTCTTTTGGTGGTATTTGATCACCGTTGCGATTTTTTGATCATGCGCTATAAACAAAAAAAAGCATAAATTTTGCAAAAATAACAATATTTTTCACATTTTTTTTCTATGAAATTCCCCCCCAAAAAAAAGTAAAGATCAAAATTTTTTAACATTTTGGGCCAATTTTTTTTTTTTACCATACGTTTGGTAAAAAAAATTGCAAAAAGCGTATTTTGATCGGTTTGCACAAAAGTTATTGCGTTTACTAACAAAGGGAAAGATTTTTGTCATTTTTGTTGTTTTTTATTTTTAACGCGTAATGGCGGGGATCTGCGATTTTTTTTTTTGCGGGACTGCGACATTGCGGCGGACAGATCGGACCCTTAACTGACATTTTTGACACTTTTGGGGGGTACCAGTGACATTACTGCAGTAACCAGTGCTATACATATGCACTGTTACTGTAAAATGACACTGGCAGGGAAGGGGTTAACTTTATTGGGGAAGGAGGGGTTAAGTGTGTCCCTAGGGGGGTGCTTCTAACTGTGATTGGACATGGCTACTGGTGTAGGAACAGTGATCAACGGTCCTACATAGTAGAACCGTATGATCACCATTCCTACACAGGGGAGAATGACAGGCGGCTTGTTTACATCAGCCGCCTGCCTTTCTCCCTTCACGGCGGACGATCGCGAGTGACCCGGTCACACGCACGGACTTGCTAGGGAACGAGCCGGGGCAGAAATGATACCCCAGTCAAACAAGATACATGCAAATGAATAGCAGCACGGAGGCAATATCTGCACCCTCACAGTAAGCGATCTGTACCGATCGCTCACTGTGTTCATTCAGGGTGGTGTATTCATTCAGAATGGTGAGCCCCCTCCCACTCACCATCCTGAAATAACTTGTGTGCCCTCAGCAGCTTCCGGCGGGAGAGGAGGGGAAGGAAAATGGCAACACTGCGGGGCAAAGGGGCGGACAGGAGTCCCAGACATCAAGGGGAAGGGGGCACAGATACTAGACCCAATCCCCCTGCAGCACAGCTGGAGGAAGAAAATAAGCCGGCAGCACTGCACAAGAGTCAGCAATAAGGCAGTACTGCTGGCTTTTCTGCTTGGTAGTTACCTGGGCCCCCCTTTTGAACTGATGAGGTCTGGGCCCAGTACAGGAGGGCTGGCTGTACTGCCTTATCAGCGGCCCTGAGTCCAGCTTGGCACAGATGTAATGTAGCGCCACCCCTGAAGGAGCCTCTAAGTAATTTTGGGTTCTCTGTTCTACGTCTCAACTCCAGGAACAACCTCGGCCCCTCTGGCACACCTGATTGAATAAAATCACTGCAAGCACAAGTGCAAAAAACAGCAAAAAGGAATAGTAGAAGTTGCAAGATAATATTATTTTACTAGAGATTTTTAAATCAACAAAAAGGACATTTAAACTGTGGGTATTCCCCAAATAGCAGGGTTTAGCCTAAAACAGAGTCACAAAGATATGCAATAATATGACGCTAACAATGGACTTGACCGTAGGGCCAACAGACCTAAGGTGGACCTATGATCCCAAGAACAAGAGGGGGAAGAAAAGACTTTTAGTCAGTCAGCTCCCTCTAAGTCCTGATGCCACAGGTGAAAAGAAATAACAAACACAATATGTGAAACCTGGGTAAGAGTTCCCCTTTAAGATCAAGAGATACTGCACTTTGAACAATTTAAAGCGGAGCTCCATCCAGAAGGGGATACTCCACTTGTCTGCCCCCCCTCCCCCCCTCTTCTGCCTCATTTGGCACCTTTTGGAGGGGAGGGGGAAGTGGGTACCTGGTTTTGACCTAGAAGTTTGGTCCCCTCCTCCTTTCCCCGCAGCCTTCACGGACACTTCACAGGTCTCAGAAGACTGCGGCCCAGGGCTGTAACTACAATGGTTGCAGGGGTTGCAATTGCAACATACAGGGGTATACAATGTACGGTTAAAAGCAAACACACACACACATCATAGGTTGAACTGGATGGACTGATGTCTTTTTTCAACCTCACTATGTAACTATGCAACCAGGCCCCATGCCTGTGTGGCTTCCCTGTACACCTGGATAGGAGGGGCGGAGGGGGCAGCATGTAGAGAAATCACTGTCCTCCTTTTTCCTCCTGTAGCTGCCGGAGGAAAATGGAAGAGATTGATTCCTCTGTATGTTGCCCTCGGCCCTCCTCCTATCCAGTTCACTTGTGTTCTGCTGTCTCTGGGCCCCTGTGCCCTCCCCTGGTCCCCCCACTGTGCTCCCTCCCCTCTCCTGCCGGCTGCTGCAGGGGATGTGTCACAATAGAGAGAACCAGGAAGGGGTCGGTAAATATGTAATTTACCAGCGCCTTCCTTTTCTGAATGGACAGAGTCATAGTCAGTGACATTGTAAAAAATAAATAAATAAAATGATAAAAAATAATACAAATAAAATAATAAAAAATAAAAACTACTGACACCAGTGGGTGAACTTCCAGGATCGCAAAGGTCACACTTGCAACCGGGCCCTGGCATTCCACCACCGTAGGGAGGCCCCAAGATGGCAGGAAGGGGGCCCACTACAGAACTTGGGAAATGGTCCCACTGCGGGACCATAATAAAGGGCCCTGCAATGAGAGTAAAGGGCCCCAGGATCAGTGGGAAGAGCCCCAGGCTTGAAGGGAAGGGCCCCGGCCAGGGGTGTGGGGGGCCCTTCGTGGTTTCTTGCACTGGGCCCTGAAGGTTCTAGTTATGCCTCTGAACACTGGTGTAGACGCATAAAGCATTGGCATGCTAGTCTGTAGTCCAGGGTGCCTCCAAGGGACCCTTCAAAGCAGCAGAGACACCCTAAAAATGAAAACGAAGGACAGTGATATTTTGCAAGGAAATTGAAAAGAGACGGAGACCACAAACAGTATAAGTACAAATGCATGCAGTTGCATATCTTGTTTTACATGGGAGGGTTTAATAACATTATAATCTATTGGCTCCTTTTAGAAAAAGGAAAGATTTAGTGGTCTTTTAAGGCTCATTTTATTAATACATGACTAGAAAATGTTTATTAAATTCAGTTACCATCTTTTATTTTTATAACTAGGCTAAATTTGCTTGCCTATGTTTCTGCCTTTAATGAATCATTACTAAAGCAGTAGCGACTCGGATTGAGGAGGGAATGGTGCCTGTTGGGAGTGATTGAGTTGACCCAATCACAAGATTGATGTCAGTGGAGCTGTAGGATAATAAAGAAGTCTATAGAGAGCGAGATCTCCTGAATGTAAAATAGTGCCATGGGTCTGCCTGTTTTCCTTTATAAGGAAAGGAGTTGGTGAAATGAGTTAATAACACATCCCCAGCCCTTCACAAAGATAATCCTCAGGTTCTAAACTACAAAGTGGGGTGGACCAAACTGGGGTGTTTGGCTGAGCGAATACAATTATTGCATTAAAATGTTCCTTCTATATTAAAATTAGTGGTGTGAAATTATATAACCTATTACCCGTAGAAACCAATCGGGTTCCAGTTGTTATTTTCGCAGTGTAGTTTGTATACACTATATTACCAAATGTATTGGGACGCCTTCCTTTACACAATGGCATCCCAGTCTTTGTCTGTAGAGTTCAATATTGAGTTGGCCCACCCTTTGCAGCTATAACAGCTTCAACTCTTCTGGGAAGGCTGTCCACAAGGTTTAGGAGTGTGTCTATGGGAATGTTTGACCATTCTTCCAGAAGCGCATTTGTGAGGTCAGGCACTGATGCTTTGCTTGGTTCGCAGTCTCCTCTCTAATTTATCCCAAAGGTGTTCTATCGGGTTGAGGTCAGGACTCTGTGCAGGCCTGTCAAGTTCCTCCACCCCATCCATGTCTTTATGGACCTTGCTCTGTGCACTGGTGCGCAGTCATGTTGGAACAGGAAGAGGCCATTCCCAAGCTCTTCCCACAAAGTTGGGAGCATAGTTACATAGTTAGTCAGGTTGAAAAAAGACACAAGTCCATCTGGCTCAACCAATAAAAAAATAAACACAAAAAAAAAAACCCCAACCATAAATACAAACTTGCGGTGCATGGGCTCCCTTATTCTTCAAAGCCTGCGAAAGGACCTGAGAATACATGGCATCAAGGAGAAGGATCACTATTGGTTGGCAACCCTCCTTGACCACCGTTACAAGAGGAAGGTCTCGGAACTTATCCTGTCCCCACAGAGGGGGCAGAAGATGAAATCTCTTGAGAACACCTTAAAGAGAAGTTTATGTAATCTTTCCAGACTATAGTAGGTTATAGTCTCGTGGAAAACATAGCTTTGAGGCTTCTGTTGGTCAGGAGATGAGCAGTGGAGAAAGGGCCGCCTCAGTGATGCATTTCAAATTTTTTTTTAGCCCTTGGCGCCCAAGACTGTCAGCTTCCGCATCCTATTGGCAGCGTCTGCATCATATGGTGGCAGATTATCTAGGGGCGAAAACAGACATGGAGACTTTCCAGTTGACGTTCCACTGAGTTACTGGGTCATGAGAATAGACCACTGGCCAGAACTTGCCCAGTATGCAATTGAGCTGCTGGGCTGCCCTGCATCTAGCGTGCTTTCTGAACAGGAATTCAGTGCTGAGGGAGGTTTTGTGACAGTTAAGGAAGCACATCTGTCCACAGACTCTGTGGACCGGCTGCCATTTATCAAAATTAATCAGTTTTGGATTAGCAGCAGCTATCAAGCCTCTAAAGCAGATATCACTGATTAAGTGCTTTCTGCATCTGGAATCTCTGAAAGACTATCTAGGCTGCCTCGCTTTGTGGGTGTTGATTTTATCTGAAAGAAATATTTTACTGTAGGTTTAATGGGCACAATTAACACCCAAAGGACAATTCTTGCTTTCATCAAGAGTAACTCTATAGGGTTGGGGTGTGAAGGCACCACCAACACCCAAAGACCAATTTTTCTGCACCTGTTTGACAAGTGCATATCATATTTTCTGACAGCAAGTCCAATTCTTGTTTTCTTCAAGAATATCTCTATAGGGTTATGGTCTGAAGGCACCACCAATACCCAAAGCCCAATTTTTCCAGACCTGTTACTTCTATCAAAAGTCTGCGAAAGAGACACCAGAATTTATCCTAAAAATATTTAATCTTGTTCCTAGTGCACTAAATTGCTCCCTAAGCCATTGTTTACAAAATACAGAAAGCTTACATGGAAAATGTCAATTTTTTGGCTTTATAAATGCCATTATTGCTGCAGCAGGTTCTATGCATAGTACAGATGTGCCACTTTACAGGCACTATATTTAAAGACATTTTTCATTTTTATTGTTTCACTTTAAGCATCAGAAAATCACTGCTCATT
Source organism: Pelophylax lessonae (assembly GCF_965119305.1). Lineage (NCBI taxonomy): Eukaryota > Metazoa > Chordata > Amphibia > Anura > Ranidae > Pelophylax > Pelophylax lessonae. Next base: position 279,554,966 of record NC_138774.1, on the reverse strand, counting down.
TAAAAATTGTTTTTTACAAACTTTTTTTCATTGATACATGTTCCCTAGGGCACTACCTGGACCCCCAAAACCATTGTATGCCCAATTACTTGCACGTAAGCCTTCAAAATGGGCACTTTTGATTTTTCCAGTTCGGGTCCCATAGACTTCTTTGGGGATCATTATTCGGTTCCGAACTTTTGCGATGTTTGAAAGTTCTGCCGCGAACCAAACCGAGGGTCGTTTGGCCCACGTCTAATCAAATGTACTGATCAGAAATTCTGTATGAATGTTTGTATGGATATTTATTAGGAAATCTGCTAGTGTAAAGCCAGCCTAATACCAGCCATGTGCTTTGCATTCATTGAATTAGGTTCCAATATTTCTGTGTTTTTTCTGAACTACAAGTATGTTTGTATGGGTTGGGCCAAACATGCTAGAGAATATAAGAGAAAATTAAAAGCATAAATTCTTCCAACATGACTAGAATCTAATGTGTTCCTTTTATTAGCCAGACTGAAATGAGAGGTAACTGAAAGAAAGGCTTCATTCAGTAGAAGACCAGGGGTTAAAAAGGCAATGTTTAAAGTGCAGCTTAGGAGGAGAATTAAGGCTTCTCCTTGAAGGGACATTTATTATTGTACCCTGAGGAATGCATGTCCAAAGTGCTGCATGCAAGAGCTGGGAAAACTGAATGCACTCCAGCCCCAATGATAAAGGGCAGATTACCCCGTTTCTGACACTGGGGCTGAGTTCAATTGAAATCTCCCTGGCTATTAAGTTGTAAAAAAAGAAAAGGTCTGATAAAACCCATTAAAGTGAAATTGAGCATTGCTCATGCAGAGCAAAACAACAGACACATTCAAATGATTCTATAAAAAATATGTATATATATATATATATATATATATATATATATACACACACATATATACAGTGGGTATAGAAAATAATTACCCCGCCCCTTTAAAATCATATTTTGTTGCTTTGCAGCCTGAACATATTCATTTTTGTTTAATGCTTAATGGCTGACTTGCTGTCTGGCACCCTGTGGTGGGTGGCTGGCTGTCTGGCACCCTGTGGTGGATGGCTGGCTTGCTGGCACCCTGTGGTGGATGGCTGGCTGGCTGGCACTCTATGGTGGGTGGCTGGCTGGCTGGCACCCTGTGGTGGGTGGCTGGCTGTCTGGCACCCTGTGGTGGGTGGCTGGCTTGCTGGCACCCTGTGGTGGATGGCTGGCTGCCACTCTATGGTGGGTGGCTGGCTGGATGGCTGGCACCCTGTGGTGGGTGGCTGGCTGTCTGGCACCCTGTGGTGGGTTGCTGGCTTGCTGGCACCCTGTGGTAGATGGCACGCTGGCTGGCACCCTGTGGTGGGTGGGTGGCTGGCTGGCACCCTGGGGTGGGTGGCTGGCACAGGGGCTGTGGGTGGCTGGCTGGTACAGGGCCTGGGGGGGGGGGGGGCTGGCTGGTACAGTGCCTGTGGCTGGCTGGTACAGGGCCTGTGGCTGCTTCGCTGGTACAGGGCCTGTGGGTGGCTGGCTCTCTGGTACAGTGCCTGTGACTGGCTGGCTGGTACAGGGCCTGTGGATGTGGGTGGCTGGCTGGCACCGGGCTGCTGTGGGTGGGGGTATGGCTGTGATACTCTCCCACGAGACTAGTCCCGACTCCAGACGAGGCTGTCCAAGGCGAGGGAGGCAGCCTAAGAAGGCAGAATGACGTCTCAAAAATATCTGCAATATTGGCCAGTTCCAGGGCCGATACCGATATATCGGGGAAAGTGCATATCGGCCCTCGATATATCGGCCTTGCCGATAATCGGTCTATCCCTAATAAGCATCATGGGAAATGTAGTTCCAAAACATCTTGGGTGCCAGGGTTCGCCATCACTGACCTAGAACATTTTGGATGATAATTTGTTGGCTCAATCACTAGCTGGTCACTGGGGTAAGGGCTTCTCCCAACAAGGAAAGTATAAGGCAGGGGTCTTCAAACTATGGCCCTCCAGTTGTTCAGGAACTACAATTCCCATCATGCCTAGTCATGTCTGTGAATGTCAGAGTTTTACAATGCCTCATGGGATGTGCAGTTCTGCAACAGCTGGAGGGCCATAGTTTGAGGATCCCTGGTATAGGGGGTCTAGTGCACAGATAACCCAAATCTCTGCAAATCCAGAGCCAACCTATACTGACTTGCCCACCTCTAATTACAATCTTGGCACTATTATAACTTTTGCAGTAAAACTACCTGAAGCTGAAACAAACCTGCGACATAACACCCACACTAAAACCAGCACAAGAAATCTTCAACAGGAAATCTGGGCCAAGAATTTAGTGCCGGATAAAAGTGATCCTTCCTCGTGTCTTGAGGTTGGAAAGGAATAAAAATATGCAATTTTACACTGAATGATGTAAAAATAGTAGGCATTTTTTTAGAACATGGATATCTTGCAGCCCGATTAACACTGTATGGGGACTGTCACTGAGAAAGCCGGTTAAGGTAACGTAGGACCATAGCATTGCAGAAGAGTAATGTATGAATGATTTTCTTTCCAAATAAAGATTTCAGCAGCAGCCGGATGCATCATGATTCAGCGTCTCTGCTTGTCATTTACATCTTCATGCATCACATGCAGCACAGAGCAGAACGTGTACACAAGGAAAGGTCCTTCTAACCAGGCGCCCTCTTTGAAGATGGCCCTGTTTAACTTCGTTATCCTTTCATCTTATCTGCAAGAGAGCTTTGTACGCTATCTTGATAATACCACCTGACCTTTAACCCTCATACCTCCGCTCAAGAAATACTTCGCATAGTCTTATTCATTTTAGATTTCCCATTTTATATGATTTTACTTTAATTGTATTTAGCATAATTCCACTTAATAAAGAATAGGATTGATTTAACAAACGGCAAATAGGCTGCTCACTTTGATAGGGAATTTTCAATGCCAATCACGATAACCAAATCAGTTGCAAGTGAAAAAAACTTCATATTTGCTTGTATATGATTGGCAGATGGAATTTGGCAGAGCTTCACCTAATTCACTAAGCGAGGGGAGCATTCCCTTGCAAAGTGAACAGCCTGTATGCCATTAGTACGCCATCAGTAAACCAACCCCATTGTGTTCTTGGGACATCAAGAGACTGTATTGCATAGAGAATGAGTGCATTGTATAAAACACATGGGGTGCTGTCAGATTTACAACTATGGATGTCTAACTCTCCAGTTGCAAAATATTACCTTCTTCTAACCATCTACCCCCAACTTGAGTATGGTGCTCCAGTAGGATTCTGGGTTGGCTTCCCCTGCTCTAGATAATACCCAACAATATGGACTGGCGGATAGAATTTAGCAGAGCTTCACCTAATTCTTTAAGCGGAGGGGGGCATTCCCTTGCAAAGTAACAGCCTGCAGGCCATTAGTACGCCATTAGTAAACCAACCCCATTGTGTTTTTGGGACATCAAGAGACTGTATTGCATAGAGAAGGAGTGCATTGTATAAAAAACGTGGGGTGCTGTCGGATTTACAACTACGGATGGCTAACTCTCCAGTTGCAAAATATTACCTTATTCTCACCATCTACCCCCAACTTGAGTATGGTGCTCCAGTCCTCCAGTAGTATTCTGGGTTGGCTCCCCTGCTCTAGATAATACCCGAAAATATAGACTGGCAGATGGAATTTAGCAGAGCTTCACCTAATTCACTAAGCGAGGGGAGCATTCCCTTGCAAAGTGAACATCCTGTATGCCATTAGTACGCCATTAGTAAACCAACCCCATTGTGTTTTTGGGACATCAAGAGACTGTATTGCATAGAGAAGGAGTGCATTGTATAAAACACGTGGGGTGCTGTCGGATGTTCAACTATGGATGGCTAACTCTCCAGTTGAAAAATATTACCTTATTCTCACCGTCTACCCCCAACTTGAGTATGGTGCTCCAGTAGGATTTTGGGTTGGCTCCCCCTGCTCTAGATAATACTCAACAATATGGACTGGCAGATGGAATTTAGCAGAGCTTCACCTAATTCACTAAGAAAAGTGAGCATTCCCTTGCAAAGTGAACAGTCTGTATGCTATTAGTACGCCATTTGTAAACCAATCCCAATGTGTTTTTGGAATATCAAAAAAACTGTATTGCATAGAGAAGGAGGGCATTGTATAAAACACGTGGGGTGCTGTCGGATGTTCAACTATGGATGGCTAACTCTCCAGTTGAAAAATATTACCTTATTCTCACCGTCTACCCCCAACTTGAGTATGGTGCTCAAGTCCTCCAGTAGGATTCTGGGTTGGCTTCCCTGCTCTAGATAATACCTAACAATATGGACTGGCAGATGGAATTTAGCAGGGCTTCACCTAATTCACTAAGCTAAGGGAGCATTCCCTTGCAATGTGAACAGTCTATATGCTATTAGTACGCCATTTGTAAACCAATCCCAATGTGTTTTTGGGACATCAAAAAAACTGTATTGCATAGAGAAGGAGTGCATTGTATAAAACACATGGGGTGCTGTCGGATGTTCAACTATGGATGGCTAACTCTCCAGTTGCAAAATATTACCTTCTTCTAACCGTCTACCCCCAACTTGAGTATGGTGCTCCAGTCCTCCAGTAGGATTCTGGGTTGGCTTCCCCTGCTCTAGATAATACCCAACAATATGGACTGGCAAATGGAATTTAGCAGAGCTTCACCTAATTCACTAAGCGATGGGAGCATTCCCTTGCAAAGTGAAAAGCCTGTATGCCATTAGTACGCCATTAGTAAACCAACCCTGTTGTGTTTTTGGGACATCAAGAGACTGTAATGCATAGAGAAGGAGTGCATTGTTACATAGTTAGTGAGGTTGAAAAAAGACATCAGTCCATCCAGTTCAACCTATGATGTGTGTGTGTGTTTGCTTTTAACCGTACATTGTATACCCCTGTATTTTGTGGTCTTTAAGGTGTCCATCTAATAGTTTTTTGAAACTATCAATGCTCCCTGCTGATACGACTGCTTGTGGAAGAGAATTCCACATCCTTACCGTTCTTACAGTGAAGAACCCCTTACGCACTTTAAGGTTGAACCGCCTTTCCTCAAGTTTTAGTGAGTGGCCACGTGTCTTATTGTATCTCCTTTCTCTGAATAGTTTGTTCCTTATGCTCGGGTCACCAGTACAGTATTTGTACATTGATATCATATCCCCCCTCAATCGTCTTTTCTCCAGAGAGAAAAGGTTCAGTGCTTGTAGTCTTTCCTCATAGCTGATGTCCTCCATTCCCCTAATTATTTTTGTTGCCCTTCTCTGGACTTTCTCCAATTCCAGCACATCCTTCCTGAGGACCGGTGCCCAGAACTGGACAGCATACTCCAGATGTGGCCGGACCAGAGTCTTGTAGAGTGGGAGAATAATCTCTTTATTTCTGGAGTGAATCCCCTTTTTTATACATGCCAGTATTCTGTTGGCTTTGCTTGCGGCGGCTTGGCATTGCATGCCACTGCCAAGCTTGTTGTCTACCAGTACCCCCAAGTCCTTTTCCATCCTAGACTCACCCAGAGGTTCCCCCCCTAGTGAGTAGCTTGCTTTCTGGTTTCTGGCCCCCAAGTGCATTACTTTACATTTATCAACATTAAACCTCATCTGCCATGTAGTTGCCCACCCCGTTATTTTGTTCAGGTCTGCTTGCAAGGTTTCCACATCCTGCATAGAAGATATTGGCATGCCTAGTTTAGTATCATCTGCAAATACTGAGATTGTACTAGATATCCCCTCCTCTAGATCATTTATGAACAAATTAAACAGGATTGGTCCCAGGACAGAACCCTGGGGGACCCCACTTTCCACACCCGCCCAACCCGAGTACTCCTCATTAATCACCACCCTCTGTACTCTCCCCTGGAGCCAGTTCTCTATCCAGGTACTCACCTTATGATCCATACCTACCTTCCTTAGTTTGAACAGTAATCGTTTGTGGGGAACGGTGTCAAAGGCCTTTGCAAAGTCCAGATATACCACATCCACAGGCTTCCCTTTATCTAGGTGGCTGCTCACTTCATCGTAGAAGGTTAATAGATTGGTTTGGCAGGAACGATTTTTCATAAATCCATGCTGATTACTACTTATAATACCGTTTTCATTACTAAAGTCTTGTATGTGGTCCCTTAACATCCCCTCCAAAATTTTGCAGACTACAGATGTTAGGCTGACCGGCCTATAGTTACCCGGGATATATCTCGGCCCCTTCTTAAATATTGGTACCACGTTGGCTTTTTTCCAATCAGCTGGCACCATACCAGTCTGTAAACTATCCTTAAAGATCAAGAATAATGGTCTGGCAATCACCTGGCTGAGCTCATTAAGAACCCTCGGGTGCAAGCCATCCGGTCCCGGGGATTTAATTATGTTAAGTTTCTCTAGTTTAGCTCTAAGTCTATCCTCTGTTAGCCATGGCGGCACTTCCTGAGGTGTATTATTTAGTTCGGCCTTACAAGCTGGGTTCTTGTAGCCCCCCGATTCTTTTGTGAAGACTGAAGAGAAGAAATTATTTAACACTTCCGCCTTTTCTTTGTCCTCAGTGGCCATATTTCCTTTATCATCTTTTATGGGGCCAATGTGTTCTGGCCTCGCTTTCCTACTGTTTATATACTTAAAGAACTTCTTGGGGTTCTTTTTACTCTCCTCCGCTATATGTCTCTCGTGTTCTATTTTAGCCGCCCTGATTTCATCTTTACATTTCTTATTACATTCTTTGTAATGCTTAAATGCTGCCAATGACCCCTCAGTCTTGTATTTTTTGAAGGCCTTTTCTTTAGCACTAATATACATTTTTATGTTGGAGTTTAGCCATCCAGGGTTTATTTTTGCTCTTTTAAATTTATTTCCCTTTGGAATGCACTGGCCAATCCCCCTGTTTAGTATGCTCTTGAAGCGCTCCCATTTTTCCTCCGTGTTCTTTGTTCCCAGGGTTCTATCCCAATTGATATTTTCTAGCAGCGAGCGCAGTTTAGGGAAATTGGCTCTTTTGAAATTCAGTGTTCTTATATTACCCCTATGCTTCCTATTACTGTAATTAATACTGAAACTTATTGACCTATGGTCACTGTGTCCTAAGTTGTCCCGTATTTCTATATCCGTGATCAGGTCTGTATCGTTGGTAATCAGTAGGTCAAGTACCGCATTGTTTCTTGTCGGTGCATTCACCATCTGACCCATAAAATTGTCCTGCAAAACATTTAGGAACTGCCTAGCCTTGGCTGAGTGCGCGGTTCCTTCTGCCCAGTCTATATCTGGATAATTAAAGTCCCCCATTATAATTACATTTCCCATCCTTGCTGCCAATCCTATCTGTAAAAGGAGGTCCGCCTCACCCTCCTCTCTCTGGTTGGGGGGCCTATAGCATACGCCCAATATTACCTTCCCCGCCGTGCCTTCCCTTTGAAGCTCTACCCATAGGGATTCTGCCTCGTCCTTAGCTCCATTATTAATATCATCCCTCATATTTACCTGTATGCTGTTCTTAATATACAGACATACCCCTCCCCCTTTTTTACCTTCTCTATCTCTGCGATAAAGGGAATACCCCTGAATGGTCGCCATCCAATCATGAGAGCTGTCAAACCAAGTCTCAGTTATCCCCACAAAATCTAAGTCCTCCTCAAACATCAGCAGCTCCAGCTCTCCCATCTTGTTGGCCAGGCTTCTGGCATTGGTATACAAACCTCTTAATTTTGATCGGTTACATTTATCCTCATTTGATGTTTTTAGGCTGCTCTCTTGATTTTTCCCCATACCCACCCTGGGTATAGGAGCTCCGAACACCCTACCGCTAATGCCCCCATTTCTGCCCTCTGAAACTTGCTTTCCACTGTCTAATTCTACATCTGTACCCTCCCCCCCATTCCCTAGTTTAAAAGCCCCTCTAACTTTTTGGCCATCCTTGCACCCAGTACGGCTGCACCCACCCCATTTAGGTGCAATCCGTCCCTACCAAAGAGCCGGTGACCGACTGAGAAGTCAGCCCAGTTCTCCAGGAACCCGAAACCCTCCTTACTACACCAGCTCCTCAGCCACTCGTTAACTTCCCTAATCTCCCGCTGCCTCTCTGGTGTGGCTCGAGGTACAGGTAGTATTTCGGAAAATACTACCTTGGAGGTCCTAGTCCTCAACTTAGCGCCTAATTCCCTGAAATCATTTAGGACTCTCCGTCTTCCTCTGCCTATGTCATTGGTACCCACGTGTACCATGACAGCTGGGTCTTCCCCAGCCCCACCCAATAATCTGTCCACCCGATCCGCGATGTGCCGAACCCGAGCGCCCGGCAAACAGCAGACTGTTCGGCACACACGGTCTTTGTCACAGATTACACTATCTGTCCTTCTAATAATTGAGTCCCCTACCACCAGCACATGTCTTTCCTTTCCCTTTATCCTGGCCTCACTGGAGGAGTTCTTCCCCTGGCAGCTAGGGGCGTCACTCTGCTCCAGCAATGCTGGTCCCTGACTGGTTTCCCCAACATCACACAACGGGGCGTATCTATTGGGGTGCTCCAGCCCAGGATCAGCCTCCTTGCCTTGTTCCCTTCTACCCCTCCTAACTGTCACCCCTCTAAACTGCTCTGATGCCTGCACCTCCAATACTCCGCCCACCTCTGTGCAGACCCCTGCCTGCACCTGACTGGTACAATCCTGGCTCTCCTCCGGTATGGACATTCGTCTCCGTGTTGCCAGCTGCTTCCCTAGATTCAGGACCTGAGCTTCCAGGGAAACAACGTGCTTACATTTTGCGCATACGTATTCGCCCTCGATCACATGTCTGAGGAACGCATACATATTACAAGATGTACACCGAGTCGCATCTCCACACCCGCCGGGCATTGTACCTACTATCTAATCTAATGGGGATTCAGTAATTTTAAGTCTATCCTATGTGGCTATTTCCTGGCTTCCTAACTCTACCTTCTCACCCTCTGGTACTCCGCTTCACTCACTTGACACTCAGTTGTATAAAACACGTGGAGTGCTGTCGGATTTACAACTATGGATGGCTAACTCTCCAGTTGCAAAATATTACCTTATTCTCACTGTCTACCCCCAACTTGAGTATGGTGCTCCAGTCCTCCAGTAGTATTCTGGGTTGGCTCCCCCTGCTCTAGATAATACCCAACAATATGGACTGGCAGATGGAATTTAGCACAGCTTCACCTAATTCACTAAGCGAGGGGATCATTCCCTTGCGAAGTGAACAGCCTGTATGCCATTAGTACGCCATTAGTAAACCAACCCCATTGTGTTTTTGGGACATCAAGAGACTGTATTGCATAGAGAAGGAGTGCATTGTATAAAACACGTGGGGTGATGTCGGATGTTTAACTATGGATGGCTAACTCTCCAGTTGCAGAATATTACCTTATTCTCACCGTCTACCCCCAACTTGAGTATGGTGCTCTAGTCCTCCAGTAGGAGTCCAGGTTGGCTTCCCCTGCTCTAGATAATACCCAACAATATGGATAGGCAGATGGAATTTAGCAGAGCTTCACCTAATTCACTAAGCGAAGGGAGCATTCCCTTACGAAGTGAACATCCTGTATGCCATTAGTACGCCATCAGTAAACCAACCCCATTGTGTTCTTGGGACATCAAGAGACTGTATTGCATAGAGAAGGAGTGCATTGTATAAAACATGTGGGGTGCTATTGGATAGTCAAATATGGATAAAGCGGAGTTCCACTTCATCCAAAGTTGAAGCAGAGTTCCGCCCCCCACCCCCTCCCCCCCTGCAAAAAACTTAATGTCACAACTTCACACACTGTAGCTGCTGACTTTTAATATTAGGACTCTCACCTGTTTTGGAATCCAGTGATGTCGGCACGCCACCTGATGTTTCCATTGGTTGTCGGGTGCTTCCACCGCCATTGCCGGTAAGGGAACCCGGCAGTGAAGTGTTGCCACTTCACAGCCAGTTCCCTTCTGTGCATGCGGGAAGAGCGCTGTGCTTTCTGAATGGCTCAGCAGCAGGGGAAGGAGAAGGGAGGAGGAGAGGCCGAACTGGTTGCGGTGAGGTCAGACGGAAATGGGGGCAGGGTGCCTGTCAAAAACAGGTACCCGCTCCCCCTGCATCACCCCTCCCCCCTCAAAAGGGGCCAGATGTGGCGCCGGAGGGGGAGGGGAATCAGATAAGCAGGGTGGAACTCCGCTTTAAAGCGCCCCTGTCCCACCGGGCTTACACGCAAATGCGCGCATATGTAAACGGTGATCGCACCACACATGTGAGGTATTGACGCGAACGTCAGAGCGAGAACAATAATTCGAGCACCAGACTTTCTGTGCAACTCTAAACTGGTAACCTGTAAAGGCGTTTAAAGCGTCGCCTATGGAGAATTTTAAGCACCAAAGTTTGCCACCATTCCATGGGCAGACGCAATTTTTTTTCTTTATAAATCTGTTTATTATTTTGCATATATCAAATCATACCATACATATTCATATAAATGGTAACAACGACAATAACAAAAAAAAAAAATATATATATATACATATACATCCTTCCTTCCTTCCCCCATGCATAATCCTCATAAGGATACTTTAATTATTATCTACAAATAAATTTCCCCAACCCCTACTCAATGCCTGACTATTTCTAGGATTAAAGGAGATAGAGCCAAAAATGTGACATGTTAGGTATCTATCTACTCTGTGTAATATCATCTTTCACATTATACAAAAAAAATTGGGCTAACCTTACTGGTTTGTTTTTTATTAATCTATGAAAATTTCATTTTTTCCAAAACAATTGTGTTTAAAACCGCTCTGCAAATATCGTGTGACATAAAAAACCTGCAACATCCATTTTATTCTATGGGATCTCTGCTAAAAAAAATATATATATATATATATATATATATATATATATATATATATACACACAGTGGGTACGGAAAGTATTCAGACCCCCTTAAATTTTTCACTCTTTGTTATATTGCAGCCATTTGCTAAAATCATTTAAGTTCATTCTTCTTCCTCATGAATGTACACATAGCACCCCATACTGACAGAAAAACACAGAATTGTTGACATTGTTGCAGATTTATTAAAAAAGAAAAACTGAAATATCACATGGTCCTAAGTATTCAGACCCTTTGCTGTGACACTCATATATTTAACTCAGGTGCTTTCCATTTCTTCTGATCATCCTTGAGATGGTTCTACACCTTCATTTGAGTCCAGCTGTGTTTGATTATACTGATTGGACTTGATTAGGAAAGCCACACACCTGTCTATATAAGACCTTCCAGATCACAATGCATGTCAGAGCAAATGAGAATCATGAGGTCAAAGTAACTGCCTGAAGAGCTCAGAGACAGAATTGTGGCAAGGCACAGATCTGGCCAAGGTTACAAAAAGATTTCTGCTTTCCTAAGAGCACAGTGGACTCCATAATCCCCAAATGGAAGACGTTTGGGACGACCAGAACCCTTCCTAGAGCTGGCCGTCCGGCCAAACTGAGCTATCGGGGGAGAAGAGCCTTAGTGAGAGAGGTAAAGAAGAACCCAAAGATCACTGTGGCTGAGCTCCAGAGATGCAGTCAGGAGATGGGAGAAAGTTGTAGAAAGTCAACCATCACTGCAGCCCTCCACCAGTCGGGGCTTTATGGCAGAGTGGCCCGACGGAAGCCTCTCCTCAGTGTAAGACACATGAAAGCCCGCATGGAGTTTGCTAAAAAACACCTGAAGGACTCCAAGATGGTGAGAAATAAGATTCTCTGGTCTGATGAGACCAAAATAGAACTTTTTGGCCTTAATTCTAAGCGGTATGTGTGGAGAAAACCAGGCACTGCTCATCACCTGTCCAATACAGTCCCAACAGTGAAGCATGCTGGTGGCAGCATCATGCTGTGGGGGTGTTTTTCAGCTGCAGGGACAGGACGACTGGTTGCAATCGAGGGAAAAGATGAATGCGGCCAAGTACAGGGATATCCTGGACAAAAACCTTCTCCAGAGTGCTCTGGACCTCAGACTGGGCCGAAGGTTTACCTTCCAACAAGACAATGACCCTAAGCACACAGCTAAAATAACGAAGGAGTGGCTTCACAACAACTCCGTGACTGTTCTTGAATGGCCCAGCCAGAGCCCTGACTTAAACCCAATTGAGCATCTCTGGAGAGACCTAAAAATGGCTGTCCACCAACGTTTACCATCCAACCTGACAGAACTGGAGAGGATCTGCAAGGAGGAATGGCAGAGGATCCCCAAATCCAGGTGTGAAAGACTTGTTGCATCTTTCCCAAAAAGACTCCTGGCTGTATTAGATCAAAAGGGGGCTTCTACTAAATACTGAGCAAAGGGTCTGAATACTTAGGACCATGTGATATTTCAGTTTTTCTTTTTTAATAAATCTGCAACAATGTCAACAATTCTGTGTTTTTCTGTCAGTATGGGGTGCTATGTGTACATTCATGAGGAAGAAGAATGAACCTAAATGATTTTAGCAAATGGCTGCAATATAACAAAGAGTGAAACATTTAAGGGGGTCTGAATACTTTCCGTACCCACTGTGTGTATATATACATATATATATATATATATATATATATATAGTGTTTGGGGGTTCTAAGTAATTTTATAGAAAAAAAGTAGATTTTTACATGTAGGAGTGAAGTGTCATAATAGACTTGGGAAGGAGGTGGTTTAAGCAGTTAAGGTTAGCCAGGTATACATGGCAGAATGATGCCAAGAGCTCCAGCTGTTGGCTGGCGACAGCGAATAGAAATACTATTATGTATTATTTTTTGCTTACCCAACGTCACATTATAGAGGCAGGGAAGGACGAGGAAAATCAGAAGAAATTACCTCTGTCCTCAGCAGTCTGCTTTCTGCATTGCACTGGAGAGATGAGATCAGCAGAGTTTTCAATAAAATTCAATGAAGTCTCTACTGATATGAGCCAACAATGCAGACCTGCTGCAGGTCTTGTGACCTAACAGGCTGAGTTTGGGTCATGCAACTTGACTTAGGAGATTTATCTATTATAGAACGTACTAGACATGTGCGGTTCGTTTCCTTCTGAATAAATATTCAGACTAATTTTTCATCATTCAGATATATCCAAATTACAGTATAAACAAAGTTTTCCAAATGCTCTGAATAACGAAACAAAATTTGTCGGAATTTCCAAAATTCAAATTGAAATTTGAATTGAATCCAGTCGAATTCGAACTGTAGACATATTTCTGAAATCAAAATCTGTGTGTGTTATTAGAGTACCATTTGGAAATAATTCTGTTTTTGTTAAGCCAAAGATGAAAGAGTCTTTGTAATCATTGGATGAAGTTTCTTTTTTTGTTTGTTCACTTTGCCACATTAGAATAATAAAAATAAAAAAATCTAAAATTTTCGATTCAACCTATCTGAAATGTATATATTCGCACAATTAGAATCGAAAAAAAAAATCGGTACATTCAAAGAAAATTTGAAAAAAGACATAAAACAAATTTCAAATATGAAATCCGAATACGAATTGAATGATTCAACCCAAATTAATGAAAATAAATAACTAGATTAACGAATCTAAATGAAACAAAACACATTTTTCCGTCATGCACATGTCTAGAACATACCTAAGGCTGGCCATATATTATGCAATTTTCTTTTCTTTAACCACTTCTGTACCGGAAAGGTTTTCCCCCTTAACCTCCTTGGCGGTATTCCCGAGTGTGGCTCGGGGTGGAATTTCAGTGACATTAGCTGTAACCCCGAGCCACGCTCGTTAATGAGGTTAATGACCAGGCCATTTTTTGCGATTCGGCACTGCGTTGCTTTAACTGACAATTGCACGGTCGTGCGACGTTGTACCCAAATACAATTGATGTCCTTTTTTTTTTTTTGCACAAACAGAGCTTTCTTTTGGTGGTATTTGATCACCTCTGCGATTTTTTTTTTTTGCGCAATAAACAAAAAAATGAGTAGTTCATTTTGAAAAAACACCAATATTTTCGACTTTCTGCTATAAAACATTCCCAATAAAAATATTTAAAAAAATCTAATTTTTTAAATGAGTTTAGGCCAATTTGTATTCTGCTACATATTTTTGGTAAAAAAAAAAAAAAAATCCCAAAAAGGTTATAATTATGGGTTTGCGCAAAAGTTATAGCGTTTACAAACTACGGGATAGATTTATGGGCTTTTTATTTTTTTTTTATTTTAAGCCAATTTGTTTTCTGCTACATATTTTAATTTTATTACGCAATAAGCGTATTTTGATTGGTTTGCACAAAAGTTGTCGCGTCTACAAACTAGGGGAAAGATTTATATAATTTTTATTTATTTTTTTTACTAGTAATGGCGGTGATCAGCGTTTTTTTTATCGGTATTGCGACATTGCGGTGGACAAATCTGACACTACGTGCCACTTTTTTGGGGACCAGTGACATTAATATAGTGATCAGTGCTAAATACCGTATTTATCGGCGTATAACACGCACCTAAATTTTAGGGCAGAAATTTCAGGAAAAAAGCTGAAATTTAAAATAAACAGCTTTAAACTCAGAACATTTTTTTAAAATTAAATGTAATCTTACCAGTGCCCACAAATGCAGCCTCATCAGCGCAGTGTCCTTAAATGCAGCCTCGCCAGTGCAGTGCCCATACATGCAGCCTCGTCACTGCAGTACCCATACATGCAGCCTTGCCAGTGCCCATACATGCAGCCTCGCCAGCGCCAGTGCCCATACATGCAGCCTTACCAGCGCCTATAATTGCAGCCTCACCATCGCCAGTGCCCATACATGCAGCCTTTGCCAGTGCCCATAATTGCAGCCTTTGCCAGTGCCCATACATGCAGCCTTCGCCAGTGCCCATACATGCAGCTTTTGCCAGTGCCCATACATGCAGCCTTTGCCAGTGCCCATACATGCAGCCTTTGCCAGTGCCCATACATGCAGCCTTTGCCAGTGCCCATACATGCAGCCTCGCCAGCCCCCATAATTGCAGCCTCGCCAGCGCCACTATACACATCACTAAAAATCTCCAGAAAGCAGTGCCGAGAGGTAGAAGGGGGAGGGCGGCGCCGGGGAGAAGGAAGGATGCGCTCTCATTGGAAGTCCCAGCGCCTATGATTTACGTCGGCATAGGAGGCGGGACTTCCAATGACAGCGTGTCCTTCCTTCTCCTCGGCGACGCCCGCCCCCTTCTAACTCTCGGCGCCGCCCGCCCCCTTCTAACTCTCAGTGCTGCTTTCTGGACATTTTTTTTTTATATCGGCGTATAACACGCACAGCTACTTTTTCCTCAATTTTAGGAGGAAAAAGTGCGTGTTATACGCCGATAAATATGGTAATATGCACTGTTGCTGTATAAATGACACTGGCAGGGAAGGCGTTAACACTGGGGGTGATCAAGGGGTTAAATGTGTTCCCTAGATGTGCTTACTAACTGCGTGGGGGATGGATTGGACAGAGGCAGAGTGAGATCGGTGAGCTTAGCTGAATCACACGATCTTTCCCTGCCTGTCTGACAGGAGAGCTGTCTTGCATTGCATTGTCAGTTTCGCAGAAGATCGCGGGCAGGGCCGCTGATGGGGGGGACCACCAGCCCTCTTGTAGGGGGCCCCCGAGCACACAGGGAGGGCCCACACAGAGAGGGGGATTAGTGATGGACAACAAATACAGAAATCTTCCTCCAGCACCTGAATCTGATCTGTCCCTCTCCCATCTATCAGCATTTATCTGCTGAGAAAGAGACAGTCGTCCCTCACTAATCCCCCTCCCTGTGTGGGCCCCCCTCCCAGCACTGGCTCTAATGTTATCTCTGCTCAGGAGTTTATTTGTAAATTGTAACTTTGTTTCTCTCTCTCTGTCTCTCTGATCACTGAGCTCCAACTGCCCAGACTGTATAATTTTTCTCATCTCATCTTTTTATTTAACATAGATAATTTTTTTAGATTCAGCAGGAATTATGCGAATTGTGTTATATTTGTGTCTGCTAATCGTGATTTTGATGTAATTTTAGCTAAATATATCTTTAATATTTTCTTGTCTGGGGGGCCCTGCCAGGTCGTCTGTACGGGGCCCCGTGATTTCTAACAGCAGCCCTGATCGCGGGAGGCCAGCGGCGATCGAGCCCGCTCCTACCGCAGTCTGCGTCCCGCTCTGCCCAAACCGCCTGCACATAATCACATAGATCTACGTGATTATGCGCAGCCGAGGCGCCCTGCCGCAGTAAATCTGCGTGGGGCGGTCGACAAGAGGTTAAAGCAGTTTCAGATTTCTTATAGATTAGGCTGTTTGCTGATTTGACTTATTATGTTATAGTATTATTTTATTAATAATTATTATATATTAATATTAGTTGTTTAGAGTCTGTAATGCATTGAAAGATATGCGAGTATTGATTGCATTTACATGCATTTACAATGCACTTCCAACCAATATCATGCGGTAAATTTAATCAACGCCGTTCACTGGGCCATTGATTAGGACTGGACACGGTGTCTGCAAGTTTATCAGATTTCATATATTTGGCCGTTAAAAAAAAAAGAAGAGAAATCTCTAAAGACACAAAGAGGCCTTCTTCAATAAGGATATCTTTTTCTTAAAGGGCTTATAAACCTAAAATGCCATTTTTTTTTTTGTAGGTTGGGAAATTACTCCCAAGTCAAATTATAATGCAGTCTATAAAAATAAATGTAACCACTTCCGGCCCGGGAGGATTTTCCCCCCTTAACCACTTCCGGCCCGGAAGGATTTTCCCCCCTTAACCACTTCCGGTCCGGAAGGATTTTCCCCCCTTAACCACTTCCGGCCCGGAAGGATTTTCCCCCCTTAACCACTTCCGGCCCGGGAGGATTTTCCCCCCTTAACCACTTCCGGCCCGGAAGGATTTTCCCCCCTTAACCACTTCCGGTCCGGAAGGATTTTCCCCCCTTAACCACTTCCGGCCCGGAAGGATTTTCCCCCCTTAACCACTTCCGGCCCGGAAGGATTTCCCCCTTAACCACTTCCGGTCCGGAAGGATTTTCCCCCCTTAACCACTTCCGGCCCGGAAGGATTTTCCCCCCTTAACCACTTCCGGCCCGGAAGGATTTCCCCCTTAACCACTTCCGGCCCGGAAGGATTTTCCCCCCTTAACCACTTCCGGACCGGAAGGATTTCCCCCTTAACCACTTCCGGTCCGGAAGGATTTTCCCCCCTTAACCACTTCCGGCCCGGAAGGATTTTCCCCCCTTAACCACTTCCGGCCCAGAAGGATTTTCCCCCTTAACCACTTCCGGCCCAGAAGGATTTTCCCCCTTAACCACTTCCGGCCCGGGAGGATTTTCCCCCTTAACCACTTCCGGCCCGGGAGGATTTTCCCCCCTTAACCACTTCCGGCCCGGGAGGATTTTCCCCCCTTAACCACTTCCGGCCCAGAAGGATTTTCCCCCTTAACCACTTCCGGCCCAGAAGGATTTTCCCCCTTAACCACTTCCGGCCCAGAAGGATTTTCCCCCTTAACCACTTCCGGCCCGGAAGGATTTTCCCCCCTTAACCACTTCTGGCCCGGGAGGATTTTCCCCCTTAACCACTTCCGGGCCGCTTACGCCATATTTACTGCAACAGGCTGGCTCTTAGAGGCAAATCGACGTAGATCTACGTCGCTCACCTGGGAGGAGCTAAGGGGCGAGCGCACGCCGCCGCCCCTGATCGTCAGCGGGGAAGCTGATGCGGGTGTCAGGCAGCTCCAATTGCCGCCTGACACCTGCGATCGCTTCCCGCTAAGAGAGAACAACGGTCGGCTGTTGTAAACACAGCCGGCCGTCCTTCTCCCTGGAATGATCACAGAGCCCATGTGATCCTTCTATATAGGATCACAGGTCTCTATGGTCATCTCAGAAGCCACGCCCCCCCACAGTTAGAATCACTCCCCTAGGGTCACATTTAACCCCTTGATCACCTATACTGTTAACCCCTGCCAGTGTCATTATTACAGTAACACATTTTTAGCACTGATTACTGTAGTAATGTCACTGGTACCCCCAAAAATGTCAGTTAGGGGTCCGATCTGTCCGCTGCAATGTTGCAGTCCCGCTAAAAATCGCAGATCACCGCCATTACTAGTAAAAAAAAACAATAAAAATGACATAAATCTTTCCCTTAGTTTGTAGACGCGATAACTTTTGCGCAAACCAATCAAAATACGCTTATTGTGATTTTTTTTTTTTTACCACAAATATGTAGCAGAAAACAAATTGGCCTAAAATGTTAAAAAAAAATTGATTTTTACATTTTTTTGGGGGGGAATGGTATATAGCAGAATGTGAAAAATATTGTTTTTCTTTCAGAATTGTCGCTCTTTTTTTAATTTCTAGCGCAAAAAATAAAAATCTCACAGGTGATCAAATACCACCAAAAGAAAGCTCTGTTTGTGGGGAAAAAAAGACATCAATTTTATTTGGGTACAGCGTTGCATGACCGAACAATTGTCCGTTAAAGTAACGCAGTGCCGAATCGCAAAAAATGACCTGGTCATTAAGGGGGGAAATCCTTCCGGCCAAGAAGTGGTTAAGTATCTGTCTTTCACTCCCGGTGACGGTTGAGTACCATCACACCTTCCATTCCTGAATGAACACAGTGAGGCGAAGGTACCAATCACTGCTGTGTCCATTCATCACTGAAGCATAGAAAACGGTGTTTACTATGCTTCAGTTTGTGAATGAGCAGGAAGCCTCAGAGCGCTTCCTATTCATTCATCTGTGCAGCTGAGGCTCCAGAGAAAGAGAGACTGATTTATCCATGTCCTCAGTCGCTTTCGGCCAGGGGGAGGGGGGGGCCCTGCCAGGTAGACTGTACGGGGCCCCCAGTGGCAGCCCTGGTTGGGGGGTGGTAAACCACACGCCAACCACTACTCCTAAGCTGTAAAGACAGCCGGCTGGGGGGTGGTGGTGGTGGGGGGGGGGTATACATGGTGGCTCTGCAAAAAAATAGAAGACGTGAGGCAACCACAGCACCCGGTGGCGGAGGCTTTTAGGGGTAAAATAGGCCAGGAGGAGGCGACATAACACCTTCTCACCACCGGTCTAACCCCCCTCTGAAAAGTGAACCACTTTGGATCGCTCTTCAAAGTGTGACACAAGTGTACATGAGCTTTAAAAACTCAGCCCTCGTTTTCTAAATAACAAACCCCTTAAGTCAGGGCCGGGACAAGGGGTGGGCAGGAGGGATGGCTGCCCTGGGCGCAATGGTTTATTGCAATGATGGGAGCGCCTTGACCCTAACCCTAAGGGAAGGGAGGGGCACAGTTTGGCATCTTTGCCCTGGGCGCTGGATGACCTCGTCCCGGCACTGCCTTGGGTGGTCATTGCTCAGGTAGCCCCAGATCTGTAGAGGCGCTCGTCACCGGTTGTCTGTTCTCATCCTTGCACATCCACATCATTCAGACCCCATTACAGTCCGTTCACGTGGAATGCGAAGTCTGTCCTTGACCAGCTGACAGGAGAAAATGTGACATGCAAACATCATTACCATCTACCCATTATCTCTGCATCTCGGTGACACCGGGGTCTGACAAACCAATCATCCGATGCTTCTGAAATATATAGAGCCGCTTCATCCGAATCTGATATGTGGGGTAATAGCTGGAGCGCAGTGAGAAGAGGACCGACCTGCAATGCTTATTTGCTTTGCCATAGCTCCTGGCTCAGGCTCCATTCACTTATTGGCATCTCGGATCGCGGGCGACAATCGCGGCAAAATGGCGCCGTGCTTGAGGTGCCGTTGCAAGTCACGGGAATCGCACGGGCAGCCCGCGATTTGCAATGATTGAGGCTCCCTTCACATATTGGCGACTCTGATCGCGGGCGTCAATCGCAGCAAAATCGTGGCGCATTTGGGGTGCCATTGCAAGTCACAGGAATCGCACGGGCGTCCCGCGATTTGCAATGATTGAGGCTCCCTTCACATATTGGCACCTCGGTTCGTGGGAAGAACCGCGGCAAAATTGCGCCGCATTTGGGGTGCCATTGCAAGTCACTGGAATCGCACGAGAGCCCTGCGATTTGCAATGATTGAGGCTCTGTTCACTTATTGGTGTCTCCGATCCCAGGCGTCAATGGGTGACAATCACAGCAAAATCGCCCCGCATTTGCGGTGCCGTTAGGAAGAACCGCGGCAAAATTGCGCCGCATTTGGGGTGCCATTTCAAGTCACTGGAATCGCACAGGCGCCCCGCGATTTGCAATGATTGAGGCTCCATTCACATATTGGCATCTCGGATTGTGGGAAGAACTGCGGCAATGATTGAGGCTCTGTTCACTTATTGGTGTCTCGGATCCCAGGCGTCAATCACAACAAAATCGCACCGCATTTGGGGTGCCATTGCAAGTCACAGGAAGCGCACGGGCGCCCCGCGATTTGCAATGATTGAGGCTCCTTTCACATATTGGCGTCTCAGATCGCGGACGACAATCGCGGCAAAATCACGCTGCATTTGGGGTGCCATTGCAAGTCACTGGAATCGCACAGGCGCCCCGCGATTTGCAATGATTGAGGCTCCATTCACATATTGGCATCTCGGATCGTGGGAAGAACCGCGGCAAAATTGCGCCGCATTTGGGGTGCCATTGCAAGTCGCTGGAATCGCACGGGAGCCCCGCGATTTGCAATGATTGAGGCTCTGTTCACTTATTGGTGTCTCGGATCCCAGTCGTCAATCACAACAAAATCGCACCGCATTTGGGGTGCCATTGGAAGTCACAGGAATCGCACGGGCGCCCCGCGATTTGCAATGATTGAGGCTCTGTTCACATATTGGCGTCTCGGATCGCGGGCAACAATTGTGGCTAAATCGTACTGCATTTGGGGTGCTGTTGCAAGTCACAGGAATCGCACGGGCATCCTGCGATTTGCAATGATTGAGGCTCCGTTCACTTATCGGCGTCTCAAATCGCGGATGACAATCGCGGCAAAATTGCGCCGCGTTTGGGGTGCCGTTGCAAGTCACGGGAATAGCACGGGTGTGCCGCGATTTGCAATGATTGAGGCTCCGTTCACTTGGATCGCAGGCGACAATCACAGAATAATCGCGTCGCATTTGGGGGTGCCATTGCAAGTCATGGAAATCGCACGGGCATCCCACAATTTGCAATGATTGAGGCTCCCTTAACATATTGGCGCTTCGGATCGCGGGCAGAATCGCGGCAATCGTGTCGCGCCAAAAAAAGTACTAGAACTTCTTTTGGGCAACAGGCATCCCGCACTTCTGTTTGCCCGATTTTACCACGATTCGTCGGGCGATAATCGCGGGAAAATATCGCCGCTTTTGGGGTGCCGTTGCAAGTCACGGGAATCGCACGGGCGTCCCGCGATTTGCAATGATTGAGGCTCCGTTCACATATTGGTGTCTTCGATTGCAGGCAGAATCAGTGCGATTCTGCCCGCAATCCCGAATCATTGCTAATTGCGGGATGCCCGTGGGATTCCCGTGACTTGCAATGGCGCCCCAAACGTGGCACGACTTTGCGGCGATTGTCGCTTGACGAATTGCAGTAAAATCACACAAATAGAATCGCGGGATGCCTGTCGCCCGAAAGAAGTTCTAGTACTTTTTTTGGGCAAAAGGCGTCCCGCGTTTGTTTGCGTGATTTTGCTGCGATTCATTGGGCGAAAATCGCGGCAAATTCATGCCATGTTTGGGGTGCCATTGCAAGTCACAGGAATCACACGGGCATCCCGCGGTTTGCAATGATTCAGGATCGCAAAATCGTGGCAATTCTGCCCGCGATCCGAGCTGCAAATATGTGAACGGAGCCTCAATCATTGCAAATCGCAGGACGTCCGTGCGATTCCCGTGACTTGCAATGGCATCCCAAATGCGGCGCGATTTTGCCGTGATTTTCGTCTGCGATCCGAGACGCCAATAAGTGAACGGAGCCTCAATCATTGCAAACCGCGGGCCGCCCGTGCGCTTCCTGTAACTTGCAATGGCACCCTAAATGCGGCTTGATTTTGCCGCGAATGTCGCCCGAAGAATCGCGGTAAAATCGCGCAAACAGAATTGCGGGACGTCTGTCGCCCCAAAAGAAGTTCTTGTACATTTTTGTGCGACAGGCACCCCGCGTTTTTGTTTACGTGATTTTGCCGCCTATCGCCCGAGTAACAATCATGGCGGGTCGCGCCGTGTTTGGGATGCCATTGCAAGTCAAGGGAATCGCACGGGCGTCCCGCGATTTGCAATGAATCGGGATCGCGCGTGATTCTGCCGCGATCTGAGACGCCAATATGTGAATGGAGCCTCCATCATTGCAAATCGCGGGATGCCCGTGCAATTCCCGTGACTTACAATGACACCCCAAACGTGGCGCAATTTTGCAGCGATTGTCGCGGTAAAATCGCAACAATCACAGGACGCCGGTCACCCAAACTTCTGCCCACCGTAATCCATCACCTTATGTTGTGTTCTTTACTAAATAAAATGGGTTCAAAACTAAAGTGGAGAGTGGGGGGGGGGGGGGGGGTTTCCTGACTGCCTGAGCTCATCTCTCATTCTATTCTCCCCTTCTATCAGCATGGCTTCTTCTACTGCTTCACCCTCTCCCAGTCTGAGCTCTGACTCTGGCTTCTTCTACTGCTTCACCCTCTCCCAATCTGAGCTCTGACGGCTTCTACTGCTTCACCCTCTCCCAGTCTGAGCTCTGACTCTGGCGGCCTCTACTGCTTCACCCTCTCCCAGTCTGAGCTCTGACTCTGGCGGCCTCTACTGCTTCACCCTCTCCCAGTCTGAGCTCTGACTCTGGCGGCTTCTACTGCTTCACCCTCTCCCAGTCTGAGAGCTGACTCTGGCGGCTTCTACTGCTTCACCCTCTCCCAGTCTGAGAGCTGCTCTACAGGAACTGCAAGAGGCTAATTCTAAAATCTAAAAGAAAATTATAATTTCATATAACATTAACCACTTCTGGACCGGAAGGTTTTACCCCCCCCCCCCCCCAGGCCATTTTTTTGCAATTCAGCACTGCGTTACTTTACCGGACAATTGCGCGGTCGTGCGACGCTGTACCCAAACAAAATTGATGTCCTTTTTTCCCACAAATAGAGCTTTCTTTTGGTGGTATTTGATCACCTCTGCGATTTTTTTTTTTTTTTTTTTGCGCTATCAACAAAAAATTTAGGGACAATTCTGAAAAAAATATATATATTTTTTTTACTTTTTGCTATATAACATTCCCAATAAAAAAAAAAAAAATAAATTCAAAATCTAATTTTTTTCATCATTTTAGGCCAATTTGTATTCTGCTACATATTTTTGGTAAAAAATAAAAAAATCACAATAAGCGTATTTTGATTTATTTGCGCAAAAGTTATCGCGTTTACAAACTACGGGAAAGATTTTTGTCATTTTTATTGTTTTTTTTTTTTTTTTACGAGTAATGGCGGCGATCTGCGATTTTTTTTGCAGGACTGCGACATTGCGGTGGACAGATCGGACCCCTGACTGAAAACAAAAAAATTAGTGACAATTCTGAAAAAAATATATATATTTTTTACTTTCTGCTATATAACATTCCCAATAAAAAAAATTTAAAAAAATTCAAAATCTAATTTTTTTCATCATTTTAAGCCAATTTGTATTCTGCTATGTATTTTTGGTAAAAAAAAAAAAAAAAATCCTATTAAGCGTATTTTGATTGGATTGTGCAAAAGTTATTGCGTCCACAAACTAGGGGAAAGATTTATGTCATTTTTATTTTTTTATACTAGTAATGGCGGCGATCTGCGATTTTTAGCGGGGCTGCGATATTGCGGCGGACAAATCGGACCCCTAACTGACATTTTTGACACTTTTGGGGGACCAGTGACATTACTACAGTAATCAGTGCTAAAAATATGCACTGTTACTCTAAAAATGACACTGGCAGGGATGGGGTTAACACCACTGGGTGATCAAAGGGTTAAATGTGTCCCTAGGGGGTGCTTTTTAACTGTGTGGGGGGGGGGGTGGGCTTGCTGAATGAACACCTGTGTTCCTAAATAACTAATAAATAAATAAATAAATAATAAATAAATAAAATAAATAAACTAAATAAATAATGTGAACATGTGTTCCTAAATAACTAATAAATAAATAAAATAAAATAAATTAAATAAATAAATAAACTAAATAAATAATGTGAACCTGTGTTCCTAAATAACTAATAAATAAATAAATAATAAAATAAAAAAATAAAAAAATAAACTAAATAAATAATGTGAACCTGTGTTCCTAAATAACTAATAAATAAATAAATAATAAATAAATAAAATAAATAAACTAAATAAATAATGTGAACCTGTGTTCCTAAATAACTAATAAATAAATAAATAATAAAATAAATAAATAAAATAAATAAACTAAATAAATAATGTGAACCTGTGTTCCTAAATAACTAATAAATAAATAAATTAAATAAATAAACAAAATAAATAATGTGAACCTGTGTTCCTAAGTAACTAATAAATAAATAAAATAAATAAATAAACAAAATAAATAATGTGAACCTGTGTTCCTAAGTAACTAATAAATAAATAAATAAAATAAATAAATAAACGAAATAAATAATGTGAACCTATGTTCCTAAATAACTAATAAATAAATAAATAAAATAAATAAATAAACAAAATAAATAATGCGAACCTGTGTTCCTAAATAACTAATAAATAAATAAATAATAAAATAAATAAATTAAATAAATAATAAATAAACTAAATAAATAATGTGAACCTGTGTTCCTAAATAACTAATAAATAAATAAATTAAATAAATAAATAAACAAAATAAATAATGTGAACCTGTGTTCCTAAATAACTAATAAATAAATAAATTAAATAAATAAACAAAATAAATAATGTGAACCTGTGTTCCTAAGTAACTAATAAATAAAATAAATAAATAAATAAACGAAATAAATAATGTGAACCTATGTTCCTAAATAACTAATAAATAGATAAATAAAATAACTAAATAAACAAAATAAATAATGTGAACCTGTGTTCCTAAATAACTAATAAATAAATAAATAATAAAATAAATTAATTAAATAAATAATAAATAAACTAAATAAATAATGTGAACCTGTGGTCCTAAATAACTAATAAATAAATAAATTAAATAAATAAATAAACAAAATAAATAATGTGAACCTGTGTTCCTAAGTAACTAATAAATAAATAAAATAAATAAATAAACAAAATAAATAATGTGAACCTGTGTTCCTAAATAACTAATAAATAAATAATAAAATAAATAAATTAAATAAATAATAAATAAATAAACTAAATAAACGAAATAAATAATGTGAACCTGTGTTCCTAAATAAGAGGATCTCTGTGTTCATTACTTACAGAACAGCGGTGTGCTGTGTTTACAATGGCAAACCGCCGCTCTGTCTTCAAAATGAGCGATCACGGGTGCCCGGCGGCAATCGCGGCTGCCGGACCTGCTGATTGGCTCCCCCCTGTGGCGAATCAGCGCGTGTGCCTCCACTGGCTATTGCACGTAACAATGTACAGGTAGGTCATTTTGCGCAATAGAGCCGACCTGCTGTAGTATTTATACTGCCCCCACTGGCGGTCCCGCGAAATGACGTACAGTAAAGTTGTTTTGTGGGACAGAGCCACGGGTGGGGGGTGCTGCACTCAAAAGGTTTTTTTTTTTTTTGATGCAGTCCAGAGCAATCCCCCCCCCTTTTTTTCTTAACTTTAAGGCTACGTTCACATGTGGGCGCAGTGGATCACTGGCAGAATCACCGCGATTCTGCCCGAGATCCGGAAATCATTGCAAATCGCGGGACGCCTGTGCGTTGCCGTTGATTTGCAATGGCACCCCAAGCGCTGTGCGATGTTGCCGCGCTTTCCGCCTGCCGAATCGCGGTAACATCGCGCAAACAAAATCGCGGGTCGCATGGCGCCCAAAAAATGTGCAAGAGCTTCTTTGGGGCATCATGCGTCCTGTGATTCTGTTTGCGCGATGTTACCTCGATTCAGCAGGCGGAAACCGCGGCAACATCGCACAGCGCTTGGGGT
This sequence comes from Pelophylax lessonae, assembly GCF_965119305.1. Lineage (NCBI taxonomy): Eukaryota > Metazoa > Chordata > Amphibia > Anura > Ranidae > Pelophylax > Pelophylax lessonae. The sequence continues at coordinate 279,528,982 of NC_138774.1, read as the reverse complement.
GCCATTGCAAATCACGGGCATCGCACAGGCGTCCCGCGATTTGCAATGATTTCCGGATCGTGGGGCAGAATCGCGGTGATTCTGCCCGCGATACGCTATGCCCACATGTGAACGTAGCCTTAATGCATAAAATTGGCACACTTTGCAAACTTCTGCAAGAAAAATAAAAAAGCATTCGTAATAGAAGCATTATTACTGCAAAAATGTTCATAGGTCATATGGAGGAAATAAAGTGAGGCTAAGAAATAATAAAAGGGGGGGGGCAGTCGGGGCGGTAGACGACTTCATTGACTAATATTATATCACCATAATTGACAAATCTCGGAGACCTTTCTATCTCCAGCTCTAAGCTCATCCCAGCACTGCCCCCTACCCATTGTGAGCTGCCTTTTCCAAATGCATCTGAGCAAAGAGGCAGAGAGGACCCGAGCTGGGACAAGCTGAGCTCCAGTGATGGAGACGTCTCTTTCTCCATGCCTGGCTCCTCAGTATATTTAGGAAGGTAAGTGCTTTTCCCTTGACTCTATTATCCCTGTCTGCTTCCATCTCTATCCTGCATCCCCCTCCTCCCCTCTCCCTTTGGCTCTGCTGGTGTGGGAATGATTGCGGCGCTTTGCTCGCGTCCGATCTTTGCATATGCAGCAGCAGAGTTGGATTGGGGGGGGGGGGGGGGCAGTCTGTGTTGGAGTTTTCCGACACCAGCAGAACTGTGGGGGCTGCAGAGCTGGAGACGGGAGCTGCTTGTTCCTTCTCATTAGACTTCCACAGAAAAGCAGATTAAAGATTTGTGAATTAGCAGCTGAGGCTGCTTTAGGCAGATTAAATAGAAGGGAGAGGGAGAGAGAGAGAAAAGAAGTTGACACGGGAGAGAGCCAAAGGTGTGCTAAGGAGAGGATAAAGGCGTTCTTAATAAGAGAAATAAAAAGGAGGGTCGATAGAAGAAGAGGAAATAAGAGGGGCAGCCTGGATCCAAGACGTGGCGGAGGGTGAAGGTGATCTCGTGTCGTAATTGGAAAAATTGCATCCTGGCTTGTCTTAGCCGGAGGAGTCCCATCTGCTAGGCTGGAGCGCGCAGGTAGGGCAGGCGATTGGGATTAGTCCGGGAGAGTTGATCCAAGCAATTTCGCATGGGTGGAATGAGCAGACCAGGTGAGTGAACATTGTGTTTTGGACCAACCTAAATTGGCCTTAGAACTTGTGTGTGCTTGTGTCACTACATTAGATTGTAAGCTCCGATGGCGCAAGAACTGAACTACCTATTTACCCTACCTATGTCTTTTGTTCTGTATCCCTTCTTCTTGTCTCACTTTCCCCGTTATCCACCATCATCTCAGTCTGTTTGCAGTGAATTTTAATATTTGTGTGTGCTTGTGTCACTACATTAGATTGTAAGCTCCGATGGCGCAATAACTGAACTACCTATCTAGCTGTCCTACCTATGTCTTGGTTCTGTACCCCTTCTTCTTGTCCCACCTTCTCCATGATCCACCATCATGTCAGCTCGTTTGCAGTGAATTTGAATACTTGTGTGTGTGTGCTTGTGTCACTACATTAGATTGTAAGCTCTGATGGTGCAAGAACTGAGCTACCTATCTACCCTACCTATGTCTTGCATTCTGTAGTCCTTCTTCTTGTCCCACCTTCATCTGAATCTGTTTGCAGTGAATTTTAATACTTGTGTGTGCTTGTGTCACTACATTAGATTGTAAGCTCCGATGGCGCAATAACTGAGCTACCTATTTACCCTACCTATGTCTTTTGTTCTGTATCCCTTCTTGTCTCACTTTTCCCGTGATGATCCACCATCAGCTCAATCTGTTTGCAGTGAATTTTAATATTTGTGTGTGATTGTGTCACTAAATTAGATTGTAAGCTCTGATGGCGCAATAACTGAACCACCTATTTACCCTACCTATGTCTTTTGTTCTGTATCCCTTCTTGTCTCACTTTTCCCCGTTATCCACCATAATCTCAGTCTGCAGTGAATTTTAATATTTGTGTGTGCTTGTGTCACTGCATTAGATTGTTAGCTCCGATGGCGCAAGAACTGAACCACCTATCTAGCTATCTTCCCTACCTATGTCTTGTGTTCTGTACCCCTTCTTCTTGTCCCATCTTCCCCATGGTCCACCATCATCTCAGTCTGTTTGCAGTGAATTTTAACACTTGTGTGTGCTTGTGTCACTACATTTGATTGTAAGCTCCACTGGCACAAGACATGAACTACCTATATCTATCCTACCTATGTCTTGGGTTCTATACCCCTTCTTCTTGTCCCACCTTCTCCAACGTCATCTCAGTCTGTTTAGAGTGAATTTGAATACTTGTGTCACTACATTAGATTGTAAGCTCCAATGGCGCAAGAACTGAACTACCTATCTAGCTATCTATCCTGCCTATGTCTTGTGTTCTGTAGCCCTTCTTGTCTCACCTTCTCCATAATCAACCATCATCTCAGTCTGTTTGCAGTGAATTTGAATACTTGTATGTGCCTGTGTCACTACATAAGATTGTAAGCTCTGATGGCGTGAGACCGGAACCACCTATCTAGCTGTCCTACCTATGTCTTGGGTTCTGTACCCCTTTTTTCTTCTCCTATCTTCTCCATGATCCACCATCATCTCAATCTGTTTGCAGTGAATTTTAACACTTGTGTGTACTTGTGTCACTACATTAGATTGTAAGCTCTGATGGCACAAGACATGAACTACCTATATCTATCCTACCTATGTCTTGCATTCTATACCCCTTCTTCTTGTCCCACCTTCTACATGATCCACCATCATCTCAGTCTGTTTGCAGTGAATTTTAATACTTGTGTCACTACATTCGATTGTAAGCTCCGATGGCGCAGGAACTGAACCACCTATCTAGCTATCCTACCTATGTCTTGCGTTCTGTATCCCTTCTTCTTGTCCCATCTTCTCCATGATCCACCATCATCTCAGTCTGTTTGCAGTGAATTTTAATACTTGTGTCACTACATTCGATTGTAAGCTCCGATGGCGCAGGAACTGAACCACCAATCTACCCTACCTATGTCTTGGGTTCTATACCCCTTCTTCTTGTCCCACCTTCTCCAACGTCATCTCAGTCTTTTTGCAGTGAATCCTTATACTTGTGTGTGCTTGTGTCACTACATTAGATTGTAAGCTCTGATGGTGCAAGAACTGAACCACCTATCTAGCTATCTACCCTATGTCTTGCGTTCTGTAGCCCTTCTTCTTGTCTCACCTTCTCCATGATCCACCATCATCTCAGTCTGTTTGCGGTGAATCCTAATACTTGTGTGTGCTTGTGTCACTACATTAGATTGTAAGCTCCGATGGCACAAGAACTGAAGTACCTATGTAGCATTCTGTACCCCTTTAGTCTTGTCCCATCTTCTCCATTATCCACCATCATCTCTGTCTGTTTGCAGTGAATTTGAATACCTGTGTCACTACATTAGATTGTAAGCTCCGATGCCGCAAGAACTGAATTACCTATCTACCCTACCTATGTCTTACGTTCTGTACCCCTTCGTCACCAGAAGCATGAAAGAAAAAAAATGGTCGCAAACCACCACGGAATCCAATGAAGAAAAGTTCTTTATTCACATGAGTGGTACAAGGCACAGCAGGGCAGGACTGCAGACGCGTTTCACATGACTGCTATGTGCTTGTTTGTGTGAAACGCGTCTGCGGTCCTGCCTTGCTGTGCCTTGTACTACTCATGTGAATAAAGAACTTTTCTTCATTGGATTCCGTGGTGGTGTGCGACCATTTTCTTCTTTCATCCCCCTTCTTCTTGTCCCACCTTCTCCATGATCCACCATCATCTCAGTCTGTTTGCAGTGAATTTGAATACTTGTGTCACTACATTAGATTGTAAGCTCCGATGGTGCAAGACCTGAATTACCTATCTAGCTATCCTACCTATGTCTTACGTTCTGTACCCCTTCGTCTTGTCCCACCTTCTCCATGATCCACCATCATCTCAATCTGTTTGAAGTGAATTTTAATACTTGTGTGTGCTTGTGTCACTACATTCGATTGTAAGCTCCGATGGCGCAAGACCGGAACTACCTATCTAGCTATCCTACCTATGTCTTGGGTTCTGTAGTCCTTCTTCTTGTCCCACCTTCCCCATGATCCACCATCATCTCAGTCTGTTTGCAGTGAATTTTAATACTTGTGTCACTACATTAGATTGTAAGCTCTGATGGCGCAAGAACTGAACTACCTATCTACCCTACCTATGTCTTGCGTTCTGTACCCCTTCTTCTTGTCTCACCTTCTCGAAGATCCACCGTCATCTCAATCGGTTTGCAGTGAATGTTATTGCTTGTGTCACTACATTAGGATGTTAGCTCCAATGGCCCAAGAGCTGAACTACCTATCTATCCATCCTACCTATGTCTTACGTTCTCACCATCTTCTCGTCTCACTTTCTCGAAGATCCACCGTCATCTCAATCTGTTTGCAGTGAATTTTATTGCTTGTGTCACTACATTAGCAGAATATTAGCATGCATAAAGAAAGGGATGTATTCCAGAGATAAAACTATAATCCTTCCACTTTATAAAACTCTGGTCCGACCTCATCTTGAGTATTCTGTCCAGTTCTGGTCGCCAGTCCTCAGGAGGGATGTGTTGGAGCTGGAGAGAGTCCAGAGAAGGGCAACTAAACTAATTAGGGGATTGGAGGACCTTAATTATGAAGAGCGTCTGCAATCGCTTGATTTATTCTCCCTGGAGAAGAGACGCCTGAGAGGGGACATGATAGCAATTTATAAATATCTCAATGGTGATCTCGGCATAGAAAAACAGCTATTCAGTCGAAAGGATTGCATGAGGACTCGAGGACATACAATGTGATTAGAGGAGAAGCGTTTTAACCTCAGGCAACGCAGGGGGTTCTTTACTGTTAGGGCTACAAGATTGTGGAATTCTCTGCCACAAGAGGTGGTTTCTGCGGGAAGTATGGTGGCTTTAAAAAGACTCTTAGACGTACATCTCAAGGATCAGAACATTCAGGGGTATGAGAGATGATTACGGCCACACACACCTACACAGGTTGAACTGGATGGACTATTGTCTTTATTCAACATCAACTACTATGTAACTATGTAATTAGATTGTAAGCTCCGATGGCCCAAGAGCTGAACTACCTATCATTCTAATGTAGTGAGACAAGCAATAAAATTCACTGCAAACAGACTGAGATGACGGTGGGTCTTCGAGAAGGTGAGACAAGAAGATGAGAGAACGTAAGACATAGGTAGGATGGATGGATAGATCGGTAGTTCAGTTCTTGGGCCATTGGCGCAATCTATCCATCCATCCATCCTACCCATGTCTTAAGTTCTCACCATCTTCTTGTCTCACCTTCTCGAAGATCCACCGTCATCCCAATCTGTTTGCAGTGAATTGTATTGCTTGTGTCACTACATTAGAATGTTGGGTAGTTCAGCTCTTGGGCCATTGGAGCTAACATTCTAATGTAGAACAATGAAGGCTATGTGGGACTTTAAGTGGGACACCAGCAGGTAATGCCCAGCGCCTCCATCCCTGTATCAGAAAAAACTAAAGTTGAAAGGATTAAATGAGGTACATGGAAGCCAGCCCCCAGTTTGATGTACTCACCCTCCAGTCTGCCACCAACCTCTAATATATCAAAAACTCTAATAGCGATGTTGTAGCAATGGTACCAACTGAAAAGGACCAGCTGAAAAGCATACACCTCCATCCCCTTGGCGGATGCAGTATAAAACACATATTGGGACTTTATATGAGGCATTGGCCTGTAAAGCACAGTGCCTCCATCCCTAATTTCATAAAATCCATCCCTGTATATGAAAAAACTGGGGTCAAATCAGACTGCATCCACCAAAGACGCACGGTGGGACTTTAAATGAGGCACCAGCCTGTAGGCAAGGCGCCTCCATCCCTGGTTACATGAACAATGTAGGCTATGTGGGACTTTAAGTTAGACACCAGCAGGTAATGCCCAGCGTCTCCATCCCTGTATCAGAAAAAAATAAAGTTGAAAAAGATTAAAAGAGGTGCATGGAAGCCAGCCAGCCCCCAGTCTGATGTACTCACCCTCCAGTCTGCCACCCAGATGGAGAGAACTTAAGACATAGGCAGGATGGATGGATGGATAGATAGGCAGTTCAGCTCTTGGGCCATTGGAGCTATCTATCCATCCATCCATCCATCCTACCTATGTCTTAAGTTCTCTCCATCTTCTTGTCTCACTTTCTCGAAAATCCACCATCATCTCAATCTGTTTTTAGTGAATTCATTGCTTGTGTCACTACATTAGAATGTTAGGTAGTTCAGCTCTTGGGCCATTGGAGCTTACATTCTAATGTAGTGACACAAGCAATAAAATTCACTGCAAACAGATTGAGATAACGGTTGATCTTTGAAAAGGTGAGACAAGAAGATAGAGAGAACCTAAGAGTAGTTCAGCTCTTGGGCTATTGGAGCAATCTATCCATCCATGCTACCTATGTCTTAACCACTTTACCACCGGAGGATTTTGCTGTCTTACGTCTGGGCCACTTTTTGCGATTCGGCACAGTGCGAATTTAACTGACAATTGCGCGGTCGTGCAATGCCGTACCTAAACGAAATTTACGTCCTTTTTTTCCCACAAACAGAGCTTTATTTTGGTGGTATTTGATCACCTGTGCGATTTTTACTTTTTGCACTATAAACAAAAAAAGAGCGTTTATTTTGAAAAAATAACAATATTTTTAACATTTTTTTATATGAAATTCCCCCCAAAAAAATTTAAAAATCTAAATTTTTTAAAATTTTTGGCCAATTTGTTTTCTGCCACCTATGTTTGGTAAAAAAAAATCACAATAAGCGTATTTTGATTGGTTTGCGCAAAAGTTATTGCGTTTACTAACTAAGGGAAAGATTTCTGTCATTTTTGGTGTTTTTTTTTTTTAACGAGTAATGGCGGCGATCTGCGATTTTTTTTTTTTTTTTTGCGGGACTGCGACATTGCGGCGGACAGATCGGACCCTTGACTGACATTTTTGACACTTTTGGGGGTACCAGTGACATTACTACAGTAATCAGTGCTATACATATGCACTGTTACTGTAAAAATGACACTGGCAGGGAAGGGGTTAATTTTATTGGAGAGGGAGGGGTTAATGTATGCCTGGTGCTTACTAACGTGTGGGGGGGAGGTGACTAAATGACACAGGGACAGATCGCATGTTCAGCTATGCTGAACACTGCGATCTGTCACTCCCTGTCACTTAGGAGATCCGCCCGCTCTGTTTACACAAGCGGGCGGATCTCCAAACTAGATTCCCCGACGATCGGGGAAGAGCAGCGGACCCTGCCCGACTCCCGCTGTGTGAACACAGCGGGAGCGAGCCTCCGGCGGCGTGCGCGCCGCCCACAAGGGTCGGAGTCCAGCGACGTAGGTCTATGTCGCTGGACGATAGCGAGCCACAGTAGCAGCAATGTGAGCAGAGTTAAAGTGGTTACGTTCTCACCATCTTCTTGTCTCACCTTCTCGAAGATCCACCATCATCTCAATCTGTTTGTAGTGAATGTTATTGCTTGTGTCACTACATTAGAATGTAAGCTCCAATGGCCCAAGAGCTGAACTACCTATCTATCCATCCATCCTACCTACCTATGTCTTAAGTTCTCACCACCTTCTCGAAGATCAACCGTCATCTCAATCTGTTTGCAGAGAATTGTATTGCTTGTGTCACTACATTAGAATGTTAGGTAGTTCAGCTCTTGGGCAGTGGCGGTTCTACATTAAATTGCTCCCCGGGCAAGACTCCCTCCCGGCGCCCCCCCCCCAAAAAAAATAACATGACAACATAACAATAAATGCAGAGTGCCACAGCATTGCCCCCAATAAATGCAGAGTGCCACAGCAATGCCCCCAATAAATGCAGAGTGCCACAGCAATGCCCCCAATAAATGCAGAGTGCCACAGCATTGCCCCCAATAAATGCAGAGTGCCACAGCATTGCCCCAATAAATGCAGAGTGCCACAGCAATGCCCCCAATAAATGCAAAGTGCCACAGCATTGCCCCCTTTCAATGATGAGATGCCAGCGTTCCCCCCGCGAGACCAGACTCTTGCACTTACCTCACTTCTCGGCAGTTCAGTCCCCGGATTCCCCGCGTCTCCTCAGTCCTCCCGCGGCGCCTCATCCTCGGCCAATGGCGTGGGGTTTGCCTTTTCGGCCAATCAGGAAGCAGGAGGACCCGCTCCCTGATTGGCCAGGAGGAGGATCAGTGTGACAATAGCGAATTTTCATTCGCTATTGTCACACAATGGGCGGGCTCGGGGGGGGGGGGGAGCAATGCTCTGCGCCTTGGCTCGACTGCCACAGTGAAATTATTCAAAGTTCCTCGGGCGGCCCGGTACTATTTGATCCACGGACCGGTACCGGTCCAAGGCCCGGGGGTTGGGGAACACTGTCACGCCGCCCCCCCACGTGTCATGAAAAAATGCTGCCCCGTTTGCCCATGCCTAAAACCGCCACTGCTCTTGGGCCATTGGAGCTAACATTCTAATGTCGTGACACAAGTTCTCACCACCTTCTCGGAGATCCAGTGTTATCTCAATCTGTTGGCAGTGAATTGTATTGCTTGTGTCACTACATTAGAATGTAAGCTCCAATGGCCCAAGAGCTGAACTACCTATCCATCCATCCATCCCACCTATTTCTTACGTTCTCTCCATCTTCTTGTCTCACCTTCTCGAAGATCCACCGTCATCTCAATCTGTTTGCAGTGAATTTTAATACGGATAGCGTTCACACAACCTCTTAATTATCTCTCTATATGTATCTCTCGCTCTCTGACTATATATAGCTCTTTGCATTACTGGATGTGAGTGCGGTGCCCACCTCGTTGCTGGCAGTGATAGCATGCTATTTGAGAGACAGTGCGTGCAACAGCAGTACATCAATCGCACAGGGAGCTTGTGATTACCGTGGATATATGGCATCCAGTAAAGCGGCATATTGACTATGTCACTTTTTGATTAGCGAGGTATATGTGTTTGTGTTTTACTCCTTGCTATTGATTCTGGAGATGTAAAGTACTTGTATTTCTGGGCACATCTGCTGGAGGGAGAGTGTGATAGCTGGAGAGTATACCGCTCCATAGGAGCCGAGCCTGTGCAATATATATATATTAATACAGCTGCCTGTGCAATACATATTAATAGAGCTTGTAGAGCGTACGCAGCCAGGTTCTTTACTAACGCACAACAGGAGCGTCACCAGTGCCTGGGTAGTCGTGGAATATGATGCAAAAAAAAAAAAAATTAGGAATTTGATAAAAGGAGATTGCTGTGCTAAAACATTGCTTCTGTGATGTATGGGAATGAATAAACTTGGACCATTCCCACCATGAACACAGGCGGCGCTCTGATGGATCTTCTCAAACATTGAATTATTTGTATAGTAAGGGGGGGGGGAATACTTTGTATAGTAAGGGGGGAATACTTTGTATAGTAAGGGGGGAATACTTTATATAGTAAGGGGGGAATACTTTGTATAGTAAGGGGGGGGGGATACTTTGTATAGTAAGGGGGGAATAGTTTGTATAGTAAGGGGGGAATAGTTTGTATAGTAAGGGGGAATACTTTGTATAGTAAGGGAGGAATACTTTGTATAGTAAGGGGGGGAATACTTTGTATAGTAAGGGGGGGAATACTTTGTATAGTAAGGGGGGAATACTTTGTATAGTAAGGGGGGAATACTTTGTATAGTAAGGGGGGAATACTTTGTATAGTAAGGGGGGGAATACTTTGTATAGTAAGGGGGGGGGGGAATACTTTGTATAGTAAGGGGGGAATACTTTGTATAGTAAGGGGGGAATACTTTATATAGTAAGGGGGGGGGAATACTTTGTATAGTAAGGGGGAATACTTTGTATAGTAAGGGGGGGAATACTTTGTATAGTAAGGGGGGGAATACTTTGTATAGTAAGGGGGGAATACTTTGTATAGTAAGGGGGGAATACTTTGTATAGTAAGGGGGGGGGGATACTTTGTATAGTAAGGGGGGAATACTTTGTATAGTAAGGGGGGGAATACTTTGTATAGTAAGGGGGGAATACTTTGTATAGTAAGGGGGGAATACTTTGTATAGTAAGGGGGGAAATACTTTGTATAGTAGGGGGGGGGGGAATACTTTGTATAGTAAGGGGGGAATACTTTGTATAGTAAGGGGGGGAATACTTTGTATAGTAAGGGGGGGAATACTTTGTATAGTAAGGGGGGGAATACTTTGTATAGTAAGGGGGGGATACTTTGTATAGTAAGGGGGGGGGAATACTTTGTATAGTAAGGGGGGGGAATACTTTGTATAGTAAGGGGGGGGAATACTTTGTATAGTAAGGGGGGAATACTTTGTATAGTAAGGGGGGGGGGGAGTACTTTGTATAGTAAGGGGGGGAATACTTTGTATAGTAAGGGGGAAATACTTTGTATAGTAAGGGGGGAATACTTTGTATAGTAAGGGGGGGAATACTTTGTATAGTAAGGGGGGGAATACTTTGTATAGTAAGGGGGGGAATACTTTGTATAGTAAGGGGGGAATACTTTGTATAGTAAGGGGGGGAATACTTTGTATAGTAAGGGGGGGAATACTTTGTATAGTAAGGGGGGGAATACTTTGTATAGTAAGGGGGAAATACTTTGTATAGTAAGGGGGGAATACTTTGTATAGTAAGGGGGGGAATACTTTGTATAGTAAGGGGGGGAATACTTTGTATAGTAAGGGGGGAATACTTTGTATAGTAAGGGGGGGAATACTTTGTATAGTAAGGGGGGAATACTTTGTATAGTAAGGGGGGGAATACTTTGTATAGTAAGGGGGGGAATACTTTGTATAGTAAGGGGGGAATACTTTGCATAGTAAGGGGGGGAATACTTTGTATAGTAAGGGGGGAATACTTTGTATAGTAAGGGGGGAATACTTTGTATAGTAAGGGGGGAATACTTTGTATAGTAAGGGGGGGAATACTTTGTATAGTAAGGGGAGGAATACTTTGTATAGTAAGGGGGGGAATACTTTGTATAGTAAGGGGGGAATACTTTGTATAGTAAGGGGGGGAATACTTTGTATAGTAAGGGGGGAATACTTTGTATAGTAAGGGGGGGAATACTTTGTATAGTAAGGGGGGGAATACTTTGTATAGTAAGGGGGGGAATACTTTGTATAGTAAGGGGGAAATTCTTTGTATAGTAAGGGAGGAATACTTTGTATAGTAAGGGGCAGACTTGTATAAAGTACTCGAAATTTCTACTTGAGTAAAAGTACAAGTGCTCGATCAAAAAATTACTTGAGTAGAAGTGGAAGTGCTCGCAGAAAAAGTTACTTAAGTAGAAGTACTAAAGTATTCAACATTTTTTTTACTTAAGTATTGCAAGTAGTTTTTTCAAAAAATTTGCTACTTAAGTACTAAAAGTAAAAAGTACCAGTAGTTTTGAAAAAAAATTTCTACTCAAGTACTGAAAGTAGAAGTACAAGTACTGTGTTATGTAGTTATTAAAGAAAGAAGTCAAACGTTTGAACATCATATTGTTTTTATTATTTCAAATGATTTATTCAAATGATTAACCTGTGTTTGTTAGTAGTTTCTTGATGCACTTTAAGCGCTGTAGCACCATTTATTTGTTTGTTTCATATTTTCTTTTTATTGGAAAGATTTGGTATAGCAGCTTTTATTATACACAGCCTTTATTTTCGTATGCGCTGATTTACAAATGACATTATACACATTTTTTTGAGCTTTATGCAACCTGCCATCTACTGTTCTGGCAGTGGTAATTTTTTTAAAAGTAACGAGTAACTATGCAGCACAAAAAAAAAATACTTGAGTAGAAGTATCGAAATCATCGAAAAAATGTAGTGAAGTAAAAGTAGAAGTAGGAGAAAAAAATTCTACTCTAGGAAAGTACAGATACCGCATTTCGGTACTTAAGTAGTTCTACTTCGTTACTATACATCTCTGGTAAGGGGGGAATACTTTGTATAGTAAGGGGGGGAATACTTTGTATAGTAAGGGGGGAATTCTTTGTATAGTAAGGGGGGGTACTTTGTATAGTAAGGGGGGAATACTTTGTATAGTAAGGGGGGAGAATACTTTGTATAGTAAGGGGGGAATACTTTGTATAGTAAGGGGGGAATACTTTGTATAGTAAGGGGGGGGGAATACTTTGTATAGTAAGGGGGTAATACTTTATATAGTAAGGAGGGGAATACTTTGTATAGTAAGGGGGGAATACTTTGTATAGTAAGGGGGGGAATACTTTGTATAGTAAGGGGGAAATTCTTTGTATAGTAAGGGGGGGAATACTTTGTATAGTAAGGAGGGGAATACTTTGTATAGTAAGGGGGGGAATACTTTGTATAGTAAGGGGGAAATTCTTTGTATAGTAAGGGGGGGAATACTTTGTATAGTAAGGGGGGGAATACTTTGTATAGTAAGGGGGGAATACTTTGTATAGTAAGGGGGGGAATACTTTGTATAGTAAGGGGGAAATTCTTTGTATAGTAAGGGGGGGAATACTTTGTATAGTAAGGAGGGGAATACTTTGTATAGTAAGGGGGGGAATACTTTGTATAGTAAGGGGGAAATTCTTTGTATAGTAAGGGGGGGAATACTTTGTATAGTAAGGGGGGAATACTTTATATAGTAAGGGGGGAATACTTTGTATAGTAAGGGGGGAATACTTTGTATAGTAAGGGGGGGTACTTTGTATAGTAAGGGGGGGAATACTTTGTATAGTAAGGGGGGGAATACTTTGTATAGTAAGGGGGGAATACTTTGTATAGTAAGGGGGAATACTTTGTATAGTAAGGGGGGAATACTTTGTATAGTAAGGGGGGAATACTTTGTATAGTAAGGGGGGGTACTTTGTATAGTAAGGGGGGGAATACTTTGTATAGTAAGGGGGGAATACTTTGTATAGTAAGGGGAGGAATACTTTGTATAGTAAGGGGGGAATACTTTGTATAGTAAGGGGGGGAATACTTTGTATAGTAAGGGGGGAATACTTTGTATAGTAAGGGGGGGAATACTTTGTATAGTAAGGGGGGGAATACTTTGTATAGTAAGGGGGGGAATACTTTGTATAGTAAGGGGGGGAATACTTTGTATAGTAAGGGGGGAATACTTTGTATAGTAAGGGGGGGAATACTTTGTATAGTAAGGGGGGAATACTTTGTATAGTAAGGGGGGGAATACTTTGTATAGTAAGGGGGGAATACTTTGTATAGTAAGGGGGGGAATACTTTGTATAGTAAGGGGGGAATACTTTGTATAGTAAGGGGGGGGAATACTTTGTATAGTAAGGGGGAATACTTTGTATAGTAAGGGGGAATACTTTGTATAGTAAGGGGGGGAATACTTTGTATAGTAAGGGGGGAATACTTTGTATAGTAAGGGGGGGAATACTTTGTATAATAAGGGGGAAATTCTTTGTATAGTAAGGGGGGAATACTTTGTATAGTAAGGGGGGGAATACTTTGTATAGTAAGGGGGGAATACTTTGTATAGTAAGGGGGGGAATACTTTGTATAGTAAGGGGGGAATACTTTGTATAGTAAGGGGGAATACTTTGTATAGTAAGGGGGGAATACTTTGTATAGTAAGGGGGGGAATACTTTGTATAGTAAGGGGGGGAATACTTTGTATAGTAAGGGGGGGGGAATACTTTGTATAGTAAGGGGGGGAATACTTTGTATAGTAAGGGGGGGAATACTTTGTATAGTAAGGGGGGAGGGAATACTTTGTATAGTAAGGGGGGGAATACTTTGTATAGTAAGGGGGGAAATTCTTTGTATAGTAAGGGGGGAATACTTTGTATAGTAAGGGGGGGAATACTTTGTATAGTAAGGGGGGAATACTTTGTATAGTAAGGGGGGGAATACTTTGTATAGTAAGGGGGGAATACTTTGTATAGTAAGGGGGGGTACTTTGTATAGTAAGGGGAGGAATACTTTGTATAGTAAGGGGGGGAATACTTTGTATAGTAAGGGGGGGAATACTTTGTATAATAAGGGGGAAATTCTTTGTATAGTAAGGGGGGAATACTTTGTATAGTAAGGGGGGGAATACTTTGTATAGTAAGGGGGGAATACTTTGTATAGTAAGGGGGGAATACTTTGTATAGTAAGGGGGGGAATACTTTGTATAGTAAGGGGGGAATACTTTGTATAGTAAGGGGGGGAATACTTTGTATAGTAAGGGGGAATACTTTGTATAGTAAGGGGGGAATACTTTGTATAGTAAGGGGGGGAATACTTTGTATAGTAAGGGGGGGAATACTTTGTATAGTAAGGGGGGGAATACTTTGTATAGTAAGGGGGGGGGAATACTTTGTATAGTAAGGGGGGGAATACTTTGTATAGTAAGGGGGGGAATACTTTGTATAGTAAGGGGGGAGGGAATACTTTGTATAGTAAGGGGGGGAATACTTTGTATAGTAAGGGGGGAAATTCTTTGTATAGTAAGGGGGGAATACTTTGTATAGTAAGGGGGGGAATACTTTGTATAGTAAGGGGGGAATACTTTGTATAGTAAGGGGGGGAATACTTTGTATAGTAAGGGGGGAATACTTTGTATAGTAAGGGGGGGTACTTTGTATAGTAAGGGGAGGAATACTTTGTATAGTAAGGGGGGGAATACTTTGTATAGTAAGGGGGGGAATACTTTGTATAATAAGGGGGAAATTCTTTGTATAGTAAGGGGGGAATACTTTGTATAGTAAGGGGGGGAATACTTTGTATAGTAAGGGGGGAATACTTTGTATAGTAAGGGGGGGAATACTTTGTATAGTAAGGGGGGAATACTTTGTATAGTAAGGGGGAATACTTTGTATAGTAAGGGGGGAATACTTTGTATAGTAAGGGGGGGAATACTTTGTATAGTAAGGGGGGGAATACTTTGTATAGTAAGGGGGGGAATACTTTGTATAGTAAGGGGGGAATACTTTGTATAGTAAGGGGGGGAATACTTTGTATAGTAAGGGGGGAATACTTTGTATAGTAAGGGGGGGTACTTTGTATAGTAAGGGGAGGAATACTTTGTATAGTAAGGGGGGGAATACTTTGTATAGTAAGGGGGGGAATACTTTGTATAATAAGGGGGAAATTCTTTGTATAGTAAGGGGGGAATACTTTGTATAGTAAGGGGGGGAATACTTTGTATAGTAAGGGGGGGAATACTTTGTATAGTAAGGGGGGAATACTTTGTATAGTAAGGGGGGAATACTTTGTATAGTAAGGGGGGAATACTTTGTATAGTAAGGGGGGGAATACTTTGTATAATAAGGGGGAATACTTTGTATAGTAAGGGGGGGAATACTTTGTATAGTAAGGGGGGAATACTTTGTATAGTAAGGGGGGAATACTTTGTATAGTAAGGGGGGAATACTTTGTATAGTAAGGGGGGAATACTTTGTATAGTAAGGGGGGGAATACTTTGTATAGTAAGGGGGGAATACTTTGTATAGTAAGGGGGGGAATACTTTGTATAGTAAGGGGGGAATACTTTGTATAGTAAGGGGGGGTACTTTGTATAGTAAGGGGAGGAATACTTTGTATAGTAAGGGGGGGAATACTTTGTATAGTAAGGGGGGGAATACTTTGTATAGTAAGGGGGGGAATACTTTGTATAGTAAGGGAGGGAATACTTTGTATAATAAGGGGGAAATTCTTTGTATAGTAAGGGGGAAAAAGTATGTGATCCCCTGCTGCTTTTGTATGTTTGCGCACTGATAAAGAAACGATCAGTCTATAATTTTAATGGTCGTTTTTTTTTACCAGTGAGAGACCCAATAACAATAAAAATATCCAGAAAAACGCATTTCAAATTAGTTTTAAATTGATTTTTATTTCAATGAGTGAAATAAGTATTTGATCCCCTATCAATCAGCAAGATTAGGAAAAAAAAAGTTATACATTGATTTTCATTTTAACCAGTTCTGGACTGGAAGGATTTACCCCCATAATGAAAAGGCAATTTTTTTGTGATTCGGCACTGCGTTATTTTAACGGGAAATTGCGCGGTCGTGCGACACTGTACCGAAATAAAAGTTTTGTTAATTTTGGTTGATTCGTAACACTGGTACTGGATTGCTGTCATTGTTGATTTAATAAAGTTCTTGTTTGGATATATAAAAAAAAAAAAGTTGGCTGATTTCATCATTCAAGTAGTATTCGTTTTGTCTTTTTTGATTTTCTTCTAATTTAGTTATTTTATTTATTTATTTTTTTATTCGAAACGTTTGAATTGATACATTTTGAATCGGTCGAATCAAAAACATTATATTTATATATATTTTTTTATTCGAAACATTTGAATTGATACATTTTGAATCGGGCGAATCGAAAACCTTATATTTATATATATTTTTTTATTCGAAACATTTGAATTGATACATTTTGAATCGGTCGAATCAAAAACATTATATTTATATATATATTTTTTTATTCGAAACATTTGAATTGATACATTTTGAATCGGGCGAATCGAAAACCTTATATTTATATATATTTTTTTTTATTCGAAACATTTGAATTGATATATTTTGAATCGATCGAATCACAAACATTATATTTATATATATTTTTTTATTCGAAACGTTTGAATTGATACATTTTGAATCGGTCGAATTAAAAACATTATATTTATATTTTTTTTTAATTCGAAACGTTTGAATTGATACATTTTGAATCGGTCGAATCAAAAACATTATATTTATATATATATTTTTTTATTCGAAACATTTGAATTGATACATTTTGAATCGATCGAATCACAAACATTATATTTATATTTTTTTTTAATTCGAAACGTTTGAATTGATACATTTTGAATCGGTCGAATCAAAAAACATTATATTTATATATATTTTTTTATTCGAAACATTTGAATTGATACATTTTGAATCGGTCGAATCAAAAACATTATATTTATATATATTTTTTTTTAATTCGAAACATTTGAATTGATATATTTTGAATCGATCGAATCAAAAACATTATATTTATATATATTTTTTTTTATTCGAAACATTTGAATTGATACATTTTGAATCGATCGAATCACAAACATTATATTTATATTTTTTTTTAATTCGAAACGTTTGAATTGATACATTTTGAATCGGTCGAATCAAAAAACATTATATTTATATATATTTTTTTATTCGAAACATTTGAATTGATATATTTTGAATCGATCGAATCACAAACATTATATTTATATATATTTTTTTATTCGAAACGTTTGAATTGATACATTTTGAATCGATCGAATCACAAACATTATATTTATATATATATTTTTTTATTCGAAACATTTGAATTGATATATTTTGAATCGATCGAATCACAAACATTATATTTATATATATTTTTTTATTCGAAACGTTTGAATTGATACATTTTGAATCGATCGAATCAAAGACCATTATATTTATATATTTTTTTGTTATTCGATTTGAATGTGGCAAAGTGAACAAACAAAAGAAACCTCTTCATCAAATGATTACAATGACTTTTTAACCACTTCAGCTCCGGAAAGGTTTTACCCCTCTTGATGACCAGGACAATGTTTGGGATTCGGCACTGCGTTATTTTAACGGAAAATTAGGCGGTCGTGCGACGCTGTACCCAAATAAAATTGATGTCCTTTTCGCCCCCACAAACAGAGCTTTCTTTTGGTGGTATTTCATCACCTGTGCGATTTTTATTTTTTGCGCTATAAACAAAAAAAGGGCGACAATTCTGAATAAAAAAAAAAAATATTTTTCACCTTCTGCTATATAACATTCCACAAAAAAATCTCAAAATCAACATTTTTCATCCTTTTTAGGCCAATTTAGTTTTCTGCTACATATTTTTGGTTTAAAAAAAATCGCAATAAGCGTATTTTGATTGGTCTGAGTTATCGCATCTACAAACTAGAGGAAAGATTTGTCATTTTTATTGTTTTTTTTACTAGTAATGGCGGCGATCTGCGATTTTTAGAAGGACTGCGACATTGCAGCGGACAGATCGGACCCCTAACTGACATTTTTTACACTTTTGGGGGGACCAGTGACATTACTATAGTAATCAGTGCTAAAAATATGCACTGTTACTGTAATAATGACACTGGCAGGGAAGGGGGTAACACTGTGGTGATCAAAGGGTTAAATGTAAGCTTAGGGGAGTGTTTCTAACTGTATGGGGGTTGGGCTTTTGAAATGATCATAGAGACCTCTGATCCTATATAGAAGGATCACAGGAGCTCTGTGATCATTCCAGAGAGAAGAACGGTCGGCTGTGTTTACAATAGCTGACCGTCCTTCTCTCTCAGCGGGGAAACGATCGTGGATGGCCGGCGGCAATCGGAGCCGCCAGCCCCGTGCATCGGAGTACCCACTGATGAGTGGGGGCGGGAACGCGCCGGCAGCAGCGTGTGCTCGCCCCCTATCTGCAGGTGCGCGATCGATGTAGGTCTATGTCAGTTCATGCAGGAGGGCGGGCATTCAGGAAGTTGTTAAAATTACAGACTGATCATTTCTTTGTCAGTGGGTAAACGTACAAAATCAGCAGGGGATCAAATACTTTTTTCCCCTCACTTTATGGCTTTAGGTCCTGAAACACCCCAACCTGTAGCTAGTAGTGTTTGTATTGGGTGCCATTCTGCTGTAGTTCAAGACGTTGTGTAAACTGGTCAGTCCATTAAATATAAGGTGAAAGATTGTTTTTTTTTTTGCTAGAAAATTACTTAGAACTAGGGATCGACCAATATCGGTTTTCCATTGCCGATACCGATTTTGGTCACAATGTATCGGTATCGGGCCGATATTTTGTACATTTAAAGTTTTGAAAAATGAAGACAATTTTTGACACAAATCTGGTACTGAACATGGTAATTTCTGTTTAATGCTTAATGACTGGCTGTCTGGCACCCTGTGGTGGATGGCTGGCTGTCTGGCACCCTGTGGTGGGTGGGTGGCTGTCTGGCACCCTGTGGTGGGTGGGTGGCTGTCTGGCACCCTGTGGTGGGTGGCTGTCTGGCACCCTGTGGTGGGTGGCTGGCTGTCTGGCACCCTGTGGTGGGTGGCTGGCTGTCTGGCACCCTGTGGCGTGTGGCTGGTTGGCTGGCACCCTGTGGTGGATGGCTGGCTGGCTGGCACCCTGTGGTGGGTGGCTGGCTGGCTGGCACCCTGTGGTGGGTGGCTGGCTGACTGGCACCCTGTGGTGGGTGGGAGGCTGGCACCCTGTGGTGGGTGGCTGGCTGGCACCCTGTGGTGGGTGGGTGGCTGTCTGGCACCCTGTGGTGGGTGGCTGGCTGTCTGGCACCCTGTGGCGTGTGGCTGGTTGGCTGGCACCCTGTGGTGGGTGGATGGGTGGCTGGCACAGGGCCTGTGGGTGGCTGGCTGGTACAGGGCCTGTGGGTGGCTGGCTGGCTGGCAATGGGGCTGTGGGTGGCTGGCTGGTAAAGTGCCTGTGGCTGGCTGGCTGGTACAGGGCCTGTGGATGTGGGTGGCTGGCTGGTAAAGTGCCTGTGGGTGGCTGGCTGGCTGGTACAGGGCCTGTGGATGTGGCTGGCTGGCTGGCTGGTACAGGGCCTGTGGGTGACTGGCTGGCTGGTACAGGGCCTGTGGGTGGGTGGGTGGCTGGCTGGTACAGGGCCTGTGGGTGGGTGGGTGGGTGGGTAGCTGGCTGGTACAGGGCCTGTGGATGTGGGTGGCTGGCTGGCACCGGGCTTCTGTGGGTGGGTGTATGGCTGTGATATACTCTTACGAGACTAGTCCCGACTCCAGACGAGGCTGTCCAAGGCGAGGGAGGCGGCCTAAGAAGGCAGAATGACGTCACAAAAATATTGGGTAAAGTGCATATCGGCCCTCAATATATCGGCCTTGCTGATAATCGGTCAATCCCTACTTAGAACCCCCAAACATTATATGTATATTTTTTAGCAGAGAGCCAAGAGAATAAAATGGAGGTTGTTGCAATATTTTTTATCACACTGTATTTGCACAGCGGTCTTCCAAATGCAATTCATTTTGGAAAAAATTAACTTTTTTTAATATAAAAATAAGAAAACGGTGAAGTTAGCCAATATTTTTTCTATAATGTGAAAGATAATGTTACGCTCAGTAAATAGATACCCAACATGTCATGCTTAAAAATTGCCCACGCTCGTGGAATGGCGACAAACTTTGGTACTTAAAAATCCCCATAGGCGACACTTTCAAAAATTTCTACAGGTTACCAGCTTAGAGTTACAGAGGAGGTTGGAAGAGGCAGGAGGGGGGGTTGGGGGGATTCGAATGTTTCAAATCAAAAAAATCCCAATTTTTTTTTTTTCTTAAAAAAAAATTATTGACTTTTATCCACCCTGGTTAATTTACTAAAACTGGAGAATGCAAAATCTGGGGATGATTTAAAAAGTCATTGTAATCATATGGTGAAGAATTTTTATTTTGTTTGTTCACTTTGTCACGTTCGAATAAAAAAAAAATAAATAAATAAATAAAGTTTTCAATCCGACTGATTCAAAATGTATCCATTCTAATGTTTTTTTTTTTTTTTCCTGGAAAATAAAGCACTAATTTAAAGAGTCATTGTAATCATATGATGATTTGTCTTTTGTTTGTTCACTTTGCCACATACAAATAAAAAAAAAAAAAAAAATAGTTTTCAATCCGACTGATTTAATATGTATAAATTCGAATCTTTAAGATCTAAAAAATCTGATTTTTTTTTCTTTTTTTTCTAAAAAAAATAAATTGACTTTTATCCACCCTGGTTAATTTACTAAAACTGGAGAATGCAAAATCTGGGGACGATTTAAAGAGCCATTGTAATCATATGAATATTT
The DNA here is from genome assembly GCF_965119305.1 of Pelophylax lessonae. NCBI lineage: Eukaryota > Metazoa > Chordata > Amphibia > Anura > Ranidae > Pelophylax > Pelophylax lessonae. The sequence continues at coordinate 279,508,104 of NC_138774.1, read as the reverse complement.
TTCTTTTGTTTGTTCACTTTGCCACAATCGATTAAAAAAAAAAAACTAAAGTTTTCTATCCGACTGATTCAGAATGTAACGATTCGAATGTTTCAAATCAAAAAAAAAAAATCCAATTTCTTTTTTTTTTAAAAAGTCATTGATTTTTTTTTTTATCCACCCTGGTTAATTTACTAAAACTGGAGAATGCCAAATCTGAGGATGATTTAAAGAGTCATTGTAATCATATAGTGTTTTCAATCCGACTGATTCAAAATGTATCAATTTGAATGTTTCAAATTGAAAAAAAATCCAATTTTTATTTTTTTTTCTAAAAAAATAATTGACTTTTATCCACCCTGGTTAGTTTACTAAAACTGGAGAATGCAAAATCTGGGGATGATTTTAAGCGTCGTAATCATATGGTGAAGATTTTTCTCTAAAGTTTTCAATCCGACTGATTCAAAATGTTTCAATTCGAATGTTTCAAATCGAAAAAAAAATCCTGATTTTTTTTTTTCTTAAAAAAATCCTGATTTTTTTTTTTCTTAAAAAAAATCCTGATTTTTTTTTCTTAAAAAAAATCATTGATTTTTATCCACCCTGGTTAATTTTACTAAAACTGGAGAATGCAAAATCTGGGGCATAGTAGCCAATCAGCTTCTAAATGTTTCAATTCGAATGTTTCAAATCGAAAAAAAAATCCTGATTTTTTTTTTTCTTAAAAAAATCCTGATTTTTTTTTTCTTAAAAAAATCCTGATTTTTTTTTTCTTAAAAAAATCCTGATTTTTTTTCTTAAAAAAAATCATTGATTTTTTTTTCTTAAAAAAAATCATTGATTTTTATCCACCCTGGTTAATTTTACTAAAACTGGAGAATGCAAAATCTGGGCAGGATTTAAAGAGTCATTGTAATCCTATGGTGAAGATTTTTCTTTCGTTTGTTCACTTTGCCACATTTGAATAAAAAAAAAAAAAAAATCTAAAGTTTTCAATCCGACATTCAAAATGTATTGATTCGAATGTTTCAAATCGAAAAAAAAAAATCTGATTTTTTTTTTTCTTAAAAAAAAATCATTGATTTTTATCCACCCTGGTTAATTTACTAAAACTGGAGAATGCAAAATCTGGGCAGGATTTAAAGAGCCATTGTAATCATATGGTGAAGATTTTCCTTTTTTGTTTGTTCACTCTGCAACATTCAAATAATAAAAAAAAAAAAATCTAAAGTTTTCAAACCAACTGATTCAAAATGTATCGATTCGAATGTTTCAAATCGAAAAATCCAATTTGTTTTTATTTTTCTTTAAAAAAAATCATTGATTTTTATCCACCCTGGTTAATTTACTAAAACTGGAGAATGCAAAATCTGAGGATGAAAGAGTCATTGTAATCATATGGTGAAGATTTGTCTTTTGTTTGTTCACTTTGCCACATAGGAATCAAAAAAAAAAAAAAAATTGAAAGTTTTAAATCCAACTGATTCAAAATGTATCGATTCTAATGTTTCAAATCGAAAAAAATCCAATTTTTTTTTTCCTAAAAAAAATAATTTACTTGTATCCATATGGCCTGGTTAATTTACTAAAACTGGAGAATGCAAAATCTGGGGATGATTTAAAGAGTCATTGTAATCATATAGTGAAGATTTTTCTTTCGTTTGTTCACTTTGCCACATTTTAATAAAAAACAAAAAAAAAACAAATTTGCAATCCGACTGATTCAAAATGTCTCGATTCGAATGTTTCAAATCGAAAAAAAATCAGATTTTTTTTTCTTTCTAAAAAAAATTATTGACTTTCATCCACCCTGGTTAATTTTCTAAAACTGGAGAATGCAAAATCTGAGGATGATTTAAAGAGTCATTGTAATCATATGGTGAAGATTTGTCTTTTGTTTGTTCACTTTGCCACATAGGAATAAAAAAAAAAAATAATAATTGAAAGTTTTAAATCCAACTGATTCAAAATGTATCGATTCTAATGTTTCAAATCGAAAAAAAAATCTAATTTTTTTTTTCTAAAAAAAAATCATTGACTTTTATCCACCCTGGTTAATTTACTAAAACCGGAGAATGCAAAATCTGGGGATGATTTAAAGCATCATTGTAATCATATGGTGAAGATTTTTCTCTTGTTTGTTCACTTTGCCATATTCGAATAAAAAAAAAAAAAAAGAAAATGTAAAGTTTTCAATCCAACTGATTCAAAATGTTTCAATTCGAATGTTTCAAATCGAAAAAAAATCCAAATTTTTTTTTTCTTAAAAAAAAATCATTGACTTTTATCCACCCTGGTTAATTTACTAAAACTGGAGAATGCAAAATCTGGGGACGATTTAAAGGGTCATTGCAATCATATGAATATTTTTCTATGGTTTGTTCACTTTGCCACATAGGAATCAAAAAAAAAAAAAATTGAAAAGTTTTAAATCAAACTGATTCAAAATGTATCGATTCTAATGTTTCAAATCGAAAAAAATCAAATTTTTTTTTCTAAAAAAAATAATTGACTTTTATCCACCCTGGTTAATTTCTTAAAACTGGAGAATGCAAAATCTGGGGATGTTTTAAAGAGTCATTGTAATCATATGGTGAAGATTTTTCTTTTGTTTGTTCACTTTGCCACATATGAATAAAAAAAAAAAAAAACTATCCGACTGATTTAAAATGTATAGATTCGAATGTTTAAGATTGAAAAAATCTGATTTTTTTTTCTTTTTTTCTAAAAAAAAGTAATTGAATTTTATCCACCCTGGTTAATTTACTAAAACTGGAGAATGCAAAATCTGGGGATGATAAAGAGTCATTGTAATCATATGAATATTTTTCTTTTGTTTGTTCACTTTTCCACAATGTAATAAAAAAATAAAAATAAAGTTTTCTATCCGACTGATTCAAAATGTATCAATTCGAATATTTCACACTAAAAAAAAAAAATTGAAAGTTTCAAATTGTATCGATTCGAATGTTTCAAATTAGAAAAAAAATCCCAATTTCTTTTTTTTCTTAAAGAAAATCATTGATTTTTATCCACTTTGGTTAATTTCTTAAAACTGGAGAATGTTAAATCTGGGGCATAGTAGCCAATCAGCTTCTAACTTCAGCTTGTTCAATTAAGCTTTGCCCAAAAACCTGGAAGCGGATTGGTTTCTATGCAGAGCTGCACCCGATTTTGCCCTCTCCCGTTTTAGTAATTAACCTCTTACTGTATAGAGAGAGAAAGAAAAGCTTTAATCGAATGATATAATATTTTGGTAACATTTTATTCAATTCAATAGACTATGGTTTATTTTAGGTAGGTTTTTTTTAAATCTTTTATTATTTATTAATATTAATTTATTATTAAATTCATTTAAAAAAAATACACACACACACACATATATATATATATATATATATACACACACCGTATCTATCTCTCTCTCTATATATATATATATATATATATACACACATATATATATATTTATTAAATATTCATATTTATTATTACTATACAATTTGATTTTCTTCAGAAGGAATAGACGAGTGTTTAGAAATCGATGTGAGATGGATGTATCATGGTGTGCTTTCCCTTCACAGAACATGGGCAGTGATCGCTGGAAGAACATCGGAGGCTCCCCACAGATGGAGGACACTGTACAGGAAAAGTCGCAGGTACATTTGTTTGGTTGGCTCCTCTATGTAAGGACTCATTACTGCAGAAGTCGTTATATTTTAACAAGCAAATTTCCCTGAACAGCCAAATGAAAAAGTATCTAAAAGCAAAATTTCCTTTTTACTACTTCTGGACCGGAAGGATTTGCCCCCTTAATGACCAGGCCGTTTGTTGCGATTCGGCACCGCGTTACTTTAACGGACAAGTGCGCGGTTGTGCAACACTGTGCCCTAAACAAACTGATGTCCTTTTTTCCCAGAAATTGAGCTTTCTTTTGGTGGTATTTGATCCCCTGTGCAATTTTTTTATTTTTTTATTTCTTGCGCTATAAACAAAAAAAAAAGAGCGACAATTCTGAAAAAACCAAACAATATTTTTCAAATTCTGCTATATAACATTCCCAAAAAAAAATAAAACAAATAAAAATAAACATTTTTCATCATTTTAGGCCAATTTGTATTCTGCTACATATTTTTGGTAAAAGAAAAATCCCAATCAGCGTATTTTGATTGGTTTGCGCAAAAGTTATCGCCTCTACAAACTAGGAGAAAGATTTATGTCATTTTTATTTTTATTTTTTTTAATAGCAATGGCGGCGATCTGCGATTTTTATCAGGACTGCGACATTGCCGTGGACAGATCGGATTCCTAACTGTGTAACTTTTAACGGACAATTGTACGGTCGTGCGACGCTGTACCCAAATAAAACTGATGTCCTTTTCCCCCATAAACAGAGCTTTCTTTTGGTGGTATTTGATCACCTGTGCGATTTTTATTTATTGCGCTATAAAAAAAAAAGAGCGACAATTCTGAAAAAAATATATATATTTTTCAAATTCTGCTATATAACATTCCCAAAAAAAAATAAAATAAATAAAAATCAAAATTTTTCATCTTTTTAGGCCATTTTGTTTTCTGCTACATATTTTTGGTAAAAAAAAAAAAATACCAATAAGCGTATTTTGATTGGTTTGCGCAAAATTTATCGCGTCTACAAACTATTGGAAAGATTTATATCATTTTTATTTATTTATTTTTTTTTACTAGTAATGGCGGCGATCTGCAATTTTAAGCAGGACTGCAACATTGCCGTGGACAGATCGGACCCCTAACTGACATTTTTGACACTTTTGGGGGGACCAGTGACATTGCTACAGTAATCAGTGCTAAAAATATGCACTGTTACTGTACTAATGACATTGGAGGGGAAGGGGTTAACCTAGGGGTGATCAAAGGGTTAAGTGTGAGCCTAGGGGGCGTTTTCTAACTGTGGGGGCGGGGCTTGTGAAATGACCATAGAGACCTGTGTTCCTATATAGAAAGATCACAGGAGCTCTGTGATAATTTCAGAGAGAAGAACGGTCAGCTGTGTTTACAACAGCCGACCGTTCTTCTCTCTCACCGGGGAGTAGGCAATCAGGCAGGCACTTGTGCCATATAGTTGAAGGTAAATCTAGGGCTGGGATCACACTGTGTGCGGAGCGAATCGCAGTAGGCATGTGCGGTTTGTTTCCTTTCCGAATAAATATTTGGACAAATTTTTTCGATATCAGAAAACCCGAATTGCAGTTTAAACAAAGTTTACCGAATGCTCCAAATAAGGAAACTAAATTTGTCCAAATTTCTGAGATTCAAATTGAAATTCGAATCGAATTTTACATCAGATTCCATTTGACTTTGAACTGTAAACATATTTCTGAAATCAAAGACTGGGTAATATTAGAGTACTATTTGGAAATAATGCTGTTTTTCTTAGGTCAAAGATGATTTAGAGTCCCTGTAATCATATGATGAAGATTTTTTTCTTTTGTTTGTTCACTTTGCCACATTAGAATCGAATTAAGAAAAAAAAAAAAATCTAAAGTTTTCGATTCAACCAATTTAAATTGTACTGATTTGAATGGTTGAAATCGGAAAAAAAAAATCTGTAAAAATCATAAATTCGAAGAAAATTCAAAAAGCGAATTCTGAATATGAATCCCGAAAAAAAAAATATAAGAAAAAAAATATATATATATATGAATGGTTCAAATCGAAAAAATAATCAGTAAAAAATCAGTAAATTCGAAGAAAATTCAAAAAGCAAATTCTGAATATGAATCCCGAAAAAATAAATAAAAGAAAAAAAATATATACAGTGGGTACGGAAAGTATTCAGACCCCCTTAAATGTTTCACTCTTTGTTATATTGCAGCCATTTGCTAAAATCATTTAGGTTGATTCTTCTTCCTCATGAATGTACACATAGCTCCCCATACTGACAGAAAAACACAGAATTGTTGACATTGTTGCAGATTTATTAAAAAAGAAAAACTGAAATATCACATGGTCCTAAGTATTCAGACCCTTTGCTCAGTATTTAGTAGAAGCCCCCTTTTGATCTAATACAGCCAGGAGTCTTTTTGGAAAAGATGCAACAAGTCTTTCACACCTGGATTTGGGGATCCTCTGCCATTCCTCCTTGCAGATCCTCTCCAGTTCTGTCAGGTTGGATGGTAAACGTTGGTGGACAGCCATTTTTAGGTCTCTCCAGAGATGCTCAATTGGGTTTAAGTCAGGGCTCTGGCTGGGCCATTCAAGAACAGTCACGGAGTTGTTGTGAAGCCACTCCTTCGTTATTTTAGCTGTGTGCTTAGGGTCATTGTCTTGTTGGAAGGTAAACCTTTGGCCCAGTCTGAGGTCCAGAGCACTCTGGAGAAGGTTTTTGTCCAGGATATCCCTGTACTTGGCCGCATTCATCTTTTTCTCGATTGCAACCAGTCGTCCTGTCCCTGCAGCTGAAAAACACCCCCACAACATGATGCTGCCACCACCATGCTTCACTGTTGGGACTGTATTGGACAGGTGATGAGCAGTGCCTGGTTTTCTCCACACATACCGCTTAGAATTAAGGCCAAAAAGTTCTATTTTGGTCTCATCAGACCAGAGAATCTTATTTCTCACCATCTTGGAGTCCTTCAGGGGTTTTTTAGCAAACTCCATGCGGGCTTTCACGTGTCTTACACTGAGGAGAGGCTTCCGTCGGGCCACTCATCCATAAAGCCCCGACTGGAGGAGGGCTGCAGTGATGGTTGACTTTCTACAACTTTCTCCCATCTCCTGACTGCATCTCTGGAGCTCAGCCACAGTGATCTTTGGGTTCTTCTTTACCTCTCTCACCAAGGCTCTTCTCCCCCGATAGCTCAGTTTGGCCGGACGGCCAGCTCTAGGAAGGGTTCTGGTCGTCCCAAACGTCTTCCATTTGAGGATTATGGAGGCCACTGTGCTCTTAGGAACCTTAAGTGCAGCAGAAATCTTTTTGTAACCTTGGCCAGATCTGTGCCTTGCCACAATTCTGTCTCTGAGCTCTTCAGGCAGTTCCTTTGACCTCATGATTCTCATTTGCTCTGACATGCATTGTGATCTGGAAGGTCTTATATAGACAGGTGTGTGGCTTTCCTAATCAAGTCCAATCAGTATAATCAAACACAGCTGGACTCAAATGAAGGTGTAGAACCATCTCAAGGATGATCAGAAGAAATGGAAAGCACCTGAGTTAAATATATGAGTGTCACAGCAAAGGGTCTGAATACTTAGGACCATGTGATATTTCAGTTTTTCTTTTTTAATAAATCTGCAACAATGTCAACAATTCTGTGTTTTTCTGTCAGTATGGGGTGCTATGTGTACATTCATGAGGAAGAAGAATGAACTTAAATGATTTTAGCAAATGGCTGCAATATAACAAAGAGTGAAAAATTTAAGGGGGTCTGAATACTTTCCGTACCCACTGTATATATGAATGGTTCAAATAAAAAAAAAAATCAGTAAATTTGAAGAAAATTCAAAAAGCGAATTCTGAATATGAATCCCCCAAAAAAATAATAAATAAATAAAAAAAAAAATAAAAAAAAATATATATATATATGGTTCAAATCGAAAAAAAAATCAGTAAAAATCAGTAAATTTGAAGGAAATTCAAAAAGCGAATTCTGAATATGAATCCCAAAATAAATAAATAAAATATATATGAATGGTTCAAATCTAAAAAAAAATCTGTAAATTTGAAGGAAATTCAAAAAGCGAATTCTGAATATGAATCCCGAAAAAAAAAAAAATATATATATATAATGTTTTCGATACAACCGATTCCAAATGTATCGAGTCATTGTTTTACTACAGAACAAGCTGCTGTAGGCAGAGCAGGCAGCAGGAGAGGGGAATGTTCCATATCTTCATAGCAGGGGAACTTTTCTTATTTGATTTATGCAGCAGAGTTGCTTTAAGTCCATTTTAATTAATGTATATGCAAACCTAAATCATTTAAATCCCATATAAGATGTAATCGGGGAATTCAATTTAAAAAAGTCCTTAGCAATCTTTTTAAATCTGTAACTTTTATTTAACCACTTCAGCCCCCCCTTTATGACCAGGCCGTTTTTTGCGATACTGCACTGTGTTACTTTAACTGACAATTACGCAGTCATGCGACACTGTACCCAAATAAAATGTATGTCCTTTTTTTTTTTTTTTTTCCCAAATAGAAATTTCTTTTGGTGGTATTTGATCACCTCTGCGGTTTTCATTTTTTTTGCGCTATAAACAAGAAAAAGCGACATATTTGAAAAAAAAAAAAACAATATTTTTTACTTTCTGCTACATACGGTATTCAATAAAAAAATGTAAAAAATCTAATTTCTTTATCAACTTAGGTCAACATGTATTCTGCTACATGTTTTTGGTAAAAAAAAAACAAAAAAAAATCCCAATAAGCGTATATTGATTGGTTTGCGCAAAAGTATAGTATATATCAGGGGGTCTTCAAACTACGGCCCTCCAGTTGTTCAGGAACTACAATTCCCATCATGCCTAGTCATGTCTGCGAATGTCAGAGTTTTATACTACCTCATGGGATGTGTAGTTCCGCAACACCTGGAGGGCCACAGTTTGAGGATCCCTGGTGTATATATATATATATATATATATATATATATATATATATATATACATACACACATATATATATATATATATATATATATATATATATATATATATATCTCACATAGGGCTTTTTTTCAGCGGGAACGGGGGGGGAACTTAGTTCCGGCACCTCCAGGACTGAATGTATGTAATGGCAAGGGGTGCTGGAGGTGTGCTGCAGGGTCTGTTGATGCTGGTTGCTGGGGATCTATTGTCACTGGAGGGAATCTATTATTGCAGGGGGGTCTGTTGCTGGGGAGATCTGTTGTTGCTGGCAGGGGATCTATTGTTGCTAAGGGTGGGTCTTATGTTGCTGGGGGGTCAGTCATTTCTGGGAGGGATCTACTGTTTAGGAAGAGGTCTATTGTTGCTTCCGGGGGTCTATTGTTGCTGAGGAAGGGGGTGGTATTTTCTTGTAGGTGGTCCATTGTTGCTGGGGGGGGATCTATTCTTCCAGAGGGTCTGCTGATGCTGGCTGTGAGGAGATCTGTTGTTGCTGCTAGGGAGGGGGGTGTTTTGTTGTGAGTGGTCCATTGTTGCTGGCTGCAGGGGATCTATTCTACTGCTTTTCTTGTTATCATTAACAAGCTCAATACAAATTAGTTAGTACCACAAATGTTACTGTATTATCTAAAAGGGGTGGTCTTCGGAGGTGGGGAATGGGTGGAACAACGAAACGGTGCTCGGAGGTGGGTAGGGGCGGAGACAAGTGGTGACTTGAAAAGGGGGAGTTCCGGCACCTATTTTCTGAGAAAAAAGCCCTGTGTGTATATATATATATATATATACACATACACCAGGGTTTCCATCTGTCCAGATTTGACGGATCGGGTGTCAGCAGATATGTCTCCGCTGACACCCAATGCCCCATAGGGATGCATGGGGGGACCGATCAGATCCGCCAAAAAAACGGACAGGCGGATCTGAGCGGTCCGCCTGTGTGAAAGAAGCCTAACTGACACTTTTTGGGGACCAGTGACACCAATTCAGTGATCAATGCTAAAAAAAAATGCACTGTACTAATGACACTGGCAGGGAAGGGGTTAACATCAGGGGCGATCAAAGCCAATTTGTATTCTGCTACATATTTTTGTTAAAAAAAAAAATCCCAAGAAGCGTATATTGTTTGATTTGCGCAAAAGTTATCGCGTCTACAAACTATTGGATAGAATATGGACTAAAAAAAAAAAAAAAACACACTGTCACTGTATTGAGGACACTGGCAGGCAAGGGGTTAACAGCAGGGATGAAGTGTGCTCCTAGGGAGTGCTTTCTAACTGTGTGGGGAATGCTGTGACTGGAGGAAGACAGAGATCTGTGTTCCTGCCTAGCAGAAAACACAAGATCTCTATTCCCCCCCCCCCCCCTCTCACAGAAGGGCGGTCTGCCTTGTTTACATAGTTCTGCCTCTCCTGGTAAAACGATTGGTGGGTCCCGGCAGCCATCACGGCCCACTGATTGGTGTCCAATACCAGCAGAAGCAGGGCACCGGTAGCGCTCACGTGCACGCGCCCCATAGCCGAAGATCTGAATCACATACAGATACAGGTACGTGATTTTGCACTTAAGGGCCGCCCTGCTGGTGTATACTGTGTGCACATATTTGCACATACAGTACGTGCATAAATAAAAAAAATGAACGGCAACTCAGATTTCTGTATTCTCTATGAAGCGCCTGTTACACGCCTGTGTGTACAGGCACATTGAAAACAATGGGCTGCATTTACATCAGTGAAAATCACCTGTATGCCCAAAAAGGCTGAGATTTTAGGCAGCAATGTGCAAGAGACCTAAGGGTCCCTTTCACACTTGTCCTGCAACCTGGGACTGCAAAGTCAGACTCTTTTATATCGGTGCGGCTTCACATGAAAAGTTATAATAAAATATTTACAAAAATGTGAGGGGTGTACTTACTTTTGTCAGATACTGTATGTACGTGGGGCGGTCCTTAACCGGTTGCCGACCACCGCACGACCATATACGGCGGCGGTCAGCCCCGGCCAGGCAAAGTGACGTATATATACGTCACTAGCCTGTCACTTCCTTGTGAGCCAATAGCGGGCAGGCGCGCGCCTGCCACGGCTCATTCCCTAGGAAGTCCGAGCGTGTGACCGGCGGACCCGATGTCCGCCGGTCACTCAGCAATCGTTGGTGGAGAGGGGGAAAGGCAGGCGGCTGATGTAAACAAGCCGCCTGTCATTCTCCCCTGTGTAGGAATGGTGATCATACGGTTCTACTATGTAGGACCGTTGATCACTGTTCTTACACTAGTAGCCACAGCCAATCACAGTAAAAAGCACGCCCCTAGGGACACACTTAACCCCTCCTTCCCCAATAAAGTTAACCCCTTCTCTGCCAGTGTCATTTTACAGTAACAGTGCATATGTATAGCACTGATTACTGTAGTAATGTCACTGGTAACCCCAAAAGTATCAAAAATGTCAGTCAAGGGTCCGATCTGTCCGCCGCAATGTTGCAGTACCGCAAAAAAAAAAAATCGCAGATCGCCGCCATTACTCGTTAAAAAAAAACACCAAAAAATGACAGAAATCTTTCCCTTTTGCGCAAACCAATCAAAATACGCTTTTTGCGATTTTTTTTACCAAACATAGGTAGCAGAAAGCAAACAGGCCTAAAATGTTAAAAAATTTTGATTTTTACATTTTTTCTGGGGAATTTCATATAAAAAAATGTGAAAAATATTGTTATTTTTTTAAATTGTCGCTCCTTTTTTTGTTTATAACGCAAAAAGTAAAAATCGCACGGGTGATCAAATACCACCAAAAGAAAGCTCTGTTTGTGGGAAAAAAAGGACATCAATTTTATTTGGGTACGGCGCCGCACGACCGCGCAATTGTCCGTTATAGTCACGCAGTGCCGAATCGCAAAATAGGCCCTGGTCTTTGAGCAGCCAAATCCTCCGGGGCTTAAAAATGGTTAAAGCAGTGTTCCAGCTGGTCAGCAGCTACAAATACTGAATGTCAGCACCCCAGCCAGTGGCGTACCAACAGGGGGGGCAGGGGGGCGATCTGCCCCCGGTGCCACGCATTGGGCGGTGCCAAGCCTGCCAGGGAGCCCCAGGGTGACACCCAGGGCTGGCCGCTGGTCTGCCTCTGCCGCTCGCTGACCCAGGAGAGCAGAGTAGGAGGCAGTGAGTGTAAAGCAGAACGGCACAGGGGGGAGAATCATCAGCCCTGAATATACAGCGGGGGCGGGCATTGCCGGAGTTAACTTTCTAAGTTAATGAGCAGGTGATTGGTTGATAGGACCCCTTAGCCACCAATCACCTGCTGTTAACGAGCAAAGTTAACTTCAGCAGTTCCCGCCCCCGCTGTGTATTCAGCGCTGATGATTCTCCCCCATGCCGTTCTGCTTTACACTCCTGCTCTGCTCTCATACTAATAAGGTAGGATGGGGTAATTGGGGGGGGGGGGCTGTATATATATAAGGGTTCCATGGAGGGGAGGGGCTGTATAATGTAAATGTTTCATTGGGGAGGAGGGGGCTGTATATATAATCTAAAGGGTTCCATGGAGGGGAGGGGCTGTATCATCATTCCGTTACATCTACCTCAAGGTGCAAATCCTAAGGATTCCATATGTGGTGATACATTGTAGCGTTGTAGATCATAAATCAATGTTAAAAAATGTTTTTACCTTTTTTTTGCGGTAATGTTGTCATTGCTGAGTAATCATTTGGGTAGCATTCAATTTCCAGCCCTATAGCAGAGCGCCGGGTGGAAATGAGAGCAGAAGTTTAATGCTTTTTGTGTCTTCATACAATGCAGATAAATATTCCTATGCTGATGCTTTAGGATGGATTGGGGGATTCAAAATCAAAAGGAAATCTTGAGTTCTTCTGAGTATAAAATTCCCTCCAGGTTCGCTATTTACATAGGAAAGGTTTTACTTATTTATTGTATTTTTATTCTGTTTTTCTTGTAATGATAATTTCCAGTGATGTAAAAAAAAAAAAAAAAAACAATATACCAGCAGCATGCTTTCAGATGTGCGTGAGAGCTACCAAAAATGCAAAACAACAAACAACAAATGCAAAAAATAAAAAATAAATAAATAAAATATACCAGCAGCATGCTTTCAGATGTGCGTGAGAGCTACCAAAAATGCAAAACAACAAACGCAAAAAGAAACAAAAAAAACAAAAGCAATATACCAGCAGCATCCTTTCAGATGTGTGCGAGAGCTACCAAAAATGCAAAACAACGCAAAAAAAAAAAAAACAATATACCAGCAGTATGATTTCAGATGTGTATGAAAGCTACCAAAAAATGCAAAACATCAAACAACAAATGCAAAAAATAAAAAATAAATAAATAAAATATACCAGCAGCATCCTTTTAGATGTGCGTGTAAGCTACCAAAAATGCAAATTAAATGCAAAAAAAAATAAATAAATAAATAAAAACAATATACCAGCAGCATGCTTTCAGATATGCATGAGAGCTACCAAAAATGCAAAACAACAAACAAATACAAAAAAACCCCCCAAAAAAAAACAATATACCAGCAGCATGCTTTCAGATGTACGTGAGAACTACCAAAAATGCAAAACAACAAATGCAAAAAAAACAAAAAACAATATACCAGCAGCATCCTTTTAGATGTGCGTGTAAGCTACCAAAAATGCAAATTAAATGCAAAAAAAATAAATAAATAAATAAAAACAATATACCAGAGCAGCATCTTTGCATGTGCATCAAAGCTACCAATAATGCAAAACAACAAACAACAAATGCAAAAAATAAAAGAAATAAAAAAAAAAAAAAACAATATACCAGCAGCATGCTTTTAGATGTGCGTGAGAGCTACCAAAAATGCAAAACATCAAACAACAAATGCAAAAAATAAATAAATAAAATATACCAGCAGCATGCTTTCAGATGTGCGTGAGAGCTACCAAAAATGCAAAACAACAAATGCAAAAAAAAAAAAAGCAAAAAAAAAAAAACAATATACCAGCAGCATCCTTTTAGATGTGCGTGCAAGCTACCAAAAATGCAAATTAAATGCAAAAAAAAATAATAAATAAATAAAAACAATATACCAGCAGCATCTTTTCAGATATGCGTGAGAGCTACCAAAAATGCAAAACAACAAACAAATACAAAAAAAAAAAAAACCCCCCAAAAAAACCAATATACCAGCAGCATGCTTTCAGATGTACGTGAGCGCTACCAAAAATGCAAAACAAATGCAAAAAAAAAAAAAAATATACCAGCAGCATCCTTTTAGATGTGCGTGTAAGCTACCAAAAATGATGCAAATTAAATGCAAAAAAATAAATAAATAAATAAAAACAATATACCAGCAGCATCTTTGCATGTGCATCAAAGCTACCAATAATGCAAAACAACAAACAACAAATGCAAAAAATAAAAGAAATAAAAAAAAAAAAAACAATATACCAGCAGCATGCTTTTAGATGTGCTTGAGACCTACCAAAAATGCAAAACGACAAATGCAAAAAAAAAAAAGCAAAAAAAAAAAAAAAAAAAAAACACAATATACCAGCAGCATCTTTTCAGATGTGCGCGAGAGCTACCAAAAATGCAAAACAACAAATGCAAAAAAAATTAAATAAAATAAAAAAAAAGCAATATACCAGCAGCATCCATTCAGGTGTACGTGAAAGCTACCAAAAATGCAAAATATATATATATATATATCAGCAGCATCCTTTCTGATATGCGTGTAAGCTACCAAAAATGCAAAACAACAAACAACAAATGCAAAAAAAAAAAAAAAAAAAAAACAATATTCCAGCAGCATCCTTTCAGATGTGCATGTTAAGCTACCAAAAATACAAAACAACTAGATGACTAAATCTAAGGGATGTGCCAGGGATGCCATATCCCATCCAACAAGCTGTTTACTGCAGGTTTTTTATAGAAGAAATGAGATGATGTGATTCTTTTTTATTTTACTTTTTTTTTAATTTTTTTACACAATTCTACTCAGATACTGTCATTGGTATGAGCAACCAAGTGCACCCAACTTTTATCAATGTGAAAAGTACCTGTTGAATAGCTCCTAACTGTCCCTGATTTCGAGGGATTGTCCCCCGTATTTGGTGGCAGGGTGTGTGTCCTGTGCCTACATACTTTTGGTAATAGGTGTCCCTTCTTCTTAGCGCAAAACGTTGGTAGGTATGACATCACAGTCATGCTTGACTAGTGAATAAAAACATGGCTACCCACTAAAGCCAGATTTCCAAAGTAATTCACGCTTTACTATAACACGCAGCAAGGCATGTCATGCATGTTGCAAACAGAAGGAACAGTGCTACTACCCATACAGCTCACCAAAAAACAAGCTCCCGGGTGCCCAATCCACAGCAGTTTAACTAAGTACATATATAGAAAGATGACCTGCACACCGGTAGTTGCTCTTAAAAAATCTTCATATTTATTCAGGTACCACAGAACACAACTGGTGATAAGATCAGTTGACGTGTTTCAGCCTATAAGGCCTTAGTCATAACTGTCAGTTAGATCAGTTGATGCGTTTCAGCCTATAAGGCCTTATTCATAACTGTCAGTTGGATCAGTTGAGGCATTTCAGCCTATAAGGCCTTAGTCATAACTGTCAGTTGGCTCATTTGACGGGTTTCAGCCTATAAGGCCTTAGTCATAACTGTCAGTTATAGTCAGTATAGGCTGAAACACGTCAACTGATCTTATCAGCAGTTGTGTTCTGTAGTACCTGAATAAAAATGGAGATTTTTTTAAGAGCAACTACCAGTGTGTGAGTCATCTTTTTACATATGTCATGCATGTTGGTGCACTGCTTCATTCTGAATGGAACCCCAACACACATGCGTTGCATTGCAGCACAATGCACAGCAACACACTATTGTGCACTGCGGTGCACCGCATTGCTAAACATAGTGCATGCACCTTCTTGGTGCATTAAGAAGCCCATTCAAATGAAAGCTGCGTTAGCCCACCACAAAGATGTGAATGGGCCCCTAAACCTGACCCTGGTTCCAATACGTCTGCCTGTGTTTGACTTGCATAAAAGCAGCTGTGAATTCATGTCGCTTGTCATTGTCTTACTAAGCAGGGATGCATTTGCATTCCGTACAAACAGAACGGGTTAACACATTTGGCATCTGCAGATGACTGACAGCCGCCATGTTTGTGCATCGCATAGACCTATTAATACACACCGCTTTCTCATACATTAAAGCCCGGAAATCAAACACCCAACAAAACAGAGGAAAAGCCTCTCCTCGAAGGGATTACTGCAGAGATGGTGGGAAGCCGAAGGCACATCTGCTCCGAGAAGCACTTATATTGAGATATATCAAGATGTGAAGTGAGAACCCATCCCAGATATGTGAAGTCAAATACGCGTTAATAAAGCACTGAACGGGCCACGTTCTGTACATAGGAGACAGGAAAAAAGGAAAGCATGCAGTAGCTATGTGTGGCTGCCTCCAGACCAGTGAGTTTTCTTGGAAAATACAAAAGAAACAGGGTGCCTCTAAGGCGGATAAATGGACGTTTAGGAGCAGTTGGGCATTTTTTCAGCAGCCCCTGAACTCTCCTCTATGTTATCTTACCTGTCCATGTACACTGAGTCGTTTATAGTAGTTTAGAGGCATTTTTTTTAAAGCATACAAATCTCGTTCGTGACGGAAGTTTATTGGCATTTAAAATGGGAAACGGCTGTAACAGCATGCAAACGCAGTAAAGCGCGTTTATAAGCATTTTCGTTTATAGGCGTTTTTGAAAGAGAGACAGAGAGAGAGGGGGCGGGGAGAGAGAGAGACAGAGAGAGACAGGGAGGGGGAGAGAGAGAGAGAGAGACCGACAGGGAGAGAAAGAGGGAGAGAGAGACACAGAAGAGAGAGAGGGAGAGAGAGAGAGACAGAGAGAGGGAGAGAGAGGGAGGGTAGAGAGGGAAGAAGAGAGAGAGAGAAAGAGAGAGACAGAGAGAGAGACACACAGAAGAGAGAGAGGGAGAGAGAGAGACAGAGAGAGGGGGGGAAGAGAAAGAGAGACAGAGAAAGAGGGAGAGGTAGAGAGAGAGAGAGAGACACACACAAAAGAGGGAAGGAGAGAGAGAGAGAAAGAGACAGAGAGAGAGAGACAAAGAGAGAGAGAAAGACAGCGAGAAACAGAGAGAGAGACAGAGAGAGAGACAGAGAAAGAGATCGAGAAAGAGAGAGAGATTTCCTGCATTGAAGGCTTTTTGTGGGTATATCGATCTATACAATCTGTTATATGGCAAAAAGCTTGTAAACGACAACAGTCATGAACGCTGCTAAAGGCGGCTTGTAAAAATGGCAAAACTGACATTTTTAACCGTCGGTCACTAGCTGTCAAGTTCCAGCATTCAGAAGAGGTTTTCAAACGTGCTGTGTACATGAAGCCTAAAGTAGAAAGAAAGAAAGAGAGAGAGAGACAAAGACAGAGAAAAAGACCAAGAGAGACAGAGATAGAAACAGAGAGAGAGAGACAGAAAGCAAGAGAGACAGAGAGAGAGAACGAGAAAAAGAGAGACAGAAAGCAAGAGAGAGAGAAAAAGAGAGAGAGAGAGAGAATGAGAAAGAGAGAGAGAGAGAGAGAGAATGAGAAAAAGAGAGAGAGAGAGAATGAGAAAAAGAGAGAGAGAGAGAGAATGAGAAAAAGAGAGAGAGAGAGAATGAGAAAAAGAGAGAGAGAGAGAGAGAGAATGAGAAAAAGAGAGAGAGAGAGAGAGAATGAGAAAAAGAGAGAGAATGAGAAAAAGAGAGAGAGGGAGAATGAGAAAAAGAGAGAGAGAGAGAGAATGAGAAAAAGAGAGAGAGAGAGAATGAAAAAAAGAGAGAGAATGAGAAAAAGAGAGAGAGAATGAGAAAGAGAGAGAGAGAGAACGAGAAAAAGAGAGAGAGAGAGAACGAGAAAAAGAGAGAGTGAGAAAATGAGAAAAAGAGAGAGAGAGAATGAGAAAAAGAGAGAGAGAGAGAGAGAGAGAGAGAGAGAGAATGAGAAAAAGAGAGAGAGAGAGAGAGAGAGAATGAGAAAAAGAGAGAGAGAGAGAATGAGAAAAAGAGAGAGAGAGAGAATGAGAAAAAGAGAGAGAGAGAGAATGAGAAAAAGAGAGAGAGAGAGAATGAGAAAAAGAGAGAGTGAGAGAGAGAGATAATGAGAAGAAGAGAGAGAATGAGAAGAAGAGAGAGAGAATGCGAAAATGAGAAAAAGAGAGAGAGAATGAGAAAAAGAGAGAGAGAATGAGACAGAAAGAAAGAGAGACAGAGAGAGAGAAGTGCCAGTGTTAGCTAGTGTCAGATTGGAGAACTGGAGCTGCTAATGTATGAGGAGATTTCGATTTTGTGGAAATTTTAGAAACTCATGATTGGCTGGCAAGAATTCAGGGGTATTCCCTTTATCGCACAGATATGAAGGGTAAAAAAAGGGTAGGGGTATGCCTGTATATCAAGAATAATGTGCAAGTGAATATGAGGGACGACATCACTAATGGAGCTAGGGAGGAGGTGGAATCCCTATGGGTAGATCTTTAAAGGGAAGGAACTAAGAGGAAAGTAATATTGGGCATATGCTATAGGCTCCCAAACCAGAGGGAGGAGGGGGAGGCAGACCTCTTAGCGGAGCTTGGAGTGGCAGCAAGGATGGGAAATGTCATTATAATGGGGGATTTTAATTATCCAGATATAGACTGGGCAGAAGGAACCGCACATTTGTCTAAGGCTCACCATTTCCTAAATGTTATGCAGGACAACTTCATGGGTCAGATGGTGAACGCACGTACGAGAAACAATGCGTTACTAGACCTACTAATTACAAATAATACAGACCTGATTTCCGATGTAGAAATAAGGGGCAACTTAGGAAACCATAGGTCAATTGGTTTCAGTATAAATCACAGAAATGGGAAACATAAGGGTAATACACAGACATTGAATTTCAAAAGAGCCAATTTCCCTAAACTGCGCTCTATGCTAGATGATATTAAATGGGATAGAATCTTGGGAACAAAGAACACTGGGGGAAAATGGGAGTGCTTTAAGAACATACTTAATAAAAGGTATTGGCCAGTGCATTCGAACAGGCAATACGTTTAAAAGAGCTCAAATAAACCCTGTGTGGCTAAACTCTAACATAAAAATGCATATAAAAAGGCCTTCAAGAAATACAAAGCTGAGGGGTCATTGGCAGTATTCCAGCAACACAAAGAATGCAATAAGAAATGTAAGAGCACAATCAAGGCAGCTAGGTTAGAACACGAAAGGCACACAGCGGAAGAGAAATATAAAAACCCCAAGAAATTCCCAAGAAGTATATAAATAGTAAGAAAGTGAGGCCAGAAAATATTGGCCCCATAAAGGATGATGAAGGGAATCTGGCTATAAAGGACAGAGAGAAGGCAGATGTTCTAAAAAAAAATTCTCCTCAGTCTTCACAAAAGAATTGGGGGATACAGTAACCTAGACTGTAATGTTAAAGTTAATAACACGTCACAGGAAGCGCCCTCATGGTTAACAGAAGACAGTCTCAGAACTAGACTCGAAAAACTTAACATAAATAAGTCACCGGGACCAGATGGCTTACACCAGAGGGTCCTTAAGGAACTCAGCCAGATGATAGCCAGACCATTGTTCCTAATTTTTATGGACAGTTTACTGATGGGAATGGTACCAGCTGATTGGAGAAAAAGCCTACGTGGCACCAATAATTAAAAAGGGGCTGAGATTAATCCCTGGGAACTACAGGCTGGTTAGCCTAATAGCAATAGTCTGCAAACTATTGGAGGGGATAAGGGACTATATACAAGATTTTAGTAATAAAAACAGTATCATTAGTAGTAATCAGCTTAGATCCATGAAGAATCTATTAACCTTCTAAGAAGAAGTGAGCTGTCATCTAGACAAAGGAAGGCCTGTGGATGTGGTGTATCTGGACTTTGCAAAGGCATTTGATACAATTCCCCACAAACCCTTACTGTACAAACTAAGGTACATAGGTATGGACCATAGGGTGAGTACCTGATTTGAAAACTGGCTTCAGGGACGAGTCCAGAGGGTGGTGATAAATGTGGAGTACTCGGATTGGTCGGGTGTGGAAAGTGGGGTCCCCCAGGGATCTGTTCTGGGACCAATCCTGTTTAATTTTTTCATAAAAGATCTAGAGGATGGGATAACCAGCACAATCTCAGTATTTGCGGACGATACTAAGCTAAGCAGGGCAATATCTTCTTCACAGGAAGTGAAAACCCTACAAGAAGACCTGAACAAAATAAAGGGGTGGGCAACTACATGGAACAAATGTTGGAAAATGTAAGGTAATTCACTTGGGTGCCAGAAATAGGAACGCAAGTTACTCACAAGTTTTTTTGACTAGAGGGAGAACCTCTGGTGGAATCTTTGATGGAAAAGGACCTGGGGGTCCTAGAAGACAACAAGCTCAGCAATGGCATGCAATGCCAAGCTGCTGCAAGCAAAGCCAACAGAATACTGGGATGTATAAAAAAAAAAAGAGGATTGACTCCAGAGATAAAACAGTTATTCTCCCACAATACAAGACTCTGGTCCAGCCACATCTGGAGTATGCTGTCCAGTTCTGGGCACCGGTCCTCAGGAAGGATGTGCAGGAACTGGAGAGGGTCCAGAGAAGGGCAACAAAAAATAATTTGAGGAATGGAGGATCTCAGCTATGAGGAAAGACTACAAGCACTGAACTTATTCTCTCTGGAGAAGAGACGCTTGAGAGGGGATATGATATCAATGTACAAATACCGTACTGGTGACCCCAGCATAGGAAACAAACTTTTCAGCGAAAGGGAATTTAAAAAGACACGTGGCCATTAAATTAGAAGAGTAGCGATTTAACCTTAAACTGTGTAAAGGGTTCTTTCGGGTACTGTCAGAGCTGTAAGGATGTGGAATTCTCTTCCACATGCAGTGGTCTCTTCCACATGCAGTGGTATCAGCAGGGAGCATTGATAGTTTCAAAAAACTATTTGATGGGCACCCTAAAAACCACAACATACAGGGGTATACAATGTACTGTTAACAGCAAACACACACACACATCATATGTTGATCTGGATGGACTGGTGTCTTTTTTTCAACCCCACTAACTATGTTACTAGTATATTAAAAATATTTAAAAACTATGGTATATTTACTGGATTTTTTTTTAACCAAAGACATGTAGCAGAATAATTTTTGACCTAAATTTATGAAGAAATTTGATTTTTTTTATTTTTTTATTAGATATGTTTTTATAGTAGAAAGAAAAAAAAATGTATTAATCCAAATTTTCAGTCTTTTTTCATTTACATAATAAAAAGCCCAGTGGTGATCAAATATCACCAAAAGAAATATATATATATATATATATATATATATATATATATATATATATATATATATGCATATATATTGTAAGCTGGAGAACAGGTAGCAGGTGCAAAGCTCCCTGGGATGAGCAGTCTTTCAGGCACAGATACCAAATCCTATGAGGTAGTGACAAACAGTGTGGTGTTTATTGGTGCTATATACAAGTTTATAAACAGGTGCTGTACAGTGCTTTAAGGAAAACAAGCAGGAATAATAACAAACAAAAGCCTAGCCGTGTCCCGGCGCTTACTACACACAATGCAGTCCCTAACTAACACAGACTGAGCAAGCCTACAGCTTGTCAGCTTACAAAGACACACACTGACAGTGTTACCAACCTTCTGCTCTCCTAGACAAACGTTGTCTGTGTTCTCAGGCTGAGAGAGAGATGCTGTCTGTCTCAGGTGAGTTTAAATTGGCCTGGGGAAGAGGAGCAAGATCTGAACTGGATCATGGATCAGAGATCCCTAAAGGTATACGAGAGATGCCTGGGTGATGTATAAACCCCGAACAGGACTTTTCCTGGCTCTCTCTGGGACGTTCTGCTACAATATACATATATATGTGTGTGTATACATAGATAGATAGATAGATAGATAGATAGATAGATAGATAGATAGATAGATAGATAGATAGATAGATAGATAGATAGATAGATAGATAGATAGATAGATAGATAGATAGATAGATAGATAGATAGATAGATATTTGTGTGAAAAAAATATTTTTAATATTATATATATTTAATTTATTATTTAATTTTTGTTTGGGTACAACATTGCATGACCGCGCAATTACCAGTTAAAGTAGCAAAATGCTGAATAACAAAAAAAATGGCCTTGTAATAAAGGGAGTAAAATCATCTGAAGATCAAGTGGTTAAGGAGTAGGGGGAGCCATAGATGGATTGAAATTTGGCCGATTCAGCAGAAACTGGACAAATTTTGATCCGTCTATGGGCAGGGTTGTTAAATAGAAGCCAATCCACCGATCGACTTCAGTACAATGAGCCCGTCATTTTTATTCACTGCCGGCGGTTATAGTTGCTGGCCGTAATCATTGTATTCTGATGGCTGGAGAACCTCCCGCTGTCAGAATACAATAGAACAGCGGATGGATTCCACCATCAACACTGTATGTGCTGATGGGGGAATCTAGCAATTTTCTTTCCTTCAAACACACAAAGAAAATTGTATAATGTATGACTTGCTTACAAGTAAAAAAAAAAAAAAACACCAATATATTCTCATGGAGCTCAAAACCCCCACCACAATTAATCTTACACCTACCTATTAACACTAACGTGAATCACTTCACACTTAAAGAGAAGACAAATTTGTAGACAATTCAATCCAAGGAAAATGAGCCAGCTACAGTGGGGAAAATAGTTACCGTATTCGATCTCCTGCAGATTGTGTAAGTTTGCCCACTTACAAAGAAATGAAGGATCAATCATTTTTATCATAGGTGTATTTTAAATAATAGAGATTTTTTTTTGTTTAATTTCTTTTTATTGAAGAAGTTTTGCAAGAACAAAGAACAGAACATTGACAACACAATCTGACATAATATAAAATAATAACACAGTGGAGTCATGACAACTTAAATAATAGAGATAGGATATCAACCAAAAATCTAGAAAAACACAGAAAACAAATGCTATAAATCAAATTGCAGTTCAGTGAGTAAAATAAGTATTTGATTCCCAATCCCAAGCAAAACAGGACTTAATACTTCGTTGAGAAACCCTTCATGGCCAGCACAGAGGTCAGACGTTTCTTGTAGTTAGTTACCAGGTTTGCACACATCTCAGGAGGGATTTTAGTCCTCTCTTCTTTATAGATCTTCTCTAAATCCGTAAGGTTTCTTAGCTGTCACTTGGCAACTCGAAGTTTCAGCTCCCTCTAAAAAATTTTTGATTTTTAGATTTTTTTGGAGACTGACTAGGACATTTCATGACCTTAACCACTTTACCACCGGAGGATTTTGCTGTCTTACGTCCAGGCCACTTTTTGTGATTCGGCACTGTGCGAATTTAACTGACAATTGCGCGGTCATGCGACGCCGTACCCAAACGAAATTAACATCCTTTTTTTCCCCACAAACAGAGTTTTCTTTTGGTGGTATTTGATCACCTCTGCGCTTTTTACTTTTTGCGCTATAAACAAAAAAAGAGCGTAAATTTTGAAAAATAACAATATTTTTCACATTTTTTTTATATGAAATTCCCCCCCCCCCTCAAAAAAATGTAAAAATCAAAATCTTTTTTAATTTTTGGCCAATTTGTTTTCTGCTACCTATGTTGGTTTGCGCAAAAGTTATTGCGTTTACTAACTAAGGGAAAGATTTCGGTCATTTTTTTTTTTTTTTTTTTTAACGAGTAATGGCGGCGATCTGCGATTTTTTTTTTTTGCGGGACTGCGACATTGCGGCGGACAGATTGGACCCTTGACTGACATTTTTGACACTTTTGGGGTTACCAGTGACATTACTACAGTAATCAGTGCTATAAATATGCACTGTTACTGTAAAAATGACACTGGCAGGGAAGGGGTTAACTTTATTGGGGAAGGAGGGGTTAAGTGTGTCCCTAGGGGCGTGTTTCTAACTGTGATTGGATGTGGCTTTACATGTAACAGCACAGATCAACGGTCCTACATAGCAGGACCGTTAGATCTGTGCTGTTACACAGGGGAGAATGACAGGCGGCTTTGTTTACATTAGCCGCCTGCCTTTCTCCCTTCACAGCGGACGATCGCGAGTGAACGGCGGACATCGGGTCCGCCGTTCACATGCACGGAGGTGTCCGTGAATGAGCCGGGGCGGGAGCACGCCTCCGGGGGCACGCGCTCGCCCCCTATTGGCTTACAGGCTAGTGACGTACCCATACGTCACTTTGCCTGGCCGGGGCTGACCGCCGCAGTATATGTACTTGCGGCGGTCGGCAACCGGTTAATGTGCTTCTTCTTGAGCCACTCCTTTGTTGCCTTGGCAGTAATTTGTGGGTCATTGCAATACTGAAAGACCCATCAATCAATCAATGACCCATCTTCGGTGTTCTGGCTGAGGGAAGAAGGTACTCATCAGATTTTACAATACATGGTCCCCTCCATTGGCCCCCAAATGCGGTAAAGTCGGTCTGTACCTTTAGCAGAGAAACAGCCCCAAAGGATAATGTTTCCACCTCCATGCTTAATTGTTGGGATGGTGTTCTTAGGGTAATAGTCAGCATTTTTCTTCCTCCAAACTCGGCGAGTCCCCCTTCTCAAGAAGGCACATGTACAGTCATGCCAATGAACATCTAAATGATTCAGAGAAGGATTGGGAGAAAGTGCTGTGGTCAGATGAGACCAAAATTGAGATATTTGGCATTAACTCGATTTGCGGAGTTTGGAGGAAGAAAAATGCTGACTTTGACCCTAAGAACACCATCCCTACAGTCAAGCACGGAGGTGGAAACATGATGCTATAGGGCTGTTTCTCTGCTAAAGGTAGAGGCTGACTTTGCCGCATTGATGGGCCAATGAATGGGGCCATGTATTGGAAAATCTTGGATGAGAACATTCTTCCTCAGCCATAAAATATATGCTCATGTTGGGTCACTCTCAAGTGTGCCACATCCCGATTGTGAACTACGAAAATAAATTTCCCCTAGGGGTGGGACTTTTCAGGCACAAATACAATAATTAAATATAAATAGCACAAAAAGTTAAAGTACGAATACATTTATTATAGGAAATTAACAATAAGTTAAAAAATGGCAAGCTATATACGATACATAAAATCACACGGCAGATAAAAACCGCTGTATTCTGAGGTGTATACCCAACGCGTTTCAAAGTCAACCATAAAGCTTCTTCTTCAGGGGTAACCTTTAGAAAGCGGTCTGTAAGTGATCAATTATGACAATAATTCATTTTATGATACAAATATAATCTTTTTACACCAAAGTTAATCAAACATAAAGGGATAAACAATCCCTAAATAATATTATAAATAAACATGGCATATAGAAACTTACAGAATCTGCTGTGTGAACCTCAGAGTATAGGCTTGCCTATTGGATTACTAAAAACCAGAGGATTCGATTGCTCCATCCATGTCACCGGAAAATGCCGACCTCAGGTGACAACAAATAAGGCTGTTGATACAGAGGAGCCAACCATGCAGAGAAGTCTTGGTCATATGTACCAGCCAACCGTTCTTCCTCAGCCAGAACACTGAAGATGGGTTCCAGCATGACAAATACCCAAAACATACCACCAAGGCAACAAAGGAGTGGCTCAAAAGGAAGCACAATAAGGTCATGGAGTTGCCTAGTCAGTCTCCAGACTTTAATCCTATTGAAAGTTTATGGAGGGAGCTGAAACTTTGAGTTGCCAAGAGACCTTAAGGATTTAGAGAAGATCTGTAAAGAAGAATGGACCAAAATCCCTCCTGAGATGTGTGCAAACCTGGTCACCAACTACAAGAAATGTCTTACATCTGTGATTGCCAACAAGGTTTCTCCACAAAGTACTAAGTCATGTTTAGCTTGAGGATCAAATACTTATTTTACTCACTGAACTGCAACTTAATATATAGCATTTGTTCTGTTTTTTTCTGGATTTTTGGTTAATATTCTGTCTCTATCATTTAAAATACACCTATGATAAAAATTATCGACCCTTAATTTCTATGTAAGCAGGCAAACTTACGAAACCTGCAACTAATTAAATAATAATTTTCTCCACTGTATAGTCTAGACTGGAGCACACTCCGATATCAAAAGCCCGTTCCTAATCAAATGAATCCCAAATCAGGTAAAAAGCAACTAATAATTATTTCATCAGCTACAGAAAACAGGAACAAGTGCTGCTGGTAAGGCCACAGCATGCTCTGAGATGGTGTGCTCCAGTTTGGACTATAGCGGGCTCATGACTGAGGTATTGCTGATGTTGCGGCTGCCGTGACCTTACCTCTCTAGTCCATACCACCCCACTACCCACAGCCACATATGGCGCTTTTCCACTGCATGGAACCGTACCGGTTCGGCACGCTTTTGTGCTTTTCCACTGCTGGTACCGCATGGTATAGGGTCGGAACGGTTCGGTACGGTACGGTATAGGTTTGCTTTTCCACTGCATGGAACCGAATGGTACGGTACGGTACAGCTCTGAAAAAACAGTACCTACTCGATTGTGGTTCCAACAGGTACCAAACTGGTACCATATCCCACAATCCTTTGCATGCAGTCACTACTAGTCACTGATTGGTCAGAGAATCCCACCCACCCCGTTGTTATCCCACCCACTTAACTTTAGTACTACTTTAGTGGAAAAGCAAACCTATACCGTACCGTACCGAACCGTTCCATCACCGTACCATGCAGTACCAGCAGTGGAAAAGCAAACCGGGCCAAGCAGGGCCGAGTAGAGCCGAGCCGGTACTAGCCGGTACTTGCAGTGGAAAAGTGCCATCAATGACACATTCACATACTTTTGGATATAGATGGTCAAAGCAATCTTAAATTACCAAAAAACATAAAGAGCAAAATAACTTATTAATACCATTCTGCGTAAACAACATAATTCTCAAGCGTAATGTACCCAACTGACTTTTTCATGAGTTTTAGGTGTCACTTTTTCCTCTATCGCATCGGCTGTATCAGCCACCACGTTCCTATCCCAGCCCCCAGCCACAGTAACACCGGCTCAAGGGACAATTTAATACCAGTTTTCCACCTGATGCACCAATAGCCCCTTATTGATGCCACTGAGTAGGGAAGGTACACCCATACCGAGATGGGCCCAATCTATTATACTCCACCTAATGTCATTTTGACCCTTTTCCACCTTCAGAAACCTGAGAACCCTGCCTGCTGCTTTGATAAAACCAAACCCAAACCCCTGTGCAAAGAACACCCCGAGCAACAGCCACCCTACAGGACCTGTTGCCCCTTTAAGAAAAACAACCACATTGGATACCCGTGAGGTCCCTCTCACTCCCCTGCCCCTTCTCACATGGTACTGTAAACTTGGGAACTGTTCCTTTTCAGTACAACAGTTGGTTGGTTGCGCCTCCCCGCCTTGGCACAGCGTGCTCCCTTTCCGGGGTGCCTGTGGGTTGGCAGCTGCACCAGTCATCACTATCCCATGAACACCCATCTTACCGCCCCTTGTCTACCAACTCTCAAGATTTATCTGTAGTTACGGTTGTTTATTTTACTCTGTTACCAATCTTTGTTTGCACTTCCTCTCATTAGAGCCGGTTCACATTGCCGCTACTTGTCAGGCGACTTGTCAGCCTGACAAGTCGCGTTCCCTCGCGGTCCATTGACCGCTACAGGACCCGTTCTAATAGGAGCGACACAAGTCGCTCCGACTTAGAAAAAGGGTCCTGTACTACTTCGGGGCGACCTCGGAGCGACTTGCATAGACTTCCATTATGTGAAGTCCCTGCAGGTCGCTCCGAAGTCGTGGTGTATGGTAATGCACAAGTCGCCCCTGAAGTCGTGCAGAGTCGTGTCGCCTTAGTGTGAACCTACTCTTATCCTGTATGTCAAACATTGCTACTCATTTACATTCTTCAATAAAATACTTGAAACAAAAAAAAAAAAGAAAAACAACCACAGGGAACTACGGCCTGTGCAAAACTTCAGAAAAATTAGAGGGAGGGCGGGCAAGTGTCTTTGTCTATGCCCTGGCTCCCAATGACCCCACTAGCAACTCCCACCCTTCTGCTAGACCCATGGTGCCACACTCTACCCCTCTAGGCCATCCAATAAGGTAAGCCTATCCACACTTTTAAAAACCGAACCTCTTAAACTGCCTGACTGCAGCCTGCCCAGACACTCAGTCATGCAGGCCCTTCACCTATACTGTGCATTCAATTCCAAGCCTACTACTTTTTCCTTGGTTTGAATTATCAAGTTCATCTTCTCTATGTGAGAAGTGATTCGGGTTGTGTTAAAAAATATATAACCCCAACATGTTATATTCCTGATACATTATATTACCAAACGTATAGGCCTTTACACACACATGAACTTTAATGGCATCCCAGTCTTAGTCCGTAGCGTTCAATATTGAGTTGGCCCACCCTTTGAGGCTCTAACAGCTTCATTTCATCCTGGAAGGCTGTCCACAAGGTTTAGGAGTGTGTCTATGGGAATGTTTGACCATTCTTCCAAAAGCAGATTTGTGAGGTCAGGCACTGATGTTGAATGAGAAGGCCTGGCTCGCAGTCTGCGCTCCATTTTATCCCAAAGGTGTTCTATCAAATTGAGGTCAGGCCAGTCAAGTTCCTCCACCCCAAACTCGCTCATCCATGTCTTTATGGACCTTGCTTTGTGCACTGGTGCGCAGTCATGTTGGAACAGGAAGAGGCCATCCCCAAACTGTTCCCACAAAGTTGGGAGCATGAAATTGTCCAAAATGTCTTGGTATGCTGACGCCTTAAGAGTTCCCTTCACTGGAGCTAAGGGGCCAAGCCCAACCCCTGAAAAACGACCCCACGCCATAATCCCCCCTCCACCAAATGATTTGGACCAGTGCACAAAGCAAGGTCCATAAAGACATGGATGAGCAAGTTTGGGGTGGAGGAACTTGACTGGCCTG
Source organism: Pelophylax lessonae (assembly GCF_965119305.1). Classification (NCBI taxonomy): domain Eukaryota; kingdom Metazoa; phylum Chordata; class Amphibia; order Anura; family Ranidae; genus Pelophylax; species Pelophylax lessonae. The sequence continues at coordinate 279,479,540 of NC_138774.1, read as the reverse complement.
ACCTCAACTCGGTAGAAATTTGGGAATTAGAGCGGAGACTGCGAGTCAGGCCTTCTCGCCCACATCAGTGCCTGATTTCACAATTGTGCTTCTGGAAGAATGGTCAAACATTCCCATAGACACTCCTAAACCTTGTGGACAGCCTTCCCAGAAGAGTTGAAGCTGTTATAGCTGCAAAGGGTGGGCCAACTCAATATTGAACCCTACGGACTAAGACTGGGATTTATTTATTTATTTCAGGTACTTATATAGCGCAGCACTTTTACATATACATTGCACATTCACATCAGTCCCTGCCCTCAAGGAGCTTACAATCTAAGATCCCTAACTCACATACATACACAGTAGGGCCAATTTTCTTTATACAGAATCCAATTAACCTTCCAGCATGTCTTTGTAGTGTGGGAGGAAACCGGAGTGCCTGGAGGAAACCCACGCAGGCACAGGGAGAACATGCAAACTCCAGGCAGGTAGTGTCATGGTTGGGATTCAAACCAGCGACCCTCTTGCTGCTAGGTGAATGTGCTAACCACTACACCACTGTGCTGCCCATTAAAGTTCATGTGCGTTTAAAGGCAGGCGTCCCAATACTTTTGGTAATATAGTGTATATAATTGTCAAAATTACGATCTCTCACACTTCATATTCCTGATATGTGCCTGCTGTACCATGTACTTGTATAAGAAAGTATCCTGTTTTCTTTGTATTGCTTCCTTTCTGTGAAATCCCTGGTTTTCCTGCCAGACCCTCTGCTTTCTTAATAAAAACTAACCACACCAGGCATGAGAGCACAGCCTGTTCAGTTTTGTGGCTGTGCTGGAAACTCAGCCTGCTCTCCTCCAATGATCAGATTCCTGCCCCCCCCCCCCCCACCCATAACCCCTGCACAGCTATTCATTGGGAAGACCACTGAGCTGCTAATTTACCTTATGCAGCTGAGAGCAGAGGGTATGTGATCACTTTAAAAAACAAGGGAAAAAAAGGAATTTATAATGCTATATCTATATACAAATGTTTTGCCTTTTGTTTCTATTTTAAACTAAATGGGTTGTTTTACAAGGCGAGGGCTCACATATACAGTGCTTTAATAGCCAGGTCATTGATTAATTGTGGGGAAGAGTTTTTTTTTTTTAACTCCACATGAATATGTTTCGTCATTTTGCTAATTATTGTGTTACTCCCGCAGAGGGAGCGATGAAACCCGAATAGTTGTCCTTTTTTTATTAAATTGGAGTTTTATTTGAATTGCTCTCTGTTGGATTGTGTTCCTTCGGTACCTCCAGTCTTGTGGATACACATCTAATTAAGTGCTATTACCGAGGTTTGCTCGCCTGGCATCTTATCTAAGCGAGCCTTTCCATGTGGGTGCGCTTCCAGTGTTTGCAAATGCTGCACTTCATTTCTACAGCAACTTAGTGTTTGTCTATTTAAGCCCAAATGGGAGATATCCAACAACCACTTCAGTCTTATTGTTTGAAAGAACACCAATTATGCCTGTTTACCATCCTATATGTTTTTTTGGGCAACCTAAGGCTGGCCATACAATGGTCTTTTTTTTTTTTTTTTGGTTCGACCCAAAGAAAATTATTCGATTCCCCCATCCATTCCCCCTTGATGTGGATGGGAGAACTCTTCCTGCTAAGCTATTGTATTCTGACAGCGGGGAAAATTCCCCACCATCAGAATATACTGATCAGTGCTGGTGACTATAGCTTTCTAATAGGCTGATAGTATGCAAGATCAACTTGTACTGGGGTGCCAAACTCAATTTCATTGTGGGCCACATCAGCAGTATGGTTGCCCTCAAAGGGCCTGTTGTACCTGGGGTGCACTACGTACAGAGTGCAGGGTTCAGGAGTGTGTTACATAGAGAGTGCAGAGTTCAGGGGTGTTGTCAAGGTTACCTGATCCGAGGCCGAGGTGCTGAGAGGGCTCCCCTTGCGGCTCAGTGCAGCACACCCCTGGAGATGGTACAGAGGGTGTGGCACCCCAAGTGGCACGGGTTACCAGCTGCAGGCAGGTAGGTAGAACCAGAAGCAATCTGAGGGTGAACTGGAACAGGCTGGAACCACAGCAGGGTAGGAGTCTTCATGGGCTCTGGAGCAGGCGGGCTACCTTGTGCCAAGGAATAGTCTCTGGTAGCAGAGACAGGAACTGGCCGAGGTCTGGGACTGGAGCAGGCAGCGGGAACCGTGGTACAAGCTGAGGTCATGCACAGGACAGAACCAGAATAGCTGGGCTCTTGAAGCAAGCCGGGGTCATACACGGTAGGTAACAGAAGCACGGTCAGTGGAAGAAGCCAAGGGTCAAACCAGGAGCAGGAGATCAAATGGAATCAGGAACAAGCCGAGGTCACAACAGAAAGTCCAAACAGGAAGTCCAAACAGGAAGCTGAGAGAGAATACCGCAATGAGTCTGATCCTATGGCCACCTTTTATAGGCCAGCAGAGGGCAGTGTCAATTGAGGCAGGAGCGACCATTGCGATTACTGGCAATGTTGCCAGTTCTCCTACCGCCATTTCCGTGACGGGCCAGCAGAGGGCTGTGTTAATTGAGCCAGGAGCGTCCATTGCTATTACTGGAAATGTTGCCAGTTCTCCTACAGCCATTTCCCTGACAGGTGTGCTGGGTGCAGGCAGGGCTGCAGTTAGAAATCACAGGGCCCCATACAGCCTACTTGACAGCCCCCCCCCCCCCCCGCCCCTTCCCATGCCGAAAGTGACTGAGAACATAGATTTATCTGTCCCTTTTTTTGCAGCCTCAGCAGTACGGATTAATGAATAGGAAACGCTCTAAGGCTTCATGCTCATTCACAAACACAGTTTACTATGCTTCAGTGATTAATGGGCACAGGAGTGATTGGCACTGATCGCTCACTGTGTGCATTCAGGAAAGGAAGGGGCCAGTAAATGAAATACTGCATTTACCGGCCTGTTCCCCCACTCTCTATTCCGAAGCATCTTCCTTTGGCCCTTTTCTTCATCTTCTTTTGTTGTTGTTGTTCTTCTTTTCATCATCTTTGGCCCACAGTAGCTGCCGATGGGAGAGAAGGAGAGGAAGTGCTGCTGGGGAAGAGGGCAAACGGGGGGCCTGGACAGCAAAAGGAAGCCTATTAGCTCTCTAATAGGCTGATAAGATCGACTTGTACTGGGGTGCCAAACTCCAATTTCATTGTGGGCCACATTAGCAGTATGGTTGCCCTCAAAGGGCCAAGTTGTACCTGGGGTGCACGACATACAGAGTTCAGAGTTCATGAGTGTGCTGTTGTACAGAGTGAATGTTTAGGGTGCGCTATGCACAGTGTGCAACCCCAACCCCTCCCTATGTAGGCGGCTCTGCCTTGCCTTGCAGGGAGACTGTTGTCATTCAGATTCTGGAGAAATGCTCTTACCTCGTCCCTCCATGAGTGCGTCTAGGGATCTTTTAGTTCCAGGAGCTGATGAGAGAAAAGCTCTCCCTTGTAAACAGTAAAGGCTTCTGTGTTTATAAGTGACAGCAGGGAGCGGAGGGTGAGAGCCGGAGGTGGCAAAATGGAGTTCCACCACGTTCTGGGTGTGAGGGCCACATGACAAGGCCTAGTTGGCCAAGTTCAGCCCGCAGGCCTTGTGTTTGACATATGCGGCTTTGCGTATAACCAGCCTGCTTTTACATGGATGGAAATTTGGCTGATCCTTGCTGAACCGGCCAAATTTTGATCCATTTACGAAGAGCTTTAAGGAGTTGTAAAGTCAGAAGGTTTTTTTTATCTTAATGCATTCTTTGAGACTTTACAATGACTTTAAAAGGTCAGCAGCGCACATTCACTTGATATAAAGCTTTATTGATACAATTAGAGGCGCCCCCTCTTCCTATGCGTTTTCCATTTTCTATATCTCTCCATGGGATTGATCTGGTGGCTGTCCAGGATTATTAACTGCTTTGATTGTTGGATCTATAAAAACATGAGTATGCCCTGGGACATTAAATGAGGTGCAGCACGCACAACCATAATATACATGGTTCACATTTTATTGGTAAATAAAAATCTCATCATATATACTGCATATAGTTGACTAGAACGCTGATATGTAGTAATTCCATAACAGTGCATATATACACTACATACTGCCAAAAGTATTGGGACACCTGCCTTTACACGCACATGAATTTAATGGCATCCCAGTCTTAGTCCGTAGGGTTCAATATTGAGTTGGCCCACCCTTTGCAGCTATAACAGCTTCAACTCTTCTGAGAAGGCTGTCCACAAGGTTTAGGAGTGTGTCTATGGGAATGTTTGACCATTCTTCCAGAAGCGCATTTGTGAAGTCAGGCACTGATGTTGATAAAAAGGCCTGGCTCGCAGTCTCCGCTCTAATTCATCCAAAATGTGTTCTATCTGGTTGAGGTCAGGACTCTGTACATGCCAGTCAAGTTTCTCACTCATCCATGTCTTTATGGACCTTGCTTTGTGCACTGGTGCGCAGTCATGTTGGAACATGAAGGAGCCATCCCCAAACTGTTCCCACAAAGTTGGGGGCATGGAATTGTCCAAAATGTCTTGGTATGCTGACGCCTTAGGACCTAGCCCAACTCCTGAAAAGCAACCCCACACCATAATCCCCCCTCCACCAAATGATTTGGACTATTGCACAAAGCAAGGTCCAAAAAGACATGGATGAGCGAGTTTGGGGTGGAGGAACTTGACTGGCCTGCCTCAACCAGATAGAACCCCTTTGGGTGTTATAGCTGCAAATGGTGGGCCAACTCAATATTGAACCCTATGAACCAAGACCAGGATGCCAATAAAGTTCATGGGCAAGCGTCCTAATACTTTTCACTATATACAGTGGTGATCGAAAGTTTGAGCACCCCAGGTAAAAATTTGTATTAATGTGCATAAAGAAGCCAAGGAAAGATGGAAAAATCTTCAAAAGGCATCAGATTACAGATTAGACATTCTTATAATATGTCAACAAAAGTTAAATTTTATTTCCATCATTGACACTTTAAAAATTACAGAAAACAAAAAAATGGTGTCTGCAAAAGTTTGGGCACCCTGCAGAATTTATAGCATGTACTGCCCCCTTTGCAAGGCTGAGACCTGCCAGTGTCATGGATTGTTCTCAATCATCGTCTGGGAAGACCAGGTGATGTCAATCTCAAAGGTTTTAAATGCCCAGACTCATCTGACCTTGCCCCAACAATCAGCACCATGGGATCTTCTAAGCAGTTGTCTAGAAAACTGAAACTGAAAATAGTTGACGCTCACAAAGCTGGAGAAGGCTATAAGAAGATAGCAAAGCGTTTTCAGATGTCAATATCCTCTGTTCGGAATGTAATTAAGTGGCAGTCATCAGGAACAGTGGAAGTTAAAGCAAGATCTGCAAGACCAAGAAAAATATCAGACAGAACAGCTCGCAGGATTGTGAGAAAAACCATTCAAAACCCACGTTTGACTGCACAATCCCTCCAGAAAGATCTGGCAGACACTGGAGTTGTGGTACACTATTCCACTATAAAGAGATACTTGTACAAACATGGAACAGTCATCAGAAGAAAACCTCTTCTACATCTTCACCACAAAAATCAGCGTTTGAACTTTGCAAATGAACATATAGACAAGCCTGATGCATTTTGGAAACAAGTTCTGTGGACTGATGAGGTTAAAATTGAAATTTTTGGCTGGAATGAGCAAAGGTACGTTTGGAGAAGAAGGGGCACAGAATTTAATGAAAAGAACCTCTGTCCAACTGTTAAGCATGGATGTGGATCAATCATGCTTTGGGGTTGTATTGCAGCCAGTGGCACAGGGAACATCTCACGAGTAGAAGGAAAAATGGATTCAATAAAATTTCAGCAAATTTTGGATGGTAATTGATGTCATCTGTGAAAAAGCTGAAGTTAAAGAGAGGATGGCTTCTACAAATGGATAATGATCCTAAACACACCTCGAAATCCACGGGGGATTACATCAAGAGGAGTAAACTGAAGGTTTTGCCATGGCCTTCACAATCTCCTGACTTCAACATAAATTGAAAATCTATGGATAGACCTTAAAAGAGCAGTGCGTGACAGACAGCCCAGAAATCTCAAAGAACTGGAAGACTTTTGTAAGGAAGAATGGGCAAAGATACCTCAAACAAGAATTGAAAGACTCTTGGCTGGCTACAAAAAGCGTTTTACAAGCTGTGATACTTGCCAAAGGGGGCAGTACAAGATATTAACTCTGCAGGGTGCCCAAACTTTTGCAGACGCCATTTTTTTGTTTTCTGTTATTTTGAAAGTGTAAATGATGGAAATAAAATCTAACTTTTGTTGACATATTATAAGAATGTCTAATTTGTAATTTGATGCCTTTTGGAGATTTTTCCATCTTTCCTTGGCTTCTAACATTAATACAAATTTTTACCTGGGGTGCCCAAACTTTCGATCACCACTGTAGTGTAAATGCACATATCCTTTACAGCTGAACTCCAGGCTACCAAGCTTTAATCTATATATATATATATATATATATATATATATATATATATATATATATTTCTCAATAGCCACAAAGGATATAAATTATGTGCACCAAACATCTCTGCAAGCCCAGATATTCCTATAAAAATGTAGCAGTGACATCATCGCTGTGCTACACATAACCTGAGACATGCTCCTAAAGCTGTGCCGGTGGATGAACTTACGCAAGCTTTAGGAAATTGTTCAGATAATAAGTCCTTTGGTTTAAAAACTGAGGCCATTATGGAACGATAAAGACAGAAAAAAATATCCACAGTGGACTGAATAGAGCCAACAAAATTGTCAGGGAAGAACGCGGAGGTATTGTTGGGTGACGGTGGCAATAAAAAGAAGAAAGGTTTGTCTGGCAGACCTATATTTTGTGACCACTTATTCCACTGAGTATGCAGCTATTACACAAATTATTAAACCCAATTTGCCCATTTTACATTGGCTTCGTCCGCTGCCCACTATTTTACAAGAGTGTTGTTGCTTCTTCTAAGAGGACGCTCGCTTTGGGATCACTTCTTTCACCCGGCCTTTTTTGATACCAAAATTATGGCTTAAGGTAAAAGGGTTTTTTAAATGTTTTATATATAATAGTGGGCTTAATACATGCCCCCATTGTAAAGTTCATACAATGCCCACAATGGCACCATCTGTAGTTACAAAGAGACCTTCTGTATGCATCTGTTTTTGAGCTGTAGTTGGGACTGCAGGTTACAATATGTGGGATGCACTGGAAGGCCATTGCGTGGGAACAATATTGTGAAGGTCAGTTCTCTACTATGTCTAGACAATCCAATTATTATGATTATTATTATTATTATAATAGAGGATGTATTTAGCGCTATCAGTTTATGCAGCGCTTTACAAAATGATGTTGCTAAACAATTTTAGAACATGCATAAGGGCATTATGGATTAATTTTCTTAACACGCTATTGAGCAGGCTGATGGTTCTGTATGTGGGGGAGATCTACACTGTTTACTTCAGCATTAGGCTTTTTGGATTTTAAAGGCGTTTTAATCTTTCATACCTGTACCTTTTTTTTTTTTTCAACCGCATAAGATATGTATCGATCTTGTAGTTTTATGGTGTTATTTTTTTACCTGTACATACAGCCTATAGTAGAGTAAAGCCTCGTACACACACGTCGAAATTCAGTCAACCGCATAAGATATGTATCGATCATGTCGTTTTATGGTGTTATTTTTTGACCTGTAGATACAGCCTATAGTAGAGTAAAGCCTCATACACACGCGTCGAAATTCGGCCGGGAATTTTCATCCGACGACCGATCCGCCGATTTTCGGCCGAAAAAATTCTGGTGTGCAGGCTATAAAATTTTTGTCCTCCTTCAAAACACGTCCGATTTTCGTGCAGTCAGTACAGATTTCGACAGGGAAAAATCTTATGAGCAAGACTGGGCATGCTCAGAGAAGAAAGAACACAAAGAAAGCAAACCAACACATGACATCACTTCTGAAGTAGAATTCTGTCTTACGGGGAAATTCGTGTGCAGTCTAGGCACATTCCAACCAACAGACACCACTCTGGTCAAAAGACGGACGACCGGTCGGCGGAAATTTGTTGCGTGTGTACGAGGCTTTAGTCTTCCCCTTTCCCAGGACGAAGTTTCTTCCACCAACTCGAATCCCCCCTCCCAGCACAATTCACCCTTCTTCCCCATCTCAGCACAAATCCCCACCCACTTCAGTCCCCCCCCCCCTTTCCCAGAACAAATTATTTTTCCCTTTAATTTCCCCGCAGCACAAATCTCCACCCACTTCAGTTCCTCCCTCCCAGAACAAATCTTTTCCCCTTTAATTTCCCCCCAGCCCAATAATCTTCCTTTCCTCCCACCCCCCCCCCCCTTTCCAACCAAATCTCTCTAGCCTTCTTCAAACACAAGTCCCTCTAATCTCCATTTCTAGCACAAAATCTCCCCCCCCCCCGCCCCACTCTGTTGCCCCTGTCACTGTGCCCCCCTCCCATCAGTGTACCCACCGGAATGGGGAAGTGGGCTGGGGCTGTGGGGGGGTTATAGGTGGATAATGAGGGTGGGGCTAGGTGGGCGTTGGGAGTAGGGATGGGGAAAGGGTAAATAGGGGTGGGTTAGGGATGGGGAAAGGGTAAGTGGGGGAAGGGGTGTTTCAATTGGAAGGTACCGCATTGAAGTCTTTGGGGAGGTAAGGTCGAAGGGAATGGGAAAGTTGTGGGACAGTGGGAAGATTGCCTAGTGGCTGGAGTGGATGTCTGAAAACAATGCCTCGGGCTAGTAGGGGATGAGGGCTGGGCTAGAGGATGAATTTCAATGTTGGGTTGTGAGTGGGAATGGAAGAGGATGCTGGAAGAGCCTAGGGGGGCGAGCAGGTTGGCAAGGAAGTGGGAAGATGCTGGGAAACATGGGGCAGTTGTGACAGCAGGCAAGGAGATCCAACACTGTCAACTTTGTAGGTGTGCTGCATGGTGGGGAAAAGATTGTAGGTGGCAGATAGAGGAGTGAAGGATGTGATTGAAATGACAGGCCGGGAGGCATCGAGCAGGGGTGACAGTGGGAGAGACTGCAGATATGACTGTGAGCAGGGGTGGGTAGGAGTTAGTTGGAATGACAGGCGGGGGGGGGGTATCGAGCTGCGGTGACAGCGGGAGAGGGGTTAGTGCATTTTCTGGCATGGATGGAGTGTTGCTGGCAGGGCATGCTGGAGAGGGGGTAAAGTTGGCTGGAGCAACAGTGGCAACTGGCAGGGGAGGGATCAACAGACCAGTTAGCTGGGCTGGAGCAAGAGGACATGGATAAATCAGTCCCTTTCTCTGTAGCCTCAACTGCACAGATGAATGAATAGGAAGCGCTCTAAGGCTTGCTGCTCATTCATAAACTGAAGCATAGTAAATAGCTTACTATGCATCTGTGACAAATGGACACAGCAAATTGGTACCTTCCCTCACTGTGTTCATTCAGGAATGGAGGGGACCATTAAATTACCTATTTTCCCTGCCCCATCCCCCGCTCTCCATCCTGAAACATCCCCCGTGTGCCCGCAGGAGAGGAGGGAAGCCAGAAACTCTGCGGGGGAAAGGGGCACACAGGGGGCCCCGGACAGCAGATGGAAGGGGTGCATGTGCTAGAACTAATCCTGCTGCATTGTGGAGAAAGAAGAGGAGAAGCTGGCAGCGCTGCAAGGGGAGGCAGAAGAGGATCGGTGTCTGCAATAAGACAGCACAGCCAGTGTTCTGCCAAAAACTCCAACTTGCCGAATTCTCCAACAGCGTTACTTCCGGTGAGTGTACACCAGGAATAATTGGAGATTTCGACCACTTGGTGTCTTCACACAAAACGGCAGCCTTTACACTCTGGTAGATGCTATAATTAGTGCAGATTGGTAGTCCGCCCGCTAGTTGTCGCCGCCTTGGAGGCAGCCATGTTTTTGGTTACTAGTGGGCAGACTAACAGTCTGCACTATTTATAGCATCTACTTGAGTGCAAAGGCTGCCAGTGTTGTGTGAAGACACCAAGTGGTCGAAATCTCCAATTATTCCTGGTGTACACTCACCGGAAGTAACGTTGTGAAAAATTCAGCAAGTTGGAGTTTTCAGCAGGACACTGGACCTCCTGGGCCCAGTACAGGAGGCAGTGGCAGCTGGTGCTCCATCAGTCGGGTAGGGGGGGGATGGCAGATGGACCCCCCAATCACTCCAGCCCGCACCACCATATGCCCCCCTCCCCCAGTGCCAGTTTACTTACCTCTGCGGGACCGACAGGCAGCGACGGCAGCTTCCCCCTCAGTCTCCATGTTCCCTCTCCGCGGCCATCTCCTCCCTCCTTCTTGGCCAATAAGATGCCTTCTCCTTTCAGCCAATCGGGAAACAGGTCTCAGGATCCGCTTCCTGATTGGCCGGGAGGAGAATCAGTGTGGCAATAACGAATATTCATTCGCTATTGTCACACAACTGGGTGGGCCTAGGGCGCAGTGCTCTGCGCCCTGAGCCCACCCTTTTTTTGAAGCCTATTAGAGCCTCAGGCTCTAATCACGTGCTTAAAAAAAAAAAATCCCCCATTGGAATCAATGCATCCGGCGCCCTGCATGTAGATTAAGGGGCCAGACGCATGGATAGAGGGGGGCCCCCAATGCACGGACCGCCACTGACAGGAGGGCCTGCATGAGCTGCTGTATGAAAGGTGTATTTTGCCTGAATCTAAAAATAAAAGGTGAAGCAAACAGGAATATTTTAACACAAAGATGTTAATGCAGCCTAGCAGTTGTTAGAACAATGATAAAGGGTGGAGTTACTCTTTACCCCGGGAACACGCAGCGACGTTGCGTTTCCGCAGCTTTCCACCGGTGAGGAGCTCGCTGCTTTTGACGATGCTTCTGGTTTTGGTTACCGCAGTTTGTCTGAGTCTGCAATCCCAGATTGTCCACTGAATATTTAATCTAAATTGCTTTTTACGTGCTATGTAATATTTAATAATGTGCTTGCCCTCTGAAGTCAGGGGGAAGATGCAGTAGTTTTCCCAGGCTTAAAGTAATTGTACATGAGAGATAAATGTTATTCTGAAATGGAGCTGATAGGGAGAAGTCCCTCCTAATGCAGTGGAGTAATTACAGCTTGTTTCACTGCGTGCTTCTGAGATTAATGAATACCATGAAACACGCAATCATGAGTATATATGCACACTATATATATATATATATATATATATATATGCATACTACATATGGTATACGCACGCACTTATTTATCTTATGATTGTACTGTGCAGGGCATTGTTTGCACAAAATCATATTACATCAATTTTAAAGCTGAAGTTTAATTAGCTTCTATTTTGCCATCTCCCACCTCAACATGCTAACTACATTTTTAAATAAAACCTTTCTCTTTTCTTTGAAAGTGTTGAACTCCGCGCTAAGGAATATATGTATTGGATAGGTGGGTTGGCTGCAGCCTCCCAGAAATATAGTCTGAGACTATATAAAAATGGGAAATAAAAGTACGGGAATGGCGCTGCCTACTGAAAAAGTATGTAAATAATAGACTGGAAAGGTGTGTACAATATGTACCAAAATAAATAAATAAATATGCACAAAGGTAAATAAATATCACAATAAATAAACTAAAATATGATGTGACTGAAAATAAAGGTGCAAACTTTATAAAGTGTGCATATAAATAAATAAACAGTTAATAAAGTGACCAAGTGCATACAAGGAACATATATAAATAGGTCCAATAAAGTGCAATATGTACGGTAAGTGGCAAATATTCAAATAAGTAAGGTGACCAGTGCAAATAGGTCAAAATTGATGATAAAGTGCCAAATAAAAAACTGTGCTAAATATATCAGGTGTATCAAAGTGTAAGATCCAAAAAATATTAAAAATTACAAATATAAATAAATAAGATTATGTGACCAAAAACTGGTGATCCAATAGGTGGCAGTAGTGACGTAATTAATCCATAAAAGTGAGAGATATCTTCATATAAAACTGGTAACAACCCCGTGGTGGGTGGTAAGTGAGGTGCTCGGTGACCCCTAAGGTAGGTAGCCCACTCACCGGAAATACCCACCCCACACAGGGGTAAAGAGCGGGTATATGAATATAGAAAGTATTCCCTCTGATGGCTCCTGTTCCTCTCCAGGGGTCCTAGGATGGGGGTATGCCAGGGGTGCCCTGTAGGGCTTCGGAATAATTCCTATAGAAATGCCCGGGTCTCCAGGGGGTCCGCTCTCTTATAGGGTATGTACTCCAGTATCAGCCAGTATAGTGGGACAAGATGTGTGCAGGAGGATCATATAGGGCAAGAAAGAGGCCAATAGTGTAATACTGTTTTAGCCTTTAATTCACATAAAAACACATAAATGGGTACTCACAATCTCCAAGTGCAAAACGAGCGTTGTACAGGTGTATGGAACGCAATGCGTTCCACGCGAATGCCAAAACGGGAAGTGATGCGAGGGCGCTGTACGCGTTTCGTCATCCAACGTCTTCAGCCAAAGGATGAAAGTGATAATATAAAGGTGATAAATACGTGAATAAATGAATGAATCTCATAAATAATAAATATAAGTGATTCCATAAAAATATGTGATTTCATGAAAATATACAAAATACAACTTTAAACATGCTGAGCAGCTCATCTAAACAACATATGTGTTTTAAGGATTAGGCTACGTTCATATGTGGGCGTAGCGGATCACGGGCAGAATCACCGCGATTCTGCCCGCGATCCGGAATCATTGCAAATCGCGGGACGCCTGTGCGATGCCCGTGATTTGCAATGGCACCCCAATCGATGTTAAAGATGATGACAAAATAAACAGCATTATGCATGAAGCTGGATACACACTATACAAGTTATGTGGTTCGATTTCCTTTAAGGAGTGAGCCGGAGAGCTGAACATCGGGTTCTTAACAACGCATTACTCATCAGCTGTCAGCACTCTCAGGACGACCCCAGTCCTAGAGGGCAGCAAGGCATCTATGAGATTATCCACCATTTGACCAGGCACCTGTGACACTACGCAGTCAACTGACTCTAGCGCAGGGGTGTGTTGGTTTGTTCCTTTTAACTTAACCAGGGCCTTGTTCTATCATATCTCTGTCCTGCTCCTAAACCTCATAAATAGATACCCGTCTATTGTCTGCATGTGGTGCAAGCTGTTTGAGTTTATCTTGCAGCTATCGCTCCGAATCTCTCTTTGCTGTTCTTGAAGGAACAAAACGTGGGCCTACTAGCTTTTCGTTTGTGGTTTCCCACGCCTCAGTTGGACTGATTTTGGAAATCCATGACAAAGAAAATTGTATTTTTGCCTTACCTCTAAAAACCTCTTCTTGGAGTATTTTAAAAAAAAACACAGGTCCTACCCTGTGTTCTTATGATCCACTCCTATATGTGCTTGCTACTAAACTAAGGCAGGCCGTACACAGTTCGAATCTCAGCCAGTTCAGCAGGAACTGGCCAGGATTAGAACGGTGTATGGGCAAGGTTGAATGTACCAAGTTGATTGATCATTCAGCTTGGGTAGAACCAGTATGCCTGGTTTTACCTGGGATTATGGCTAGTGGCTACTATAGCTGCTAGCAATAATCACTGTCTTCTTCCAGTGGGGATGGCTTCCTACCCCCTACCGGGAGAAGAGAATGGTCGGCAGGAGGGATTCCCCCATCAACACTGTCTGGGTTAATAGGGAAAACAAGAGGCCTAAGGCATGTTAGGAGGGGATATACTGGCTCCGTCCATTGTCTGCATGTGGTGCAAGCTGTTTGAGTTTATCTTCCAGCTACAGCTCCGAATCTCTCTTTGCTGTTTTTGAAGGAACAAAACGTGGGCCTGCTAGCTTTTCGTTTGTGGTTTCCCACCCCTCAGTTGGACTGATTTTGGAAATCCATGACAAAGAAAATGGTATTTCTCTTACGTCCTCCGACAGTCGCCGCCTCTTCATATTTGTCACATATGGGGTATTAGACTTTGCTCCGAAGGAGTAGCTAGGCAACAGAATATGTTAACATTAAAGCTTTTAACATATCCCACCCTCAAGGGGTGGTCCCCTCAGTCAATACCCTCCTACTTCCTGCAACCATATCTCAGTTTTAATGTCTAGCTTGTCAGGAGTGGCTGGCTCTCTCTGTGCTGGGGCTTTGTGCCCCAGCCTCTTTCTTCTTTTTTGATTTTTTGTTTGAGTTTTCTCTCTACCTTTGCTTAGCTGTTCTTTTTGTCAGCATTAGTTAGTTCTTCTGATGAAGAGGATCATGCGGGCTGGGTCTCGGGCTGATCCCCCTGGTCGCAGGTCGTGGGTCAGTGGCTTCCCAGCCTGCCATCGAGCGTTCAGCCAGGTAACGCTCCTGGCACAGTGAACGACCCATCCCTGTTCGGTGCAGGGATGATTGGTGAGGTGGCTACCTCACTGGACGCTGTGCGGTTTCTTAACCCCCATTTTGTGCGTCTTGTATGCGACTCTCCCTGCCTCATGTGCAGCGGCTTGTTCGCCTGTGCGGGTCCCCCACGCCATTGTGAGGTAAGTGTATCTATGTGGGGACCTGTCTGTCTGAGGGGGGTGTCAGTCTGGGACTGTGTAACCTGCCTCTGTTCTCACTGTTTGTCTCCCTATCACTCTGCTGCATGCTGTGGGCTGCAAGGGGGGGGGGGAGCTGTGTGACACTATGTGTGTCAGCTTTGTCAGTGTGAGAAGCTGTGTGCTGTGGGGCATGTTTTGTGGCATGTTTGGGCACTATACAGCGATCGCTGCGGCGATCTACCATGTTTTTTATATATGGAAAAATGTGTGCATTACTGTACTGTGGAGCGGCGGTTTCGGCGCCAAACGGCGCCATTTTGCCTACACTCGCTCCGGCCGCATGTTCTACATGCATGGCGGCCATTTTCTTGTAGCCTCCCATAGGCTTTAATAGAGCGCCCTGGTCTCATCACTTCCTCTTCTCCTGGGTACACCGATCGAGGCAGCGGCGAGGGTCTCCTCAGGTTATATCCTTCTTATCCATTGCCTGTGTCAGTTTTATTGTCCCTGTGGGGGTCTCATTGTGCTTGTGTGTGATGCGGTGGGCTGCGCTCGCCGCGCTTGTTAAAGGGGCAGTTAACCCTTTATTATCCGGCATTTGATATTGGGGCAATGGATTCTCAGGAGGGCAAATTTCCTGCCACCTTGGTGGAAAGCCAGGGGACCGCTGTTTCCCCCCCAGGGGGGGATTTAGCCACTATTGTGGCTGGCCTTGCTGCTCAGGTGCAGATGCTGGTGGCTGCTCAATCTACTAAGAGACCCAGAGTTTCTCTTTCCTCTGATTCTGAGGGTGAAGGTGATGGGGCTGTTATGGCGGGGGTCTCCTTATCGGGGTCCCGCTCCTCCCTGGATCTAGTGGGGTCCGAGGTTGAGGCTGAAGTTGAAGGGGTTTATAATTCTCCCCCTGGCTCACCTGAAGAGCTTGCAATCATGGATGAATTGATTGCTTCCAAAAAACAAACGCTGCGTTTGCAGGATGAAGTGTGTCCCCCCGCTGCCTTGGCGGCTTATGGGACGCAGAGAAAACGCAGGACGCCGCTGGTTTTTCCCTGCAATGATGATTTTCAGCGCGCTGTTAAGGAACAATGGCGCAATCTACGCAAACCTTTTGCTGTGCCAAGTAGGTTCAAGCTGCGTTATCCTTTCTCGCCTTCCACTGATGAACGGTGGTGTGTGCCACCCCCGGTGGATCACGCAATTGCGGTTTTAAACAAATCCACTGCGATTCCTGCAGAGGATTCCCCAGTGTTCCGTGATGCCACGGATAGGAGATTGGAGTCTCTTGCCCGTCATACTTACTCTGTTACGGGTTCTATGCTTAAGGCTCTGTTTGCCTCTCTCATGGCGGCCCAGGCTGTCGCAAGTTGGACGCAGATGCTTAGGCGCGTCCTAGTGGCCGATTCGGCCTCGCCGGCGACCCTGGATATGGTGGATCAAATCCACCAGGGTGTCATGTATCTGTGTGATGCGGACTTGGACTTAGTCCCGTTGGCTGCACGTGTGCACAGCGTGGCGGTGTTGTCTCGCCGCCTGGTTTGGTTGAAATGTTGGTCGGTGGACCAATCTTCATGTAAGACCTTAGCCAATCTGCCTTATGATGGGTCTCGCCTTTTTGGGGAGTCCTTGGATGTGTTGATTAAGGGGATCACCAGAGGTAAGAGCACTCTCTTGCCCCATTTCCCCAAGGCTAAGGGGGCTTCTGGGAAGAAGCATGCTAATTTTCGGCCCCCTCAGGGGTCCTTTCGTGCCTTTCGGTCGCACTACAAGGGCAAACCGTTCAAAGTTCAAGGCTCTCAAAAGAAGCCCTGGTCTGGGAAACAGAAGTCCGGTCAGTCCGGATCCGCGGCCCATAACAGTGCGGCCTGAAGGGGCGCCCTCACCCAGTTTTGGGGTGGGGGGACGCTTGCTCGGTTTTCTTCAACCCTGGTTGGCCCGCGTGCGGGACAGATGGGTTCAGGAGATCGTTCGATCTGGTTACAAGATCGAGTTTCTCTCTCGGCCGGAGAGCAGATTTTTTCCCTCAAATCTTCAACTGTCTCCAGAGCGTTTACGGGACCTGCACCTGGCGGTGCGGGACCTGAGGGCTCAGGGAGTGGTGGTTCCGGTGCCTCATCGGGACAGATTTCGGGGGTTTTATTCCAATCTGTTCACCGTGCCCAGGAAGGAGGGCAAGGTTCGTCCAATTCTGGACTTGAAGGCTCTGAACCGCTCTGTGCGGGTTCGCAAGTTCCGCATGGAATCCCTGCGGTCGGTGGTGGCTGCCCTGGTTCCGGGGGAATTCATGGCCTCCATCGATTTGAAGGATGCGTATCTTCACATCCCCATTTTCGAGGGTCACCAGAGGTACCTTCGATTCGCCATTGCGGAGGATCACTACCAGTTCGTGGCGTTGCCTTTTGGTCTCGCCTCGGCTCCGCGTGTTTTCACCAAGGTGCTTGCACCGGTTCTGGCATTATTGAGAGCCCAGGGCATTTCTGTCCTGGGGTATCTGGACGACATTCTGGTTCGGTCTGCGACCAGCCAGGGTCTGGAGAAGGACCTGTCTGTCACGATGCAAACTCTGCAGGAGTTTGGTTAGACGATAAATTTTCCGTAGTCGACACTGAGTCCGTCGGTTCGTCTTCCCTACCTGGGAATGATCCTAGACTCGGTGCAGGCGAAGGTCTTCCTGCCGGAAGACAAACTCAGAACTCTTCAGGAGGAAGTCAGGTCCCTCAGGGACGTTCCGCACTCGTCTCTGCGGACGTGCATGAGATGTCTGGGATTGATGGTCTCGGCCTTCGAGGCGATTCCCTTCGCCCAGTTTCACACACGGGGTCTCCAAGCGGAGATCCTGTCCATGTGGGACGGGCGACCTCAATCTCTGGATCTTCAAATCTCGTTGAGTCATCGCACCAGAAGAGACCTTCTGTGGTGGCTCCAGTCCCCGATGGTGTCCGGGGGCAAGTCGTTTCGTCCTATCTCGTGGACGGTAATCACCACGGATGCCAGCCTGTCGGGCTGGGGTGGTGTTCTGGGCGTTCTGTCCGCCCAGGGAACTTGGTCGGAGGGGGAGTCCTCCCTTCCGATCAACATTATGGAATTGCGTGCGATAAATCTCTGTCTTCATCGCTGGACGGACCGGCTGCAGGGCTGCCCGGTTCGGGTGCAGACGGACAATGCCACGGCGGTGGCCTACATCAACCACCAAGGGGGCACCAGGAGTGCCCGAGCGGCTCGAGAAGTGCCCGACATTCTGTCTTGGGCCAAGACTCATGTCCCGGCGATAACGGCGGTGCACATTCCGGGGGTGGAGAACTGGCAGGCGGACTATCTGAGTCGCCAGACCCTGGATCAGGGGGAATGGTCTCTCCACCCGGCTGTCTTCCAGATGTTGTGCGCGAAGTGGGGTCTTCCAGATGTGGACCTGTTCGCGTCTCGTCTCAACAACAAGGTGAGAAGGTTCGTGGCAAGGACGCGCGACCCTCGGGCAGACGCGTCGGACGCGTTAGTGGCCCCGTGGCATCAGTACAAGCTGATGTACGCGTTTCCACCGATTCAGTTGCTGTCCAGGTTCCTTCGCAGGTTACACTCGGAACGCAGCACGGTGATTCTTGTGGCACCGGACTGGCCTCGCCGGTCCTGGTACGCAGACCTCGTGAATCTGGCGGTCGACGCCCCGTGGCGTCTGCCTCTTCGAGACGATCTCCTGTCTCAAGGGCTGATATACCATCCTGCTTTACAGTCGCTGGCTTTGACGGCCTGGCTGTTGAGACTGAAGGAGAAGGGTCTCTCCCCAGAGTTCGTTCATACCTTGATCAACGCGAGGAAGTCTTCCTCGGGGAAGGTTTACTACCGTACTTGGAAGGCCTATTTTGCCTGGTGTGAGTCCAGGGGGTTTTCACCCCGCACGTACTCGGTTTCCCGAGTGCTGTCCTTCCTTCAAACAGGTGTCGATCAGCGTTTGGCGCTGGCTACGATAAAGGGTCAGGTGTCTGCACTGGCCGTTCGGTTTCAACGTCCCGTGGCTTCCAACTCCTTGGTTGGCACTTTTGTTCAGGGAGTGCGGCATCTGGTTCCTCCTAGGAGGGATCCTCTGCCCCCTTGGGACTTGAATCTCGTTCTATCTGTGTTACAACGTGCTCCTTTTGAACAGATCAGGGAGATCTCGTTGTCTATGTTGTCCAAAAAGGTCGCCTTTTTGGTTGCGATCACTTCGGCTCGCAGAGTGTCGGAGCTGGCGGCTTTGTCCTGCAAGTCTCCGTATCTGGTTGTTCATTTGGATAAGGTGGTCTTGCGACCTAATCCTTCTTTTCTTCCGAAGCGAGTTTCGGAATTCCATCTTAATGGGGATATTGTCTTGCCTTCGCTGTGCGCGAAGCCTAAACATCCAAAGGAGGTGAGACTACATTCTTTGGAAGTTGTTCGGGCGATAAGGGTTTACCTTAAATCGACTGAGTCTTTTCGAAAGACGGACTCCTTGTTTGTTCTTCCAGAGGGTCCTCGGAAGGGCATGGCGGCGTCGGCCTCTACCATCGCCAAATGGATCAGGTAGACCATTGAACAGGCGTATGCCTTGCAGGGGAAGGTTCCCCCTGTGCCTGTGAAGGCGCACTCTACTAGATCTCTGAGTACGTCTTGGGCCTGTCGTCATGGGGCTTCTGTAGCCCAGGTGTGTAAGGCGGCGACCTGGTCGACCGTACACACTTTCACAAAATTCTACAAAGTAGATGTTCAGGCATCGGCGGATGCTTCTTTTGGCCGCAAGGTTCTTAGTGCGGCAATTCCCTAGGGTCCCTTGTTGGGGACCTCTGGCTGTTGGGATGAGTTTTTTTTTTTTATCCCCTGGTTCTTTGTCTTTTCCTGGGTTGTTGCTCCTGTTGAGCAATTATTTTTCCTGTAGCCCAGCTGGTTTCCTTCCTTTGGTAAGGTTCCTTTCTTTGATGCGGAGACTGCGTTGCCTTTCGGCGCGGATGCGTTTCCCACCCCTCATGTTTGCACTGCTTTGGGACGTCCCCATATGTGACGAATATGAAGAGGCGGCGACTGTCGGAGGACGTAAGAGAAAACTGAATTTTTGTAAAATCTTACCTGTAAAATTCCTTTCTCTGAGTCCTCCGACAGTCGCCGCCCCCGCCCCTCTTTTGGGGTTTGGTTGTATGCTCTACTGCTATTCCACTGAAACTGAGATATGGTTGCAGGAAGTAGGAGGGTATTGACTGAGGGGACCACCCCTTGAGGATGGGATATGTTAAAAGCTTTAATGTTAACATATTCTGTTGCCTAGCTACTCCTTCGGAGCAAAGTCTAATACCCCATATGTGACGAATATGAAGAGGCGGCGACTGTCGGAGGACTCAGAGAAAGGAATTTACAGGTAAGATTTTACAAAAATTCAGTTTTTTGCCTTTTGCCTTACCTCTAAAAACCTCTTTTTGGAGTATATTACGAGACACAGGTCCTACCCTGTGTCCTTATGATCCACTCCTTTATGTATAAAAGTTATTGCTGCGCTTAGATTAAATGTAGTAAACAATATATGTAAAATATAAATAGGCGAAAAGCAGCTACCACAGATCTAAATTGTAAAAACCAGATCAAAAGACATGTATAAATTGAGGGTGTAGCGCTAATCTAAAGTATACAAGTCCATTAGCAAGGAAAGTCCACAAGGTGTTAATATCACTTCTACAAAAGTGTGTGTATAGGTTGGAAGAATCCAGACTCCAAGACCACCACCATATATATATACGGAGAGGGGTTGGGACTTTGAATGAGGTTACGACTATGCGGTGTACCTCCATCCCTAATATTCAAAGACAAATATAAAAAAGTGTTGGGATCTCCATGGGAAAGAGGACCCCAGCCTCGACTAGTCATCCATTATAGTACCTAGGAATACATGTAGTAAAATGAGTAGATTCATATATAAAAAGTATGAGAATCAAAAAATATGAATCCTAGGTATCGTGTATGGTGAGGCAGGCCCAAAAACACAGTGCCACTAGGATCTCTACGATGGCATTGGTCCTAGTGGCGTGATACACTGTGCTTTGGGTATTCCTTGACTATGTTGGTCACATGCTCCTTGAGCCTATCATGAAGCTCGCGGATTGTGCGGCCAACATAGTCAAGTCCACATGGACACCTAATTAGATATACGACATATCTGGTGGTACAGGAGATGAATGGTTTGGTTTTAAACTCTTGACCCGTGGATCCAGATACAAAGGCATCTTTGAATGTACCAAGTTGATTGTACCAAGTTGATTGATCATTTAGCTTGGGTAGAACCAGCATGCCTGGTTTTACCTGCGATTATACATTATTATACGTTATACATTATCTTTAAAGTGGGCCCTATGTAATAAAGTTAAATGTCAGACCTTTATGTGGAAGTGGACCTATTATTGCAACGATTTAGGTCAGATGAAAACTTTTCCCTTTATTTTGGCATTAGTTTCATAAAATATAAATTACATTTGAAGAACGCCGATGGCAGAGCACTACCTGCTAAATGAAGGGTTTCCGTTTGCTATAGACTAAAGGACTTTTGATGTGGCTGCTCCCTCGGGCCCATGCAAAGTTCCATTTCAGGGCAGCATAGGTGTGCGCAGCCTATTGCATTAGGGTGTGCACCCCAAAGCTCACACAAACGTGTGTGTGTATATTTGTAGCACCCTCCTAGGTAGGTGCTAGGAAAAAGCATCTATTGCTCTTTCTGCTTATCAGGGGAGCCTGATCTGTTAGATTGCCTGTTGCATGTCTCCAGGTGTGATTCACTGGCTCTGAGGGAGTGTCCCCACTGTATCCAATGAGGGAGCTTGTTGGACAGTGGAGGAAACCCAGCTAGTGACACATTAGCTTTTATGGGAGTCCCAGTGGGAGGGCATTCTTGCAATGCATCCTGGGATGGCTCATAAAAGGGGAGGGGACATGTGACAGGACGTCTTTGATGGGAAGCAGAGTCCCAGGAGGAGGTGTTGTGCATAGTTTATTCAAGTTGGAGTATCCCACTTATCCCTTCTATCCAAGTTCTCAAGTAAAAATACAAAAAAACAAAACCCCTAGACTGTTTCTTGACTGAGCTAAGCACTTCTAAGTCGCTAAACTATTGTGTTGTTGCTATAGGTAACCCAGGGGAATCCGTCACCAGCAGCTCCCAAGGGAGTAGTGTTACATATATATATATATATAGCAATAGGGCAATGGACAGTGTCACTAGAGCAGTGGACAATGTCAGTAGGGCAGAGGTTGGTCTAGGAGTTGTGACTAAGCGCTAAGGAAGCGTGAGACGCTTTAGCTGGTGATGCTGTTCCTCTGATTTTCCTCGACGTGCAAGTAACCAGAATTATTTTTTGCTCATTGGAATGGACGGGACCAGAACACTATGTGTTAGTGGAGGTGGAGATAGGAGACTGACCTAGAGCAGTTCACACATATCAGGGCAGAGGTTGGTGTTAGTAGTTGATTTTAATTATTGTCTTATTATTACCATTTTATATTTTTTTTTACAAGTTTTTGTAGGAGCTCCGTTGGTGCCTATGGTGAAATATCAGGGGTCTAAACAGGCCCTTGATGTCTCACTTTTGAGACAGAGAAAGGGGCTGAGGACAGAGGTTCCCCGGCCTCTTTCTCTGCAGCCAAGGATCAGGGGAAATCTGCGCAGCACAGGGTGATTAGGGTGTGCCCAGGCACACCTGGCACACCCTGTGAGCATGCCCATGCACTAGCAACGCCTGGCCCCTTTGACACTGGTCTGATGTATGGCTGTGCATTTCCAAACTCAAGATAAAATGTTTTTTCACACATTAACGTCCATTGCAATAAGGCAGCTTAATCATTTTGGATGAGCTGTCTACGCACCGCAATGGATATTTTAATGGACCTGCATTATTTTCTTTCAATGCAGCACCCCACAACACACAGATAGATTACATCTGTCTTTTGCGGTACGTGAAACTAAATGGTGATGGCCTGGCAACAAACTGCACTTAGCTTTGCATGCTAATGTTTAAAAAGTAAAAAACCCCAATAAAGGTTCCTAACCCGCGCAAATGGAAGTGCTTGTGATTGAAAAAACATAAATCTATTGTGGTGGAGAGCTGCACGTTGTAAAGTGTGCTAACACCTGCAATATGTGTCAAATCAAAATAGCCGCGCTTCTGTTAATGTACAAATCATTAATTAAACATTACCACTGTGAGCAAACAAATGCATATACAGTAAATAACTTTAAAATGATAAAAAATGAATGTGTATTATACAGTCCATAGGGAATGTAAAATAAGCCCCAAATGTAAATAATGTCCATAGGGAGTATAGAAAAGTCTCCTCTCCACCAGCATGCAGACACACTACGCACTCACCAGACTCAATTGACCCCTATTACAGGGAGTCAATATGCACATAAGGGGACAATCCCAAGGAATCACAGGTAAGGTCACCAAATAGAATCCAGGTCACTGCTGACATCCATTCAGGGGCGTAACTACAGGGGTTGCAATTGCAACCAAGCCCCATGCTCGAGGGGGCCTGTGCGGCTCCCCTGTACACCTGGATAGGAGGGGCGGCGGGGGGCAGCATGTAGAGAAATCACTGTCCTCCTTTTTCCTCCTGTAGCTGCAGGGGGAAAATGGAGGAGGTTGGCTCCTCTGTATGCTGCCCCCCGCCGCCCCTCCTATCAGTTCACTTGTGTTCTGCTGTCTCTGGGCCCCTATGTGCTCCCCTGGTACCCCCCCCATGCTGCTGCCCCCTCCACCGTGCTCCCTCCCCTCTCCTGCTGGCTGTTGCAGGGGATGTGCCACAATAGAGAACCAGGAAGATGTCGGTAAATATGTAATTTAACAGCTCCTTCCTTTTCTGAATGGACAGAGTCATAGTCAGTGACATTGTAAAAAAAATAAAATAAAATGATAAAAAATAATACAAATAAAATACCAAAAAATAAAAACTACTGACACCAGTGGGTGAACTTCCAGGATCGCGAAGGTCACATTTGCGACTGGGCCCTGGCATTCCAGCAACGTGGGGAGGTACCAAGATGGCAGAAAGGGGGCCCACTGCAGAACTTGTGAAAGGGTCCCGCTGCGGGACTGTAATAAAGGGCCCCGCAACTAGAGTAAAGGGCCCCAGGATCTGTGGGAAGAGCCCCAGGCTTGAAGGGAAGGGCCCCGGCCAGGGGTCCGGGGGGCCCATCATGGTTTTTTGCACCAGGGCCCTGCAGGTTCTAGTTACGCCTCTGCATTTATTCATTAGTATATGAGACTGCACTAAAACCCTATTGATACCCTATGAGAGTGAAGAGGGAGAGGAAAAAGGGCTCTCATAGTGTAGTAATTAAAATTGTTTATTTAAAAAACAATTATATTGCACTTACATCCAAGAAGAACAATCAGCATGTATAATATAGGAAACACCGGTTTATGCTCCACCTCCGTTCCAGCTGACCAGAAGTGACATATCCCGGAAACACCACCCAACACAGTTTCGTCAGCCCAAAGGCTGACCCCTGATGACGTCAGACGTAGGCTGAATAATGGCGTTGGGTGGTGTTCTTGGAATACGTCACTTCTGGTCAGCTGGAACGGAGGTGGAGGGCAAACCTCTCCCTCTTCACTCTCATATGGTTTTAGTGCAGTCTCATCTACTAATGAACGGATGTCAACAGTGACATGGATTCTATTTGGTGACCTTACCTGTGATTCCTTGGGATTGTTCCCTTGACTCCTTGTAATAGGGGTCAATTGAGTCTGGTGAGTGCGTAGTGTGTCTTATGCTGGTGACGAGGAGATTTTTCTATACTCATTATGGACGTTATTTACATTTGGGACTTATTTTGCATTCACTATGGACTGTATAATACACATTCACTTTTTATAATTTTAAAGTTGTTTACAGGCAGTCCCCGGGTTACAAACATCCGACTTACAAACGACTCCTACTTACAAATGGAGGGAGACAACAGGAAGTGAGAGGAAATCTTCCCCTAGGAAGGAAAAGTCACTCCTGTAAGAGTTATCATGGGAAAAAAAGGTGTCTCCACTGAAGCTTTATCTCTGATCCTTGTTTCCAGAACCACCCAAAATTTTCAAAATCCAATTTTCATTGGGGCAGAAAGTGAGGTGAAATCTTTTGGACATGGATATAGACAGCAAAACAAATGTTACAGGGGTGTTCACCCTTCCCTATGCTACCAAAAAATGTTTAAATATTTTTTTTTGGCTGGGGGTCAATTGAGTTTGGTGAGTGTGTAGTTTGTCTGTATGCTGGTGCAGAGGAGACTTTTCTATACTCACTAATGACATTATTCACATTGAGGTGAAATCTTTTGGACATGGATATAGACAGCAAAACAAATGTTACAGGGGTGTTCACCCTTCCCTATGCTATCCAAAAAATATTTTTATATATTTTTTTTGGCTGGGGGTCAATTGAGTCTGGTGAGTGTGTAGTGTGTCTGTATGCTGGTGGAGAGGAGACTTTTCTATACTCACTACTGACATTATTCACATTTGGGACTTTTTTTTGGGTTCACTATGGACTGTATAATACATGTAGCACTACTCCCTTGGGAGCTGCTGGTAATGGGTTCCCCTGGGTTACCATTAGCAACAGTATGACAGTTCAACATTTTTCAAAGTGTTTGTGGCTCAGTCAGGAAACAGTCTAGGAGCTTTAGTTTTTTTGTTTTTATTGAGAACTTGGATGGGAGAAGGGAATGAGTGGGATACTCCAACTTTAATAAACTATGCACAAATTGCAGGGATGACTAGATATTGCTGAGTGAGGCAAGGCCGCTGCTTCACCTGGTCATTAGCAGTGAATTAGTAATAAATGAACGGTCTTAGATAAACTGTACTGCAGAACAATCTTCAGGGCCCTTCCTGGCACCCCCTTTGTTCCTATTCTTCAGGGTTCTCTACACGGCACCCCCTTTCCTGTATCACTCCCTAGCTCCTTGATCCCCTGACTTCATTGGAGTGGCCCCACTTCCTGGGCCAGACCCTTTTGCAAATCCCCTAGTACTCACGGACACTTTTTTTCCTGGGAGTCTCTGCCTGCAGCTCCACTGTCAGCACTCTGTATCCTCTGCAGCTCAGCTCCACATCTGGTTCACCAGGCCGACTGCCTGAACCACCTTCCTCACACCTGCAGGAGGAGAGACAGCTGTCCACCTCCTCCTGGGACTCTGCTTACCACCCAGGGTGTCTTTGGGTCACATGTCCCCCTCAGTATTTATGGTCAATCCCAGGATGCATTGCAGGAATGCCCTTCCACTGGGACTGCCATAAAACCTGATGGGTCACTGGCTGGGTTTCCTCCACTGTCCCTCATTGGATGCAGTGGGGACACTCCCTCAGACCCAGTGAATCACACCTTGAGACATTCAACAGGCAACCTTCAGAAGGAGATCAGATCAGGCTTCAGAAGGAGCAATTAGATGCTTTTTTTTCCTAGCACCTACCTAGGAGGGTGCTACATCCACATTCACTTTTTATCATTTTGAAGTTATTTATATGCATTTGTTTGCTCACCGTGGTGATGTTTAATTATTGATTTTTTTTTTTTTTTTTTTTTTTTACACATATTGCTTGCTAATGTGCATTGCAATAGCATACAATAAAATTATTATTTTTTTTTTTTATTTTACACATATTGCTTGCTAATGTGCATTGCAATAGCATCCAATAAAATGTAAATTTTTTTTTTTTTTTTTTTGCATTACTGCAATCAACGTTTTTTTTTTTTTTTACACATATTGCTTGCTAATGTGCATTGCAATAGCATCCAATAAAATTGTATATATATATATATATATATATATTTTTTACACATATTGCTTGCTAATGTGCATTGCAATAGCATACAATAAAATTAATTTTTTTTTTTTTTTTTTTTTTTTTTTTTTTTGCATTGCTGCAATCTTTTTTTTTTTTTTTTCTATTTATTTTACACATATTGCTTGCTAACGTGCATTGCAATAGCATACAATAAAATGTAATTTTTCTTTTTTTTTTTTTTTTTTTGATTTTACACATATTGCTTGCTAATGTGCATTGCAATAGCATACTATAAAATTACATTTTTTTTTTTTATTTTACACATATTGCTTGCTAATGTGCATTGCAATAGCATCCAATGAAATTATATATATATATATATATTTTTTTTTTTTTATTTTACACATATTGCTTGCTAATGTGCATTGCAATAGCATACAATAAAATAACTTTTTTTATTTTTTTTGCATTACTGCAATCTTTTTTTTTTTTTTTTTTTTTTCTATTTATTTTACACATATTGCTTGCTAACGTGCATTGCAATAGCATACAATAAAATGTAATTTTTCTTTTTCTTTTTTTTTTTTTTTTTTTTTTGATTTTACACATATTGCTTGCTAATGTGCATTGCAATTGCATACAATAAAATTAATTTTTTTTTTTTTTTTTGCATTACTGCAACCAATGGTATGAATGGTCCCTTTTTGTCCACCGAACCCTTTAGGGAGAGAACAATTAATGTACATGGAGGCTGGGAGTCCCTGCTGGACGCTAATCTTGTCTATGTCCTATTTCTGTGTATCATGGTACATTATTCATAATATGTGTTGCCTTATAGATACAATTAGTAATATTTTATGGCCTTCCCTCTGTGTATAAGTCTATAAATATTATAGGTATACAATAAATCTTTTTTTTTTTTTTTTTTATTTACCGCCATATTAACAAATTGTGCTTGGTAAGGATTATTTTTTCCATAAATATACCCTTGGAGGTGTAGGACTTGGTTTAGAAATATCAGTACATTGGAATGATCGAATGGGAAATCTATATTCTGTCTAGTCGCTCTCGTAACAAAGAATTTTAGGTTTCAAGACAGGATATTTAAACAGGTTTCAGTGCATGAGAGATACTCATTTATTATGTGCCACACTGAATCTCTTCCTCTAATCTAATGTGTGATTTTACTGCCCTGAAGAAGCCGGTTTCGTGCAAAACCATTCGTGCAATAAAAACAATTGAGTACACACAACCCTGATGTTCCCAACACACTCATGACTTATTCAAGCGACTTATAAATGAGGCTTGGCTGAGCAGTATTTTAGAAAAATAGGGGAAAAGTTGACGGAATGGAATGGAATTATTCAAAACTGTTACAGGCGGGCTTTAAATGCGCCGTTTCAATCTATAGCAAGAGAAAAAGTGATGAATTGTATTTATATTAAGGAATTTCACCCTACACACATACAGTGCCTTGCGAAAGTATTCGGCCCCCTTGAACTTTGCGACCTTTTGCCACATTTCAGGCTTCAAACATAAAGATATAAAACTGTAATTTTTTGTGAAGAATCAACAACAAGTGGGACACAATCATGAAGTGGAACGAAATTTATTGGATATTTAAAACTTTGTTAACAGCGTTAAAACTTAATTATTCAGCCCCTTTACTTTCAGTGCAGCAAACTCTCTCCAGAAGTTCAGTGAGGATCTCTGAATGATCCAATGTTGACCTAAATGACTAATGATGATAAATAGAATCCATCTGTGTGTAATCAAGTCTCCGTATAAATGCACCTGCACTGTGATAGTCTCAGAGGTCCGTTTAAAGTGCAGAGAGCATCATGAAGAACAAGGAACACACCAGACAGGTCCGAGATATTGTTGTGGAGAAGTTTAAAGCCGGATTTGGATACAAAAAGATTTCCCAAGCTTTAAACATCCCAAGGAGCACTGTGCAATAGATAATATTGAAATGGAAGGAGTATCAGACCACTGCAAATCTACAAAGACCTGGCCGTCCCTCTAAACTTTCAGCTCATACAAGGAGAAGACTGATCAGAGATGCAGCCAAGAGGCCCATGATCACTCTGGATGAACTGCAGAGATCTACAGCTGAGGTGGGAGACTCTGTCCATAGGACAACAATCAGTCGTATACTGCACAAATCTGGCCTTTATGGAAGAGTGGCAAGAAGAAAGCCATTTCTTAAAGATATCCATAAAAAGTGTTGTTTAAAGTTTGCCACAAGCCACCTGGGAGACACCAAACATGTGGAAGAAGGTGCTCTGGTCAGATGAAACCAAAATTGAACTTTTTGCCAACAATGCAAAACGCTATGTTTGGTATAAAAGCAACACAGCTCATCACCCTGAACACACCATCCCCATTGTGAAACATGGTGGTGGCACCATCATGGTTTGGGCCTGCTTTTCTTCAGCAGGGACAGAAAAGATGGTTAAAATTGATGGGAAGATGGATGGAGCCAAATACAGGACCATTCTGGAAGAAAACCTGATGGAGTCTGCAAAAGACCTGAGACTGGGACGGAGATTTGTCTTCCAACAAGACAATGATCCAAAACATAAAGCAAAATCTACAATGGAATGGTTCACAAATAAACATATCCAGGTGTTAGAATGGCCAAGTCAAAATCCAGACCTGAATCCAATCGAGAATCTGTGGAAAGAACTGAAAACTGCTGTTCACAAACCCTCTCCATCCAACCTCACTGAGCTCGAGCTGTTTTGCAAGGAGGAATTGGCAAAAATTTCAGTCTCTCGATGTGCAAAACTGATAGAGACATACCCCAAGCGACTTACAGCTGTAATCGCAGCAAAAGGTGGCGCTACAAAGTATTAACTTAATGGGGCTGAATAATTTTGCACGCCCAATTTTTCATATTTTTTATTTGTTAAAAAAGTTTGAAATATCCAATAAATTTCGTTCCACTTCATGATTGTGTCCCACTTGTTGTTGATTCTTCACAAAAAATTACAGTTTTATATCTTTATATTTGAAGCCTGAAATGTGGCAAAAGGTCGCAAAGTTCAAGGGGGCCGAATACTTTCGCAAGGCACTGTACTTGCATATGCAACCTCTAATTATATATTTAAAGGAGAACTCCAGACAACAATAACAAGATAAAATCAAAGGGTAACTTCAGTTACGTGGGGGGAAAAAAAATAGCAAAGAAAAAAACAATATAGCGTTTACAATTGCGACATCAATCATATTGTAATTGAATGTTATTAAAAATGACCTTTCCTTTTCAATCTGCCGCTGTTGTAATTTTCTGAGAATGCAATACAATATGGCCACCTGGAGGTGTTCTGTACACAGAATGTATACTGACCACACCCCCAGATACATCATTTCCTGCTTGTGTGATTGGCTCACCAATTTTCCCAGAAGTCTGTCTAAGATACAAGTCAGATTTCTGGCATCCCCTGCAACAAAGATGTCATTTTTGGTGAGATACTCCCAATAGGAACACGTCTAAAGGGATGCAGACCCAGCAGCTTTCATCATTAGTGCTCTGCAGCTGTCACAGCTGGTTGATAATTATGAAACCACTCCCATTAGACTCACTCAGCACAGAGGAACAAACAGGGATTTCTTCTGAATAACAAAAGGTAGGAATCTGCAACGTTTGTTAAAATCCTTGTAATTTATTGAGATCACCCAGAGGGAAATGTTTTTTAAAAGCTTTTTAAACCATACAATAAAATATGAATGAACTGCACTGTGATGCATAGGAGAAGTATGGCCAAAACTTCACCTTTCTGAAAGCATTCTTACTTTACAGCATTTATTCACATACCTGCCTAAAAGTTTTGCACAGTAATTCTAGATTGTAAGCTCTAATGAGCAGGGCCCTCTAATTCCTCCTGTATTAAAGTGTATTGTAACTGTATTGTCTTTCTGCATATTGTATAACGCTGTGCAAACTGTTGGCTATATAAATCCTGTACAATAAAAATAATACATGTATATGTTTGTAAAGGCAGGCGTCCCAATACTTTTGGTAATATAGTGTGTGTATGTATATATATATATATATATATATATATATATATATATATATACACACACACACACAATATTACCAAAAGTTTTGGGACGCCTGCCTTTACATGAACTTTAATGGCATCCCAGTCTTAGTCCGTAGGGTTCAATATGGAGTTGGCCCACCCTTTGCAGCTAGAACAGCTTCAACTCTTCTGGGAAGGCTGTGCACAAGGTTTAGGAGTGTCTATGGGAATGTTTGACCATTCTTCCAGAAGCGCATCTGTGAGGTCAGTCACTGATGTTAAAGAGAAGGCTTGGCTCGCAGTCACCACTCTAATTCATCCCAAAGGTGTTCTGTCAGGTTGAGGTCAGGCCAGTCAAGTTCCTCCACCCCAAACTCGCTCATCCATGTCTTTATGGACCTTGCTTTGAGCACTGGTGTGCAGTCATGTTGGAACAGAAAGGGGCCATCTCCAAACTGTTCCCACAAAGTTGGGAGCATGAAATCTTCCAAAATGTCTTGGTTTGGTGACGCCTTAAGAGTTCCCTTCACTGGAACTAAGGGGCCAAGCCCAACCCCTGAAAAAGAACCCCACACCATAATCCCCCCTCCACTAGTCAAGTTCCCCCACCCCAAACTCACTCAACCATGTCTTTATGGACCTTGCTTTGTGCACTGGTGCGCAGTCATGTAGGAACAGGAAGGGGCCATCCCTAAAACTGTTCCCACAAAGTTGGGAGCATGAAATCGTCCAAAATGTCTTAGTTTGGTGACGCCTTAAGAGTTCCCTTCACTGGAACTAAGGGGCCAAAGCCCAACCCCTGAAAAAGAACCCACACCATAATCCCCCCTCCACCAAATGATTTGGACCAGTGCACAAAGCAAAGTCCATAAAGACATGGATGAGCGAGTTTGGGGTGGAGGAACCTGACTGGCCTGCACAGAGTCTTGACCTTAACCAGGACATGGAGGGTGCCAACTCCTTAACAGCCAGCTATTCACTGGTTAAGGATGCCAATGGGTGCCAACTCCTTATCAACCAGCTAGTAATTGTATGTGTAGCAAGGTTTCCAGGCCTATGGCCTGATGTGGGTCTGCCATTAGTACCGGAATCCTCTCAAGCCCATGTGAGCTGAGTCATCTTTGTTTTGTGTTTTTTTTATTGGAATAAAGAGAATGGGAGAAGGGAATGAGTGGGATACTCCTTGAGGCTTAACTAATTACAATTGGGACTTTTACTTCTGAAATGCCTGTTGGCGCTTCCTTGACGCCAGCCAACGCTCACTGACACTGAGAACACTCTGTAGAACAAAAGAAGTGCTGAATCCTCGACTTATAGTCCAGAAGATCCAAGACTGAGAACTGTAGAACTCCTGACACTGTTGTACTATGAAAGTCACTGAATACTTTCCCCCGGCTGACACAGCTTGAGGTAGTAGGTAGTAGAACTCTGTATAGCTGTCACTTTAACTGGCACGCTCTGTACAATTCAGGGCCCAAACTGCAGGTGCCCCCTTTGTCCTTGAATTCTTCAGGGTCCACTGACTATGTACCCCCTCTGTAGCTTCAGGGTCCTCAACCTAGGTACCCCCTTTACAGCTAGCTGACACTGGATCCCCGAACCTCTCCCGGAGTGGTCCCCTCTAACTTCAGGCAGACCCCCAGGGGCAATCCTCAGTACTCACGACCTGTGTAGGCTTTCCTGGGACTGGACCCCTCTCTCTCCGCAGGCTCTCGGCACACCTGATCCCCCTCAGCTCAACTCAGCACTCTCTGGACACTCAGGCGACACCCTGAGACATCCACCTTCCTCAGAGACGAGGAGAGACAGCCGCACTCTGCTCCCGCCAAAGACACCGTGCCATACACTTCCCCCCAAACTTATACCCACTCCCAGAATCCTTTGCAGCCTAATCTGCCTTCTGGGGTAGTTACAAGCTGGGATGTGTCCCCTGATTGGGCTTCCTCCACTACCCTATGAGAAGCCTCTCACAGGAGCCAGTGGGGATACTTCTCCCTTCAGCAGGCACATCTGGAAGCCCTGACACCCTACCTAACAAATCACAGCCATTCTGTTAGGCAGACAAAGCCCACTATACATTTTACCTAGGACCTACCCGTAGGGTGCTACATATGTATTTGTTAAAAAAAAACAACACATGGCTAGGCCTAGAACTTATTTAACAATTTACCCATAAAGGGTATTAATCCTTCATATGCAGCATAAGATGTTCTCCCTATCCAGTACCCACTGACGAAGTCCCGCCCCCCGGACATACGGCGTACCTGTACGGGATGGAGCCTTGTGACGTCTCCCGTGCCCATCTCTTTGGATTGCAATGTATTGAGTGCTATGTACTTTGCACTTGGTCAAGTGCCGGCTTTGTACGTTTTTTTTTATCCCTATACTGCAATAAATGTATTCTTAGCAGAGAGCACTATATTTCTTTATAGCGGACCTGATGAGAACTAGTCTCTCAGCTTCCCCATTAGGCTCTGTCCACTGTCAGCATCACCGGTTGCTAGGAGCCTATTTGCTCCCAGAGCCTCCAGAGGGAGAATGTAGCGGGGGCAAACATGCCATCTGCTACACAACATACAGAGACAGGCATTTTGCTGATCTCTGTACACCAAGTTAGAGTTGGTCCAAATTAGGGATCGACTGATATCGGTTTTTCGTTGCCGATATCGATATTTTGGCCATTGCATATCGGTATCGGCCGAAATTTTGAACATTTAAAGTTTTGCAAAATAAACACATTTTTTGACACAAATCTGTTACTCAACCCACCTTTGGTGGGTGGCTGGCTGGCACCCTTTGGGGGGGGGGGCTGGCTGGCACCCTGTGGTGGGTATGTGACTGGCTGGCACCCTGTAGTGGGTGGCTGGCTGGCACCCTGTGGTGGGTGGCTGGCTGGCACCCTGTGTGGTGGGTGGCTGGCTGGTACAGGTCCAGGGCCTGTGGCTGGCTAGCTGGTACAGGCAGGGCCTGTGGCTGGCTGGCTGGTAAAGTCCTCTGGGTGTGTGGGTGGCTGGCTGGTACCGGGTGGGTGTATGTATGTATGTGGCGGCTGTGTTAAACACACTGTGTGCACTGTACGTTCACTGTCCCGAGACTCCCCGACTTCAGACGAGGCTGAAGTAGGGCGGCCTAAGAAGGTAGAATCTTTCCCAGTGCGAGGAGGCATGTGGCGCAACATACGCACTGACGTCACAACAATATCAGTAACCTCCGGGGCCGATTCCGATATATCGGGGAAAGTGCATATCGGCCCTCGATATATCGGCCTTGACGATAATCGGTCGATCCCTAGTCCTAATTCCTCAAGTTTTATTATCTATGAACTGGAGATCATTTGTTTTGAATTTAGTGCAGCCATAGAATCACTTCGTAAAAGTTGCGGTATTAAGAACTACCTGAATCTGTTGCACATTTTAATAAAGCTACCGAAACTGGCAGGAGGGGTTTCATGATATCGGCCACAGGACTTTTTAAGCTTTCTTGAATTACCCCTTACTGTGTCTAGATACCTACCCATTTAAAGAGTGTGATGAGCATGAACCCAATTCATCAAGCTGTGATCGCACTCACAGTAAGCTATAGTTTCCAATTATCACTTGAGTGTCACTTTGGCATACCTTTGCAGGGAGCCCGAAACTGCAAAGTGCTCTATAATGAAATTAACAGATAATATATTCAGCGCAAACTTATATGCAATCAATTCCTAAAATGAATAGCAACTGTACACTTGAGGCCAATATAACAACACCCCAAAAAATCAATATGTAACACAATAGTGCAGTGCTAAAAGGTAAATTTGTAGCAAAGAATTCATAGACACCGGGCACACAGACCCCGAATGGTGCAAGAAATGTGCATCAAATGTGTGCAGCCTCCACCACATACACTTCTAGCCACTCACCTCAATAATTGGACACCTGAATTAACTGGTAGGTCAAAAATGAATGCCCACAAAGGGTAATAATCCTTGAGATGTAGCAAGAGATGTTCTCCTTATCCAGTACCCACTGCCGAAGTCCCTTGGACGTACCGCGTATGGGGAGGAGCCTCATGACGTGACCCGCGGCCATCTCTTTGGCTATAGACTCTGCCCACTGCTTGCTGTCAGTCATTGTTCTTGGTTTGTTCTGGCACACAGACTCCGAATGGTGCAAGAAATGTGCATCAAAAACAGCTACTCCATGGATCAATCTGTGTGCAGCCTCCACCACATATTCTTATAGCCGCTCACCTCAATAATTAGACCCCTGAATTAACAGGTAGGTCAAAAGCACATGCCCATAAAGGGTATTAATCCTTGAGATATTCTCCTTATCCAGTACCCACTGCCGAAGTCCCTGGGACGTACCGCGTATAGGAAGGAGCCTCGTGACGTCACCCGCAGCCATCTCTTTGGCTTTCAATATACTGAGCGCTCTGTACTCTGCACTTGTTAAAGTGCCAGCTTTATAAGTTTTTTATCCTTATACCGCAATAAATGTATTCTTAGCAGAGAACACTACATTTCTTTAAAAGATACAAAGTGTGTTCCAGGTCTAAAGAGAAGAAAGACACTGGAAACGGGGGATTTAAGTGTGCCAAAGAGAAATACATTCTTACAAAAGCTAAAAACAATACATTTTTAATTGGTAATACAAAAAAATACCCAAAAATGTAGTACATTAAAATCCCTGCACATATACATGTATAAATACAATCCTCATATAAAGATGTTGGATGAACTCCGAAAGAGACACGAATTAACGCATTTCGTCAACACTACAGTCTTCTTCAGGATCGGACTTCTATTTCATATAACCCTCAACAAGCCATCCACAAACCATACATACAATGAACATCCTATTATTATGAGTCTTGAGACGGCAGAGGGACCACAGGTCTAAATTTGAACGTGATGTTAAATCTGGACGTTGAAAATGTAATTGGAAATTTCGACACTAAAACAAATAATCCAGTCTCCCCAGCAGAGTGAAAACATCAGCTAACAAACACCAAACAAACCCAGTCAGGGTCTGATATAGCACAATGAAATATCCATATCCCAGTAGCAAAACCCAGATCCGGGAGTAGTCCCTCGTTCCCCCTCTCCAAGAGAAGAAATGCCAACCACTATATTTCTTTATTTATTTTTGCATACCGGGCTATCTATTCATGGAGATATCTTTAGTGCTAGTTCCAATGAGGGTCTCCCTAGTTATGCCTGTATGAGTCCCATCTGATGTGTAAATGGCCACACTCTTCTGGACTGTAGAGCTGGATAAGGAGAACATCTCTTGCTGCATCACAAGAATTAATACCCTTTATGGGAAAGCACTTTTGACCTACCTGCTAATTCAGGGGTTCAATTATTAGGTGATTGGCTATAGGTGTATGTGGTGGAGGCTGCACTTGGATTGAACCACGGAGTGGTTGTCTTTGATGAACATTTCTTGCACCATTCAGACTCTATAATGAATACACTACTTCTCTACACTTTGACAGCAAACTGACTATTGCAGGAGAAGCTTTTGTTATTACAGCACTCCTGTGAATTCTCTAATGTTTAAATTAGGGATGGACCGATATGTTTTTTTCAGGGCCGATACCGATATTTTGGTCACAATGTATCGGTATCGGCCGATATTTTGTACATTTAAAGTTTTGGAAAATAAAGACAATTTTTGACACAAATTTGGTACTGAACATGTTAATTTTTGTTTAATGCTTAATGGCTGGCACCCTGTGGTGGGTGGCTGGCACAGGGCCTGTGGGTGGCTGGCTGGTACAGGGCCTGTGGGCGGCTGGCTGGTACAGTGCCTGTGGATGGCTGGCTGTCTGGCACCCTGTCTGTGGACGGCTGGCTGTCTGGCACCCTGTCTGTGGGTGTCTGGGTGTCTGGCATCCTGTGGTGGGTGGCTGGCTGGCACAGGGGCTGTGGGTGGCTGGCTGGCACAGGGCCTGTGGATGGGGGGGCTGGCTGGCACCGGGCTGCTGTGGGTGAGTTTATGGCTGTTATACACTCCTGCAAAACTAGTCCCGACTCCAGACGAGGCTGTCCAAGGCGAGGGAGGCGGCCTAAGAAGGCAGAATGACATCACAAAAATATCGGCAATATCGGCCAGTTCCAGGGCCGATACCAATATATCGGGGAAATTGCATAATGGCCTTGCCGATAATCGGTCTATCCCTAGTTTAACTTACCTTTAATACCTAAACATAATTAGCATTAATATTACATGCTTCTCAAGCTCCCTCGTGACCCGGAATCACGAGGCACTCTAAAATGCACATTTGGACTCTAACCAGACCCTCCTTTACCTTTCTGTTGACCATTATTAAGATGGGTGGCCATTCTGGGCAATAGAAGGATGTGGGAGGTCATTGGCTGTCTACACTGCAAGGGAGTATTAAAATGTCTCTCAGAGAGCTGAGCAAAGCTCCTCTTGGATTTGAGAACTGATAGGTGTTGTGTAAGGTCACGGCCATCTTACCAAATGGGACCCAGCCCCAGCCAAGCATTAGTCTTAATTCCCGTGTGCAACCCGCCCCGGGACTTAGCAGATGGCAAGTGCCTGTTGGCCCTGTGCTGCTGTCAGGCCACTTGGGACATGGAGGAGAGCCCACAACTGCAGGAATGCCTGTCCACCTCCATGGGAACAGGCACACACACGACAGTCAAGTCTGACTCCCATCCGTGTGTGTGTTGACCGGACCCAGCCGCCAAACTTGGAAGCTGTCGTTAGCCTGGCACTGCTGTACCAAAAAATATCGCCTTATCAATCATTTGCATTTTTATTCTAGTGGGCGATTGTGTAGGCGGGGGCCCCAGTGCACTGCATTGCCCGGGGCCCTTTAATGCTCTTAAGATGGCACTGTGTAAGGTACTATTGCCCTATAAAACTGCTGCATCTCAATTTTCGAAGATTACCACCTATTCTGGGAAAGACTCCCAGCTGCTGTAAGTAGGTGGGCGTCTGATCTTTCCCCCGGGGTGAATATTATGGTTTCCTGGTACATCTTCCTTCTTATTTTCAATGCTTTTTTTCTTTTATGTTCCTCTTCTCTGTTTATTGCCTTTTCTAAGAGATGCAAAGCCTTTACATCAAGATTTCCGATACAAATGTCTTTATTCATAGAGATAATGCTCACAAGAAATGACACATTTTGTATTGACACAGTTCAATGTTCCTTGAAGCCGGCTCTACCTTTGTCATTTCTTAATGTGATTAATATCTCCAACATATACTGATATCTGATGAGCTCAGATATACGTGACATTTTTCTAAATAAAACAGTTTAAAAAATACAAGCTACTCCTTGTAATACCAGTTACTATTTCTTGGATGTATTTTTTTTTTGCATGGATCGACTGCAGGGATGGCTAGATCTGCGTAGTTACACTTAGAAAACAGAGACCAGACTATATATGATTTAAAGCGGTTGTAAACTTCCCTCTACTGTTTGTACCTATAGGTAAGCCTATAATAAGGCTTTAACATTTAATGAGCAAGATACATTAAAAACTTACATCAAAGTAAGTAAATGTAGGTGAATGGGTCCTCCGGCATCCATGTTCGGCATGGGGTCACTGCTGATGGTCTGTAATCCTTCCGGTTCCTGTCCCGCGGGAAGTGGGGTGGTGTGTCTGAAGTCAGACTGAGGCTAGGACCGCAGGGTGAGCCGCACTCGCCGTCTATGGATCTTCCGGCCTGCTGACGACGCGTTTCAGAGCATGCGCATTGCTGTGGAATACCAGCGCATGCTCCTTTTTCAAGCTAGCTTTTTTCTCTCTTTGTATCTTGCATGTCTGGAGATTTCTTCCGCTCCCCACTAGCCTGGCCCTGAGTCCATGGACTGCTTCTTTTCCCACATCAAAGACTATTAGGGCAGCCTACATGGCTACCCCACAGACTACCATTTAGTGTTAATGCTATATGCTTGCGCCACCGTGTATATACTTTTTATCTATAATAAGTCTTACCTATAGGTACTGTAAATATCTCCTAAACTTGCACCATTTAGGAGAAATTTACTGTATACTGCACCAATGACGTCATGGGCGCATGCGCTCTGAAGGAATGGCCACCCGTGCCGTTTCTTCAGAGCCCTGTGCCGTTAACAGCGCCTTCCGCACGTATGCACGGGAGTGACGTTAGGCGGTGTCGGCAGACCAGGAAGGAAGACAGGTGAAGATAAATGTGGCCTCCAGCAGGGACGATGAGGGCTTCGCTTGCAGAGAAGTGTCAAATAATGTGCTAGTATTCAATGCACACTAGCACATTATGCCTTTTCTTTGCAGGAAAAATAAAACAGATTTTACTTCCTCTTTGTTTGACAAAGTTTGGCAAGTTTGATAGTGACACAAAACACAATTTTAGAGAAGAAGCGTTTTAACCTCAGGCAACGTGGGGGGTTCTTTACTGTTAGGACTACAAGATTGTGGAATTCTCTACCACAAGAGGTGGTTTCTGCGGGAAGTATGGTGGCTTTCAAAAGACTCTTAGACGTACATCTCAAGGATCAGAACATTCAGGGGTATGAGAGATGATTACGGCCACACACACCAACACAGGTTGAACTGGATGGACTATTGTCTCCAGTTTCCAGGGAAACTTTGCAGCACCGCTATCAATTACTTACCCCACCCACTTCCCTGAAGCTCCACCCACTCTACATATCTAATCTCCGCATACTTATCAGATTATAGGGTCTACTCAATATAGAGAGAATTACAGGAAATTGAAAAAGGAATTTTAACCACTTTACCACCGGAGGATTTTGCTTTCTTACGTCCAGGCCACTTTTTGCGATTCGGCACTGTGCGAATTTAACTGACAATTGCGCGGTCATGCGACGCCGTACCCAAACGAAATTTAAGTCCTTTTTTGTTCCACAAACAGAGCTTTCTTTTGGTGGTATTTGATCACCTCTGCGATTTTTACTTTTTGCACTATAAACAAAAAAAGAGCATACATTTTGGAAAAATAACAATATTTTTCACATTTTTTTTATATGAAATTGCCCCCCAAAAAATGTAAAAATCTAATTTTTTTAAAATTTTTGGCCAATTTGTTTTCTGCTGCCTATGTTTGGTAAAAAAAATCGCAATAAGCGTATTTTGATTGGTTTGCGCAAAAGTTATTGCGTTTACTAAGGGAAAGATTTTTGTCATTTTTGGTGTTTTTTTTTTTTTAACGAGTAATGGCGGCGATCTTCGATTTTTTTTGCGGGACTGTGACATTGCGGTGGACAGATCGGACCCTTGACTGACATTTTTGACACTTTTGGGGGTACCAGTGACATTACTACAGTAATCGGTGCTATAAATGTGCACTGTTACTGTAAAAATGACACTGGCAAGGAAGGGATTAATTTTATTGGAGAGGGAGGGGTTAATGTATGCCTGGTGCATACTAACGTGTATGGGGGGAGGTGACTGAGTGACACAGGGACAGATCGTAGGTCTACGTCGCTGGACGATAACTAACCACTTTGCCGCAGTAGAGCTCGAGTGAGCGGTGGGCAAGTGGTTAAACTTGAGGCCAAAGTAGCAGAGTTGGAATAATTCTCCCATTCAGCTGCACTACTTCTGCCTAAAGTTTAAAATTCTCATCACAATTCCCTGCAATTCTAAAGTGTCAAATGTGCTCAGGTGTGACCATACAAAAAATGTAATATATAAATATAAATAAAGTGCAAAGTGTAAATAAGTACATTGCCGGGACAATGTAAATTACCCGGGACAGGCTCCTATTTGCCGGGACTGTCCCGGCAAAAACGGGACAGTTGGCAAGCATGCATGGGCCTCTGGTTTGTACTTGCCCCCACTGGGCTGAAAGTTGCCAGTCAGCCCCTGAGTACACTTATACTCCCAGGCAAATTATCTGTAACAATTATGAATTCAATTTGTTCAATCACTTCCTTTTAATATGAGAAAGTAATAGGAATGAACTGTCTCAGCATTTACGTAACAGAAGCAGGTAATATTCGGCAATGCCTAAAATCCTGGCTATAGATATCTTTTATTCTTATTATTGTAAAAACTAGAGCTTTAATTCTAGTATATGGTGAGGACAGCTGGATAGCTCTAGCCTAGTTACTCTTATGAAGAACACTGGAGGAACTAAATACATAAAGACAATATCAGTGTATAAAGCTCTAGTTGGTGTCCATATACTGGCAGTGTGCAGCTGTATGCCGGGAGCTCTGCTTACTTACACTGGGGAATTCTATACTAGTAACCTGGCAGAATGAGCTCTATCTAATTACAGCAGGAGGAACCTGGCTATTGATCCATGTCAGAGATCAATTCATTTGCAATACAAGATGGTGTGAGCTGAATGGGTGAGCTGCCTAGCAAAGCCGGGAAGTAAACAATGCAGCATATTTTATTAATAGAAGAATACTCCAAATAAAACAAAGTTCTGAGCTAAGTAAACTGTAAATGTAGCCATTACCTCTGTGTGGATTGTAGTCTTACATGGATCAATGAGAAGGGGATGAAAGCAAACCTGTATTTTTCATTAAATAGGTAAAATTTGCGCAGGACTGGGCAGACACCCGCTCTTCTCCTTGGCATGTAGTAGCACTCAGAATTGTGCAGGTAGAGTACAAGTTGAGCTGCACTTATAGCCAAAATCCCAGCCATTCCCTACCCCAACCATTCCCTACCCCAGGAGGGCTCAACATTTTAAGTCCTGAGCTTCTAGCTAGAGTTACTCACCACCAGTTGCCCCACCTAACCCCTACTCTACTGCCTATTTCTGCCCTAAAACACACCCTTGTAATTATGTCATGAAAGGACACTGGTAAATGTTTTATGCAGAAGTTACAATAATACATTTTATGTTTCAATGTTTTTATTGAAGTTTTGGAAAGAAAGTTTTAACAGTGCACAAGGAGCCAACATGGCTCAATTACTTCTTATGTATACAGTAAATATCTCAGAAAACAGGAGATACAATGGTGCCAATGCAAAATAAAACACAAAATCAAAAATGAGTAGTCAATAAGACTGTAACCTAAAATGTAAACTGAAGTTAGGCATCCAACCATCAGTGTGGAAGCATAGCGACACATGGACAGACAGTGCCCCCGCCATTACACACCACAGGACCGACGGTCCGGGTCCGACCCCCCAATGGCGCCCCTACGGGAACTTACTGCGCCCTTCTGGGGGGGACGACCCCCAACCCCGGCCCCAATACCAAGCCCTCCACTAGTGGGGGGCACAGCCTGTCGTCCGTGCACTGTCAGAAAATACCAGGAAAAAAGAGAAAAAGAAAAAGAAAGAAAGAGAAGAAGAAAAAAAAAAAAAGGAAGGGGGGGGATCAGACTGGGGGAAAAGGAGGAAACAGCGGGGGAGGGCAGCAGGAATGGAAGAGTGAGAGAAAGGGAAGAAACATCAGCGGCTATTGAAAAAGTAGAGGGTCGAGGGTCGACACCCAGGCCCCGTCCACCCCACCGGGGGAAATTGCCCCAGCAACAACTCGTCCAAGGCTATGAGGGGCCCGCCAGGTACCTTATCCAGGGGTCCCAAGTTTTATCAAACATTCGCATCCTATCATTCAAAATTGCCACCATCCGTTCGTTTAACATGATCCAGGTCAGTTTGGCTTTCAAGAGCTCAAATGGCACCACGGGGGTTCGCCACGAGCGGGCTATGGCTATTTTAGCGGCTAAGAACACAAAGGCAATGAGGCGCTTAGCGGGTTTAGTTGCCCCTTCCACTGGTTTACCCAAAAGGGCATTTTGGGGGTCCTTCGTCAAGTTGACTTGAGTCAAGGAGTAAACAAAATTGTAGACTCGGATCCAGAAGCGGCGGACTTTCGGGCAAGTCCACCACGTGTGGAGCACCGTGCCCGCCTGGCCACATCCCCGAAAGCAATTGGGGGATGCAGTGCTCACCGCCGCTGCCAGCCTGACCGGAACCATGTACCAACGCAAAAACACCTTAAAGTTTGCTTCTATCAGGGAAGTATTAAGTATGGATCTAGAGTTAAACTGTGCTAAAGTATTCCATTCCGCCCTGTCCAGAGACTCTCCCAGATCCTCCTCCCAGCGTAACATGTATGGTAGTTTACTGTCATCACCGTGGAGTATATTATAAATCGTAGATATGTAGCTGTTTTGTTTATCTAGTGTGCGGCAAAGATACTCCATTGGTGTGGAGGTAGTGATATCGCTCTTACGCCTAAGGGAGGCTGCAAAATGGGAGATCTGGGCGTAGCGAAAGTACTCCCCCTCAGGGAGGGAATACTTCTCCTGCAGTTCGGACCTGGTAAATAGTCCCCGGTGGTCGCATAAATCTGCCAACCTGAGAAGCCCCTTGTTCGTCCACCAGTCAAACATTGCCGGGGTTAGACCCGGCGGAAACAAAGGGTTGCCCAATAGGGGTGCTAGCGGAGCATGGAGGGACTTAAAGGAGTGCCTGCCCGACAGCCTATCCCAAACCCCCAGGGAGAGGGAGAGGGCGGGACAGAGCACCCCGGGTCTGTCCCTAGCTCTTAACCACAGCGCGTGGTGGACCGGAACCCCCAAGTGGGCCGCTTCCATGTGCATCCAAATCGGGAGAGGGTCCCGGGAGTGGAAGCGTACCAGTTGGGCCAACTGAGCTGCATGGTAATATTTGCTCAGTTCCGGGACCCCTAGTCCCCCTCTGAGTTTAGGGGTAAAAAGAGTCCGCCTATAGTGTTGAGCGAACACGGACTGTATTATTCGTGTTCGTACCGAATAATTGGATTTTTTGTACCCGAACACGGACACGGACACTTTACTGTATGTTCGGGTAAAAATCCGTGTTCGGTCGTTTTATTTCCGGGTTTTGCATGCTTTGGCGCTCTTTTCATGGCGGGCTTTCAACAGCCAATCAACAATCGTTTAACTGGTGTGCCTTAAGCCATCCCAGCCATGCCTGCAAATGTCTCAGTAGCTGTGATTGGCCGTCTGAAGCATGTGACCAAGTCTTTATAAGTTCGAGGCAGCCGCAGCGGCGTCATTATGCTGCTTAGATTCAGGGACAGAGCACACATCAACGTGCTGGCTGCTGATTAGGGAAAGATAGGCAGGAAAAAACCATTTGTGTCCGGATAGAATTGAGGGACAGGTCGGAGTGTTTAGGCAGGGCGAGTTGTAGGCATTTTAGGGATAGAGTCTGCTGAATTATATAGGGTCAGTGTCTTCTACAAACTACAATCGATATTGCTGTGTGGGGGGTGGGGTCTGCACTCAATCCTGATCTACGATCTCTTCTCAATCCTGTTAGGGACAGAGTCTGCTGAATTTTAGGGAAACTGTGTTCTACAAACTACAATCGATATTGCTGTGTGGGGGGTGGGGTGAATCTGCACTCAATCCTGATCTACGATCTCTTCTCAATCCTGTTAGGGACAGAGTCTGCTGAATTTTAGGGAAACTGTGTTCTACAAACTACAATCGATATTGCTGTGTGGGGGGTGGGGTGAATCTGCACTCAATCCTGATCTACGATCTCTTCTCAATCCTGTTAGGGACAGAGTCTGCTGAATTTTAGGGAAACTGTGTTCTACAAACTACAATCGATATTGCTGTGTGGTGTGGGATTGGAGATAGGCAGGTGTCAGTGATCCACATCCATTTTTCTGTGTGTGAGCTGCAGTGAACACAATCTTTTTGGGCTGCAGTGAACACAATCTTTTTGGGCTGCAGTGAACACAATCTTTTTGGGCTGCAGTGAACACAATCTTTTTGGGCTGCAGTGAACACAATCTTTTTGGGCTGCAGTGAACACAATCTTTTTGGGGTGCAGTGAACAAAATCTTTTTGGGGTGCAGTGAACACAATCCTTTTTGGTGTGCAGTGAACACAATCTTTGTGGGGTGCAGTGAACAAAATCCTTTG
Organism: Pelophylax lessonae; assembly: GCF_965119305.1. Classification (NCBI taxonomy): domain Eukaryota; kingdom Metazoa; phylum Chordata; class Amphibia; order Anura; family Ranidae; genus Pelophylax; species Pelophylax lessonae. Next base: position 279,435,384 of record NC_138774.1, on the reverse strand, counting down.
TGGGGTGCAGTGAACACAATCTTTTTGGGGTGCAGTGAACAAAATCCTTTTTGGGGTGCAGTGAACAACATCCTTTTTGGGGTGCAGTGAACACAATCTTTTTGGGGTGCAGTGAACAAAATCCTTTGTGGGGTGCAGTGAACACAATCTTTTTGGGGTGCAGTGAACACAATCTTTTTGGGGTGGAGTGAACAACATCCTTTTTGGGGTGCAGTGAACAAAATCCTTTTTGGGGTGCAGTGAACAAAATCATTTTTGGGGTGCAGTGAACACAATCTTTTTGGGGTGCAGTGAACACAATCTTTGTGGGGTGCAGTGAACACAATCTTTTTGGGGTGGAGTGAACAACATCCTTTTTGGGGTGCAGTGAACAAAATCCTTTTACGGGTGCAGTGAACAACATCCTTTTTGGGGTGCAGTGAACACAATCTTTTTGGGGTGCAGTGAACACAATCTTTGTGGGGTACAGTGAACAGAATCTTTGTGGGGTGCAGTGAACACAATCTTTGGGGGGTACAGTGAACACAATCTTTGTGAGGTGCAGTGAACACAATCTTTGTGGGGTGCAGTGAACACAATCATTGTGGGGTGCAGTGAACTCAATCTTTGTGGGGTACAGTGAACACAATCTCATACTGAAGGTTTGAGGGTGCTGCCTGTTCCATACTCCCCCTACTCCTCATCTAGCCTTTTAGGGGTACAAACAATAGTAATTGGGGCCTAGTGTGGTTGTGTACGTGTGATATACATACACTTTTTTGGGATCATATTTTCTATTCCGCTATTTAATCAAAAACCTTTGGGGATCAGTTAAATTGGGGGATAGTCTGTGTTGGTACGTGTGAGAGAGATCCACCTTTCCAAGTTGTTGGGGTTCATCTCATACTTCTGAAGGTTTGAGGGTGCTGCCTGTTCCATACTCCCCCCTACTCCTAGCCTTTTAGGGGTACAAACAATAGTAATTGGGGCCTAGTGTGGTTGTGTACGTGTGATATACATACACTTTTTTGGGATCATATTTTCTATTCCGCTATTTAATCAAAAACCTCTGGGGATCAGTTAAATTGGGGGATAGTCTGTGTTGGTACGTGTGAGAGAGATCCACCTTTCCAAGTTGTTGGGGTTCATCTCATACTTCTGAAGGTTTGAGGGTGCTGCCTGTTCCATACTCCCCCCTACTCCTAGCCTTTTAGGGGTACAAACAATAGTAATTGGGGCCTAGTGTGGTTGTGTACGTGTGATATACATACACTTTTTTGGGATCATATTTTCTATTCCGCTATTTAATCAAAAACCTCTGGGGATCAGTTAAATTGGGGGATAGTCTGTGTTGGTACGTGTGAGAGAGATCCACCTTTCCAAGTTGTTGGGGTTCATCTCATACTTCTGAAGGTTTGAGGGTGCTGCCTGTTCCATACTCCCCCTACTCCTAGCCTTTTAGGGGTACAAACAATAGTAATTGGGGCCTAGTGTGGTTGTGTACGTGTGATATACATACACTTTTTTGGGATCATATTTTCTATTCCGCTATTTAATCAAAAACCTCTGGGGATCAGTTAAATTGGGGGATAGTCTGTGTTGGTACGTGTGAGAGAGATCCACCTTTCCAAGTTGTTGGGGTTCATCTCATACTTCTGAAGGTTTGAGGGTGCTGCCTGTTCCATACTCCCCCCTACTCCTAGCCTTTTAGGGGTACAAACAATAGTAATTGGGGCCTAGTGTGGTTGTGTACGTGTGATATACATACACTTTTTTGGGATCATATTTTCTATTCCGCTATTTAATCAAAAATCTCTGGGGATCAGTTAAATTGGGGGATAGTCTGTGTTGGTACGTGTGAGAGAGATCCACCTTTCCAAGTTGTTGGGGTTCATCTCATACTTCTGAAGGTTTGAGGGTGCTGCCTGTTCCATACTCCCCCCTACTCCTAGCCTTTTAGGGGTACAAACAATAGTAATTGGGGCCTAGTGTGGTTGTGTACGTGTGATATACATACACTTTTTTGGGATCATATTTTCTATTCCGCTATTTAATCAAAAACCTCTGGGGATCAGTTAAATTGGGGGATAGTCTGTGTTGGTACGTGTGAGAGAGATCCACCTTTCCAAGTTGTTGGGGTTCATCTCATACTTCTGAAGGTTTGAGGGTGCTGCCTGTTCCATACTCCCCCCTACTCCTAGCCTTTTAGGGGTACAAACAATAGTAATTGGGGCCTAGTGTGGTTGTGTACGTGTGATATACATACACTTTTTTGGGATCATATTTTCTATTCCGCTATTTAATCAAAAACCTCTGGGGATCAGTTAAATTGGGGGATAGTCTGTGTTGGTACGTGTGAGAGAGATCCACCTTTCCAAGTTGTTGGGGTTCATCTCATACTTCTGAAGGTTTGAGGGTGCTGCCTGTTCCATACTCCCCCCTACTCCTAGCCTTTTAGGGGTACAAACAATAGTAATTGGGGCCTAGTGTGGTTGTGTACGTGTGATATACATACACTTTTTTGGGATCATATTTTCTATTCCGCTATTTAATCAAAAACCTCTGGGGATCAGTTAAATTGGGGGATAGTCTGTGTTGGTACGTGTGAGAGAGATCCACCTTTCCAAGTTGTTGGGGTTCATCTCATACTTCTGAAGGTTTGAGGGTGCTGCCTGTTCCATACTCCCCCCTACTCCTAGCCTTTTAGGGGTACAAACAATAGTAATTGGGGCCTAGTGTGGTTGTGTACGTGTGATATACATACACTTTTTTGGGATCATATTTTCTATTCCGCTATTTAATCAAAAACCTTTGGGGATCAGTTAAATTGGGGGATAGTCTGTGTTGGTACGTGTGAGAGAGATCCACCTTTCCAAGTTGTTGGGGTTCATCTCATACTTCTGAAGGTTTGAGGGTGCTGCCTGTTCCATACTCCCCCTACTCCTAGCCTTTTAGGGGTACAAACAATAGTAATTGGGGCCTAGTGTGGTTGTGTACGTGTGATATACATACACTTTTTTGGGATCATATTTTCTATTCCGCTATTTAATCAAAAACCTCTGGGGATCAGTTAAATTGGGGGATAGTCTGTGTTGGTACGTGTGAGAGAGATCCACCTTTCCAAGTTGTTGGGGTTCATCTCATACTTCTGAAGGTTTGAGGGTGCTGCCTGTTCCATACTCCCCCTACTCCTAGCCTTTTAGGGGTACAAACAATAGTAATTGGGGCCTAGTGTGGTTGTGTACGTGTGATATACATACACTTTTTTGGGATCATATTTTCTATTCCGCTATTTAATCAAAAACCTCTGGGGATCAGTTAAATTGGGGGATAGTCTGTGTTGGTACGTGTGAGAGAGATCCACCTTTCCAAGTTGTTGGGGTTCATCTCATACTTCTGAAGGTTTGAGGGTGCTGCCTGTTCCATACTCCCCCCTACTCCTAGCCTTTTAGGGGTACAAACAATAGTAATTGGGGCCTAGTGTGGTTGTGTACGTGTGATATACATACACTTTTTTGGGATCATATTTTCTATTCCGCTATTTAATCAAAAACCTCTGGGGATCAGTTAAATTGGGGGATAGTCTGTGTTGGTACGTGTGAGAGAGATCCACCTTTCCAAGTTGTTGGGGTTCATCTCATACTTCTGAAGGTTTGAGGGTGCTGCCTGTTCCATACTCCCCCCTACTCCTAGCCTTTTAGGGGTACAAACAATAGTAATTGGGGCCTAGTGTGGTTGTGTACGTGTGATATACATACACTTTTTTGGGATCATATTTTCTATTCCGCTATTTAATCAAAAACCTCTGGGGATCAGTTAAATTGGGGGATAGTCTGTGTTGGTACGTGTGAGAGAGATCCACCTTTCCAAGTTGTTGGGGTTCATCTCATACTTCTGAAGGTTTGAGGGTGCTGCCTGTTCCATACTCCCCCCTACTCCTAGCCTTTTAGGGGTACAAACAATAGTAATTGGGGCCTAGTGTGGTTGTGTACGTGTGATATACATACACTTTTTTGGGATCATATTTTCTATTCCGCTATTTAATCAAAAACCTCTGGGGATCATTTAAATTGGGGGATAGTCTGTGTTGGTACGTGTGAGAGAGATCCACCTTTCCAAGTTGTTGGGGTTCATCTCATACTTCTGAAGGTTTGAGGGTGCTGCCTGTTCCATACTCCCCCCTACTCCTAGCCTTTTAGGGGTACAAACAATAGTAATTGGGGCCTAGTGTGGTTGTGTACGTGTGATATACATACACTTTTTTGGGATCATATTTTCTATTCCGCTATTTAATCAAAAACCTTTGGGGATCAGTTAAATTGGGGGATAGTCTGTGTTGGTACGTGTGAGAGAGATCCACCTTTCCAAGTTGTTGGGGTTCATCTCATACTTCTGAAGGTTTGAGGGTGCTGCCTGTTCCATACTCCCCCTACTCCTCATCTAGCCTTTTAGGGGTACAAACAATAGTAATTGGGGCCTAGTGTGGTTGTGTACGTGCGAGATACATACACTTTTTTTGATCATATTTCCTATTCCGCTATTCAATAAAAACCTTTGAGGATCAATTGAATTGCGGGATAGTCTGTGTCGGTACGTGTGAGAGAGATCCACCTTTCCAAGTTGTTGGGGTTCATCTCATACTTCTGAAGGTTTGAGGGTGCTGCCTGTTCCATACCCCCCCTACTCCTCATCTAGCCTTTTAGGGGTACAAACAATAGTAATTGGGGCCTAGTGTGGTTGTGTACGTGCGAGATACATACACTTTTTTTGATCATATTTCCTATTCCGCTATTCAATAAAAACCTTTGAGGATCAATTGAATTGCGGGATAGTCTGTGTCGGTACGTGTGAGAGAGATCCACCTTTCCAAGTTGTTGGGGTTCATCTCATACTTCTGAAGGTTTGAGGGTGCTGCCTGTTCCATACCCCCCCTACTCCTCATCTAGCCTTTTAGGGGTACAAACAATAGTAATTGGGGCCTAGTGTGGTTGTGTACGTGCGAGATACATACACTTTTTTTGATCATATTTCCTATTCCGCTATTCAATAAAAACCTTTGGGGATCAATTAAATTGCGGGATAGTCTGTGTCGGTACGTGTGAGATCCACCTTTCCAAGTTTTTGGGGTTCATCTCATACTTCTGAAGCTTTGAGGGTGCTGCCTGTTCCATACTCCTCCTCCTCCTCATCCATCCTTTTAGGTGTACAAACAATAGTAATTGGGGCCTAGTGTGCTTCTGTACGTGTGAGATACATACACATTTTTTGATCATATTTCCTATTCCGCTATTCAATAAAAACCTTTGGGGATCAATTAAATTGCGGAATAGTCTGTGTCGGTACGTGTGAGATCCACCTTTCCAAGTTTTTGGGGTTCATCTCATACTTCTGAAGCTTTGAGGGTGCTGCCTGTTCCATACTCCTCCTCCTCCTCATCCATCCTTTTAGGTGTACAAACAATAGTAATTGGGGCCTAGTGTGTTTCTGTACGTGCGAGATACATACACTTTTTTTGATCATATTTCCTATTCCGCTATTCAATAAAAACCTTTGGGGATCAATTGAATTGCGGGATAGTCTGTGTCGGTACGTGTGAGAGAGATCCACCTTTCCAAGTTGTTGGGGTTCATCTCATACTTCTGAAGGTTTGAGGGTGCTGCCTGTTCCATACCCCCCCTACTCCTCATCTAGCCTTTTAGGGGTACAAACAATAGTAATTGGGGCCTAGTGTGGTTGTGTACGTGCGAGATACATACACTTTTTTTGATCATATTTCCTATTCCGCTATTCAATAAAAACCTTTGAGGATCAATTGAATTGCGGGATAGTCTGTGTCGGTACGTGTGAGAGAGATCCACCTTTCCAAGTTGTTGGGGTTCATCTCATACTTCTGAAGCTTTGAGGGTGCTGCCTGTTCCATACTCCTCCTCCTCCTCATCCATCCTTTTAGGTGTACAAACAATAGTAATTGGGGCCTAGTGTGCTTCTGTACGTGTGAGATACATACACATTTTTTGATCATATTTCCTATTCCGCTATTCAATAAAAACCTTTGGGGATCAATTAAATTGCGGAATAGTCTGTGTCGGTACGTGTGAGATCCACCTTTCCAAGTTTTTGGGGTTCATCTCATACTTCTGAAGCTTTGAGGGTGCTGCCTGTTCCATACTCCTCCTCCTCCTCATCCATCCTTTTAGGTGTACAAACAATAGTAATTGGGGCCTAGTGTGTTTCTGTACGTGCGAGATACATACACTTTTTTTGATCATATTTCCTATTCCGCTATTCAATAAAAACCTTTGGGGATCAATTAAATTGCGGGATAGTCTGTGTCGGTACGTGTGAGATCCACCTTTCCAAGTTTTTGGGGTTCATCTCATACTTCTGAAGCTTTGAGGGTGCTGCCTGTTCCATACTCCTCCTCCTCCTCATCCATCCTTTTAGGTGTACAAACAATAGTAATTGGGGCCTAGTGTGCTTCTGTACGTGTGAGATACATACACATTTTTTGATCATATTTCCTATTCCGCTATTCAATAAAAACCTTTGGGGATCAATTAAATTGCGGAATAGTCTGTGTCGGTACGTGTGAGATCCACCTTTCCAAGTTTTTGGGGTTCATCTCATACTTCTGAAGCTTTGAGGGTGCTGCCTGTTCCATACTCCTCCTCCTCCTCATCCATCCTTTTAGGTGTACAAACAATAGTAATTGGGGCCTAGTGTGTTTCTGTACGTGTGAGATACATACACTTTTTTTGATCATATTTCCTATTCCGCTATTCAATAAAAACCTTTGGGGATCAATTGAATTGCGGGATAGTCTGTGTCGGTACGTGTGAGAGAGATCCACCTTTCCAAGTTGTTGGGGTTCATCTCATACTTCTGAAGGTTTGAGGGTGCTGCCTGTTCCATACCCCCCCTACTCCTCATCTAGCCTTTTAGGGGTACAAACAATAGTAATTGGGGCCTAGTGTGGTTGTGTACGTGCGAGATACATACACTTTTTTTGATCATATTTCCTATTCCGCTATTCAATAAAAACCTTTGAGGATCAATTGAATTGCGGGATAGTCTGTGTCGGTACGTGTGAGAGAGATCCACCTTTCCAAGTTGTTGGGGTTCATCTCATACTTCTGAAGCTTTGAGGGTGCTGCCTGTTCCATACTCCTCCTCCTCCTCATCCATCCTTTTAGGTGTACAAACAATAGTAATTGGGGCCTAGTGTGCTTCTGTACGTGTGAGATACATACACATTTTTTGATCATATTTCCTATTCCGCTATTCAATAAAAACCTTTGGGGATCAATTAAATTGCGGAATAGTCTGTGTCGGTACGTGTGAGATCCACCTTTCCAAGTTTTTGGGGTTCATCTCATACTTCTGAAGCTTTGAGGGTGCTGCCTGTTCCATACTCCTCCTCCTCCTCATCCATCCTTTTAGGTGTACAAACAATAGTAATTGGGGCCTAGTGTGTTTCTGTACGTGCGAGATACATACACTTTTTTTGATCATATTTCCTATTCCGCTATTCAATAAAAACCTTTGGGGATCAATTGAATTGCGGGATAGTCTGTGTCGGTACGTGTGAGAGAGATCCACCTTTCCAAGTTGTTGGGGTTCATCTCATACTTCTGAAGGTTTGAGGGTGCTGCCTGTTCCATACCCCCCCTACTCCTCATCTAGCCTTTTAGGGGTACAAACAATAGTAATTGGGGCCTAGTGTGGTTGTGTACGTGCGAGATACATACACTTTTTTTGATCATATTTCCTATTCCGCTATTCAATAAAAACCTTTGAGGATCAATTGAATTGCGGGATAGTCTGTGTCGGTACGTGTGAGAGAGATCCACCTTTCCAAGTTGTTGGGGTTCATCTCATACTTCTGAAGGTTTGAGGGTGCTGCCTGTTCCATACTCCCCCTACTCCTCATCTAGCCTTTTAGGGGTACAAACAATAGTAATTGGGGCCTAGTGTGGTTGTGTACGTGTGATATACATACACTTTTTTTGGATCATATTTTCTATTCCGCTATTCAATAAAAACCTTTCTAGGGCAAGATCTTAAATTACAGAAATATGAGGAGACCGTCAAATAAGGGCCGTGGCCTGGGTCGTGGTGCTGCTGGTAGAGCTCCTGTTGCAAGGAGAGGACATGGTCGATCTGTGCCAGCTACACGCACAAGTGAAACACCTTCCTCAAGTGTGAGTAGGCGACAGAACCTGCATCAGTATTTGGTAGGGCATCAAACGCCCCTAGAAGTGATGAGGCCAGAACAAGTTGAGGCGATAGTAGATTGGTTTGCTGCTGACAGTGCCTCCAGTTCCTTCACATTGTCTCCCACCCAGTCTACTGCAGAAAGGTCAGAGTTGGCACCTGCAGCCAATGTCCAACCGTCTTTCACCTCACCCCCTTGCAAATCAGGCCAGCAGTCTGAGCCCCAAGCCATACAGCAGTCTCTTATTCTTTTTGAGGACTCTGTCAGCAGGGTTTCCCAGGGCCATCCACCTAGCCCTGCCCCAGAAGTGGAAGAGATTGAGTGCAGCGATGCCCAACCACTTATTCCTCAAGATGAGTACATGCAAGGATCATCGCAGCACGTCTCCGATGATGACGAAACGCAGGTGCCAACTGCTGCGGCGTTCAGCATTGTGGAGACCGACAAGGAGGGCAGGGGTGAAGACTGGGTGGAAGATGATGTGGAGGACGATGAGGTCCTCGACCCCACATGGAATGAACGTCATGCAGGTGAACTGAGTAGTTTGGAGGAAGAGGCGGTGGTCGCACAGAGCCACCAGCACAGCAGAAGAGGGAGCAGGGTGCAGAAGCGGAGCGGCCGTGCCCTAGACACTACGCCCGCTACTGCCCAACGCAGCAAGGGAACGAGCGCACCAAAGTCAGCTCAAAGGAGTTCTCTAGCGTGGAAGTTCTTTAGAAAATGTGCTGATGACAGGACACGAGTGGTTTGCACCCTGTGCAATCAGAGCTTGAAGCGAGGCATGAACCTTCTCAACCTGAGCACAACCTGCATGATCAGGCATCTAAGTGCAAAGCACGAGCTGCAGTGGAGTACACACCTTCAAAACCAAGAAACGTCTCTGGCTCATCCTGCTTCCTCTTCTGCTGCAGTCTCGGCCGCTCCAGCCACATCTGTAGTGATACCGGCACCTGCCACCCCGCAAACAGACGATCTGTCAGCAACACCACCACCTGGGTCACCAACAACCATCTCCACAATGTCCCGTGGAAGCGTTCAGCTTTCCATCTCCCAAACACTTGAGAGGAAGAGGAAGTACCCCCCTACCCACCCGCGATCCCTGGCCCTGAATGCCAGCATTTCAAAATTATTGGCCTTTGAAATGCTGTCATTCCGTCTGGTGGAGACGCACAGTTTTAAAAACCTTATGTCGGTGGCTGTCCCACAGTACGTCGTGCCCAGCCGCCACTACTTTTCCAGGCAAGCCATCCCTTCCCTGCACAACCATGTGGGGGAAAAAATCAGGTGTGCACTGCGCAACGCCATCTGTGCCAAGGTCCACCTAACTACGGATACGTGGACCAGTAAGCACGGTCAGGGGCGTTATATCTCCCTAACGGCACACTGGGTAAATGCAGTGGCGGATGGGCCTGAGGCGGATAGCAATTTGGCGCATGTCCTTCCACCACCGAGGATTGCAGGGCGCTTCAGTTTGCCTCCTGTTCCTAACTCCTCCTACTCCGCTTCCTCATCCTCTACCGCCTCCTCATCCGGACAGCGTAACACCTTCACCACCAACTTCAGCACGGCCAGGGGTAAACGACAGCAGGCAGTTTTACAACTTGCCTGTTTGGGGGACAAACCACACACCGCGCAGGAGTTGTGGAGGAGCATGGAACAGCAGACAAATGAGTGGTTGCTGCCAGCGAGCCTCAAGCCCGGCCTGGTGGTGTGCGATAACGGGCGAAATCTCATAGCAGCTCTGGGCCTAGCCGGTTTGACGCACATCCCTTGCCTGGCGCATGTGCTGAATTTGGTGGTGCAGAGGTTCCTTAAAAACTACCCCGATATGTCAGAGCTGCTGCAGAAAGTGCGGGCCGTTTGTGCGCACTTTCGGCGTTCTCACCCTGCTGCTGCTCGCCTGGCAGCGCTGCAGCGTAACTTCGGCCTTCCCGCTCACCGCCTCATATGTGACGTGCCCACAAGGTGGAACTCCACCTTGCACATGCTGGAAAGACTGTGCGAGCAGCAGCAGGCCATAGTGGAGTTTCAGCTGCAGCACGCACGCGTGAGTCGCTCTGCGGAACAGCACCACTTCACCACCAATAACTGGGCCTCCATGCGAGACCTGTGTGCCTTGTTGCGCTGTTTTGAGTACTCCACCAACATGGCCAGTGGCAATGACGCCGTTCTCAGCTTAACTATCCCACTTCTATGCCTCCTTGAAAAAACAATTCGGGCGATGATGGAAGAGGATGTGGCACAGGATGAGGAGGAGGAGGAGGATGAAGAGGTAACATTTCCAAGGCTTTCAGGGCAGTCATTCGCAAGGGGCTCCGAGGGTGGGTTCCTGCACACGCAAACGCCAGGGACGCAATTGTCCAGCAGGGGCACAGTTCTGGAGGATGAGGAGGATGAGGAGGAGGAGGAGCTGGAGGAGGAGATGGAACCATGTTCACAGCAGGGTGGCACCCAGGCCAGCTCATGGCCATCACTGGTGCGTGGCTGGGGGGATACAGAGGACACGGACCATACACCTCCCACAGAGGACAGCCTTTCGTCGCCTCTGGGCAGCCTGGCACACATGAGCGATTACATGCTGCAGTGTCTCCACAACGACCGCCGAGTTGCCCACATTCTAACTTGTGCTGATTACTGGGTGGCCACGCTGCTGGATCCCCGTTACAAGGACAACGTACCGTCCTTAATTCACTCACTGGAGCGCGATCGCAAGATGCGCGAGTACAAGCGCACGCTGGTAGACGCCATGCTGCTGGCATTCCCATCTGACAGCGGGGCCACAGTGGAAGCACAAGGCAGAGGAGGAGGAGGAGGAGGTCGCCAACGCAACCAGGGCACCGCCAGCACCTCAGAAGGCAGGGTTAGCATGGCCGAAATGTGGAAAAGCTTTGTCAGCACGCCACAACAAACAGCAGCACCAGCAGCTCAGATGGAACGTCTTAGCAGGAGGCAGCATTTTACCAACATGGTGGAGCAGTATGTGTGCACACGCCTACATGTAGTGAATGACGGGTCTGCCCCCTTCAACTTCTGGGTCTCCAAATTGGGCACATGGCCTGAGCTTGCCCTTTACGCCTTGGAGGTGCTGGCGTGCCCTGCAGCCAGTGTATTATCTGAACGGGTATTTAGCACGGCTGGGGGCGTTATAACAGACAAGCGCAGCCGCCTGTCCAGAGACAATGTGGACAAGCTCACGTTCATTAAAATGAACCAGGCATGGATCCCACGGGACTTTTCCGTACCTTATGCAGAATAGCAATGGATACCGACCTTACCCACCCATTGTTCCATTTTTGCTCTTTCTCACTCTTTTGGGGTGTACCCTCATTTAAAATTTGTGAAAAGAAGCAGTGTTGGCTACCTCGTCCTCCTCCTCAGGGCCAGATTAATGTAGGGTCTATTGGAGCTGCAGCTCCAGGCCCCTACCTTTTATATAGGCCCCGGGTTGGCCATATTCACTGTTACCGCTCTTCTGTCACTTGTAAACACAGAAGTCTGGCTTCTATGCTCGCTTCCCCAGGCAGCACCCTCAGAACCTCCCCACACAGCGTGAAGGCCGGACAAGGAGGGACAGTTGGCGATGCATGGATGTGTTTATGGGCTTCAGAGACAGCATCCCATGTTGAATTAGGCATGCATGGCTGCACCCTTCCTCCTCTGGGTGCATGGCAAGGCACGGCCCTAAGGCCCTTCAAAATCCTCAGCACCAAGCCCATGATGCTGTTAATCCGGCCCTGGTCCTCCTCCACCGCCGCTTCCACCTACACCGCCCATAGGTGTGCGCAGCCTATTGCATTAAGGTGTGCACCCCAAAGTTGAAATACACATGCATGTGTTTGCCAGCAGGGAGAGTAATGTATCGGGGCCATGTACCTGTAGGCAAGGAGAAATAGAGCAGAGCAGGTCCCAGGGAGATCTTTCCCATCTCCTCACTGGCAATGCTATGTGCCCTAGGTGATTAGGGTGTGCCCAGGCACACCCAGCACACCCTGTGCGCACGCCTATGTCACCGCCACATCCACCACCACCTCAACCTCCCTCCTACTCCATATGGGCCTCGTCCTTCAGAGATGAAGAAGAACATTGTTTTATTTTTCTGTTTTTTTTTGTTGTTTTAAGTTATTTCCCTATCCACATTTGTTTGCAGAGCACTTGCCATGCTCTTAATTACGTTTTGCTGCCATTTGCAGCACTCTAGCCCTTTCCTTTGGTGTTTTAGAGCCATTTTAGTGCCTTAAAGTTCGGGTCCCCATTGACTTCAATGGGGTTCGGTGTCCGGGAAAAGTTCGGTAAAAGTCCGGGACACGGACCCGGACTTTTTTTTAAAGTTCGGCCGAACCCGTCGAACACGGACATCTAGGTGTCCGCTCAACCCTATCCGCCTATTGACTCTGGGCCTTTTGTCCCCCCATATAAACCTGATGACTAACCCCTGAAAATCTTTAAGATCAGTCATATTAAGCATTATGGGTAGAGTGCGAAACAGATACAACAATCTAGGCAATATGTTCATTTTCACCGAATTCAACCTACCGAACCATGACGGGGGGCTAGCAGACCAAGTTGCAAGATCTTCCCGTAGTTTTTTGTATAAAGGTGGGTAGTTACATGCATAAAGGGTAGTTATGGAGGCCGTGAGATGAATTCCAAGGTATGGCAGTGACCGTTCTTGCCAGGCAAATGGAAAGTTGTCCCTGAGGGCAGACAGGGTAGTATCATCTAGTGTTAGGTTTAAAGCCCGAGATTTGGAGGGGTTTATTTGGAGACCTGAGATGGACGCAAACTCCTCCATGTCCTTAAGTAAATTGGGGATAGAAATCAGTGGGGCCGAAATGTACATCAAGATGTCGTCCGCAAACAGGGCGCACTTATGCTCCACCCCCCCACATTGTATGCCCTTAATATCCGGGTTGGATCGCAATTTAATGGCTAATGGTTCCAGGGCTAAGACAAATAAGAGCGGGGATAAAGGACACCCCTGTCTAGTGCCCCTCCTAATGTTCAGGAAAGGGGATCCGTAACCCTTAATAGACAATTTCGCGACTGGGTCACTATATAACATACGGACGAGAGATAAAAAGCGTTGTCCAAAGCCAAAGCGCTCCAGTGTCTGTAAAAGATATTCCCAGGACAGGGAATCAAAGGCCTTGTGAAGATCGAGGGATAGTAGCATGCCCTTTCTGGGGCCTACGTTATCCCAGTTAGATTGGAGGGCTGAAATCACATCTATCGCACGCCGGGTCTGGTCGGGCGCCTGTCGGCCCTGCACAAAGCCGGCCTGGTCTGGATGTATATATTCCGCCAAAAAAGTGTTGAGCCTAGTTGCCAGCACCTTCGCCATAATTTTAAGGTCGACATTGATGAGCGATATCGGCCTGTAATTGAGACAGTCCCCATGGTCCTTGCCCGGTTTCGGCAGCACATGGATATACGCGTTATTTTCATATGTCGGGATGGGGGTTCCCGTTCTAATAGAATTAAAGTAGGAGCAAAGATGGGGGGTCAGGGTCTCGTGAAATTTTTTATAATAATGGCCTGAGAAACCGTCCGGTCCCGGCGCTTTATTAGGGTTGATGGATTTGATTGCTGCCAATATTTCTGTGGTAGAGAACTCCCTATCCATAATCTCCACATGGGGGGAGGAAAGGCTAGGGAGGGAGATGTCCTGGAAAAAGGCCGTTACCGCGGACTGTCTGGGCGGCTGCGGTTGGGAATAAAGCTTAGTGTAAAAGTGATAAAATTCGTTGACCACCAATTTGGGGTCCTGTGACCGGAGACCAGACCTAAGCCTCAGTTTTGGTAGCGCCGGGGAATAGAGTCTCGGGGCCAGCTTGCGGGCCAAAAGTGTGTGCGGTTTATCGCCCAGTGTGTAATAGCGATTTCTCGACCAGCGAATGGACTTTTCCGCTTTGGTGGTCAAGCTAAAATTAAGGGCCACCCGTGCCGCGTCAATTTTGTGTCTGATATCCACCCCAGGATTCCTCTTCTGCTCCCTTAGGAGGTCCCTCAGCTCCGCATCCTGACGCAGTATCTCCCCGTCGCGTTCCCTCTTTTTCCGGGAGGCAATCTGGATTAGCTTGCCTCTAATCGTCGCTTTATGCGCCGCCCATACCATGGCCGGGGATGTATCAGTCGATGGGTTGTCCAGAAAATATTGATGTAAGCAATCGGTCACTTCCTTAAGTATAAGGGGGTCATTCAGTAGGGAGGCATTGAGCCTCCAGGAGGAAAATTTAGGTTTAGTCCACAAGTCAGAGACAGTCATCACTACTGGGGAGTGGTCAGACCACGGGGTGGGGACGATTCGTGTCTTTAGTACAAACGGAAGGAGAGCCGACAATGCAAAGAGGTGGTCTATTCGGGCATACGTCTTATGCGCATGAGAGTAGTGGGTGAAATCGCGCGTCGTGGGATGATCATTCCTCCACACGTCCACCAAGCCCGTGGAGTGCAATAATCTAGCCAATTTCACCCCCAGACGCGGGGCATGTTTCAGAGAGGCATGCAAGGCATCCGACCTGTCCATGACCTGGTCCAAGGGGACATTACTGTCACCCCCAAACACTACATGTCCCGTCGCGCGCGGCATCACCACACTCAGCATTTCCTGGAAAAATTGAATTTGCCCCACGTTCGGAGCATAGTAGGAGACAAAGGTTACGTCGTGCTCATTTATTTTGCCCTGGACCATTAGGTACCTTCCCTCCCTGTCTCTGATCACCTCTTTAGGTATGAACGGGACCCTCTTGGCTATACAGACCGCCACCCCCCGTTTCTTATCTTCGCTATTAGACATGTAACAGATGGGAAATTTGGCGCTAAGCTTTTTGGGTGCGGAAGTGCGAGGGAAGTGGGTCTCCTGTAAGAGGAGGACATCGATTCCTTGTTTATGGTAAAACTGAAAGGCTTTTGTTCTCTTCACTGGTACGTTAAGGCCCTGGACATTATGTGTCAGAATTTTAAAGTTACTTGGCAAGGGGTTCGTCATTGTGGTTCGGTAGGTTGTACTCGCCTGAATGTCATGATGGATGATCCGCCTTTCCTCCCCACCTCTGGGAATGAGCCAAAGGGGCCTGGATGTCGAGTAGCCGCCATGTCAGAGGGGAAAAAGAAAAAGGGGTTAGAAGAGAGACAGTATAGTAAAAAAAAGAACACAAAAAAACAGAAGGACCCCCGCCTTCCCCCCCTGCCCATATGGCGGGGGGGGGGGGCGTAGGGTATGCCAGTAGTACCAACAATTTATGCAATGTAAGCTGGTTGTGGGGTCCAGCACCCCATGTATATGCGCGAGGTTGTTCACTGCGCATAGCAGCGAGCAAGGTCGCAGAAAGTGGCATGCGGAAACAACCCGACTCGCTTCAATCCATGCCATAGAACCATGTAACTATAAAAGAAAACATAGTGAAACCATAACTTCTCAAATCACCGGTCAAATCCAATGGGAGACCCGCAGATCCCCTGATAACCCTCCGCCACCGATCAACCACAACATGGCCAACCGGCAGCTAGAGGAAAAAAAATACAAAAAAAAAAAAAACCCAACAAAACCCCCCCCCCCCCCAACATTCCCATCCCAGCAGGTATTGTAACTTTGAATCCCCCAGGGTGGGGAGGTAATAGCGTCCGTGTCTTAACAGCAGGGACCGGAGACCCCTGAAGTGCAATCAACAAGAGACAGCATAATAAACCTGGAACGGCTGTCAAACAGTAGGAACCCTCGAGTTCTGGAATCTGAGTCCCCAGCGAGGGCTTGCATCAAAAGTTTCTTTGGTGTAGTGGAAGCTGGCAGACCAGCGTCCACTCAGCACAGTCTACAGACAGAGTTCGGCCAAAAAACAAAATGTAAAATGGAAGTGAAGGCGTGAACGAACAAAACAGGTTGGCCCCCCGTCAAAAGTAAAATGGAGTGGAGCAGGTGGGCCGCATCATCTCACGGCGGGGTGCGTTGTTTAGCATTACCCCTCTTGGCCGGCTGTGACCACAAAGGTGACAGTGGTCGGGATGGCTCTTCCGGGGAGCCCCGCGGAGATCTGGCTGGGGGGGGCTCTCGTGAAATAATTCCCAGCCCCAGAAGGACATCTTCGCCTTCATGAAAATTGGAGAATGAGTAGGATCTACCCTTAAATGAGAAAGACAGTCTGAACGGGTAGGACCAGCGGTACTTAATCTGGCGATTTATCAGATGAGTCAGTAGCGGTTTCAGAGTGCGCCTTTTTTGTATAGTCGCCTGTGATATGTCGGCGAATATCTGCACTGGATGATCCAATAGGGTGACATTGCGGTAGCGGGCAGCTGCCATGACCTTTTCCTTGATCCTGTAGAAATGGGGTTTCACAATGATATCCCGTGGTAACCCATCTGAGCGTGGTGCTGTCAGGGCCCGATGGAAGCGATCAAGCTCAAGGTGGTGAGGGGAAATATCGGGAACGAGGTCAGTCATCAGTGTATGGATAGCTGGTTCCAGATCAGTGACCGACTCAGGAAGTCCCCTAATTCGAAAGTTATATCTGCGAGATCTGTTTTCAAGATCCTCAATTTTAGCCTGGGCATCGACTAATTGATCCTGGAGCGTGACTATTAGCCTATGGTTTTGGTTGACTCTCTGAACTGTCCCGTCCATTTTAGATTCAATGGAATCAAGCCTGTCTCCAATTCCTTGGAAGTCCCCCTTCATCCCTGCAGCAATGGTGGCACAGGCCTTAGAGAGTTCCTGCTGTAGCAAGGCCGAGAATCTGGCTATGAGCACAGAGTCCCCTGAATATGAGGGTTGGGGGGGAGGGAAAGCTGCAGAGCTGCCTTGGCTCAAAGCTAATTCCGCAATATCCGCCATTTGTCTGTCCATAGAGGATGATGGTGACAATGCCCCCTCCACTTCCTCATCTAGTGAGGCCTGATATGGGGAGAAGCCATGGGATGCAGCCTGTGGGGACCGGGTGCTGGCTCCTTGGGACTGGGATGAGAAGGGATCCCCTACCTCCTCCGTCCTGGAGACTGCTGGCGAAGGGTGTCCTGTGCGGTGGGGGGATGAGGTGACTGTCCCCAATGTTGGCGAGGCTGGTGGTTTGGTGATGTTGGGCTTGGCTGGGAGCGGGCCGCCTCGTGTTGCCGAGCCGCGGGTCGCGGCCATCTTGGGTTGCTGTGTGTGCTGTGGCAGGCGAGGAGAGGACAGACGCTGCTTGCTGGAGGGCTGTGCCGGCGTGGAAGACTTTTTTTTGCCCGCTCCGGTGTTCCTCCTGTGCATCCTCCTTTCCCCCGTAAGCTGCTGCCGTTCGGTGACTCTTTCCTCCAGGTCTAACCACCTATTATATGCTATGAAGACGGCGGGCTGTGCGGAGCTCGGTCAGTGCATGTCCTGACCCGGCGCCGCGCGCATGCGCACTTCAATAATACATTTTAACAACAATTTTAACAATAATAACATAACCCATATCAGTGCCCATTGGTGCAGCCTCATCAGTGCCCATCAACGCAGCCTCATCAGTGCCGCCTTATCAGTGTCCATCAGTGCAGCATATCAGTGCTGCCTCGTCAGTGCCCATCATTGCCGCCACATTAGTGGCCATCAGTGCCCATCTGTGCAGCATATCAGTGCTGCCTTATCATTGAAGCCCCATTAGTGAAGCTTATCAGTGCCACCTCATCGGTGCCCATCAGTGCCACCTTATCATTGCCAATTAGTGCAGCTTTAACAGTGCCCATCAATGCAGCCTATCAGTGCCCATTCAGAACCCATCAGTGCAGCCTCATCTGTGCCCATCAGTGCAGCCTCATCAGTTCCCATCAATGCAGCCTTTTAGTGCCCATCAGTGCAGCCTCATCAGTGCCCATCAATGCAGCCTATCACTGCATGGGGATCACAGGGAGGAATCGGGAGGAGAGCTGGCTGGATTACACAGAGAGGATCTCCCACTGTGACACAGCTTGGATCTTAAACGCTGACTGCTATCAAACAGTCCTGACTCCTGGAACGGCTTCTATGATAGACACTGAAGCCTCATCTGTGCCCATCAGTGCAGCCTCATCAGTACCCATAAATGCAGCCTTTTAGTCCCCATCAGTGCAGCCCCATCAGTGCCCATCAATGCAGCCTATCACTGCATGGGGATCACAGGGAGGAATCAAGAGGAGAGCTGGCTGGATTACACAGAGGATCTCCCGCTGTGACACAGCTTGGATCTGAAATGCTGACTGCTGTCAAACAGTCCTGACTCCTGGAACGGCTCCTATGATAGACAGTGCACTGATTAAATTTCCCAGCATTTGACCAGTGTGCTGTTTATCATACAATTCGGTCAAGGAGTTGGGCCTTTTTTTGACGGCCGTCGGCATTTCAGATTCAAACTGTGTCAAAGCGGGAGTTCCTTTCTCTGTGTGATCCAGCCGGCTCTCCTCCTCCTCGCTGATGGCTTCTAGGCAGAAGCATTGCAGCCTTTTTTAAAGGGCATGATTACATACAGGGCAATGGCCTCCCTGCTCCCAGGCCCAGTCAGCCTCTGCTCTACACTCGCCCTCAGCTTATTTCCACTCGCCAGGGGCGTAACTACAGGGGTTGCAGGGGTTGCAATCGCTACCGGGCCCCATGCTCCAGGGGGCCCGGTAGCAAAACAGTGGGTGAACCTCTAGGATCTCAAAGGTCACACTTGCGACCGGGCCCTGGCATTTCACCACTGTGGGGAGGCCCCAAGATTGCAGGAAGGGGGCCCACTGCAGAACTTGTGAAAGGATCCTGATGCGGGACCATAATAAAAGGCCATGCAATGAGAGTAAAGAGCCCCAGGATTAGTGGAAAGAGCCCCGGGCTTGAAGGGAAGGGCCCCGGCCAGGGGTCTGGGGGGCCCTTCATGGTTTCTTGCATCGGGGCCCTGAAGGTTCTAGTTACGCCTCTGCCACTCGCCTAAAGCAAGCAGGCGAGTGGAAATTTTGAGGGCTGCCCTACTCTACCCATATGCGCCTAAGCCCTCTTTATATATGCTAATTGGCAATAGCAGAGTTAGCAGAGGTCAGACTGGCACTATAATACCAAAATAAAATCACTGCGCATGGCGGCGATGCTACAAAATCATGACTTTTATTATAGTTTAAAAAAATTACAAAACCATATCAACCCTAACCCATAAAAAACATTCGGAAATTTCACTTTCATACAAAATTATTAACAAAAACAATAATAAAGCATATATAAATGCTATAAAAGCCATTGTGTAATTCAATTTTAAAGAATTAAGAATTAAAATAAAGAATACCTTTCCGTTTCAATCTGTAGAGCCTGTAATATTCTAAAAAAAAAAAAAAAAAAAAATGTAATTCAATAAGGCAACCTGGAGGAGAAATTGTATTCCCTGCTTGTGTAATTGGCTCACAGATTTTCTCTGATGTCTGCTCAAGTAAAATTCAAGTACAATTTTAGGCATCCTCTGCAACATAAATTTAATTTTTGGAACCCTACTTCCTAACAGTTAACTTCATCCAAAGGGATTCCAGCACTGCAGCTTTTCCTCATTATAACACATAAGTGCAACAGGTGGTTACATTCAGAGCAGTCCCTCCCATTCGAGGGATCAGTTGGCTAAGGACATTATAAAAAAAATAAAAGGCAATAAAAAGGTAGGAATCTGCGACACAGACTAAAGTCCCTGCAATGTACACCCAGAGGGGAATTTTTTTTTTCTCAAAAAAAGTTAACCTTCCTATTACTGCTTAATAATATATAAATACTTAATTGTCCTTTTTCTTACACTGACCATACACCAGTATTATAGGTCAAAAATGTTGTTTTTAGAATAATTATATGATTTTCTAATAGTTAATAGGGAGAAAATGACAATCATTTAAGATAATGTGACCAAAAAAAAAGGAACAAAATTCTAGCAGAAAATATTATTTTCATTTGGGAGATTTCATTCATTTCAAAATGGAGTCTTAAAAGCAAACACATTTTTTAAAGTTTTAAAGCCAAGACATTTTACCTTAAAGTGTTACTAAACCCACAGCAGTAAAATCAGTGTGTATATACAGTAAAGCATGGTTGTTATACTCACTGTGGAACCCAAGGGGTTAATCCTCTGCATTGTGTAAAAAGGCTGTTTGACCCTGTATGCACAGATCCTCCTCTTCTTCCACTGACTCCAGATCATGTCCGGATAAGACCGCGTCTTTGGAGTCAGGATGCACATGCTCAGTTTGGTGTGTATTGCTAGAGAGAGGTTTTTTTTTCTTGGGAGGTTGCATGTGATCAGCACAGGGCCAATCAGCACTATCCAGACAGAGGGTCAGGGGTCCTGCATCCTGATAGAACAGCTCAGTGCAGTATTAAAATTCCTCCTAAAAGCTTTGCTGTGAACTAATTGAAGTCATAAGATTGTTATATACCGCTGATGAGAAAAGGTATTTAGCAGTTTATATTTAGTAAAATAATTGAATTTCCATGTACTGTGTACTGTGGGAGACCGGATATAGTGAATGCAGGCTCCTGGGGAGACCAGATATAGTGAATGCAGGCTCCTGGGGAGAGCAGATATAGGGAATGCAGGCTCCTGGGGAGACCAGATATAGGGAATGCAGGCTCCTGGGGAGACCAGATATAGTGAATGCAGGCTCCTGGGGAGACCAGATATAATGACTGCAGGCTCCTGGGGAGACCAGATATAATGACTGCAGGCTCCTGGGGAGACCAGATATAGTGAATGCAGGCTCCTGGGGAGACCATATATAGCGAATGCAGGCTCCTGGGGAGACCATATATAGCGAATGCAGGCTCCTGGGGAGACCAGATATAGTGAATGCAGGCTCCTGGGGAGAGCAGATATAGTGACTGCAGGCTCCTGGGGAGAGCAGATATAGTGACTGCAGGCTCCTGGGGAGAGCAGATATAGTGACTGCAGGCTCCTGGGGAGAGCAGATATAGGGAATGCAGGCTCCTGGGGAGACCAGATATAGTGAATGCAGGCTCCTGGGGAGACCAGATATAGTGAATGCAGGCTCCTGGGGAGACCAGATATAATGACAGCAGGCTCCTGGGGAGACCAGATAGTGAATGCAGGCTCCTGGGGAGACCAGATATAGTGAATGCAGGCTCCTGAGGAGAGCAAATATAGGGAATGCAGGCTCCTGGGGAGACCAGATATAGTGAATGCAGGCTCCTGGGGAGACCATATATAGTGAATGCAGGCTCCTGGGGAGACCAGATATAGTGAATGCAGGCTCCTGGGGAGACCAGATATAATGACTGCAGGTTCCTGGGGAGACCAGATATAGTGAATGCAGGCTCCTGGGGAGACCAGGTATAGGGAATGCAGGCTCCTGGGGAGACCAGATATAGCGAATGCAGGCTCCTGGGGAGACCATATATAGCGAATGCAGGCTCCTGGGGAGACCATATATAGCGAATGCAGGCTCCTGGGGAGACCAGATATAGTGAATGCAGGCTCCTGGGGAGAGTAGATATAGTGACTGCAGGCTCCTGGGGAGACCGGATAGTGAATGCAGGCTCCTGGGAAGACCAGATATAGTGAATGCAGGCTCCTGGGGAGACCATATATAGCGAATGCAGGCTCCTGGGGAGACCATATATAGCGAATGCAGGCTCCTGGGGAGACCAGATATAGTGAATGCAGGCTCCTGGGGAGACCATATATAACGAATGCAGGCTCCTGGGGAGACCATATATAGCGAATGCAGGCTCCTGGGGAGAGCAGATATAGTGAATGCAGGCTCCTGGGGAGAGCAGATATAGTGACTGCAGGCTCCTGGGGAGAGCAGATATAGGGAATGCAGGCTCCTGGGGAGACCAGATATAGTGAATGCAGGCTCCTGGGGAGACCAGATATAGTGAATGCAGGCTCCTGGGGAGACCAGATATAATGACTGCAGGCTCCTGGGGAGACCAGATAGTGAATGCAGGCTCCTGGGGAGACCAGATATAGTGAATGCAGGCTCCTGAGGAGAGCAAATATAGGGAATGCAGGCTCCTGGGGAGACCAGATATAGTGACTGCAGGCTCCTGGGGAGACCATATATAGCGAATGCAGGCTCCTGGGGAGACCAGATATAGTGAATGCAGGCTCCTGGGGAGACCATATATAGCGAATGCAGGCTCCTGGGGAGACCAGATATAGTGAATGCAGGCTCCTGGGTTTAGTAACACTTTAATGCATTCCCTACATTCGGTAAAAAAAATTCCCAGTAGCAGTATCACCTCCCTAAATTCCGCTCACTTGATCCAACACTGTGCCTGTCTTTAATGGCTCTCTCCCCTCTCCCAGCTCTCACAGGACAGAGAAACAACAGCAGAAGCTATTGGCCCCTGCTGCTGTCAGTCAAATCCTGTGAGCAGGCTAAGCTATGCTGAACGTGTCTATAGATGCATGCAGCTTGGCTCGGAAGGGAGCCCCCCTAGCAATCAACTTTCTATAGTGACAGACACAGAAGAGGAGAAGCTGACAGCGGGGGATCCCAGAAGAGAAGGTTTGGGGCTGCTCTGTGCGATTTCATTGCACAGAGCAGGTAAGTATACCATGTTCAGGGCCTGGCTGGCAACTTTAGGCCCAGGGGGAAAGTACAAACCAGAGACCCATGGTCCCCCTCCCACTCTCCCTCTTTCCAGCCTCCTCCTGAACCCCATTCCAGGCTGAAGCTCTGCTCCAGGTACTCTCTACTCACAGGCTGAAACCGTGTTCCCGACCTGGCCAGCAGGGGGCGGTTGGGGGGAGCTGGGACAGCTCAGTTGGGGCTCCAGTGGGGCATGGAACCGGCCTCTGCTCAGACACAGTTTACACCATCCATGCTGGGTGGGGCGGTGGGGGGGTGGGGGGGTCTGGGGGAAGCCTGCGCTCTGTCCTTGTTTTCAATCCACACTCAGTAGGTCAGCGGTGGGGACTTTTTAATTTTCTACACCAGGAATCCTTTAGGCATGTCTGTGGCAGAAGCAGTGCAGCCTTTTTATGGGGCATCAGAGTGGCCCCTGCCCCCTGGCCCGGTCCTCCCCTGGATGTCCCCCACCCGCTCCGCCCGGGTCTCCCTTTCCACCTTGTCTGCCATTTTTATGGAGCATTGGAGCGGCCCAGAGGGTAATGGCCCCCCTGCCCCCTTGCCCAGTTCTCCCCTGACCATGTTCATTATTTTAGAGAAAAAAAAATTGAACCTTTACAACCACGTTATGTACTTTTTAAATGACCTTTGTCAAAACTGTAATGGCATTACCCAATGTGTTGATGAGATTTTTTTGTATAAGGCTAGCCTGGGCACAGTGGCACCTTATAAATTATATTATAAATTATTAAACTTTTTTAAACACAACTAGTGCAAATATCTGAAAATTACTTGATTTCAGCTTATTGTAACCCACTGCTGACCAGGGAAATGGTATCAGGAGTAAAGAGAAAATAGATGACCTTCTGCTTCTCCTTTACTGTCCAATCACAGGCCGTATTTAAGAGACTTCACCAGGGAAATGTCAAATCTTTAGGTTTCTGTACTTTCCACCAGTGCTGTGTAAATATCTTAGGAATTGAT
Organism: Pelophylax lessonae; assembly: GCF_965119305.1. NCBI lineage: Eukaryota > Metazoa > Chordata > Amphibia > Anura > Ranidae > Pelophylax > Pelophylax lessonae. Next base: position 279,411,680 of record NC_138774.1, on the reverse strand, counting down.
TGTCAGACAGGTAAAATAGCTCTAATAGACAGTTAGGTTCATACTGTATATATTTGGACAAAGGCAGAATTTTTGGACAATTTGGCTCTGTATACCACCAGAATAAAACAATCCAAATGAATTTGAAGTGCAGAATTTCAGCTTTAATTCGAGGGGTTGAGCATAAATATCAAGAACAAACTTTAGAAACTTCAACCATTTTTATACACAGTCCCTCCCATTTTCAGGGGCTCAAATGTAATTGGACAAATTAATATATTCATAAATCAAATGTTCATTTTTAATATTTTGTTGAGAATCCTTTACTGGCAATGACTGCCTGAAGTCTGGAACCCATGGGCATGACCAAAGACTGGGTTTCCTCCTTTCAGATGCTTTGCCAGGCTTTAACTGCAGCTGTCTTCAGTTGTTCTTTGTTTGTGGGTCTTTCTGCCTTTAGTTTTGCCTTCAGCAAGTGAAATGCATGCTCATTTGGGTTGAGATCAAGTGATTGACTCATCCATTGCAGAATACAGGCATACCCCACTTTTAAGTACACAACGGGACCAGAGCATGTATGTAAAATGAAAATGTACTTAAAGTGAAGCAATACCTTTTTTCACTTCTCAATGCATGTAAATACTAGCTTTATGGGTGAGCTTGACTTGGTCAGCTTGACTTGGCACTGCTCCCGAGCCATAAGTGACAGGGACACCAAACTTGGGAAGCACGTTAAGGGGACCCATGAGTAAGACATGGTAGTTTACCTAGGCAAGCTGGCTGACCCCAAAATCAGACATGTTGTAGTTCAGGGCCCCCTCTCGGTGCTCCCTAGGTTTGGTGTCCCTGTCACTTATATTTCGGGAGCAGTGCTATGTCAAGCTGATCAAGGTTTCCCATAGACCCCAATGTTAAAGCGGAGTTCCAGCCTCACACACTCACCTGTCCAACGGTCCAGCGATGCGGCCGCCCGAAGCCTCGCTCTTCTTTCTCTCTGCTCTGCGGCGCCGGCATCACTGCTGTGGGCACCCGGCTGTGACAGTTTGCACTGCGAGTTGCGCTACGCGTCGTGATTGGCCGGCAATCTTCTGGGACCTCTGACATGTCCCAGAAGATTGCAGGGAGGGAGGGGGAGAGGAGAACTTCCGCTCAGGGCGCTGCGGCGCTCCGAGCGGAAGTGGGAGCGGGTACCTGTCAAACTAGGTACCCGCCCCCCCCCCCCCAAAAAAATGACATGCCAAATGTGGCATGTCAGGGGGTTAGAACTACCTAAAGCGGAAGTTCCACTTTTGGGTGGAACTCCACTTTAAAGACAGGGAGCAATGCTATGTCAAGCTGCCCAAGATTTCCCATAGACCCCAATGTTATAAACTGGCAGCAGTGCTATGTGAAGCTGACCAAGATTTCCCATAGACACCAATGTTGAAGACCGGCAGCAATGCTATGTGAAGCTGACCAAGATTTCCCATAGATGCCAATGTTAAAAACTGGCAGCAGTGCTATGTGAAGCTGACCAAGATTTCCCATAGACACCAATGTGTCCGGATTAGCGAGTGTACATAAAGGGAGGGTATGTAAAGCGGGGTATACCCATATTTCACTTATTTCCCTTCATAAGCTCCTGGGTTGCTTTTGCAGTGTGTTTTGGATCATTGTCCATTTGTACTGTAAAGCGCCGTCCAATCAACTTTGCTGCATTTGGCTGAATCTGGGTTAACAGTACAGTGCATCTGGAAAGTATCCACAGCGCTTCCCTTTTTCCACATTTTGTTTTGTTGCAGCCTTCTTCCAAAATGGATTAAATTCATTATGTTCTTCAAAATTCTACAAACAATCCCCCATAAGGACAATGTGTAAGATGTTTGTTTGAAAAATTTGCAAATTTATTTAAAGTAAAAAACAAAAAAATTGAATGTGTACATAAGTATCACAGCCTTTGCTCAATACTTTGTTGAAGCGCCTTTAACACCAATTACAGCCTCAAGTCTTTTTGAGTATGATGCTACAAGCTTGGCACACCTTTTTTTTTTGGTAGTTTCTCCTATTCTTTGCAGGACCTCTCAAGCTCCATCAGGTTGGATGGGGAGTGTTGGTGCACAGCCATTTTTAGATCTCTCCAGAGATGTTCAATCGGGTTCAAGTCTGGACTCTGGCTGGGTCATTCATGTGCCTTTTACTGAGGAGTGGCTTCCGTCTGGCCACTACCATACAGGCCTGATTGGTGGAGTGCTGCAGAGATGGTTGTTCTTCTGGAAGGTTCTCTTCTCTCCACAGAGAAATGCTGGAGCTCTGTCAGAGTGACCACCGGGTTCTTGGTCACCTCCCTGACTAAGGCCCTTCTCCCCCAATCGCTCAGTTTGTCTGGGCGGCCCACGCTAGGAAAAGTCCTGGTGGTTCCAAACTTCTTTCATTTATGAATGATGGAGGCCACTGTGCTCATTGAGACCTTTAAAGCTGCAGACATTTTTCTGTACCCTTCCCCAGATCTGTGCCTTTATACAATCTGGTCTTGGAGGTCTACAGACAATATCTTGGACGTCATGGCTTGGTTTGTGCTCTGACATGCACTGTTAACTGTGGGACCTTATTGAGACAGGTGTATGCATTTCCAAATCATGTCCAATCAACTGTAATTAACACAAGTGGCAAATCCGGCTGCTTCTGTCACATCATAAACAAACACCAATGCCACTGGAAGTCATGCATGCCCATGCTATCACACTGCCTCCACCATGTTTTACAGATGACATTGTGTGCTTTGGGTCATGAGCTGTTCCAAGCCTTTTCCACACTTTTTTCTTCCCCTTCTGGTATAGATTAATCTTAGTTTCATCCATCCAAAGAATGCTTTTCCAGAACTGGTCTGGCTTTTTTAGATGTTTTTTGGCAAAGTTTATTCTGGCTTTTCTATTCTTCAAGCTTATGAAGGGTTTGCACCTTGTGGTGAACCCTCTGTATTTGCTTTCGTGAAGTCTTCTCTTAAGGGCCGTACACACGATAAGAAAATCTGAAGGGAAAATTCGTCCGACGACCGATCTGCCGATTTTCGGATTGTTAGTACGGTGCTTTCGACAGCCAACTCCGACTTTTCGGCTGACAAAATGCTGATGTGCAGGCTATAAAATTTTTGTCGTCCGTAATACAACGTCCGATTTTCGTCTCATTTAGTACAGATTTTGACGGAAAAAATCTTAAGAGCAAGACTAGGCATGCTCAGAGATGAAAGAACACATACAAAGCAATCCAACACATGACATCACTTCTGTCGGGAAAATTCGTATGAAAATAACCTCTTCACTTTCCACATCAGACTAGCATGCCACAAAAAACAGACGACAGATCGTTCGATAATCTGATCTTGTGTACGTGGCTTTAAATGTAGACTTTGATAATGATACGCCCACCTCCTGGAGAGTGTCCTTCACTTGTCTGGATGTTGTGAATGGGTTTTATTTTACCATAGAGAGGATCCTGCGATCATCCACCACTGCGTCTTCCGTGGAGGTCCAGGCCTTTTTATGTTGCTGAGCTCACCAGTGCATTCTTCTTTCCTCAGAATGTACCAACCTGTTGATTTGGCCACTCCTAATGTTGCTGCTATCTCTCTGACTGGTTTGTTTAGTTTGTGAAGCTTTACAATGGCCTGTTTCACTTACATGGACAGCTCCTTTGAACGCATGATGTATGTTCACAGCAATAGATTCCAAATGCAAATACCACACTTCGAATCAACCCCAGACCTTTTTCCTGCTTAATTGATGAAGAAATAATGGAGAAGCCCACACCTGACCATGAAACCAGCTATTGATTCAATTGTCCAATTACTTTTGGTCCCTTAAAAAGAGGGGATGGCTATTCTTAAGAGCTGTAATTCCAAAACCCTTTGTCCGATTTGGATGTACATACCCTCAAATAAAGCCTAAGGCCCCTTTCACACTATCCGTCGGACGGATTCCGCTTTTCTCAGCGGGGGATCGAGCCGCCGATCCCTCGCTGAGCAGGAGGATGACAGCTGTGTCTCCACGCTGTGTGCGAAGACACAGCTCTCAGGTCCCCATGCGTCTCTATGGGGGAAATCGGATGGGAACGGACCGTCGGTCCGTTCTCATCTGATCCCATCCGATCTGCTGGACGGATGGAAAATAGGGTTTGACAGATCGGATCGGGTCGGATGACATGTCTCCGCTGACATCCGATGCCCCATAGAGATGCATGGGGGGACCGTTCAGATCCGCCAAAAAACGAACAGGCGGATCTGAACGGTCCGCCTGTGTGAAAGGGGCCTTAGAGTATGCACTTTCAGCCCATATCCATTATATAACTATAGCTTGAAAAAGTTTTGGTAAATACCTGAAAAAAACGAAAATTGTGCCCGTGTCCAAATATATATGGGCCTAATTGTATCTATTTAAACTGTTTGTCCAGAGTTCAGCTATAATAAAAGAGCAGCTTAAGGCCAGTTGTTTATCTATGCAAAGTGGATGCCTGGTATAATAATTCACTAGCTATAGATTTGACTGTGGGGGGGGGGGAGGTAGGAAAATTAAAGGTTTGGAAGGTTTTTGGATAATTACATTCTTGACACAATGGTCAGCAATTTAGTCCTTGATGAAGTGTGCAGCATCCACATGAAGCCCATCGGAGGGAGGTGTGTTCCTGAAGTATAATTTTAGCAAGTACACAGTAAAATAATATATTTATGAGCCTTCAGATGTTTTTTGGAGATTCTGTCGGCATATACGGTAAGTAGTTTTTTTGTTGTGTGAAATTAATTTTTTTATAGGTCAACTTCTTTTTTACTGTACAATCCACCAAACAAGAGGAGAAAAGATGGCTTAATTTTTCACTAAAGTTGAGCTAGTTGGAAGATATATTTTGCATACTTACTTTGGACCAGCTTGGCACAATGTAAGTATGCATATGTGATACCTGGTCAGCTTCTGTAGTATATAAAATATAGTATATAATATATATAATATAGTGTATGTTACGGTTCCCTGTACATTGATTTGGCGCCGAGTTTTACCTCCTGGTCGAGTTCCTCAGGTTCCACCCAATCCGCTCTGAAAAAAAGCATTATTAAGACTTTGCACCTTATGGCGCTTTTCCACTGCATGGAACCGAACGGTTCGGCTCGCTTTTGTGCTTTTCCACTGCTGGTACCGCATGGTACGGTGTAGGAGCGGTTCGGTACGGTATGGCGGCGCTTTTCCACTGCATGGAACCGAACGGTACGGCTCTCAAAAACAGTACCACCGCGATTGTGGTTCCAAGAGGTACCATACCCGGTACCATATCCCACAATCCTTTGCATGCAGTCACTACTAGCCACTGATTGGTCAGAGAATCCCACCCACCCCGTTGTTATCCCACCCACCGGTTGGCTCCTTAGGGCCTGCGAATTTGGCACACTTCTGTTTGCGCGCGGTCACACTGCTCCCACAGCTGTGAGGATCCATTTCTGGTACACCTGGTTAGTTATTCATTGGTCTTCTAGATCTTGAGCTACAGTCTCAGGTGGCCTTACCCTGTGATCGTGACAGTATGGCCAAGACTTTTTGGCCATGCTACTCTTGTGGGTCACAGGAGCACAGTTCATTTTGCTCTCCTGTGATTCAGAGTCAGCTTATGGTGGGCTATGACCATGCTAGGCTTTGCACCTTAGTATTCGAGCAACATGTCTCCAAGCTGAAGCTTGGAGTTACAGTCTCAGGTGGCCTCTTGAGTTACAGTCTCAGGTGGCCTCTTGAGTTACAGTCTCAGGTGGCCTTACCCTGTGATCGTGACAGTATGGCCTAGACTTTTTGGCCATGCTACTCTTGTGGGTCACAGGAGTGCAGTTCATTTTGCTCTCCTGTGATTCAGAGTCAGCTTATGGTGGGCTATGACCATGCTAGGCTTTGCACCTTAGTATTCGAGCAACGTGTCTCCAAGCTGAAGCTTGGAGTTACAGTCTCAGGTGGCCTCTTGAGTTACAGTCTCAGGTGGCCTTACCCTCTGATCGTGACAGTATGGCCAAGACTTTTTGGCCATGCTACTCTTGTGGGTCACAGGACTACAGTTCATTTTGCTCTCCTGTGATTCAGAGTCAGCTTATGGAGGGCTATGACCACGCTAGGCTTTGCACCTTAGTATTCGAGCAACGTGTCTCCAAGCTGAAGCTTGGAGTTACAGTCTCAGGTGGCCTTACCCTCTGATCGTGACAGTATGGCCAAGACTTTTTGGCCATGCTACTCTTGTGGGTCACAGGAGTGCAGTTAATTTTGCTCTACTGTGATTCAGAGTCAGCCTATAGTGGGCTATTGCCACTCTAGGCTTTGGAAGGATCCATTCTGGCTGCTTTATTGACACCTGAATCCCCCTTTCAAGCACATGGCTAAGAGCCGGAGTCAGCTGCACCTGCCCCTCTGCAGCCCAATGAGTGCTGAAAGGGGGTGGAGGGCAGAGCAGAGAGCAGACCACCCTCCACTCCAAGCAGATCGAGAGCTGAGCGATGAGTAGTTATGTGATTGCTCAGCTCTCTGTCTTAGAGCAGACATTGGAAAGCTGCAGCATCACAACAATGTTGCAGCATGGAGGTGAGTAGGGGTGTTTATATTTTTCATAAAACTATATTTCGCCTTTAATGACTGCAAAGTGTTATATGATCTAATGAGGTGGAGATTGTGATACCAATGCCCTACCTCTCCAACTCACCCAATCAGAAAACACTTTTTAGTCCGTAGGGCTCAATATTGAGTTGGCCCACCGTTTGCAGCTATAACAGCTTCAACTCTCGCGCTTTTCCACTGCATGGAACCGTACCGGTTCGGCACGCTTTTGTGCTTTTTTCCACTGCTGGTACCGCATGGTATAGGGTCAGAACGGTTCGGTACGGTACGGTATAGGTTTGCTTTTCCACTGCATGGAACCGAACGGTACGGCTCTGAAAAAACAGTACCTACTCGATTGTGGTTCCAACAGGTACCAAACTGGTACCATATCCCACAATCCTTTGCATGCAGTCACTACTAGCCACTGATATGTCAGAAAATCCCACCCACCCCGTTGTTATCCCACCCACTTAACTTTAGTACTACTTTAGTGGAAAAGCAAACCTATACCGTACCGTACCGAACCGTTCCGACACTATACCATGCGGTACCAGCAGTGGAAAAGCAAACCGGGCCAAGCAGGGCCGAGTAGAGCCGAGCCGGTACTAGCCGGTACTTGCAGTGGAAAAGTGCCATAATTCATCCTAAAGGTGTTCTATTGGGTTGAAGTCGGGACTCTGTGCAGGCCAGTCAAGTTCCTCCACCTCAAACTCACTCATCCATGTCTTTATGAACCTTGCTTTGTGCACTAGTCCAAATTATTTGGTGGAGTGGGGATTATGGTGTGGGGTTGTTTTTCAGGGGTCGGGTCTGGCCTCCTAGTTCTAGTGAAGGGAACTCTTCTTATCCTCGCTCATCCATGTCTTTATGGACCTTGCTTTGTGCACTGGTGCGCAGTCATGCTGGAACAGGAAGAGCCCATCCCCAAATTGTTCCCACAAAGTTGGGAGCATGAAATTGTCCAAAATGTCTTGGTATGCTGATACCTTAAGAGTTGCCTTCACTGGAACTAAGGGGCCAATCCCAACTCCTGAAAAACAACCCCACACAATAACCATGGGTTTGTGGAAAAGGAGGAGGGGGGTAAAAAGGGGGGAGTGGGTAGGAGATGCGGGATGGGTAGAGGTGAACTGGAGTGAAACTGGGGGATCCTGGTTTGGCTGGTGAGGAATAGCCATAGTATAATTCAAGCAAATGGGCTGGCAGGGAGGGGGAAAGAAAGAAAGAAAGAAAGAAAGAAAGAAAGAAAGAAAGAAAGAAAGAAAGAAAGAAAGAAAGAAAGAAAGAAAGAAAGAAAGAAAGAAAGAAAGAAAGAAAGAAAGAAAGAAAGAAAGAAAGGAAGAAAGAAAGAAAGGGATGGAGAAGGAGAGAAGGAAAAAAAGGGACGGAGAAGGAAAGAAAGAAGGAAAGAAAGGGATGGAGAAGGAAGGAAAGGGATGGAGAAGGAAGGAAAGGGATGGAGAAGGAAGGAAAGGGATGGAGAAGGAGAGAAGGAAAAAAAGGGACGGAGAAGGAAAGAAAGAAGGAAAGAAAGGGATGGAGAAGGAAGAAAGGGATGGAGAAGGAAGGAAAGGGATGGAGAAGGAAGGAAAGGGATGGAGAAGGAAGGAAAGGGATGGAGAAGGAAAGAAAGAAAGAAGGAGAAAGAAAGAAAGAAAGAAGGAGAAAGAAAGAAAGAAGGAGAAAGAAAGAAAGAAAGAAGGAGAAAGAAAGAAAGAAAGAAGGAGAAAGAAAGAAAGAAAGAAGGAGAAAGAAAGAAAGATGGAGAAAGAAAGAAAGAAAGAAAGAAGGAGAAAGAAAGAAAGAAAGAAAGAAAGAAAGAAAGAAAGAAAGAAAGAAAGAAAGAAAGAAAGAAAGAAAGAAAGAAAGAAAGAAAGGTGATGGAGAAAGAAAGAAAGTGATGGAGAAGGAAAGAAAGAAAGTGATGGAGAAGGAAAGAAAGAAAGAAAGAAAGAAAGAAAGAAAGAAAGAAAGAGATGGAGAAGGAAAGAAAGGGATGAAGAAGGAAAGAAAGAAAGAAGGAAAGAAAGAAAGAAAGAAAGAAAGAAAGAAAGAAAGAAAGAAAGAAAGAAAGAAAGAAAGAAAGAAAGAAAGAAAGAAAGAAAGAAAGAAAGAAAGAAAGAGAGAAAGGAAGAAAGAAAGAAAGAAAGAAAGGGATGGAGAAGGAGAGAAGGAAAAAAAGGGACGGAGAAGGAAAGAAAGAAGGAAAGAAAGGGATGGAGAAGGAAGAAAGGGATGGAGAAGGAAGGAAAGGGATGGAGAAGGAAGGAAAGGGATGGAGAAGGAGAGAAGGAAAAAAAGGGACGGAGAAGGAAAGAAAGAAGGAAAGAAAGGGATGGAAAAGGAAAGAAAGGGATGGAGAAGGAAGAAAGGGATGGAGAAGGAAGGAAAGGGATGGAGAAGGAAGGAAAGGGATGGAGAAGGAAAGAAAGAAAGAAGGAGAAAGAAAGAAAGAAGGAGAAAGAAAGAAAGAAGGAGAAAGAAAGAAAGAAGGAGAAAGAAAGAAAGAAGGAGAAAGAAAGAAAGAAAGGAGGAGAAAGAAAGAAAGAAAGAAGGAAGAAAGAAAGAAAGATGGAGAAAGAAAGAAAGAAAGAAAGATGGAGAAAGAAAGAAAGAAAGAAAGAAGGAGAAAGAAAGAAAGAAAGAAAGAAAGAAAGAAAGAAAGAAAGAAAGAAAGAAAGAAAGAAAGAAAGAAAGAAAGAAAGAAAGAAAGAAAGAAAGAAAGAAAGAAAGAAAGAAAGAAAGGTGATGGAGAAAGAAAGAAAGTGATGGAGAAAGAAAGAAAGTGATGGAGAAGGAAAGAAAGAAAGTGATGGAGAATGAAAGAAAGAAAGAAGGAGAAAGAAAGAAAGAAGGAGAAAGAAAGAAAGAAGGAGAAAGAAAGAAAGAAGGAGAAAGAAGGAGAAAGAAAGAAAGAAAGAAGGAGAAAGAAAGAAAGAAAGAAAGAAAGAAAGAAAGAAAGAAAGAAAGAAAGAAAGAAAGAAAGAAAGAAAGAAAGAAAGAAAGAAAGAAAGAAAGAAAGAAAGAAAGAAAGAAAGAAAGAAAGAAAGGTGATGGAGAAAGAAAGAAAGTGATGGAGAAAGAAAGAAAGTGATGGAGAAGGAAAGAAAGAAAGTGATGGAGAAGGAAAGAAAGAAAGAAGGAGAAAGAAAGAAAGAAAGAAAGAAAGAAAGAAAGAAAGAAAGAAAGAAAGAAAGAAAGAAAGAAAGAAAGAAAGAAAGAAAGAAAGAAAGAAAGAGATGGAGAAGGAAAGAAGGAAAGAAAGGGATGGAGAAGGAAAGAAAGGGATGAAGAAGTAAAGAAGGAAAGAAAGAAGGGAAGGAAAGAAAGAAAGAAAGAAAGAAAGAAAGAAACAGAGAAGGAAAAAAAGAAAGGGATGGAGAAGGAAAAAAGGAAAGCAAGAAAGAAAGAAAGGGATGGAGAAGGAAAAAAGGAAAGCATGAAAGAAAGAAAGGGATGGAGAAGGAAGGAAGGGCACCCCTCACATCAAAGTACTCACTGGGAGGCAGTGACAAAGGATGGATGGATCAGGCTCAATCTTTCATCCTCTGGCTGCTGGGCTTCAAACCTCCAGCTCACACATCCCCTTCTCTGAGGCAAAACAGTGGTGGGGATTGTGGGCGGGGCAAGCAAAGGAGGAGAGGGCGGGAGGAGGAGGAGCAGAAGGAACGGTCAGCGCTGGCTCTATCTTGCTGTGTTCCGGTACTGTCAGTGAGTTCCAGTCCCCCGGTAAATTGGTGCTGATCGCAGCCCTCAATCAAAGCGGATTGTACAACTTACAGACCAGCCGGGACTCGGCACTGTGCTGATGGCAGGGAGATCCTTGCTGCCAAGCTCTTTAAGCAAATTAGGCGGCTGCGAGGCCCCTGTGAGTTCGAGGCCTTAGGCAACCGCCTAATTTGCCTAATTAAAGAGCCACCTCTGATGACAAATCCAGGGTCTCCTGAAAGGAATCACTGCGACATAAAATAACTAGTTTGGAGGAGTATTTGTTAGTGGGAACACCTTTCTAAGAAGAGACCGGGAGAGCTGAGAAAGTAGACAGGTCAGACTATGTACAGCTGATTGCCCTGCAGAGCCAGACTCTCCGGCCGCAGTGTCTGCTGGGTGACTCAGTTATCAGCACTCTCTCGCTCGCCCCACTTTGTGCTGTGGGCAGCTTGATTAGCCTGTCACTTTTAAGAGCACTGAACATCAGAATAATAACACCGTAACCTCCATTGTGTGTTTAAACCTTTCACTGCGACAGACACCTGAGTCCTTTCTGGCAATTAGGGAACTGACAGTTTGCAGGGATATAAGGGGGGTTAATGGACTGACATTGCCCATCATAACACAGGGCACCCATTAGAATTAACCCCTCCATGGCCTAAAATGCATGCAGCATCATTGCTTGGGTCTTTCAGTATCCATAACAACCTGCCCTGCATTTTCTGTTCATGTCATTCTTTACAACTCAAGCTTTCAATCTATCTTTAGTGGTCGTACCTTTTACGTATACGGGATCTCCGAATACTGATGAGGGTTTTACAGCCTTCATTTTTGTAGTGTTTAAGTGGCTTTAGTAATTGCAAACTGTTGCAGTGAAATGGTTTTCTTCTGGTTGCGTGCTTGCACTATCAACTGCCATTAGGCTGCATTTGGAAAATGTACCAACGAATGGTATTGGATTATATAATCACCTATTTAACCACTTCTGGACCGGAAGGATTTGCCCCCTTAATGGCCAGGCCATTTTTTTGCGATTCGGCACTGCATTATTGTAACGGAAAATTGAGCAGTCGTGCGCCGCTGTACCAAAATAATTGATGTCCTTTTTTTCCCTCCCTCCATCCCTCTTTCTTTCCCTCTCTCTCTCCCTCCCTCCATCCCTCTTACTTTTGTTCTTTCTGTCATCCTTTATTTCTCCTTCTCTCTTTCTTTTATACTCACTTCCTCCCTCTTTCTTTCCCTCTCTCTCTCCCTCCATCCCTCTTTCTTTCCCTCTCTCTCTCTCGCTCTCCCTCGATCCCTCTTTCTTTCCCGCTCTCACTCTCCCTCCCTCCATTCCTCTTACTTTTGTTCTTTCTTTCATTCTTTCTTTCTCCATTCCTCTTTTATTTATACTCTCTTCCTCCCTCCATCCCTCTTTCTTTCCCTCTCTCTCCCTCCCTCCATCCCTCTTTCTTTCCCTCTCTCTCTCTCGCCCTCCCTCCATCCCTCTTTCTTTCCCGCTCTCTCTCTCCCTCCCTCCACTCCATTCCTCTTACTTTTGTTCTTTTTTTCATCCTTTCTTTCTCCATCCCTCTTTCTTTTATACTCTCTTCCTCCCTCCATCCCTCTTTCTTTCCCTCTCTTGCTCCCTCCCTCCATCCCTCTCTCGCCCTCCCTCCATCCCTCTTTCTTTCCCCCTCTCTCTCTCCCTCCCTCCATTCCTCTTACTTTTGTTCTTTCTTTCATCCTTTCTTTCTCCATCCCTCTTGCTTTTATACTCTCTTCCTCCCTCCATCCCTCTTTCTTTCCCTCTCTCTCCATCCCTCTTTCTTTCCCTCTCTCGCTCCCTCCCTCCATCCCTCATTCTTTCCCTCTCTCGCTCCCTCCCTCCCTCTTACTTTTGTTCTTTCTTTCTTTCATCCTTTCTTTCTCCATCCCTCTTTCTTTTATACTCTCTTCCTCCCTCCATCCCTCTTTCATTCTCTCTCTCCCTCCCTCCATCCCTCTTTCTTTCCCTCTCTCGCTCCCTCCCTCCATCCCTCTTTCTTTCCCTCTCTGGTTCCCGCAGGAGAGGCTGCCTGCTGCAGTAAATCTGCGGCACATAGTCTTAATATGGTTAAAGGGTAACTCCACTTTTGTGGGGGGAAAAATGGCAAACGAAGAAAAAACAATATAGCGTATACAATTGCGACACAAATCATATTGTAGTTGAATGTTATTACAAATTACCTTTCCTTTTCAATCTGCAGCTGTTGTAATTTCCTAAAACTGGCTGCAATGCAATATGGCTACCTAGAGGTGTTCTGTACACAGAATGTATACTGACCACACCCCCAAAAACATCATTTCCTGCTTGCGTGATTGGCTCACGAATTTTCCCAGAAGTCTGCTTAAGATATAAGTCAGGTTTCTGGCATCCCCTGCAACAAAAGTGTCATTTTTGGTGAGATACTCCCAATAGGAACACGTCTAAAGGGATGCAGACCCAGCAGCTTCCCTCATTAGAGCCCTGCATCTGCACAGCTGATAGATAATTATGAAACCACTCCCATTAGACCCACTCAGCACAGAGGAACAAACACGGATTTCTTCAGAATAACAAAAGTTAGGAGTCTGCAAGAAAGTTTGTTAAAATCCTGGTAATGTACAGAGATCACCCAGAGGGGATTTTTCTTTCCTTAACAAAAGTGGAGTTACGCTTTAATATCACTTCGAATAGGTCAAGGGATAGGAAATTTCCAATAAATAACTCTATAAATAAATAGAATAAATATTCGACAGATAAAGAAGGCGTCTCTGTATTATTATTAGATAATAAGGCCAAAACCAGCTTAAAGTGTATCAAAACCTAAAAGCAGAAAGCCACCAATCTGTAAATGTGGTGACTGCATTCATTTTATTTTTAAGCCTTTTTTTTTTTTTTTGCCAGTAAGTCTGTTTTTTATTTTTTTTTTTCATTGGACCCAGGCAGCACTTTGAGAGGGGCAGCAAACTGACGCCCAAGAATTTTGTTAAGCAGTATTCAGTTTGCGGCGGGTTACCCCATCATGTTACCCAGCGTGTTACCCCCATGCGGTCATTTCCCCATCTCATAATGCCGCCTGCAGTGCAAACTGATGACTATGAGGAGGCAGAGTGTCTCCTCAGGGAACGTCCCTCATGTGATCGTGGTGTGTGCAATGACGTCAGACATCAGTGCGCTCGCGGCAGACACAGTAGTGACTAGAGGACTGGAGACAGACAGCGTGTCGGTTTGGTGGTGAGATATGGAAAAAGATAACAGTAAAATATATTTTCTAAATTTTATATTTAGATAAAGTAATTGATGTGGGGGCCTTTGGGTGGGCGTGATATTTTGGGGAGTTGGGGGAGGAGCAGCATTTTAGTCTTGGACCCAGGCAGCACAATGTCTTTGACCAGCCCTGGAGGTGGTGGAAACAAACTTATGAAGGAAAATCTCACTAAAATAATCTTATTCAACAAGTAATCCAAGCCAAGAGAGCCCATTCAAATGTAGCACCCCCCTGACCCCTGGTATCAGGGAAGGCTGACATTTTACCTCAGGGTGCTGGTTCTTAGGCATGGTGGGTGTGGTCAGTTGCAGAAAAGATGGACGGCAGTCACTAGGCTCGGTTCACACTACATCGCTCCGACTTAGGGGGGCGACCTGTGAAGTCGCGTGCAGCGCGATGTCGGCGCGACTTGCGCGGACTTCATAAAATTAATGTCTATGCAAGTCGCCTCCAGGTCGCCCCGAAGTAGTACAGGACCCTTTTTCTAAGTCGGAGCGACTTGTGTCGCTCCTATTAGAACGGTTCCTGTACCGCACAATGGGAGCGTGACGGACCGCGACTTGTCAGGCTGACAAGTCGCGGTCCAAGTCGGACTCGTGTGAATGCGGTCTTAGTGTCAACAAAAGTGAGTTTATTGCTCACAACTGAAAAATGAGGGGAGAGATGATTAGGGCACAGGACACACTAGGACAGTAGGCAGACAGATCAGCAGACCTAGAAAACGAAACAGATAGGTAGACAGCAATACAGAACAAGGGCCTTAGGCTTGAACCCAATGTTCTGTAGCTGTGTAGCAACCGCTGTCTCCTAAAGCATCCAAAAACTCACAACACAGTGCAGGGTTTCCTTGGATAAATCCCTCTTGACACTTTCCCAGCCTCTCCACAGTCCCAGCTCATAGAAGAGTAACCTCTGATACTTCATCTCAGAACTCTATCCTTCTCCTCAAGTCTCCAGGCAACAAAAGGCTCTCTCTGGCAGAGCCTCAACCATTTGGCCAGGTCTTAGACTCCAAGCCTCGCCCAACAAAGTTGTTCCTCCCATATCCACCCCAGGCCAAGGTCTGGGTGGAAGGACCTTGATCACCTGACTTTCTGCAAATATATATATATCCTCTCCCAGTATGCTCATAATTACTGTCGCAGGCACCGACAATGGGGCACTATATCTCCCACTAACACCATCAAAAGGACACAGTTCCTTCTACTGATACCAACAACGGGGCACTATACCTCCCATTGACACCAATTGTGGGGAATAATTCCTTCCACTGATACCAACAAAAGGGTACAATGCCTCCCACTGACACCAATAATGGGGCAGAATTCTTTCCAATGACACCAACAATGGGGCACTAATCCTCCCACTGATACCAAAGATAGGGCATTGTTTACTCCCACTGAACACCGGGACATTTTCTACTCCCACTGGCCCTAGTCTGGCCCCCCAAAGTCAAAAGAAGACACCAACAATGGGGCACTATTCCTCCCACTGACACCATCAAAAGGGCACAATTCCTTCTATTGACACCAACAATGGGGCCCTATTGCTCCCATTGACACCAATGATGGGGCAGAATTCTTTCCGATGACAGCAACAATGGGGCACTATTTCTCCCACTGGCAATAATAAAAGGATACAATTTCTCCTTTTTCTGTATTTTTATGGTCCTTGATGCCTTCTAGGTGTTCTTTTTGTTTATTTGGTCATGGCCATACTAATGTTATATTAATACTCGATAGAGAGGTACCCTGTGGCTTTGTATGCCATTGACCCTCTCCTTATGTATATTGTTTACTGCCCTTCATAACCCTGTGATATGGAGTTTCTAATAGGTTTTCACCTATTAGAAAATTGCTATCATGTCCCCCCTCAGGCGTCTCTTCTCCAGGGAGAATGAATCAAGCGATTGCAGACGCTCTTCATAATTAAGGTCCTCCAATCCCCTAATTAGTTTAGTTGCCCTTCTCTGGACTCTCTCCAGCTCCAACACATCCCTCCTGAGGACTGGCGACCAGAACTGGACAGAATACTCCAGATGCGGTCGGACCAGAGTTTTATAAAGTGGAAGGATTATAGTCTTATCGTAGGGGGAAATTTCTCCTGAATGGTTTGGCTCAGTGATACCATTTGTCAGGGTGTCTCTAGTACAAGAAGGTGAGAGATCTTCCCAATAGTGACAAAGACATCCAAAACCAGAAGTGCTAACCATGCCATATAACATTAAGTTTTAGATCGTCTTGAAGTGCATACTATATCTAAATAAATATATTGGCATCTGAGTTCAGGGAAGTTCTTTCTGTACTGCAGAGGTGAACTCGCACTTTAAGTCTCTGCAGAAAAGTTTGCCTGACTGGAGCACATCGCCCGCTGGTGTCAACGGCTCGGCTTTTACCCGACAGGTGATTGTGCGGCGTGACATTTTCCGAACGGATGGGGAAGATATATGGTAGTCCTGCGTCAGCTTCGACATTCTAGGCTTTGTCTTTAGCCCAGATAACAATCAATTTATCCCGCAATCTGCATTCCTGTGGCAGCGGCGGAATTTTTAGATCTCAGAGCTCTCATGAGGGGAATAAGCTCTGCTGCGGGGTATTTCATTCCGATGCCGAGACAAGAAAATCACAAGAGAAAAAAAAATATTGTCTGGGATTTCTGAGGGTTGCTGAGACGCAGTGCAGATATGTTTGCTATTTGAAGACAGTTATTTTATTGTATCTTGGATGAAGGTGTGGTGTATGGGTCTTGCTGTGCTCCAAATCTACCCGTGTGGTTATATCTCTACTGCTTTCTGTACCATTAGCATGCAGTTAGTGGTTGCCTTTGGCCGTATATTGCTGTTCTTTGGGTTGCATGTAATTAGCAATAAAGGGCTGCACACCACTATTAACTACACCATTCAGCAACCAGCAATATATTATTATTTAGGATGCTTAACCTCTTTAAGACCAGAAGGATTTGCCCCCTTCCTGACCAGGCCCTATTTTGGAGATATAATTTTGCCCCTGTACAAATCATTAGTAAGACCTCATCTGGAATATGCAGTTCAGTTTTGGGCACCAGTTCTTAAAAAGGATATCAGGGAACTGGAGAAAGTGAAGAGAAGAGCAACCAAATTGATAAGAGGCATGGAGGAGCTCAGCTATGAGGAAAGATTAGAGGAACTGAATGTATTCTCTCTTGATAAGAGGAGATTAAGGGCGGGGGGGGGGGTATGATCAATGCTTTGCTGGGGTTTTTTGCCTTTCTCTGGATCAACTGTGGGTATAGAATTATGTATTTGGGATTGTATTATTTTTTCAGTTTTATTGGTTGAACTAGATGGACTTGTGCCTTTTTTCAACCTGACTATCTATGCAGTGGTAACTAAATGGCGGCCCACGGTCCATTGAAGGCCCGCACGATGCTTCTGCCCGGACCGCGAGGCCGCCTCCTGTTATCAGTCATTGGTTTGCTGGGACCGCGGGTGTCCCAGCAACCAGTGACGTGCTGTGTATGCGCCACGCCCCCTCCTTACTGTGGCTCCCGGCTCACTCCCAGCCGGTGTCCTGTCGGGCCGCGAGTAGGGTCGTGACGTCACGTGTGCGCCCTTCCCCCCTGCTCCTGACTGCGGCTCCCATTCAGCTGGGCAGCGAGTTGGGGGCGTGACATTATGTGCACGCCCCGCCCCCTTGCTGCTTGCGGCTACTGTCTCCAGGTATGTGGAGCAAAAGGGGAAAAAGCAATGTGGTCCCCAATTTCATAGCTGCACTTAAAACTTGAGAGGTATTTAAAGTAGGGCTGCAACTAACGATTAATTTGTCTGTCGACTAATCTATTGATTATTTTTACGATTAGTCGACTAATCTAACGATTATTTTTATTTTATTTTTTTTGCTTAATTTAGTGTTTTTTTGATTAGCTAATTAATCCTGTAATTAATACAGACCCCTCAGTAAGCCCCCCTCCCACTACAGACCCCTCAGTAAGCCCCCCTCCCAGTACAGACCCCCACAGTAAGCCCTCCCACCTAGTACAGACCACTTACTAAACCCCCCTCCCAGTACAGACCCCTCAGTAAGCCCTCCCACCCAGTACAGACCACTTAGTAAGCCCCCCTCCCAGTGCAGACTCCTCAGTAAGCCCTCCCACCTAGTACAGTATGTACTGGGTGGGAGGGCTTACTGAGGGGTCTGCACTGGGAGGGGGGCTTACTAAGTGGTCTGTACTGTACAGACCACTTAGTAAGCCCCCCTCCCAGTACACTAGTACAGACCCCTCAGTAAGCCCTCCAACCTAGTACAGACCCCTTAGTAAGCCCCCCCTCCCAGTACAGACCCCCCAGTAAGCCCTCCCACCCAGTACAGACCCCTTAGTAAGCCCCCCTCCCAGTTCAGACCCCTCAGTAAGCCCTCCCACCTAGTACAGGGCTTACTGAGGGGTCTGCACTGGGAGGGGGGGGCTTACTAAGTGGTCTGTACTGGGTGGGAGGGCTTACTGAGGGGTCTGTACTGGGAGGGGGGGCTTACTAAGGGGTCTGTACTGGGTGGGAGGGCTTACTGGGGGGTCTGCACTGGAAGGGGGGCTTACTAAGTGGTCTGTACTGTACAGACCACTTAGTAAGCCCCCCTCCCAGTACACTAGTACAGAACCTACAGTAAGCCCTCCCACCTAGTACAGACCCCTTAGTAAGCCCCCCCTCCCAGTGCAGACCCCTCAGTAAGCCCTCCCAACTAGTACAGACTGTACTAGGTGGGAGGGCTTACTGAGGGGTCTGCACTGGGAGGGGGGCTTACTAAGGGGTCTGTACTGGGTGAGAGGGCTTACTGGGGGGTCTGTACTGGGAGGGGGGCTTACTAAGTGGTCTGTTCTGTACAGACCACCTAGTAAGCCCCCCCTCCCAGTACAGACCCCCAAGTAAGCCCTCCCACCTAGTACAGGCCATTACAAGCCGGTGTAGCGCCGCAGCTGGGTGATCGGGGAGGATGGAGAATGTGTTGCGGCAGAAGCTGTGGCAGTACAGGGAGTACAGGGGTGCTGGAGACGGTCAGCGCTCACCTCTCGTCTCCGACGGAGCTCGGCGGGGGAATTTCACCAGGCCGGCAATGCTTCAAGCGGCGCGGCGGCCGGCCGGGGGCGTTTGACTTGACGCGTCGACGCTTTTTCCACACGTCGACGATTTTTTGTAGTCGACGTAGTCGACGCGTCGTGGCAGCCCTAATTTAAAGTGATGGGCATATTTTGTAGTGCCCATCAGAGTGCCCCCCTAACATAAAATGTGCCCATCAGCGTGCTCCTTATTTTATGTTAAGGGTCACGCTGATGGGCACATTTTATGTTAAAGGCCACTCTAATGGGCATATTTCATGTTAACCACTTGCCGACCGCCCACAGTATATTTACTGTGGCAGTCAGCCCCTCCTGGGCAAAGTGACGTAGTACTATGTCGCTCGCCCAGGAGCCTGCAGGGGGCGAGCGTGCGCCGCCGGAGGCGCACTCCCGCCCCCGCTCGTTCCTGCACATCCCCGCGCGTGTGGTCCGCCGGTCACTCGCGATCTCCCGCTGGGGAGGGAGAAAGGCAGGCGGCTGATGTAAACAAAGCCATCTGCCATTCTCCCCTGTGTAAGAACAGAGATCATAAGGTCCTGCTATGTAGGATCATATATCTCTGTTACAAAACAAGCCACATCCCATAACAGTTAGAAGCACGCCCCTAGGGACAAACTTAACCCGTGCATCTCTAATAAAGTTAACCCCTTCCATGCCAGTGTAATTTTTACAGTAACAGTGCATATTTATAGCACTGATTACTGTAGTAATGTCACTGGTACCCCCAAAAGTGTCAAAAATGTCAGTCAAGGGTCCGATCTGTCCGCTGCAATGTCGCAGTCCCGCAAAAAAATAAATCGCAGATCGCCGCCATTACTCGATAAAAAAAAACAATAAAAATAACAAAAATCTTTCTCTTAGTTAGTAAACGCAATAACTTTTGCGCAAACCAATCAAAATATGCTTATTGCGATTTTTTTTTACCAAACATATGTAGCAGAAAACAAATTGGCCTAAAATGTTAAAAAATTTAGATTTTTACATTTTTTGGGGGAATTTCATATAAAAAATGTGAAAAATATTGTTATTTTTTCAAAATTGTCGCTCTTTTTTTGTTTATAGCGCAAAAAGTAAAAATCACACAGGTGATCAAATACCACCAAAAGCTCTGTTTGTGGGAAAAAAAAGGACGTAAATTTCATTTGGGTACAGCGTAGCACGACCGCGCAATTGTCCATTAAAGTAACGCAGTGCCGAATCGCAAAATATGGCCTGGTCATTGAGCAGCCAAATCCTCCGGGGCTTAAGTGGTTTATATGGGAAAGTAATAGGAATGAACTGTCTCAGCATTTACGGAACAGAAGCAGGTAATATTCGGCAATGCCTAAAATTCTTGCTATAGATACCGTGCAATTGTCCGTTAAAGTAACGCAGTGCCGAATCGCAAAATATGGCCTGGTCAGGAATGGGGTAAAATCTTCCGGTCTTAAGGCGGTTAAAAGTACGCTCATTGAAAATTTTCTTGTCAAAGACGTGCAGCTAAATACATTTTCGCCTAAATATATGACAAAAATTGAATATATTGGCTATTTTTTAACCGTCAAAGTAGAAAAATATTGTTATTTTTTCAAAATTTTTTAATTTTTTTTTATTAATATCGCAAATTATAAAAAGCGCAGAGGTGATCAAATACCACCAAAAGAAAGTTCTGTTTGTGGGGAAAAAAGGACGTAAATTTTGTTTGGGTACGGCGTTGCATGACCGCGCAATTGTCAGTTAAATTCGCACAGTGCCGAATCGCAAAAAGTGGCCTGGACCTAAGACAGCAAAATCCTCCGGTGGTAAAGTGGTTAAGGGGGGATATGATCAATCAGTGGCGTAGCGTGGGGGGTGCTGGGGGGGCCAGCCACACCGGGCGCAAAATCTGGGGGGGGCGCAGTGTCATGCTGCCATTTAGGAGCCTGCTCAGCCATCCTTAGTTTAGGAATCAGGTAGGTCTCTGTAGTGGTCTGTGTGATTGTCAGGTAGGTTTGTTTAGTGGTCAGTGTAGGAATCAGGTAGGTCTGTGTAGTGGTCAGTGTAATTGTCAGGTAGGTTTGTGTAGTGGTCAGTGTAGGAATCAGGTAGGTCTGTGTAGTGGTCAGTGTAATTGTCAGGTAGGTTTGTGTAGTGGTCAGTGTAGGAATCAGGTAGGTCTGTGTAGTGGTCAGTGTAATTGTCAGGTAGGTTTGTGTAGTGGTCAGTGTAGGAATCAGGTAGGTTTGTGTAGTGGTCAGTGTAGGAATCAGGTAGGTCTGTGTAGTGGTCAGTGTAATTGTCAGGTAGGTTTGTGTAGTGGTCAGTGTAGGAATCAGGTAGGTCTGTGTAGTGGTCAGTGTAATTGTCAGGTAGGTTTGTGTAGTGGTCAGTGTAGGAATCAGGTAGGTCTGTGTAGTGGTCAGTGTAATTGTCAGGTAGGTTTGTGTAGTGGTCAGTGTAGGAATCAGGTAGGTCTCTGTAGTGGTCAGTGTAATTGTCAGGTAGGTTTGTGTAGTGGTCAGTGTAGGAATCAGGTAGGTCTGTGTAGTGGTCAGTGTAATTGTCAGGTAGGTTTGTGTAGTGGTCAGTGTAGGAATCAGGTAGGTCTGTGTAGTGGTCAGTGTAATTGTCAGGTAGGTTTGTGTAGTGGTCAGTGTAGGAATCAGGTAGGTCTGTGTAGTGGTCAGTGTAATTGTCAGGTAGGTCTGTGTAGTGCTCAGGTAGGTCAGTGTAGGTGTCAGTATAGAAATTTGGTAGGTCAGTGTAGTGATCAGGTTGGTTAGTGCAGGAATAAGGTAGGTCAGTGTTGGTGTCTGTGTAGTGGTCAGGTAGGTCAGTGTAGGAATAAGGTAGGTCTGTTTAGTGATCAGCTAGGTCAGTGTAGATGTCAGTGTAGTGGTCTAGTAGATTTGTGTAGGGGGCGCAAATTACTTACCTTGCCCCGAGCGCTGAAAACCTACGCTACGCCACTGTGATCAATGCTTTGCTGGGGTTTCATGCCTTTTTTGGATCAACTGTGGGTATAGAATTATGTATTTGGGATTGTATGGTCTTTTATTTTTTCGGTTTCTTTGGTTGAACTAGATGGACTTGTGTTTTTTTTCAACCTAACTATGTAACACCAACAGGGTGATATTGCACCGCGAACCCTAATTAGCTCCCCATTCAAAATGAATTGAGGTGATTAAAAATAGCAAGAGAACGCCTTTTTTTTTCAGATCATTAGCACATTAAAAATCGAGCTGTAATCGCGTATTTTATTTTATGTAACGCGCGCCCCAGCCTGGCTCTAGTTTAGCTCTAGCTGTAGCTCCCACTGCCAGTTTTTATATGGATTCATCACTGGTTTTTGAAAGATCTCTTTGATATGCTGAGACACATCCGCAAGGCTTGTTTATAAGGAAGTCCCTGTCTATCTTGCACTTTTTTTTATTAGTCTCCAATCTGTAAAAAAATAAAAATAAAAAAAATAAAAAACACAAAAACTGCTGGATTTATCGCGCTATGAAACCCATTATCTGCAATAAATCCCGGACATTCTGTCATTCTGTGTTCAATACCTACTTCTCTGTAGGAAAAACATACAGTGAACATTACAGACTTTTTTTTCGGGTAAGCAAGACTCTCCTTTCCATTATCTCTGCGTATGGATGACGCTCATTAACATGTCAGTACCCAGAATCCTTTGCTTCCCTGGTACTTCGTTAGGTATATAGCTGCAGGAGGCACATTGCATTTTATAGAGATTTTTTTTTTTTTTTTTGTCTCTTCTCTGCGCTTTTATGACCAATCAAGTCAGGATTTGAGGTCTTGACTGTTAATAAAAGCTGGCTTTAAGTTATGAGTCGGGAGTTTTAGCGGTAGATTGTGGTTTTCCACGTTTTTTTTTTATGTTGCCCACCAGACAGACTCATTTAATATCTCCTCCTTTTTATATAGATCGTTCCGTTACTCCATACTACATTCCCGTCTGCTTACTGCGCTCGTTAATGCACGCGAGAGGGGATGGAGCTGTTTGTAGTTAACGTGGTAGCGGGAGACGTCGCGGCCATACTAAGCCTATCTGTAAAAAAGCTGTTTGGAGTTAATTTCAGGAGGGCTTAGTTCATTGATATGTGAAACAAAGCTTGGTTAAACACTGTCTGATAATTCCGTAGATTTGTTGTGAATTAGGATTTGTTCTGCAGCATCTTTGTAAGACGATAATCCTGGTAGAAGACTTGGCCATTTTCGCACAAATTGATTTTGTCATAGTGCCTTTTGTATCTAAAAAAAATAGGCTTTCACTGCAAAGGATGGGAAAAAGCTATTTGCCTGTACACTTCAACTCCCTGTAGCAAAATGAGTTGAATGGTATTTCCCAGGCATCTTCATTTTCTTGGCAACAAGGTATTTCCCAGGCATCTTCATTTTCTTGGCAACAAGGTACCTTTAGTCACCTAGCGCTCAGTGCAAGAAGGTCAACGTAGATGAAACTCCAAGGACAGTAAACCTCCTAAGATGGTCTATAAAGAGAACCTGTACTAGGAAAGGTGTGCCCATAAAAAGGCAGTCAGAGACCAGTGGGCCGGATGTGGGCCTTTGCTTGCCTTTATCTGGCCCTTGGGGCACTATTTTGCCAGCTGACACCAATATTGGGGCAATAATGGGGCACCATTCTCCCTACTGACACCATCAATGGGATGCTTCTCTTCCCATTGATACCAATAGTGGGCCACTATTTCTTCCATTAAAACCAATGATGGTCCTTTGCTAAGCTCTAGACATAAGCCCCGTACACACGCACAGATTGTTGGCCGTAAATTGTCAGCCAACGTCCGATCGGCCGATTGTAGGCTTGTTAGTATGATGCTTCCGACAACCAACTGCGAATTTTCGGCCGAAAAAAATCTGGTGTGCATGCTATAAAATTTTTGTTGGCCAACAACAGAACTACTGATTGTTCCTCAGTCAGTACAGATTTTGGCAGACAAATATCAGATGAGCAAGACTGGGCATGCTCAGAGAAGAAAAAACACACGGAAAGTCAACCATCACATGACATCACTTCAGAAGTTGGTTTTTGTTGGCCAACAAAAGTCCAGTGCAAGTCTAGAGCACATTTCAACCAACAAACAACACAGGACAAAAGACGGCCGATTGGTCGGCCAACAATCTGTGCGTGTGTACGAGGCTTAAATATGGGGTTAGACAGAACAGGAATTTTTATTACCTTCAGCTGCAACATGCTATTAGACAGTGGCGGCTGGTGAATGAAAATTTGGGGGGGGGGGGGGCGACATAACACCCCCACCCTCCGCCGGGATGGCCGGCCAGCAATCAAATCTACCACCCCCTCCTTGGACGGACGGCCGGCCAGCCAGACAGCCAGCATCCTTACATGCTCCTTCCCCGAGCGGCTGTGAGTCTCCTCCGGCCATACATATCCTCCCTCTTCCTGGCCAATGGCCAGTAAAATCACTTCTCTTTTCAGCCAATCAGGAAAGGGGTCTCACGACCCGCTTCCTGATTGGCTGGGAGGAAATTTCAGTGTGATAATAGCGAATATTCATTCGCTATTGTCATATAACAGGGTGGGCTCAGGGCGCAGTGCTCTGCGCCCCAAGCCCACCCTTTTTTGAAGCCTATTAGAGCCTCTGTCTCTAATCACTTGCTTCAAAAAAAAAAAAATACCCTATTGGAATCCATGTGTCCGGCGCCCTGCATGTAGATTAGGGGGCCGGACGCATGGATTGGGGGGACGGTGCCCCTGTGCCCCCAATGGACAGGCCGCCACTGCTATTAGAGCCAGATATTCGTTAGAGAATCTGTCATTGTCCCTGACACCAATTTTCCACATGATGCAATCCTCACCATCTACTAAGGGCTTCATTTCCAGGTGATATGCTATGCTCCTGACTGTCTATCTTGAGCAATACCCCAACACTGCTATGACAAGGTGGAAAAGAGATATAGGAGATATCGCTGGTGATCACTGGGAGGAAGCTTTAGAGGCGGTGCGTATATGCTCTATGAATGAATCAAATAGACCAGCCTTTCTCAAACTTTTCAACACAGAGGAACCCTTGAAATGCATTTCTGGTCTCGAAACCCGTGCTAAAAATTTTAAATCTACAACTCATGACACATTAGTGTGACAGTCAGTTGGAAAAAAGCTCCTTACCCTTATCATCATTAGGAAGATTTACCCCCTTACAGACAGCTAAAAAGAACAATGGTGTCATTGGGAACTTATCTGAGAGGCAGAAATTGCCCATTTCTCATGGAACTCCGAGCAACCTCAAGAGGAACCCTGGTTGAGAAACCCTGACATAGACTGTCTCAATTGTATATCTTACTGAGGGTACACCGCACTCCAGTTAAGCTACACACTATGGGTCTTCGTCCAGACCCTGCATGCCCAAAATGCTGTAGGGACACTGGGGATCTTATACATCTACTGTGGCATTACCCAAAATTTCACAGATACTGGGAATCAATATTAAGAATGGGTAATAGTGCTCTCTCTACTGCTATACCTCTGGACTCTAGGCCCTGCCTTCTAGGCATACTGGAGGAGGTGGTGCAGGATAATTACCTTAGGGAGACAGCTAGCAGGGCACTGTTCCAGGCCTGCAGGCTTATTCTGCTGCATTGGATCTCCCAAATGGTACAAACACTGCAGATGTGGATAGACCAAATGGGAACAGTACTTCGGTTTTAATCATTTATATATGCGCATAGAGGTAACCCGCACAAATTTGAAAAAGCATGGGGGAATTGGTTGTCTGTGCCAGGCCTATTTCCAGTAGACTTAATACTGGATAGATTATTACTGTGATGTGCCAGTAGACCATCTAAGTAAATCAATATCACTGGGGAACTACCCAGTAGGGTGATGGAAGGCAGTTGACATGGATTTGCTTTGTAAGATAATGTTCTTTTGTTGTTATGGTGCATGTGAGGTAAATGTCTATAGCTATTCTGTATTGCTAAATGTAATCAGATATGACTTGGTACTTCATTTTAGATGATATGGTATAATGTTAATGGATTCTCTGGAACGTTCTTTTTTATGTTTTCTGTGGTTTGTTGACTTTCTTCAATAAACTTAAACCTGATTAAAAAAAAATAAACAATGATGGGGCACTGATATTGGGGCATTTTCTACTTCCACTGGCCACATTCTGGCCCCCCTAAAGCCTGAAGGCTAGCAAAGTGGCCCTTGCTTAGAAAGTTTGAAGACCCCTGGACTAGACACTAATGGCACTTTTCCACTGCAAGTACCGGCTCGGCTCTACTTGGCCCTGCTTGGCCCTGTTTGGTTTTCCACTGCATGGTACCGCATGGTACGGTGTTGTAACAGTTCGGAACGGTTTGGTATGGTTTGCTTTTCCACTAAAGTAGTACTAAAGTAAGTGGGTGGGATAACAATGATTCTCTGACCAATCAGTGGCTAGTAGTGACAAACAGTCAAGGCTGCATGCAAAGGATTTTGGAATATGGTACCGGTACGGCCCTCTTGGAACCACAACTGAGGTGGTACTGTTTAAGCGAGCCATACTGTTCGGTTCCATGTAGTGGAAAAGCGCAGCAGTACCGTACCATACTGAACCGTTCCTACACCGTACCATGCGGTACCAGCAGTGGAAAAGCACAAAAGCGAGCCGAACCGTTCGGATCCATGTAGTGGAAAAGCGCCATAATATTGTGAGCAGTGGTATACCTGGCATATCTGGCACCTGTGGCTGGCCATTTTTTTTTAAATTCCCCCCACCCCCATGCATTAAAAATTATTTTGTGTAATAATCATAAAATGAAAGGCCATGCACGTTGGCGATAGGAGTAAAATTAGCTGGTGGCAGGCATGTAGCAGCAGCTGTAGAAGTGGGGTCTACCTAATGCATAGAACTTAGCGTCTGTGGGCTCCTACACATCAGGTGGATTGATATCCTATGTCCTGCACAATTACCACCATTTCTTAATAGTTTGAAGGGGTTTTTTAAGGTATCAAGGAGAAACACTGCTGAACACCTGAAAGTGGGTGTCATTTCACCATGTATTGCTTTCAGCATGGGAGTAAAATAAGCCCCGGCTGTGGTGTCATAGGCAGAAAAAATAACCCTCAGTACTGGTGTAAATGGCAATAACCACTCCCTTCATTGGTGGTCAGTGGTAGTAATATTAACCTCCCTGCATTGGTGGTCAGTGGTAGTAATATTAACCTCCCTGAATCGGTGGTCAGGGGCTGGCTGTAAAAATAACCCCTCCCCCCAGCACTGGTGGTTAATGGATAGCTACAAATTTACCCCCCCCAGCATCGATGGTCAGTCCCTTACTTCCTGTCCCTAGAAAAACTGCAAGAAATTGGTGAAACAGAAAGCCCAGTTTGCTGCTCCAGGAAAGAGGTGTAATCCTGAGGACAGGTGGGACTGGGTGCTAGCCCTGGCTCGCATCCGTGTATGCAACTTGGGAATGAAATTGGCTGCACACCTCTGCCGGTCCAATAGATTTATTGAAATATGTATAAAACTGCCACCAGGGCAAGGACACAGACCATGGAAACGATGATGCGTTTCACACGGACAACATGCTTCTTCAAAACCTGAAGAAAACAAAACCTGGTTTTGAAGAACGTAGTCGGTGTGAAACGCGTCAACATTTCCATTGTCTGTGTGCTTGTCCTAGTGGGAGTTTTATACATATTTCAATAAATCTATTGGACTGGTGGAGGTGTACAGCCAATTTCCTTCCCAAGAAATTGGTGTTTGGAGTGTCCCAACGACAGGAACCTTACCATGGTCTGTGTCCTTGTCCTAGTGGCAATTTTTTACATGTTTCAATAAATCTATTGGGCTGGCGGAGGGGTGCAGCCAATTTCCTTCCCAAGAAATTGGTGGTTGGAGTGTCCCCACGACAGGAACCTTTCCATGGTCTGTGTCCTTGTCCTAGTGGCAGTTTTATAAATGTTTCAATAAATCTATAGGACTGGTGGAGGGGTGCAGCCAATTTCATTCCCAAGAAATTGGTGGTTGGAGTGTCCCCATGACAGGAACCATTCCATGGTCTGTGTCCTTGTCCTAGTGGGAGTTTTATACATATTTCAATAAATATTTTGGACTGGTGGAGGGGTGCAGCCAATTTCCTTCCCAAGAAATTGGTGGTTGGAGTGTCCCCAGGACAGGAACCTTTCCATGGTCTGTGTCCTTGTCCTGGTGGCAGTTTTATATGTTTTAATGAATCTATTGGACGGGCGGAGGGGTGCAGCCAATTTCCTTCCCAAGAAATTGGTGATTGTAGTGTCCCCACGACAGGAACCTTTCCATGGTCTGTGTCCTTGTCCTAGCGGCATTTTTTTTACATGTTTCAATAAATCTATTGGACTGTCGGAGGGGTGCAGCCAATTTCCTTCCCAAGAAATTGGTGGTTGGAGTGTCCCCAGGACAGGAGCCTTACCATGGTCTGTGTCCTTGTCCTAGTGTCAGTTTTATACATGTTTCAATAAATCTATTGGACTGTCGGAGGGGTGCAGCCAATTTCCTTCCCAAGAAATTGGTGGTTGAAGTGTCCCCACAAAAGGGACCTTTCCATGGTCTGTGTCCTTGTCCTAGTGGCAATTTTTTACATGTTTCAATAAATCTATTGGACTGGCGGAGGGGTGCAGCCAATTTCCTTTCCAAGAAATTGGTGGTTGGTGTGTCCCCATGACAGCAATAGAAAAAAATAACCTCCATAGAGGTTCCAACCCTTCTCTGCTGTACTAAAAATGTGTGATTTATACTTTTAGCTCTTGAAAAAACTAAAGGGGGGGCACCCTGAGCTTGCACAGTGCTCTCTGTCAGAACTTTAACCTACCTCAACCTACATATCCACAGGAAGAGAGAGCAGAGGCGTAACCTCATCAGTATGCTGCTGCTCCTTCTTTGTGTATTCCCAGACTGGAAGCAGGTTGGTGACCAAGCTTAGCTGCAATAAAGAAAAGGGAGGTCCTCTAAAATAGCTATGCAGTCTGGAGAGCAAGGCTGGCTGAACTCAATTACAAATTGATTGTCAGGAAAAACAATTCATGGAAAGATATTTCAACTGTGCATTTGACCGTTGGGGTATTGCCATTAATGCAGTTAAAGTTTAGAAGACCCCACCATATGTATGCTGTGTGTTCCTATTCACACACCATACCTTAAAAAATAAATAAAAAATGTCTTACCTTTTAGATGTTTCTAAGAAGAAATTGCCATGGTTGATTCTAAGGATTTCTGGACAGTCCTCCAATGTCTTTGCCCGAGTTATACCTCGAAAAAGCCAGTTAACTAGTATTTTGAAAAGAAAATTGTGTTAATGTTAGTCTATGTATATTCTACATTTTCCTATTAATTCTATACACATAGGGCTCCTGTAAGCATAGCTCCCAACTGTCCCTGATTTTGAGGGACTGTCCCTGATTTTGAGGGACTGTCCCTGATTTGGAACATTGTCCCGCTTTCTTCCTCATTTGTCCCTCATTTTGGTCTGATCTATATAGCTGTATATAAAATGCACCTTTTATCTTTTGAAAAGTGTTTCACAATGCTAAACCTTTCATCGAAATTCTAAATTCCAAATTTGTAAATTTCAAAAGCCATTAAAAAGGAATAGTGGTGGTTAAAAAAATAAGGTCAAGATGTATTCTGCTACATGCCTTTGGTAAAAAGAAAATACCAAAAGGTGTATATAGAATGGTTTGCATGAATGTTAGCGTGTCTACAAACTATGGTATAGAATAGATACTGGTAATTTTTTTTTTTTTTATACTGGTAATGGCGGCAATCAATCATTTACTTATAGTGGGACTGTGATAGTGTGGCAGCCAATCTGACACTAACTAATACTGTGTCAGGTCACCTGTGGCCAGGTGACAACTGCACCCTGTTGGAGGCAGGGGTGCACCGCAAGGTAGTGAACCCAGTAGCTGACTGCTGCGGATGGACAGAAACGTGAACCCAAGATTCCCCAGGGCGTGTAGTCTAAGACCCAGCAGGTGTTCACCAGAGCCTCTAGTGATGAGGATGGACTTGGCTGCAGCTGGGCCCAGGTCGCGGCCCTTGGGGTCCCCCGGGTCACGCTCCATAGGGAGAGAGGGGGAAGCAGCCACTCAAGACACAAGGGATAGTGATGGGTAAGCCAAGGTCGGGACAACAGGCAGACGAGGGAAACCAAGGGACAGCCCAAAAGTCAGGGTCACAGGCAAAAAGGAGTAGTCAGAGACAAGCCAAAGTCGGTACACTGAAAGGTAGATCAAGCACACGGCAGACAGGAAACAACTAACAAACACTGTTGAACAGCAAAGCAGACCTGCAGTGCACTGGTTAATATAGGCTTCCTGGAATGGCCTGGGGCGGAGCAAAACAGGGAGGAGAGATGATAAAAAGCAGCCAGAAGTAGAGTCTGGCCCCTAATGCAGACATGAAGGAAAAGGTAAGCTGCAGACACTATTGCATGTCCATGACATGCTGGGGGGGGGGACTAACTGCCACTGACATCCCAATGGACACTAATACAGTGAACAGTGCTACTAATAATATACACTGTCACTGTACTACTGAATCTGGCTGGGAAGGGAAGAACATTTAGCGCATTGTTGCTCAACCTGTGGCCCTCCAGCTACTGAAAAACTGCAAATCCCATGAGGCATTGCAAGGCTGACAGCCACAAGCATGACTCCCAAAGGCAGAGGCATGATGGAAATTGTAGTTTCACAACAGCTGGAGGCAGGGGCATAACTACAGGGGTTGCAATTTCAACCGGGCCCCATGCTCCAGAGGGCCTGTGCGGCTGCCCTGTACACTTGGATAGGGGGGGCGGCGGGGGCAGCATATAGAGAAATCACTGACCTCCTTTTTCCTCCTGTAGCTGCAGGAGGAAAATGGAGGAGATTGGTCCCTCTGTATGCTGCCCCCGCCACTCCTCCTATCCAGTTCACTTGTGTTCTGTTGTCTCTAGGCTCCTGTGTGCTCCCCTGGTCCCACCCCCCATGCTGCCCCCGCCACTCCTCCTATCCAGTTCACTTGTGTTCTGTTGTCTCTAGGCTCCTGTGTGCTCCCCTGGTCCCCCCCACCTCCCCCACTGTGCTCCCTCCCCTCTCCTGCTGGCTGCTGCAGGGGATGTGTCACAATAGAGAACCAGGAAGGGGTCGGTAAATATGTAATTTACCAGCTCCTTCCTTTTCTGAATGGACAGAGTCATAGTCAGTGACATTGTAAAAAAAAATAAAAATAAAATGATAAAAAATAATACAATTAAAATACCAAAAACTAAAAACTACTGACACCAGTGGGTGAGCTTCCAGGATCGCAAAGGTCACACTTGCGACCGGGCCTTGGCATTCCACCACCGTGGGGAGGTCCCAAGATGGCAGGAAGTGGGCCCACTGCAGGACTTGTGAAAGGGTCCCGCTGCGGGACCATAATAAAGGGCCCTGCAACGAGAGTAAAGGGCCCCAGAATCAGTGGGAAGAGCCCCAGGCTTGAAGGGAAGGGCCCCGGCCAGGGGTCCGGGGGGCCCTTCATGGTTTCTTGCATCAGGGCCCTGAAGGTTCTAGTTAGGCCTCTGGCTGGAGGGCCACAGGTTGAGCACCCATGATCTAGGGCAGTGATGGGGAACCTTGGCACCCCATATGTTTTGGAACTACATTTCCCATGATGCTCATGCACTCTACAGTGTAGTTGAGCATCATGGGATATGTAGTTCCAAAACATCTGGGGTTCGCTATCTCTGATCTAGGGTGATCAAGAGGTTAGGTATATAGCGTGTGTACGGTTTGCTGTTTTACCAAGCAATGTGCCTGACTTTACATCTCTGCTGTCTGATGAGAGCCCTTTCTACAATGTTCCCATTGGGTGTCCCCCAGCAAGGGCAGCAAGGTCAGCGCATTTACCCAGAGCCATGGAGATCCTAGTAAATATCTACCGCCGTCACATCGCTTTTGAGCGCAGGAGAATTTGTTTGTTAGAAAATAAGTATATGATCCCTCCTATGTTATCCTGATTGATGTTCCCTGGTTAGCCCCTACACTACCCAAAATCGACAAGCAATGTTTAAGATTGGTTGCGTTGCTTGCTAACATCGAACCGTCTATTGAAGGTCCGTCAATTGCTGAAATATCTTTTTTTTTTTGCGCTAATTAGTTTTAATTTAGTGACCTCCACTTGCTGCCTGGCAAGTTGAGCGTGAATGAAGTGCCGCGGTAGTGATGACCGCCCTGGGCTACTTTACATTAAAATTCTAAAAGGGAAAACGTTGCAGAATAAATGACTCATCTGTAATCTGTAGCTTTTCATGACCACTGGATTTTAAAACAAGC
Organism: Pelophylax lessonae; assembly: GCF_965119305.1. NCBI lineage: Eukaryota > Metazoa > Chordata > Amphibia > Anura > Ranidae > Pelophylax > Pelophylax lessonae. The sequence goes on along the minus strand of NC_138774.1, from coordinate 279,379,758 downwards.
AACGCTTCCGCTTTCGGCAGGCCGGCTCGATCGATTGATTAATCAGGATTACCTGCTCAATTTACATATGCAGCAGAATGGGAAAGTAATCTATGCAATTTTAATGTAGTACATGAAATCCAGGCTTGGATGCTTATTTTTGTATTTTGTTGATTTGCCATCAGTCTGGATAATGTGAACTGTTTTATCTAGTTATAGATTAAATATTAATTACAGGAAATGGCTAAATACACAGAAAAATACTTTATATATATATAAAATACTATATATATATATATATATATATATAAAAAAATACTATATATATATATATATATATATATATACACAGTATCTCACAAAATTGAGTACACCCCCCACATTTTTGTAAATATTTTATTCTATCTTTTCATGTGACAACACTGAAGAAATGACACTTTGCTACAATGTAAAGTAGTGAGTGTACAGCTTGTATAACAGTGTAAATTTGCTGTCCCCTCAAAATAACTCGACACACAGCCATTAATGTCTAAACCACTGGCAACAAAAGTGAGTACACCCCTAAGTGAAAATGTCCAAATTGGGTCCAAAGTGTCAATATTTTCTGTGGCCACCATTATTTTCCAGCACTGCATTAATAACCACTTTTACCCCCTTCCTGACCAGGCCCTATTTTGCGATTCGGCACTGCGCGACTTTAACGGACAATTGCGCGGTCGTGCGTCGCTGTACCTAAATGAAATTGACGTCCTTTTTTTCTCACAAACAGAGCTTTCTTTTGGTGGTATTTGATCACCTGTGCGTTTTTTTTACTTTTTGCGCTATAAACAAAAAAAGAGCGTAAATTTAAAAAAAAATAACAATATTTTTCAAATTTTTTTATATGAAATTCCCCCAAAAAAATGTAAAAATCTAGTTTTTTAAACATTTTTGGCCAATTTGTTTTCTGCTACATATGTTTGGTAAAAAATAAAATCGCAATAAGCGTATTTTGATTGGTTTGAGCAAAAGTTATTGCGTTTACTAACTAAGGGAAAGATTTATGTCATTTTTGGTGTTTCTTTTTTTAACGAGTAATGACGGCGATCTGCAATTTTTTTTGCGGGACTGCAACATTGCAGCGGACAGATCGGACCCCTAACTGACATTTTTGACACTTTTGGGGGTACCAGTGACATTACTGCAGTAATCAGTGCTATACATATGCACTGTTACTGTAAAAATGACACTGGCAGGGAAGGGGTTAACTTTATTGGAGAAGGAGGGGTTAAGTGTGTCTCTAGGGGCGTGTTTCTAACTGTGCAGGGATGTGGCTTTTCATGTAACAGCAGAGATCAACGGTCCTACATAGCAGGATCATATGATCTCTGTTCTTACACAGGGGAGAATGACAGGCGGCTGTGTTTACATTAGCCGCCTGCCTTTCTCCCTCTCCACGGGGAGATTGCGAGTGACCGGCGGACATCGGGTCCGCCGGTCACTCACGCAGACTGCTTAGGGAACGAGTGGGGGTGGGAGCGCGCCTCCGGCGGCGCCCGCTCGCCCCCTAGAGCCTCACAGGCGAGCGACGTAGTATTACGTCACTTTGCCTGTGAGGGGCTGACCGCCGCAGTAAGTCGTGCAGCGGTCGGCAAGCGGTTAACACTCTTGCGCATGGAGTTCACCAGAGCTTCACAGGTTGCCACTGGAGTCCTCTTCCACTCCTCCATCATGACATCACGGAGCTGGTGGATGTTAGAGACCTTGCCCTCCTCCACCCTCTGTTTGAGGATGCCCCACAGATTCTCAATAGGGTTTAGGTCTGGAGACATTCTTGGCCAGTCCATCACCTTCACCCTCAGCTTCTTTAGCAAGACAGTGGTCATCTTAGAGGTCTGTTTGGGGACATTATCATGTTGGAATACTGCCCCGCGACCCAGTCTCTGAAGGGAGGGGATCATGCTCTGCTTCAGTATATCACAGTACAAAATAAAGAAGAAAGTGTTTTTTTTTTCCAAAAGAAAGTTGGGTTTTTAAGGCCGAAATGAGATGATCAGAATATATTATGACACAGCATGTGATTAAAAACTCATATTTATTAGACAACTACATCTTTCCCATAAAAGAGCATGTTGTAACATGCTTGAAGGACATACATACATGTAACATACAAAAACATAGAAAACAAAAGAACACGAATATATAAGAAAACCAAGTGATTAGTCTCAAAAAGAGAAGACGGAGATTGGTCCCTGCGCAGGCAACGCGTTTCACTTGGTTTTGCTTCTTCAGGGCTTAAGAGACCAAAAAAAACAAAAAGTGTTCCTCCGTGTATAAAATCATGGGGCGGGCAGCAGTTCCAAAAACAGGCACTGATCATGTGACATATGTAGACTTATTAGTGCGGTTATGGTGGAATGGTATATATATATATCTCTCTATTGATTGTCTATGCCGGGTATTGGGGCGCATGTGCATACATCTATGGAGCACACGCTATATTTTATACATTTATAATGCCCCAACACTCTTCCAATCGCATGCCAGAATAGTAAGATCATATCCACATCAGTAAGATGATACATTTCATCCTCATTGGAGGTCCTCAGCTGTTGGCCAGGCAGGTGTTTATATGGGTAATATTCCTAAGTAGACCACCAGTCCCTTAATCACAGTAAGGGAGGGAGAGGGAGGCAGGGGACGTCAGCTGCCTAATAAGTATGTAGTCAGTTGGCCCTATATATAGTGTATTTACCTTGCTGCTAAAGTGCACCCTTAAGAATTCCCTTCACTGGAACTATGGGGCCAAGCCCAACCCCTGAAAAATAACCCCACGCCATAATCCCCCCCCTCCACCAAATGATTTGGACCAGTGCACAAAGCAAGGTCCATAAAGACATGGATGACCGAGTTTGGGGTTGAGGAACTTGACTGACCTGCACAGAGTCCTGACCTCAACCCGATAGAACATCTTTGGGATGAATTAGAGCGGAGACTGTGAGCCAGGCCGCCTCGTCCACACCAGTGCCTGACCTCACAAATGCACTTCTGGAAGAATGGTCAAACATTCCCATAGACACACTCCTAAACCTTGTGGACAGCCTTCCCAGAAGAGTTGAAGCTGTTATAGCTGCAAAGGGTGGGCCAACTCAATATTGAACCCTACGGAATAAGACTGGAAGGCCATTAAAGTTCATGTGCGTGTCAAAGGCAGCCACCCCAATACTTTTGACAATATAGTGTATATATGAAGTGGTTTGGCTCCCTTTTAGATTGTAAGCTCTAACGAGCAGGGCCCTCTGATTCCTTTTGTACCAAATTGTATTGTAACTGTAATGTCAGCCTATATTTTGATAAGCGCTGCACAAACTGTTGGCGCTATATAAATCCTGTATAATAATAATATAATAATAATTATTTATCTGCTAGACGATTTATAGTGATCAGGTCATCCCTGCCATACAACATAGCCAGGTACTCAAGTTCCCCTCCCCCAGCCTACTGAAATACATTTTCTTCCATTGGTGACCTTGCTCTGAAAATGCTAGTTTTCTGCCGGTCATGCTGATCCACTGACTTCATTGCTGTTTTCTGGAACAAATATACAACTAGCGAAGGCAGAACCTTTGGTCTGTACATTTGTTCAGGCTCAGGGACCTAAACTGTTCAAGCAAGAGGATCCCGGCAGCCAGGCAATTAGTGTTCTCAGAAAGAAGTTAGCCAAGGCAGCCCATATAATTTTGTCATTTCTGCTTATCGTTCCTTGCACGTTTATTACACTTTCTGCATATTGCTATATACAACATGAATATTTTATGTGTAGTTTGGATGAAAACCAAACAGCAGTTATTTGGTATATGTGTTTTTTTTTTATGTTGTTCTCCGCCGGTCTGACTAATGCCAGGTTCACACTTGTGCATTCCTGCAGCCAGGGCCACTGATACGGGGGGACCACCGGATCTCTTGTAGGGGGCCCGAGCACACATGGGGGCCCACACAGGGAGGGGGGATTAGTGATGAGCAACATTTACAGAAATCTTCCTCTAGCAGCTGAAAGCTTCTCTCTCCCCCTCTCCCTGCTGCCAGCTTTTATCTGCTGAGAAAGAGACAGTTGTCCCTCACTAATGCTCCTCCCTGTGTGGGCCCCCCTCCCAGCACTGGCTCTAATGTTAGCTCTGCTCCTAAGTTTATCTCTCTAACTTTGTTTCTCTCCCTGCAGTTTTTTCCTATATTCCTTGCCCCAGCTTTATATATTTTTTTCATCTTTCTCCCCCTTTGCTCTGTGTTCCTGACACAGTCACAGCTGACCAGCTGCATTCCCATGGGGTGAAGTGAGTGTCCCCCAAATGCACACGGTCTGTGTTTTGGGCTGTACACCTGCATCCCCACGCGTGTCAGATTAGGACCTGCAGCTGTGTTCGTACAGCTCTAGGTGGTTCAAGCCACATAAATGAACTCCTGATTCACACTGTACAGACCACAGTACCCATGTGCATGAGCCCCAACACCTCCCCCACACACAGAGATTTATTTATGAACTCAGTTTCATCTTTTAGATTTAGCAGGAATTCTGTGAGTTATGTTGTATTTGTGTCTGCTAATAAGGATTATATTGTATTTTTATTGAAATATAGCTTAAGACCTGGTCCACATTAGCGCGACTTGTCAGGCGACTTGTCAGCCTGACAAGTCGCGCTCCCTCGCGGTCCATTGACCGCTACAGGACCGGTTCTAATAGGAGTGACACAAGTCGCTCCGACTTAGAAAAAGGGTCCTGTACTACTTCGGGGCAACCTCGGAGCGACTTGCATAGACTTCTGTAACGGCACCCTGGACACAAAAGGGTTAAAACCGTTTAGGAGATCTTCCCCGTCCAGAGCTACAGGGACAGCTACTTGCAGGACACCAAACTCCCAAACTGGAAACCAAGGAATGATGCAAACAGTGTAGCTGGAACCTTATGAATGCTGCATACAGCTGAATAGGAAAAACCATATGAAGGGTTTACACTCCTAGCAGTCAAACTGGAACAGCATACAATAAATCCCCCCAATAACGAGACAAGGCTCCGCGTTGAGGTTAAAACAGGAACAACATTTATTGGAAGAACACAGCACACTTTTATACAGAATTTGGAACATCCTGCCCCCAACATTCGCTTTCCTATTGGTCAATTGTAAAGTACCTGCAGTTCCCCATAAGGTCCTCTCCAGCCATGCAAATGAGGGCTTGAAAATGAGTCAGCAGTGATTGGTCAGATAGCTTGACCAGAAGGACTGCCATGTGCAAGGAGACAGAAGCCCCAGGGGGCAATCAATGTACACAATAGTCAGACACAGAACAATGGTTCCCTAATGAGCCCTCAATACACATTAGTCTGAGTGTCAATACATCCCTTAGCAGACAACAGGTGAGGTCATTAGCACACCTGACAATAGGTGAATGGAAAGCCACCTCAGACCAAAAGCAACATTGTTTAGACAGCCCGTCTCCACATTGAACTTCCTGGAATGACCATATTAGGAGTGCACTTCCTGTGCCTTACAGTTTACAGGAATAAGGTTTAGCTTCCAGGATAGAGGCAAGACTCCATTAGCCACATGGTTAAAGAAACACAAAAAGACACAAAAATGTATAACTCCCAGTCTACTGAACAGAACCCCCCACATTCAACCCATCCCCAGATAGCCTGGATCTGAGCGCTCAACATATCCAAACAGTGCTCAGATGCCACAAACACAGTCAAATCGCCATGGGGTTTACGTTTAGCATGGGCTGATGAGAGGGTCCATAGTCACATTGCAGGAGGCGAGCAACCAGGCTTCTCCAATGCCCAGTGGCGAGATTGGTCTCGTCACAACTTCCATTATGTGAAGTCCATGCAAGTCGCTCCGAAGTCGTGGTGCATGGGAATGCACAAGTCGCCCCCGAAATAATACAGAGTCGTGTCGCCTTAGTGTGAACCGACTCTTAATGTTTTCTTGGGGGGGGGGTGGCCCCGTCAGGGGGCCCTGCAATTTCTATCAGCAGCCCTGCTTGCAGCACACAAAAACGAGCAGCCCTAACTAATGGCCCATGTGCCAAAACTCATGGTACCAAACTAGCAAGCATTTTGGCGTGCCACGATTTTTAAAAAGGAAGGAGAAAGGTGCCTCTAAATGTATACCAAGGTTGATTTTTGGGTCCTCGAACCAAACAATAAATGGGATTTTTAAGGCACAAAAATGTTTTACTAAAGGAAAAAAGTGACCCAATTGAGGATCGCAGCATCATATATATATACAGGGCTAGAGGCCCACAGTGGTGAGAAATACAAAGGGAGAAGAAGGTGTGACATAGTGAAGATTGATTTCTGATGTTACTATTCTATCACCCAAGCTAGGAGAGCTTCTGGATGCGACAAGAACATCTGGAATCCAACGCGTTTCGGCTGTTTTCAACTGGTGCCTTTCTCAAGGGTATCACCAAGTCTAAAAAACAATAATATTCAGTTATAAAAAAGTTACTGATGCTCCATAACTTCCCTGTATAGGAGAAACAGTGATATATGGTGCCTCTGAGTGTAGCAGATAACAATGAGCAGACTTACATTGAAGATGGCATGTGTCCTTACGGCTCGGGGTCTCTTCCTGGTCCGCGGGTTGTCCCGTCCTCCGACTGTCCAGCAGCAGGGAGATGACGCCAAAGGGGAAGCCCAATCGGGGTGGTAAATCAATGCGAGGCTGCGGTGGACTGCATGGCCCCTAGGTGGACCGCCCCCCACGTCACCATGCTCGGTGCGGTCCACCTGCGAGGCATGCGGCCGGTGTCAGGTGGGTGGTAACGCGTTTCAGAGCATGCGCAGCTCCTCCAGAAGCCCGAACGCGCTCTGTGTGTTTGCCGCATGCATACACACTAGCAGGCCCTTGGACACTGGCCAGCCGTGAATCGGCTCCTCTCCTCTTGCATACAGGCTATCAGCCCCTTGGACACTGGCCACCCGTGAATCGGCTCCTCTCCTCTTGCATACAGGCTAGCAGCCCCTTGGACACTGGCCACCTGTGAATCAGCTCCTCTCCTCTTGCATACAGGCTAGCAGCCCCTTGGACACTGGCCACCTGTGAATCGGCTCCTCTCCTCTTGCATACAGGCTAGCAGCCCCTTGGACACTGGCCACCCGTGAATCGGCTCCTCTCCTCTTGCATACAGGCTAGCAGCCCCTTGGACACTGGCCACCTGTGAATCGGCTCCTCTCCTCTTGCATACAGGCTAGCAGCCCCTTGGACACTGGCCAACCGTGAATCGGCTCCTCTCCTCTTGCATACAGGCTAGCAGCCCCTTGGACACTGGCCAGCCATGAATCGCCTCCTCTCCTCTTGCATACAGGCTAGCAGCCCCTTGGACACTGGCCACCCGGGAATCGGCTCCTCTCCTCTTGCATACAGGCGATGCTGCTGGCCGATCAAAAGCGGTCTTAAGGCTTTCACAACATGGAATATCTTTTAAGTGGTTTTAACCCCTTGATGTTACAATAAATGGTCAATACTGCACTTAGAGGTGCCTTCAAATATTGAAATAAATGGGCTGTCCTAAACACTATGCACTCCATCACACCTGAAAAGGTGTGAACAGAGCCCAAAACAAACATACTCAAAATCACAACTGTACATTGAGAAAATAAAGCATTTGATTTCCTACTGATTGTGTACGTTTCCCCACTGACAAAGAAATGATCAGTCTATAATTTTAATGGTAGGTTTATTTTAACAGTGAGACACTATAACAAGTCTTGTTTTGTTGAAAACCAACAAAAATATCCAGAAAAACGCATTTTAAAAAAGTTTAAAATTGATTTGCATTTTAATGAGTGAAATAAGTATTTGATCCCCTATCAATCAGCAAGATTTCTGGCTCCCAGATGTCTTCTGTACAGGTAACGAGCTGAGATTAGGAACACTCTCTTAAAGGGAGTGCTTCTAATGTCAGCTTGTTACCTGTGTAAAAAACACCGGTCCACAGAAGCAATCAATCAGATTCCAATCTCTCCACCAAGGCCAAGACCAAAGAGCTGTTCAAGGATGTCAGGGACAAGATTTTAGACCTACACAAAGCTGGAATGGGCTACAAAAACCATCGCCAAGCAGCTTGGTGAGAACAGTTGGTGCGATTATTTGCAAATAGAAGAAACACAAAATAACTGTCAATCTCCCTCGGTTTGGGCCTCCATGCAAGATCTCACCTCGTGGAGTTTCAATGATCATGAGAACGGTGAGGAATCAGCCCAGAACTACACAGGAGGATTTTGTCAATGATCCCAAGGCAGCTGGGGCCAAAGTCACCAAGAAAACACACTACACCGTGAAGGATTGAAATCCTATAGAGCCCGCAAGGACTCACTGCTCAAGAAAGCACATGTACAGGCCCATCTGTAGTTTGCTAATGAACATCTGATTGCAACAGAGAAGAACTGGATGAAAGTGTTGTGGTCAGATGAGACTAAAATCAAGTTCTTTTGCATCAACTCAACTCCCTACGTTTGGAGGAGGAGGAATGCTGCCTATGACTCCAAAAACACCATCCCCACTGTCAAACATGGAGGTGAAACATTATGCATTGAGTGTGTTTTTCTGCTAAGGGGAAAGGACAACTTCACCACATCAAAGGGACGATGGATAGGGCCATGTGTCATCATGAGTGACATCACTTCCTGGTACGGTCTGGAGCCAGATTAAAAAAAATGACAGCATTCAAAACAGCCAAACATGGCATTTTGAATGCTTTTAAGTGCAGAGGAGGGGTTTGGGGTCTAAAGTAAAAGTAAAGTAAAGAGTAAAGTAAAAAAATATCGGCCCATATCGGCCGATACCGATTTGCATTGGCCAAAATATCGGTATCGGCAACGAAAAACTGATATCGGTCGATCACTAGTTCTAAGTCACATTTCTTGGCAGCCGAACAACAGACTAAAAAAAAAAAAAGCAGTTTTTGAATTTCTCTGGTAACATACCTCTATAGCAGTGATGGGGAACCTTGGCGCGGGAACCTTGGCGCCCTCGATGTTTTGGAACTACAGCATCACAGGAAATGTAGTTCCAAAATATCTGTGGCGCCAAGGTTCCCCATCACTGCCCTAGGGCAATGCTAGGAAGTTAGGTTCCTAAAGGGGTAGGCTTAATAGGCTAACCTCCTAGCATTGCCCTAGGGCAGTGATGGCGAATCTTGGCACCCCAGATGTTTTGGAAATACATTTCCCATGATGCTGATTGCACTCTGCAGTGTAGCTGAGCATCACAGGAAATGTAGTTCCAAAACATCTGGGGTGCCAAGGTTCGCCATCACTGCCCTAGGGCAATGCTAGGAAGTTAGGTTCCTAAAGGGGTAGGCTTAAAAGGCTAACCTCCTAGCATTGCCCTAGGGCAGTGATGGCGAATCTTGGCACCCCAGATGTTTTGGAACTACATTTCCCATGATGCTGATTGCACTCTGCAGTGTAGCTGAGCATCACAGGAAATGTAGTTCCAAAACTTCTGGGGTGCCAAGGTTCGCCATCACTGCCCTAGGGCAATGTTAGGAAGTTAGGTTCCTAAAGGGGTAGGCTTAAAAGGCTAACCTCCTAGCATTGCCCTAGGGCAGTGATGGCGAATCTTGGCACCCCAGATGTTTTGGAACTACATTTCCCATGATGCTCATGCATTCTGCAGTGTAGTTGAGCATCACAAGAAATGTAGTTCCAGAACATCTGGGGTGCCAAGGTTCGCCATTACTGCTCTATAGGCTCAATGCCTCTATAGTCTCAGTAGTCATGTCTCCTGTCCATGTCTAGGAAGATCAGCACTGATCACTGAGCAGACGTGACTGATTTGCTGCACTAATTGACAAGCTTTGCAAAGACCTCATTATCTCTGCAGTTCCCTTCTTTTGACAAATTTGAGCAGAGAAAAATGTAGGATCTTCAGAGCAGAAGGATTAACCTGAAATAAAGCTTCCAAAAAATCCCTGCAGAGGGAAAAGAGAGGGTTAAACCAAAAGTTAAACTCTAAAGATGAATTCCAGCCAGATAAGAGGCTTGGATGGAGTTTGGCAAAGCTTAATTTAAACTTTACTTAGCCTTTGTTCCGTGGTTTATGTGATCTGGAGTGCTCTCCCGATCCATCAGTCTGTTCAGCGCTGTCAAGTGTTCCTATACTATAAATGTCTCATTTGCAAATCATTAGTCGCCATTAGAACAGGGGCCAAGCTGGAATGACAAAGCACAGGTCACTTGTACTTCATACTTCCTTTATTCATAATTCCACCCAAAACCAAACATTTCAGATAAAACTGCTGACTGCTCAGACAGAAATCTTTCTTTGTCCATATGGAATATATCAAAGAGCCGCTACTAAGTGCTTTTATTACTTTCTGTTAATTTCCCTGGTGTAAAGCTAACCTATAGACACCGGTCAAAGGATCTGAAGACTGTGCAATCACTCTGTAGAGATATTGTTATAAAACCATGTATACTTATACAGCTAGGGTGAAAAATTACACAAGTCCATCAAATTCAACCAATAAAAAAGAATAAAAGAAAACTTCCATATACAGAATCCTATACCCAAAATTGATCCACAGCAAGGCAAAAAAAACCCTATGGACAGGGGCAGACTGGCAACTTTCAGCCCAGGGGGGCAAGTACAAACCAGAGGCCCATGGTGAAGCGACTCGGCTCCCCTCCCACTCTCCCTCTTCCCGTCCTCCTACTGACACCCATTCCAGGCTGAAGCTCTGCTCCTGGTACTCTCTACTCAACGGCTGAATCAAGATTCCCAATTTGACCAGCAGGGGGCAGATGGGGGAGCTGGGACAGCCCGATTCGGGCTGTCACAGATCAGCAGAAAAGGCAAAAGAACCGCTCCAGTGATAAGGTAATCCCAACCATCAAAATAAGGTGCAGCAAGGATCCGCAGTCCAGGCAACTATCATGTATAGAGATAAATAGCCACACTCCAACTTGAAGGTGAAAAATATAAAATCAGTTTTATTCGTATCCAAAACATAAAATCAATTCAAAGTGTATCCATAATATAGTCAGAGACAAGAGATGAACGCATAGTAGTTCACGCGTTTCACGGATAAACGTCCGCTTAGTCGTAACCAAGTTGGGGCTGGCCAGGGGAGGAGAGTCTTCAGTGGGGCATGGAACTAGCCTCCGCTCAGACACAGTTTACACCATCCATGCTGGGGAGGGAGGTCTGAGCTCTGTCCTTGTCTTCAACCCATACTCAGTAGGTCAGTGGCGGGGACTTTTTACTTCTCTCACCAGGGATCCATTAGGCATGTCTGTGGCAGAAGCAGTGCAGCCTTTTTATAGGACATTAGAGCGGCTCAGGGGACAATTGCCCCCCTGCACCCTGGCCCAGTCCTCCCCTGCCTATGGGTCCTTTCACACGGCTTTTCGCCCGACGGACTCCGTTTTGCTCAGTGGGGATAGGTCCGCCGATCCCCACTGAGCAGGCGGTAGACAGGTCCGTCTCCGCTTACTTTGCAGAGACGGAGTTGTCAGAGCCCTGCTCTGCTCTATGGGAGATCGGATGAAAAAGGACCGCCTGTCTTCCAGACAGATGGAAAATAGGGTTTCCATCCGTCTGGATTTCACGGACAGGATTGGATCGGATAGCAGCGGGTGTCAGCGGAGATGTCGCCGCTGACATCTTCCGCTCCATAGGGGTGCATGGAGCTGGAGCATCCGATAAGGTTCACCTGAAAAACTGACAGACGGACCTGATCGGAAATCCAGTGTTAAAGGGGCCTAAAAAGAATGATCCAATTTGCTCCAGTGAGGAACAAAAAAAAATCCTTCCTAATCCACCAGGAGGCTTATTGGATATTATTACTATGTTCCATATCCCTGTATGTTGTACAACACGCTCGCTAAGAAACACATCTATGTTTTTTTTAATTATCTACATTTCCCAATGGTACCACCAACTGTGGAAGAGAGTTCCACATCCTTACTGCCCTAACAGTAAAAAGTATTTTGCTTACTTTAGAAATTGAAGCTTGACATTGCATCCTATTATCCTCATTTCATCTAAGGAGGCATGTTTATGGACCAAGCAGACCCCTCCAAGTGCCTTTCCACTATGAAGAACAATAGTATTTGACATCTGTGTAACCACTTCTATTCCCTAGTATGGTTAGGTAGGGGTATCTACAGGTGCTGTAAGTTGTAGATGTTTTAATATCGGTCACTTAAGCCTCGTACACACGTAACGATTATCGGCTGACCGATCGTCCGACTTTTGTCCAGGTTGGAATGTGCCTAGACTGCACACAAATTTTCTCGCCCAACAAAATTCTACTTCAAAAGTGATGTCATGTGCTGGTTTACTTTTCGTGTGTTTTTTCTTCTCTGAGCATGCCCAGTCTTGCTCATCAGATTTTTGTCTGCCGAAATCTGTACTGACTGACGGAAAATCGGCCGTTGTGTTGACGGCCAACAAAAATTTTATAGCCTGCACACCAGATTTTATTCGGCCGAAAAGTCGGAGTCGGTTATCGAAAGCATCATACTAACAAGCCGAAAATCGGCCGATCAGACGTTGGCCAAAAATTCCCGGCTAATAATCGATGCGTGTGTACGGGGCTTTAGTTAGTGATACAGCCTTTTAAATTCAGTAAATATATGCCTAAAGGCTACAAGTTCTATTTGTTTCTGCTTTTATTGGTCTCCACTAGAATGAGTACACAAAAAAAGATTGAGCTAGTAAATGGTTTATATATATATATATATATATATATATATATATATATATATATATATATTATATATATATATATATATATATATATATATATATATATATATATATATATATATAGATATAGATATATAATATATATAACTAAAATAATGTGAACACCCCTCCAAATTATTGCATTCAGGGGTTTCCAGTGAAGTACCCTTCAATGTTAATGTTAAAAGGTTAATGCTACAGCATACAAAAGTATTGTAGACAAATGTAGGTTTCCAACCATTGGGAAGTTTGGAAAAGGCCGGTTTCTGGTTCAGCCGAGCCCCTGTGCACAAAGCCAGCTCCATAAAAACATGGTTTGAGGAATTTGGTGTGGAGGAACTTGAGTTGGCTTCCCAGAGTCCCAACCTCAACCCTACTAAATACCTTTGGTTTGAATTTGAACTCTAGATTGTGAGCCAGTATCAGTACCCAACCTCAAAAATGCCATAGATCTCAACTGTCCCTGATTTCGAGGGACTGTCCCTCATTCAGAACCAAATCCCTCTGTCCCTCTTACCTCATTTGTCCCTCAATTTGGTCTGACCTATATAGGTGTATGTAAAATGCACTACTTATTATTTAAAAAGTGTTTTACAGGGCTAAACCTTTCATCCAGTTTCTAAATTGCTGCATCTGTAAATTCCAAAAGCCAATATAAAGGAATAGTAGTGTTAAAAAAAAAAAAAAAAATTTGTGGGTTTAACCACTTAAGCCCCGGAAGATTTTACTCCCTTCCTGACCAGGGCCTATTTTGCGATTCGGCACTGTGCGACTTTAACTGACAATTGCGCGGCCGTGCGACGTCATACCCAAACGAAATTTACGTCCTTTTTTTCCCAAAAATAGAGCTTTCTTTTGGTGGTATTTGATCACCTGTGCGATTTTTACTTTTCAATCACAAAGGCATTTGCAAACCTCCCAACTTTCTGAGATAGGAGTGAGGGACACCAATTAGCAAAAGTATGTATGCATAGGACACACCCCCGGCCATGCCCGCTTAAAGTAGAATTGTACAAAAAAATTGATTGGTTAACCGCTTGCCGACCGCCGCATGACTATTTACTGCGGCGGTCAGCCCCTCACAGGCAAAGCGACGTAGTACTACGTCGCTAGCCTGGGAGGGCCTAGGGAGCGAGCGCGCGCCCCCGGAGGCGCGCTCCCGCGCAGTCACGGACCCCCCCGCGCGTGTGACCGGCGGACCCGATGTCAGCCGGTCACTCGTGATCGTCCGTTAGAGCGGGAGAAAGGCAGGCGGCTAATGTAAACAAGCCGCCTGTCATTCTCCCCTGTGTAGGAATAGTGATCATACGGTTCTACTATGTAGGACCGTTGATCACTGTTCCTACACCTCAAGCCACAGCCAATCACAGTTAGAATCACGCCCCTAGGGACACACATAACCCGTCCCTCTCAAAAAAAGTTAACCCCTTCACTGCCAGTGTCATTTTACAGTAACAGTGCATATGTATAGAACTGATTACTGTAGTAATGTCACTGGTAACCCCAAAAGTGTCAAAAATGTCAGTCAAGGGTCCGATCTGTCCGCCGCAATGTCGCAGTCCCGCAAAAAAAATCGCAGATCGCCGCCATTACTCGTTTAAAAAAAGAAGCCAAAAATTACAAAAATCTTTCCCTTTGTTAGTATACAAGATAACTTTTGCGCAAACCAATCAAAATACACTTATTGTGATTTTTTTTTTACCAAACATGGGTAGCAGAAAACAAATTGGCCAAAAATGTAAAAAAAATTTGATTTTTACATTTTTTTGGGGGGGAATTTCATATAAAAAAAATGTGAAATATATATTGTTATTTTTTCAAAATGTATGCTTTTTTTGTTAATAGCGCATGATCAAAAGATCACACAGGTGATCAAATACCACCAAAAGAAAGCTCTGTTTGTGGGAAAAAAAGGATGTCAAATTAGTTTAGGTACAGCGTCACACGACCGTGCAATTTTCCGTAAAAGTCACGCAGTAAAAAAAAAAAAAAAAAAAATCGCAAAAAAAACCCTGGTCAGGAAGGGGGGTAAAATCTTCCGGGGCTTAAGTGGTTAAAAGTGCCTCAAAAATGCCCCACAGAGTTTTTTGTGCAGTTTTTGAGTGACGTGTCCTTTAAAAACAGCACTGCAAACGTGCTGCAAATGCACTCTTTTACAGCGAACCAGTATGAAAGGGGCCTAAATGTTATAGAGAATTGAGCTGAATGCTCTTGATGGAAAAGGGTTCCCAGAGCACTGTGGGCGTACAAATTCTGTGTTCCTTGAGGCTGGCTTTGTCTGACTGATACCTCAGATGGAGCCATTGGTTAAGGCTTATTCTTGATCCTGAGCTACTGAACTTGGTATACAACTGTTTTTTTTTGTTTATTTTAAAGGAGGTAACAAAACAGGGGAACATTTTCAAAAGAAGAGGAGAGCTACCTGGATGTTACATAAATACTATATTACCAAAAGTATTGGGACGCCTGCCTTTACATGCACATGAACGTTAATGACATCCCAGTCTTAGTCCGTAGGGTTCAATATTGAGTTGGCCCACCCTTTGCAGCTATAACAGCTTCAACTCTTCTGGGAAGGCTGTCCACAAGGTTTAGGAGTGTGTCTATGGGAATGTTTGACCATTCTTCCAGAAACGCATTTGTGAAGTCAGGCACTGATGTTGGAGTAAAGGCCTGGCTCACAGTCTCCGCTCTAATTCATCCCAAAGGTTTTCTATCGAGTTGTGGGCAGGCCAGTCAAGTTTCTCCACCTCAAACTCGCTCATCCATGTCTTTATGGACCTTGCTTTGTGCACTGGTCCCAATCATTTGGTGGAGGGGGATTATAGTGTGGGGTTATTTTTCAGGGGTTGGGATTGGCCCCTTTGTTGCCACAAAGTTTTGAGCATGAAATTGTCCAAAATGTATTGGTATGCTGACACCTTAAGAGTTCCCTTCACTGGAACTGTATGAGGTTGGCCCTTCCTTTTCCAACATGACTGTGCACCAGTACACAAAGCAAGGTCCATAAAGATATGGATGAGTGAGTTTGGGATGGAGGAACTTGACTGGCCTCAACCCAAAATAAAACCTTTGGGATGAATTAGAGCGGAGACTGCGAGTCAGGCCTTCTCGTCCAACATCAGTGCCTGACCTCACAAATGCGCTTCTCGAGGAATGGTCAAACATTCCCATAGACACACTCCTAAACCTAGTGGACAGCCTTCCCAGAAGAGCTGAAGCTGTTATAGCTTCAAAGGGTGGGCCAACTCATACACATGTGCATGTAAAGGCAGGCGTCCCAATACTTTTGGTAATCTAGTGTATTTTGTATTTACCAAAACAAGTTAAGTTAAAATATCTGATTTTTTTTTTTTAAATACTAAAAAAAAAAAATTATGCATTCCCTTTAAAGATTTCTTTAGCATAGATTTGCAAACTGAAATCAAAGTACGTCAGAAAAGCTCACCCATTTAGTGGCCCCGTTCTACTTTTTTATTTGTCAGCTACAATTATGGTTCGTTAGACGAACAGAAAAAAGAAATACTGTTCTGGTTGTACACAGGGAGCAGACGCCCAGCTCATCAAACCCATTCAGATCGCACATCAGTCATTCCATTTTGCTGCCTGTAGATTAACCTAACTGCAGTGTTTGAATGTTGGTCCTCCCTGGTTTTGATTCCATTTGATGAGAGGTCACATGGAGCTAAACTGCATTCCCAATAAACTTGCTAACTGCTAATCTTAGTTAGTTTGAATTTTAAGTTTTTAATTCAAAGGGAATGTACGGTCATTTCAAAGAGTTTTCAGAAAACCATGGGTAGCGTTACCCCCGGAAAGAGCCACTTGGTAATTTTGGGCTCTCCGCTTCGACTTCTAGAACAACCTCAGCCGCTCTGACAAACCTGGATGAATAAACATCACTGCAAACACATATTAAGACCACCTTCGGCTATTCCCGGGCAGGCGGCGCATGCGCGGTGACATAAAGGCGCCAGGTTGCACCATTTTTAAATGTAAGGCGCCTCAAGGTAAGTGAGACTCCGCAGCAGAAGCAGGTGCTGCGGGCATGGTACAGGAGAGTCTCCTGTACCATGCCCGCAGCACTGCATCTCCTGTACCATGCTGCCCACATCCCTGCATCTCCTGTAACATGCTGCCCACATCTCTGCATCTCCTGTACCATGCCCGCAGCACTGCATCCCCTGTACCATGCCCGCAGCACTTCATCTCCTGTACCAGGCCTGTACCATGCACGCAGCACTGCGTCTCCGGTACCATGCCCACAGCACTGCATCTCCTGTACCATGCCTGTACCATGCCCGCAGCACTGCATCTCCTGTAACATACCCGCAGCACTGCATCTCCTGTACCATGCCTGCAGCACTGCATCTCCTGCACCATCCCGCAACCCCTGCATCTCCAGTTCCATGTCTGCAGCTCTGCATCTCCTGCACCATGCCCACAACCCCTGCATCTCCTGCACCATGCCCACAACTCCTGCATCTCCTGTACCATGCCCGCAGCACTGCATCTCCTGCACCATGCCCGCAACCCCTGCATCTCCAGTTCCATGTCTGCAGCTCTGCATCTCCTGCACCATGCCCACAACCCCTGCATCTCCTGCACCATGCCCGCAGCCCCTACATCTCCTGCACTATGCCCACAACTCCTGCATCTCCTGTACCTTCCCCGCAGCACTGCATCTCCTGTACCATGCCTGCAGCACTGCATCTCCTGCACCATGCCTGCAGCACTGCATCTCCTGCACCATGCCCGCAACCCCTGCATTTCCTGTACCATGTCTGCAGCTCTGCATCTCCTGCACCATGCCCACAACCCCTGCATCTCCTGCACCATGCCTGCAGGCCCGGCATCTCCTGCACCATGCCTGCAGGCCCGGCATCTCCTGCACCATGCCTGCAGGCCCGGCATCTCCTGCACCATGCCTGCACCCCCGGCATCTCCTGCACCATGCCCGCAACCCCTGCATCTTTTGCACCATGCCCGCAGCCCTGGAATATTTTCCCCCTTAATGACCAGGCCATTTTTTGCGATTCAGGACTGAATTATATTAAAGGACAATTGCACGGTCGTGCGACGCTGTACCCTCAAAAAATGAATGTCCTTTTTTTCCCACAAATAGAGCTTTCTTTTGGTGGTATTTGATCACCTGTGCGATTTTTATTTTTTGCGCTATAAACAAAAAAAGTGTACAGAGAGGAAGAGGTGGAGCCTAAAGAGGAAGGGATGTGGTTTACAGATGACAGGGCAGGTCTGAAACAGGAAGGGGTGTGGCCTTGACAGGAAGGGGTGGGTTGTAGTTAAATTAGGGGGTGCACGAGTTTAGTCCAGCCTGGGGGAAGCACAAAACCTAAATACACCACTGATTAAGACACAAGAGTACAATCTGCTACATGTCCTCTTTGCTCTCAACCGAGGTCCTCTCTTACACAACGTCTATGGTCTTGCACATACATTTTAACCTTCTGGGACCAAGTTCTTTCCTTCATACATGGAATTACCCCCCCCCCCCCCTCAATTCCCAAAGGACCCACTTCTTCTAGACTTTGGCTACTAGAACAAATATCTATTTCCAGGGTCTCCAACCAGCAACAAATCCAAACACAAAGCTTGGATTCTAATCTGTCTTCTAGTGGCCCGGAGAACTATTCAAAAAAACTGGGCTACCTCCTCCTACCCAACAATTTCTCTGACCAAATGAGAACTACAGCTAGAGAGAACATCGGCACTGACTTCACCCATACCACTTCCAGAAAATGTTTCTTTATAAGATGGCAGGCCTTCATGAACACAACTATGCCCCTGAGGAACTTAAGACATTCAAGGGGTTCAAGGTCTCCAACTACTACATGACAAGGAGGACATTCTTTAAAAACTAAGACCCCATTCACACTACCGCGACCTGGACCGTGACTTGTCAGGCTGACAAGTCACGGTCCTCACGCTCCCATTGTGTAGTACAGGAGCCGTTCTAATAGGAGTGACACAAGTCGCTCCGACTTAGAAAAAGGGTCCTGTACTTCTTCGGGGCGACCTGGAGGCGACTTGCATTGACTTCCATTATGTGAAGTCCGTGCAAGTCGCGCCGAAGTCGCGCTGCACGCGACTTCACAGGTCGCCCCCGAAGTCGTGCACAAGTCGTGCCGCGGTAGTGTGAATGGAGCCTAAAGGCCTGTACACACAATAAGAAAATCAGAAGTACATTTTTGTACAAAACAAACGATCTGCCCATTTTCACATCGTTAGTATGGTAGTTTCAACAGCAGATTCTGAATTTTCACACAACAAAAACTGAATGTGCAGGCTTTAAAATGTTTTATCGTACGTGAACACAACGTCCGATTTTCATTTAATTAGTACAGTTTTCGCCCGAAAAAAATTGTAAGAGCAAGACTACACGTGCTTGTAAATGAAAGAATACATACAAAACATTTCAACATCACTTCTTAAAGCGGAGTTCCACCCTCGGAAAGTTTTTTTAATAAAAATACCCCCGGGACAGTCAGGGCTAGTACATTCCACAATGGATAGCCTCTGAACTGTCCCAGGTCGCACTTACCTTTTAGAAGAAATACTTACCTTGAAAATGTCTTGTCCAGTGCTGCCATCTCAGGTGTGGGGAGCTGAAGCCAGCGCGTCCTCTTCGGCGTCCTCTTCAGTGTCCTCTTCGGTCCCACAATGCCCTGCACCGGCCCCGCTCGTCATGTCCGGTGCAGGCACGTCATTCCTGTACAGCTTCTGGGCATGCCCAGAAGCTGTTTAGCAGTGAATGACGTGCCTGCACCGGAACTGACGAGTGGGGCCGGTGCAGGCGCATTGATTCCTGGGAGCGATGACGCTCAGCTCCCAGGAATCAATGCAAGCAGGAAGTGACGGCACGGGCCGCGGCCGCAGAGGGAGGAAGAGGAAGTAAGGTGAGTATATTTTCTTCTAAAACAAGGTAAGTAAAGAAAAAAAAAATCGTGATTATCCATTTATTTTTCAGGTGACAGAGAGCAAGCAGATGGGGAAAAATTACTTTTAAGGGTGGAACTCCACTTTAAGTTGAATTCTGTCATATGAGAATTTTCATATGTTGAGTAATCTCTTCACTTTCCATATGAGGCTAGCATGCAACAAAAAATGGACGAAAATTTGTCCGATAATCTGATCATGTGTACCAGGCTTTACCCCCCTTTATAAACCTCCAGAAACAAGGACATAAGTAGTATTGTTCTCTCACTTTTACCATTTTTAGTAACATCCCTAGTGTCAATTGCATTACCTGTTTTTCGAAAAAATAATGAAAAAGGAATTGTAATGGTGCCACGACAGATAGATTATTGTAAAAACATTTTTCTTTGAATCAACATGTTTCGATTTTCTGCTTCTTCAGGAGCCGTAAAGCATGTGTAGCTATAAGGAAACAAATACAATCAATATATTAAGACACAGAATTACAAATTCTAATTTTGTACTAATATATGTTTGCATATATACTATGTATTGTAATATACTGCAAAAATATATATTCCAAAGAACACACCGAGTTACAACAGCTGTAGATTGAAAAGGAAAGGCCAATTTTAATAACATTCAATTACATATGATTTGTGTCACAATTGTATACACTATATTGTTTTTTCTTTATTTCCTGATTTTTTTTTCCCCCACGAAAGTGGAGTTACCCTTTAAGCATTGAAACAGTGAAATGCATGCAAGGAGCACCTCCTACCTGATCGGTAGCTTAATCTTTCAATCATTCATTGTTGTAATTCACTAGTCCCTCAATTATTTTTGTCTGTGTTATTTTGATCCTGGAATGCACCTGCTTCTGGTGCCGGAACACACAGCTTGCTGCCTCTTACTTATATGAACACTAATGTAAATTTAATACAAAGAGGTTTCTCAAAATTACCAATCAGATTCAAACTTGCCTTGGAAGTCTGTATTTTCTTGGTAACGCAGGAAGTAGAATTACACAGCAATAGATTCAAGCACTTTCCTGCTGACTTCCTACTGGCCACATAAAGGTGTATGCTGTGGATGAGAAATCAAGGGTACTTTTCATTTTAACACAGCTAAATGTGCACAAATGCATTATTTACTTACTTATTAGTTTCAAAATCCCCTTTTAGTGCCAGTTCACACTAGTACGACTTGTCAGCCTGACAAGTCGCGGACCGTCGCGGTCCATTGTGTAGTACAGGAACGGTTCTAATAGGAGCGACACAAGTCGTTCCGACTTAGAAAAAGGTTCCTGTACTACTTCGGGGCGACCTGGAGCAACTTGCATAGACATTCATTTTTTAAAGTCCGTGCAAGTCGCGCCGAAATCGCGGTGCACGCGACTTCACAGGTCCCCCCCGAAGTCGCGCCGCTGCAGTGTGAACCGGCACTTAAGTCCCGGTTCACAATACCGCGACTTGTCAGGCGACTTGGTTGCCTGACAAGTCACGGTCCATTTAGTGCTATGGGAACCGTTCTAATAGGAGCGACTTAGAATAAGGTTCCTGTACTACTTTTGACAGAAGTCGGAGCGACTTGCATTGACTTCCATTATGTGAAGTCTGTGCAAGTCGCGCCAAAGTCGCGGTGCATGGCGACTTCACTAGTCGCCCCCGAAGTCGTGTCGGATCAGTGTGAACCCACTCTAAATCTTCAGTTGTTTTCCGTTCTTTGCGCTTTTTAGATTTGTTTCTGTGGACAGGCTGATTGAGCTTTTTAGAGGTATTGTAAACTACTTAAGTGGAGCTATTGTGCCGTAATTGTACTTGTTATTTTTTTGTCAAGGGTCAATGCCAGCCTGTTGCCAGCGAGCTCAGAGTATCACTTTGGTTCAGCTTGATGGTCTCAGTGTTCATAAATGAAAATACTTTTTTTTTTTTTTTTTAATGCAGCCCTATTACCAATATGAAACATTTCCACTAGCTGCCCCTTGTAAATGAATAAATTTCATACCTTCCTGTCTGTAAAGCAGCAAGAGATTTCATCACTCTGTTGCATAGCTCCAAGGGATAAGCAAGCCTGCCAGGGTTCAGTTCACAGCCAGTTTACTGAAACGTCCTCAAAATTTGAAAGAAAAATCCAAACGTTTCCTGGATCCCCTTATTGAAGTCTATGGAGGAA
Source organism: Pelophylax lessonae (assembly GCF_965119305.1). Lineage (NCBI taxonomy): Eukaryota > Metazoa > Chordata > Amphibia > Anura > Ranidae > Pelophylax > Pelophylax lessonae. The sequence goes on along the minus strand of NC_138774.1, from coordinate 279,357,934 downwards.
GAAATATCATATTCAATTTACTTCCTTTGTGGGGGCTAATAAACTATTGTAAATGGAAACATAGAAAGGGGTATAATGTACCAATGGTAAAATAATAATAAAAAATAAAAAGTTACATACATAATAGGTACAGGAATACTATACCTGATGTATAACAAGTTATCGGTACATATCCATATTCCCTTATATATTACTTTATTATAACTAAAAGATTATCCCAGAACTATCTACCAAAGGGATCTGTTACATAGTTAGGTTGAAAAACGACACAAGTCCATCTGGCTCAACCAATAAAAATTTAAAAAACAGTAAAGAAAACCCAACCATACAATCCCACATACACAATTCTATACTCACAGTTGATCCAGAGGAAGGCGAAAAACCCCAGCAAAGCATCATCCAATTTGCTACGGCAGGGGAAAAAAATTCTTCCTGATCCCCCGAGAGGCAATCGGATATTCCCTGGATCAACTTTACCTATAAATGTTAATACCCAGTTATATCATATACACTTAGGAAAGAATCCAGGCTTTTTTTTTAAAGAAATCAAGTGAGCTGCCCAGAACCAGCTCTGGAGGGAGTCTACTCCCCATTTTCCTAAGACCAGCTCTGTCCCATCAAAAAAGATAATGGGAAAAAGGTGTGCCTGAATCTCCAGAGTCTAGTAAGACTATGTCTCCAGGGTCTAGTAAGACTATGTCTCCAGGGTCTAGTAAGACTATCTCTCCAGGGTCTATTAAGACTGTGCCTAGGGTCTATTAAAACTTTGTGTCCAGGGTCTAGTAAGACTATATCTCCATGGTCTAGTAAGACTATCTCTCCAGGGTCTATTAAGACTGTGCCTAGGGTCTATTAAAACTTTGTGTCCAGGGTCTAGTAAGACTATATCTCCATGGTCTAGTAAGACTATGTCTCCAGGGTCAGTTAAGACTATGTCTCCAGAGTCTAGTAAGTTTATGTCTCCAGGGTCTAGTAAGACTATGTTTCTAGGGTCTAGTAAGGTTATGTCTCCAGGGTCTAGTAAGACTATGTTCCTAGGGCCTAGTAAAACTTTGTGTCCAGGATCTAGTAAGACTATGTCTCCAGGGTCTAGTAAAACTATGTCTCCAGCAGGGGTGTACCGTGGGGTTGGCCAGAATGGCGACCACCAGGGATGCAGGCCGAGGGGGGGGGGGCGCAAAATCACTGGCAGTGTAGTGTAGCAGACGCAGTGCCCCCCGCTCCAATCCCAGAAGCCACCCAGAGCTCTCTGTGTGTCCTGGGCCAGGCAGGAGATGACAGTCTGTGTTGGAGCTCGCTGTGATGGGCGGCTCCCCTCCTCCTCCCCGCCCACATGACCTCATCAGTCAGCTACTAGACAGCTTCAGGCTGGTGGATGAATGCACTCTCTCTCTGCAGTGATGGAAGACCTGCCCTGGCTGGCCTCTCAGGTACCAGAAGCATTCTCTCCCTGTCACCCCCCCCCTCTCCATGTCACCCTCCCTGTCAACCCCCTCTCTCCCTGTCACCCCATCTCTCCCTGTCACACCCCTCTCTCTCCCTGTCACCCCCCTCTCTCTCCCTGTCACCCCACCTCTCTCCCTGTCACCCCACCTCTCTCCCTGTCACCCCTTCTCTCCCTGTCACCCCTCTCTTCCTTTCACCCGCCTCTCTCCCTGTCACCCTCCCTGTCACCCCCCTCTCTCCCTGTCACCCCCTTCTCTCCCTGCCACCCTCCCTGTCACCCCCCTCTCTCCCTGTCACCCCCCTCTCTCCCTGCCACCCCCTCTCTCCCTGCCACCCTCCCTGTCACCCCCCTCTCTCCCTGTCACCCCCCTCTCTCCCTGTCACCTCCCTGTCACCCCCCTCTTTTCCTGTCACCCCCCTCTCTCCCTGTCACCCCCTCTCTCCCTCTCTATAACTCTATCACCCCCTCTCTTTAACAAACCCCCTTTCTCTCTCTGTCAAACCCTCTATCTCTCTGGGGGTGGGGGGGGGGGAGCTGATACAGCTTTTCACCAAGGGCACTGGAGACCCTAGGTACGCCTCTGGTCTCCAGGGTCTAGTAAGACTGTGTGTCCAGGGTCTAGTAAGACTGTGTGTCCAGGGTCTAGTAAGACTTTGTGTCCAGGGTCTAGTAAGACTGTGTGTCCAGGGTTTAGTAAGACTACGTTTCCAGGGTCTAGTAAGACTATGTGTGTTACTTTACAAATTTATTGGCAGGTAAAACAGCTTCCATATTTGTACTGTATATTTAGCTAGAGTTGCCCTTTATTGCAGCAGCATTTTATTATTCAGCATTTTCAACTGCAATTTTTTCACTTTTTCAAGAACAACATAATCACGCATTAACATTTTATTTGGCATAAAAAAAAATTACCCAAACTGTTACTGTGGAAACAGCAACCAGCGTTTTGGTGTGTCCAAATTAATTCTGTAAGGCTGCAATGGTTGACTGTTGCCTCGGGCTGTTGTGAAGGGGAGAAAGGGAAAGCCTGACAAGATTTTGGGGGGCCTGGTGGCTCAGAAATTCAATATTCTAGCTTCGCTCTGCTTTCTGTTTGATTTACAGACTCGTGTTACATTTATATACAGGTCAAAGCTGCATTCTATATGTCGGGCAGATAAGGGAGCTTCTGCAAGGCATTTTTAATAACGCTGGATCAGCACACATCAATTTTTTATACATGATTTCTGGCGTGTGTTTAATAAACACTGGGCTGTCAACAAGGACAAAATTGTTGGTCAGGCACAAGTCCCTTTCCGCCTAACCAGGCTAGGACCCCTGAAGGTACAAGGACAGGCACAAGGGGGGGGGCTGTGCCCCCACTTTGTTGTTTTCCGCAATGTCACAAACAGGTGGAACACCTCGAAGCAGTACCTCTGGCTTCTATGTATAGTGGCAGATCTGTCATAATTCATTACACCACCATATCAATGATTCTGACTTATCTCCAGCTAGCTGCTTGCCTGTAGGTTTTTATAGAGAATAATGGCATTTTGAAAGGGCAGTGCGAAGCAAACTAAAATAGCTCAACTCTGTAACACCTTGAAAGGGAAACAAAAGTGGATTTTTATCAAGAACATGCTATTGGTTATTCTTGTAACATTTACCTAAAAGCATTTTTTGTCAAGACATTTTCCATTTGTAGAATGCTGTTACATATTTATTGTATTTCATCTATAGATCTGGAAATTCTCCCCCTAGTGGTCAACTGTATATCAGGGTACATTTATAGGTACAGTGGGGAAAATAATTATTTGATCCCCTGCAGATTTTGTAAGTTTGCCCATTTACAAAGAAATTAAGGGTCTATCATTTTGATCATAGGTGTATTTTAAATGATAGAAACAGAATTTATCAAGCAAAAATCTAAAACACATGATACAAATGTTATAAATTGAGTTGCATTTTAGATTTCAATAGGTTTATTGATTTTATAAGAAGAAGAAACACACATGGTACATACAGTTACCGACCACAGTGTATAGTAACATACGACTTTAAATATTCAACTTGGTCAACAGTGAAATATAGGGCTATAGCAAACACAATGAAAATATTGGGTCAGTGGCTCTCGTCGTGGGCCGGAGCCATGCCAGGCAGACCGGGCCCCATCCCTTCCCCTCCAGCGCCCCCAAGGGAACACACTGCGCTGCGAGGGAGGAAGCGGCCACCCAGTTCCACAGCCCACTAGACAACCAAATGCATAGGAGAACTGCACCTCCCGAATAGATGGCAAGGAACCATTGACAAGGCAGGTCCAGGCAATGGCCAAAACAAGTGGTAGCAGGGGGCAGTAACGGCCCAAGGTAACCACATCAACATAGGTCACTGCGTAGTAAAAAAAAGGAAAATGACAGGAAAGAAAGAGAAGAGGAAAAAGGGGAAAAGAAAAAATAAGAAAGAGTAGAGGAAATAGAAGAGACAGAAAGTTGGTGTCCAGGTCCATGAAAGGAGGTCTCAGGTGGCCCACGTAAGCCACCCGGTCCCACTGTAAGGAGAATATCCCCCATCACCTGAAGCACACCAGGTATCTCATCCAGGGGTCCCAAGTCTTCTCGAAAAGGTGAATTTTGTCCTGGAGGATGGCCACCATCCTCTCATTGATCATGATCCAGGTCAGTTTAGCCTTAAGCATCTCGATCGGCACTATCGGAGATCACAAACAAAATGAGGTTGAAGGATTGTAAGAGGTGCATGAAAGTCAGCCAGCCCCCAGTCTGATGTACTCACCCTCCAGTCTGTCACCAACCAAATAAAACCTGTCTCTTGGTACAAAGAACAGGGGTTTAGTTGACACACATTTGCAAACGCATGTGAAAGCTGCAGATCCACTTCACGGCACCCTGTTTAAATCTGCAGTCCTACACTCTTAATTTAGTGTCCTCACACTGGAGGCACATGGCCGCTAATGGGTGGATGGGGAACAGGTGAGAGGGAGACAGCCCAACCTCCCCCAACCCATCCCCATGCACGACTGGCTGTTGTCTCAAAAGCTCAAATAATTAGGTTAGAATATAACCATGGTGCAAACTGGAAAAGACCAGCTGAAAAGCATTACACCTCCATCCCCTTGGTGGATGCAGTATATGGATAGGAAGGGATTTTATGTATGGGGCATGGCCTGTAAAGCACACTGCCTTTGAAATCCCTAATTTCCTTTGGGACTTTATATGAGACAAGCAGGTCATGCTATTGGTCTCCATCCCTGTATACGGAAAACACTAGGGTCAAATCAAAACTGCATCCACCAAAAACGGATGAAAATCGCACGGTGGGACTTTAGATGAGGCACCAAGCTGTAAGCAAGGCGTCTCCATCCCTGGTTGCTTTAAACATATTGGACTAGGTGGGACTTTAGATGAGACCCAAGCTGGTGTTGCCCGGCGTCTCCATCCCTATAACGAAAAACAAAATGAGGTTGAAGGATTGTAAGAGGTGCATGAAAGTCAGCCAGCCCCCAGTCTATCGGAGATCACCAGGAACGGGCTATAGCCATCTTAGCTGCAGTGAAAATGAAGGTCACCAGGCGCTTCGTATGTTTCGGGGCTTCCTCGATAGGTTTACTGAGGAGCGCCTGCAGAGGCGATTTAACCAAATGAATGAGGGTGAGGGAGTATATGAAATTATAATGGGGGTGAGGGAGTATATGAAATGATACACTCTAATCCAGAATCGTCTGACCTTAGGACAGGTCCACCAGATGTGCAGGACCGTGCCCCGTTGGCCACACCACCTAAAGCTTGACGTGCATTTTAATAAGTAAAAATTATTTGATCCCCTACCAACCAACAATAATTCTGGCTCCCACAGACTGGCTACAGTGTGTGCCGATGTGGTACACAGATTAGTCCTGTCAATATAAGAAGGTGCTTCTAACGACAACTAGTTATGTGTATAAAAGACACCTCTCCACAGAACCTTTTTCTTCTATTCAAACCTCACCATCATGGGCAAGACCAAAGAACTGTCAAAGGACATCAGGGACAACATTGTAGACCTGCACAAGGCTGCAATGGGCTGTGTTTACATCAGCAGACCGCCGTTCTCTCTCCACAGGGAGCGATAGCGGGTACCCGGTGGCAATTGTGTCTGCCGGCCCTGTTCATCAGCTTTCCCTGTGGAGAATGGGGGCGGGCACCCCCAGGATCGCTCCCGCGAACCACCGTACAGGTACGGCGATTCGTGGTAACCTGCCAACCTGCTGTCGTATATCGATGGCGGCTGGTCGGCAAGTGGTTAATGCATTCTAATAAAAAAAACGTTTGTGTGCAGCAGCCCCCTTCAGCCCCCCTAATACTTACCTGAGCCTATTGTTATCCAGCGATGTTGTAGGAGTGTCTCACCTGCCCAGGACTTCCCTCCTCATTGGCTGAGACAGCTGCGCGGCGCAAATGGCTCCCACTGCTGTCAATCAAAAATCATCCAATCAGGACAGAGGGGGTGGGGCCGGCTTGTGGTTCTGTGTCTGAATGGACACAAGAAGCTGTGACTCGGCTTATGTGCCCCCATAGCAAGCTGCTTGCTGTGGGGGCTCTCAATAGGAGGGAGGGGCCAGTAGCACAGAAGAGGGACCCGAGAAGAGGAGGATCTGGGCTGTTCTGTGCAAAACCAACTTCACAGAGGAGGTAAGTATAACGTTTATTATTTTTTTTTTTTTAAAAAGAAACTTTACAATAACTAAGCCCCTCAAACTACGGCCCTCCAGCTGTTGCAGAACTACACATCCCATGAGGCATTGTAAAACTCTGACATTCACAGACATGACTTGGCATAATGGGAATTGTAGTTCCTGAACAACTAAAGGGCCATAGTTTGAAAACCCCCTGCTTTAAGTAGTTAAACTGACCTCATTTGCAGACTGACGTTCATCCCTTTGATCTAAAGAACCAAAACGATACAATGTTTCTTTTTATCTCTCAGCACTGAGCAATGTTGATAAACATTTGGCAGCTGCTATTTTTTTGACAGCAAGCAACGGCTCTGCACTTGTTACATGAATCGTGGAAATGCTGGATTAAGATCATGAGGAGGGGGTGTTGAATCGAGATTGGGATTTTTTATGGATTAATCGGGCAGCTCTACTAAAACCCATCGTATTTTTTATTGATGTGTCCCTGTTGCAGGTTTTTTTTTAACTTTAAAGAGGTTGTAAACCCTCGAAACTTTTTTTTTTCTGCAACCTGAAAGAGAAACCCATAATGAGCTATTTTGAAGCAATATGAAATGCTTACCTAAGAACGAGCCTGTGCCACACCTGTATGACGGGCGACATGTCCAGTCGCCTGTCTTCCGGGATCGCGGCATCAGGCCATCTGATTGGCCGGAGCCATGGTGACGTCACTTCCGCGCACGCACGCGGGAGCCGATGGTCACAGCACGGGGCTCTGAAGAAACGGCACCAGCGGCCGTTCCTTCAGAGCGCATGCGCCAGTGACGTCACTGACTGCATGTGAGGTAAATATCTCCTAAACGGTACATGTTTAGGAGATATTTACAGTACCTATAGGTAAGCCTTATCATAGGCTTACCTATAGGTAAAAGTGTCAGAGGAGGGTTTACTTCCTCTTTAAATTTGGTGAAGGTGTCCTCACAATAAGTGAGGGGGAAAAATGGATTTTTGTAAAATCTTACCGTAAAATCCTTTTCTCTTAGCTCATTGACAGACGTAGTCCTTGATGATTCAACACCCTCGGGTTATGCTGCCCTCCACAGGAGTAGGACTAGACAGGAAAGAAAATACTCTGGCCACACCCTAGGGGCAGTCCCCGAGGGTATATCCTCTCTCTCTCTGCTACAGCAAATCAGTTATGTCACAAAGCAGTGTTTAGAGAATTTAACCCAACCCAACTCAAAAACAGAGGGGCGGGTACTACGTCTGTCAATGAGCTAAGAGAAAAGGATTTTACGGTAAGATTTTACAAAAATACGTTTTTCTCTGTCGCTCATTGACAGACGTAGCCCTCGGTGATTCAACACCCTCGGGACGTCCCAAAGCAGTACCACAAATGAGGGGTGGGAAAATGGAAATCAAATCCAATCTAGAAGGCCCAATCGGTGCCAACTAGAAGTTTACAATGCTCATCCTCAGTGATGAGACTCAACAGAAATTTTTCAACAGAAAAAAACCCTCGAGGTAGACCACCGGTCTCCTCAAATTGCGGCCTGCAAAACCTTGCGGCCAAATGAGGCATCTGCCGATACCATCACATCAATCTTGTAAAATTTTGTAAAGGTATGTACCGACGACCAGGTGGCCGCCTTACATACCTGGACCACTGACGCCTGATGGCGGAAGGCCCAGGAAGTACTGAGCGCTCGAGTGGAGTGCGCCCTAACAGGGAACGGAGGATTCCGACCCTTAATAGAATAAGCCTGTACCACCGTCTGTCTGATCCATTTGGAGATAGTCGCGGTAGATGCAGGCAACCCCTTTCTGGGGCCATCAGGGATCACAAAAAGTGAATCCGTCTTACGGAACGATTCCGTCGCCTTCAGGTATACCCTGATTGCCCGAACCACATCCAAGGAATGCAACGCATGTTCCCGATGATGATTGGGCTGAGGACACAAGGAAGGTAGTACAATATCTTCATTCAGATGAAAATCTGAAACCACCTTTGGAAGAAAGGATGGCTTAGGATGAAGCACTACCTTATCCCTATGAATCACTAAGTATGGGGACTGGCATGATAATGCAGCCAGTTCTGACACCCTGCGTGCAGACGTGATAGCCACCAAGAAGGCTACCTTCTGGGATAAAGTAAGCAAGGGAATCTCCCTGATGTTTTCAAAGGGAGGTTTCTGTAGAACCGACAAAACCAAATTAAGATCCCAGGGCGGTAAGGGCGCGCAGACTGGTGGAGCCAGGTGCCGCACCCCCTGGATGAAATTCCGCACCAAGGACTTGGTAGCTAAAGGTTTCTGAAAGAAGATTGCTAATGCTGAAACTTGACCCTTGATGGTGCTCAAGGCTAGTTTCTGCTCAACCCCTTTTTGCAGAAAGGCCAATATTCGGGTCACCGAATAGGTACGTGGAGGAATCCCTAAAGATTCGCACCACGCGATATAAGTCTTCCATGTGCGATAATAGACCTTGCTGGAAGTCGCTTTCCTTGCTTTAATAAGGGTAGGAATAACTGAAGCTGACAACCCTCTGTCCTTCAGTACCTGGGTCTCAATGGCCAGGCCATTAAAACCAGCGACTGTAAAGCACGATGGAAGATTGGTCCTTGAGACCGCAGACACTCCCTGAGACGAAGTTCCCAAGGAACGTCCGCGACTCGCTATAACGCTCTAGCGTTTGTTTAGAGAGTTGGATTTGCAGCTGCAGAATCTCCACTCAGTAGTCATGTAGAGATGTGTTGAATGACCATGTCCAACTCTCCAGACTCATCATTGCTTCAGCATACAATATACAAACACTCAATAAGATGTTCCTGGAGTGATAGGTTGTATATGATAGTATAGAGGTGATGTGCTGAAAGGACAGGCGTGAGTTGTGATAGCAATGATGAGTACTCAATAGTAATGTTCAGGAGAGTAGTAGATGATGGTAGATAGGTTAGCAATCATGTGCAATAACAGGTGGTAGGGGGACAACAGATGGAGTGTACAAGAGAGGCTAACTTAGTGCAAGGATATAGATGGTAGTAGACTCAAGAGCTAGCAATCTATGTAACAGTGCAGATGATAGAAATAGTAATGCATAGATAGTAACAGTCCTTAGTATGCAGAAGTAGATAGTGTAAGTTTGATAGGAAGGAATCCCCTGTGGGGTACTTATCACTAGTTAGATTAGTAAGCTGAAGGGTCTGGTAATGAGTGAATGATCGGGTAGCGAGATACGGGATCAATAGCGAGGTTCCGGTCTATCCAGGTATGGCAATAGCTGGAGGCTCCGGCAGCGTAAGACAAGGCTGTATACCATGCGGTTTGAACGAACAATTTGTGAGAGAGAAGCCGGCGATTGAAATAGCCGCTCAGAGCGGCGCTTAGTGATGACGTCATGCGGCTTAAAGGTATATGCCTTCCACCTAGCTGAAAAGGTGGGACGCAATATGAAGAAGGAAATGACCTATAAGGGTACCGAAGGTACCAGAATCTTACACTCGCATGTCCAAGTCGGGTAGATCGGCTTGACGAGGCCAGCCTAGAATTTCTAGGACCACTGGCGCTGACTGGATCTGAACCAGGCGGCCCTAGAGCTATCTGGCCCCGACTATCCGACAAAGTCTGATCGTTCTCCGTTCCCACACATTTATCAGACACCTGATTCCTATCAGGAACGGTGATCTTTCCTGGTTGAATCTCAGGGACCGAAGTCACCCGGCTAGAGGCTTCTTGGTCTGTCTGTTCAACCGGATCCGATTCTTGTGGGGAACTGAGACTAATCTTTGGAAAAGGTAAAGAAAAAGATCTGTTCAGGGAACGGTAACTACCGCTCCCTGTAGTACATAAATGTTGGAAGGGAAGAATCGCACCGGTAGCAGTGGTCGATGCTCGATCTAATGCCCTGAATACCGGTGAAAACGTCCCCCCACCCTCAAGCCGGGTGGGGGCGCACCTTCAGGCTGTGTAATCCTTTGCTTCAGGTTTGGCTGAGTCGGTCTTTTGTTTGTCCGACCAGCCCTTCTTGAACCCTCCTGGAGGAGCCTTGCCCTTCCCGCTTGCAGCAGTCGGGCGCACAAACCCTTTATGGGCGGTAAAGAAAGGTCCCCGCTTGTTACGAGGTCCTTTAGCTTTAGCAGCCTGTGGCAAGAAAGTGCTCTTGCCCCCAGTGGCATCCTTAATGATCTCATCTAGGGTGGCCCCAAATAGGCGATTCCCCTGAAAGGGGAGATTCGTCAAGGTCTTTTTGGAACCTAGGTCCGCTGACCAGCATTTTAACCACAGCACACGTCTGAGGATAACCGCTGACATAGATGCATGCCCTAATAGGGGGGTAGCATCCAAGGCTGCGTCACAAACTGTAGCCCTTGTATAATCTGTTCCATCAAATCAGATGTTCCCTGGGGGATATCTTTCCCCCTCAGGTCCTGGCGTACCAATCTAGCCCATTCCGTTAGTGTCTGGGAAACTAGACCAATGACAATTACTGGTCTAAAGGCTGACCTTATCAGGGAAAAGATAGTGCAGGACTCCGCTTCTACCTTCCGATCCACCGGGTCCTTAAAGGACGAAGTGTCCTCCACTGGAATAACCGTGGCTTTATTCAGTCTGGAAATAGGTGGATCCACCACTGGTGGTACCGTCCATTTCTTAATGAGGGATTCCTCAAACGGATAGCGTCTAGCAATACGCTTGGAAATAATAAAGGTACGTTTAGAATGCTCCCATTCTTCTTTAATTTTATTACCAAAACACTTGGGTACAGGAAAAACCTTCACCGTTTTGGTGGGTTTGTTAGTACCAAAGGGAATCTCTGTTTCAGTTGCCTCTGCCGGGAAAACCTCAAGTCTTAAGGTTTCCCGAACCGCCACAACTAGTGCGTCCACCAATGCTTCTTCCCGAATTATGGCGGAAGTATGAACGTCCTCCTCACTGTCTGAAGGAACTTTACCTGAGACAACAGCCCTTGCAGAGGGACCTGCAGCTGTAATGACCATCTCAGATTCTGAGTCTGAAGTGTCAGATGATATAGGGGTAGGCGGGGGTCGCTTTCTTGACCCCCGTTCCTGACAGGCCGTCTCCACCCGAGCCACCAAAGACTCCAAAACTGCTGTAAATGCATCTATACTCTGTGCACCGGCGGGTCCCGCAGCCCCCTCGAGGGAAACAGGTGGGGTTACCTGTGTGGCAGGGTCCATGATAATTCCAGTTACTACCCGGAAAACAATCAATCCAAAAAAAAAATAAACTTTTTTTTTTTTTTTTTCAGACCCCCAGCGCCACAAAGCCCCTCAATGTTACCTGCTTAGGGACCCCTATCGAGCGAGAGAGAGAGAGATAGACCCCTAGGCTCACCACTTGATGCTCAGCGTTTACTGCAACTTGTCTCAACACTGTCTAGAACAGACAGGAAGTCTCTTGGCTGGCTGCCCAGGAAGAAAGGAGGCGGCTCCGCCCCTCTGTACGCCTTCCAGCGCCTCCCCTAGCTCCATGAGGTGTTTGAGTCACCTCAAACATGGCCGCCCCCATGCTGGAGACACGAGGCTACGCCAAAATGGCGGCCTCGTGCGATCTACCAAACAATGGCGGCGGCCTTTAACAGGATAGCGGCGTGACTGCAGAGTATCTCGGCCTCAATAAACCTTTCTCTACATGGTGATCCGCGTGGCCGGCGGTACCGGACCCTGGCGGACCGCGTGGCCGTCGGGAGGCATGCTTTTGCTGGAGGAATGACCTGGAAAGCAGTATACATGTCCTGTGGCTTCTGACAGGTAGGATACCATATCTATCACAGTAAGATTCTAGTACTGCCACTGATTACAATCATTTAAACATACTTGCAATTAGATTGTCAGCTCCCAAACCAAGCCTCCTGGCTTTTTGTACACAAAAATCACACTCAAATAGGAGAATCTGTGCCATGTTATAGGATAGAGGGGAACCCATCCTTACCATACAGAGAGGGGCCCGCGTTCACCACAAGACCCGTCAGGGGAAAGGGGGGAACATACTACTCACCATACCGGAACCAGGCGGGCGCCAACTCCTGACAGTACCCCTCTCCACCGGGGTGGGAGGGCTGTTGACCAATACGGACGCCGTGACTCATGGTCTTTGGCGTTTCAGCGAGACGCTTAACTCGCAGGGTCAGTCCCCGTCCAGTGGAACTATGTCGTGGCCGACCCAGCGCGGAGCTATGGCCTGCACGCGCTCGCAGGCTGAACTGGAGTGACCACTGGATCTCAACATCCAGCCCGTCGCCCAGTTCAGCTTTCTTGCTTGAAGATCTCACAGGAACACTGGAGAAAAAAGCTGCCAAAAAAAATCTTTCTAAGAAAAAAATCCTGCCAGGACCGAAGATCCCAGCAAGGTATCTAGGTCCTTACTCCTGACTAGACAGAAAAAAACTGATTTGCTGTAGCAGAGAGAGAGAGGATATACCCTCGGGGACTGCCCCTAGGGTGTGGCCAGAGTATTTTCTTTCCTGTCTAGTCCTACTCCTGTGGAGGGCAGCATAACCCGAGGGTGTTGAATCACCGAGGACTACGTCTGTCAATGAGCGACAGAGAAATCAATTTAAAAAAAACAAAACAAAATAACGGGATAGCGGTGTAGCACTGTCCCCGCAGGGCCTGCTGAATAGTGACTTGACTTGATGGGCTCCCCTGATTACCAGCACACGGTTACCTTGAGATATAGTCCATGGATCCCTCCTTGCTCTTGATGTTTCATCACACAAATGAACAGTCTAGGGGTGTTGGTTTTTTGGTGTTTTTTTGGAACTGGGATAGGAGAAGGGAATAGTGGGATACTCCAGTTGAACTGTTCACATTAGCTGAAGACTTCTATCTTTAGGCCTTCTAGGTTAATTGAAAACAGCTAGGCTACTTAATCCACACTGCCAAAAGTGTAGAAAGGGTTAAGTCTCTTGCTCTTTACTTCCCAACAAGACGACTTAGTGGATGGTAATTTATCTTCAGGACACTCTCACTAGCATCCCCTTTCAACTGATGCCCGTCCACTGACTATCCTAGGAGCAGGGGTGTCCCTCCTCAGGTCAGGCACCTTGACACGAGATTCTGTACTCACTGTACTGCTGAGAGAGATCCTCCAGTGTCTTCCCTCTTAGTCAGCTCCTCTGGACCTCTGGGTTCAGTTCCTCACTGCTACTCTCCAAACCCTGAGGCTGCATGGCACCTCTACAGAGGAAGGTGTGTAATGAGGCGCTGCTACTGATTAATTGTCACAACAGGTAGCAGCTCCTCATTACACACCTTCATTTTTTAAGTAGTCTTCACTTAAATTGAAGGCAGCTCTACATGAGACACATAAATACAGCTAGGGGAGGCGCCTTACTCCTTACATTTTCTTACCTCTACAGAGGAGGAGGCAGCCGCCTCCTCCCTCCGGGACTCTGCTATACAGACAAAAGACACCTCGAGCACATGTACACATGCTTTTATACAGAATCCCAACATGCACCGAGGCACTTTTCCTCTGCCAAATCACCAGGGCTGTATCAAAAGCCTGTGCACCCATTCGTCAGGTTTCCTCCCACTGTCCAACATGCCTCCCTATTGGACCAGTGTGAAACACTCTCCAGACAGTAAAGGTCTTCTCATTGTGCTCAGGATGCAACTCGTTCTAACAGATCCTGCTCCCTGGTAGGCAGAGAACAATATAGATTTACCTGCAGCAAGGTAGAAGCCAGGCCGAGGGTCAAAAAACACAGGATATCAATCTGGAGTAGACAGGAGCAGGTCCGTGAAGCAAGTGTAACGTTCATGCGTTTTTGTTTGCGGATGGATTTACAGCTGCAGAATTATTACACTCAGTAGCCTTGTAGAGAATCTGTTGAACAACATATCCAACTCTCAGGACTTCATCACCGTGTACAGCCTGTTATATACTATATATATATTAATAGATGTTTAATGGGGGGATAGAGTATATGAGGATATATAGATGAGAGACAGGCTATTGTATGGTGAGCACTAGAAGTAGTATAGGAGAGTTGCAGGTGATGGTAAGCAGATAGGTTCTGATGTCAAGTATAGTGCAGATGGTAATAGGACACAGATGGAGTATACTTTAGACAGAGTAACCTAGTGCAAGGATAGTTCAAGGTAGTCCCAAGAGCTAACAGTCTTATGCAGATGATAGTGAACAGATAGATACAGATAGTCTTGGTAATTGCAGTAGATGACAGTAGGAGATTGGTTAGTAAGAATCCCCTGCGGGGTACTTATCACTTAGATAGGTTAGGAAATACAATGTCCAGAAGAGAGGGGTGATCCCGTAGCGGGATACGGATCACCAGTGAGGTTTCCGGCTTAGTTCAGCAAGGAAGGTATGTCAGCAGCTCCGACTTCTCAGGCGTAGGTGCGATGAACATGTGGGTTTGAACGAGCGATGAGTAAGAGCAAACCGGCGATTGAAACAGCCGCCCACAGCGGCGCTCGGCAGCGACGTCATCCGGTCCCAAAGGTGTATGCGTCCTTTGTATATACAAGATGGGACGCAAAGAGAGGAGAAATATAGGAACAAGGGTACCATAGGTACCGGAACATTACAGCAAGCAAGATAAGCCAGAGCAGGTCAGGGGTAAGGCTCTGAGGAAGAGGTGAAGCCTCGAAACGCGTAAGCCTAGCTTCAGAGGATGCTATACCTTGGGGTTCTGATGCAGATGGCACTGTATCCATTTGATATGCTTCTACCAAGACTCTGTTTGTGAGTATTTTTGTACCTTTTATCCAATGAAACCTTTATAGAGGATAATGCACTAGGCCAGTGCACCCTTGTGTTTGTTCTTTGATTTTAGTAAGCCGGGCCGGTAACTGGTAATCCAAACAAAGATACAAGGCACAGGAACACAGTATACAAGCTGAAGATAATCCAGCAATTTCTGATAGCCACTGATGTCTCTATATAGGCCAGTGAACACTGGTAATTAGCACGCTTTGCGTACGCCAATGCGCCGTCGCGTACGCCAATGCGACATTGCCTGCCTTTGCCTGCCTGAATTAGTGCGGCCATATTGGGCATTGGCATATTTGCCAGTTCTTCTTGAAGTTCTTCCCTGACAGGTAAGCAGACAGAGCTCAAAATGATGTAGCACCCTCCTAGGTAGGTTCGAGGTAACCTATAGGGGAGATCTTGTCTGCTTATCAGCAGGGTCCAATTATTCAGTCAGGCGGTCATGTGTTCCCAAGTGTGACTGTTGAGTTCGGTAGTCTCCCCACTGTATCTAATGAGGGCTCTCATTGGACAGGGGAGGAAACCTGACCAATAGCACACCGGGGCTTGTATCCACGCCAGAGGGCAGATTCTGCCGCAATGCATCCTGGGAGGGGGATATAAGTCTAAGGGGAGCACATGACAGGGGTCTTTGGCGGGAAGCAGAGTCCCAGGAGGGGGTTGACGGCTGTCTCTCCTCCTGTCAGTGTGAGGGAAGGTGTACTGGGCGGTCGGCCTAGAGCAGTGGTCCTCAACCCTGGTCCTCAGGGCCCACCAACAGGCCAGGTTTGCAAGATAACTGAAATACATCCCAGGTGATATAATTTGCTGCTCAGTAAATGCAGTACTGTAGTCTGCGTCTCCCAAAGGTAATACTTAAAGTCTGGCCTGTTAGTGGGTCCCGAGGACCAGAGTTGAGAACCACTGCTCTAATCGTTCCTCATAGCTGAGCTCCTCCATGCCTCAGTTTGGTTGCCCTTCTCTGCACTTTCTCCAGTTCCCCGATATCCTTTTTGTGAGCCTGTTAGTGGGCCCTGAGGACCGGAGTTGAGGACCACTGGCCTAGAGGACAGAAGGTTGAGTTGAGCTGCAGAGAGGGATCCAGTGTGTTGAGGACCGTACGGAGCTGTTGGGGCAGAAGTTTCCAGGAAAGCAGAGTCGTGAGTACTGTAAACTGCCCCGGGGTCTGCCTAGGATAGGAGACCACTCCAGGAAGGTCAGAGGGATCCAGAAGCCAGCTAACCAGGAGGAAGCTTAGAAAAGGGGGTGCCCGAGTCATCTGGCACAATTCCTGGAAATTCTGCTACAACTGTATTCTCTCACTAGCACCTACCTAGGAGAGTGCTACAGCAGGAATTAGAAAACAACCTAAAAAACAACCGTTCCATTGGACCGTTCCATTGTTTGATAGAAGCACCTATGTGATGCATTATTTCCCACTCTGTAGTACGTGACATTATACTTTGCTTTGACGCGACTCCGCAGCTGTTATACCTCCGTGGTGAGATGCTTCAGAGACTCCTTTTGAAAACCGCTTTTGAAATATGCCTGCAGTAAACAGAGCCAGAGCTTATTATGTGTGCACTGTACTAGTCGGTGATTGACTTGCAGATCCCCCCTCCGTAAAAGTGCAATGATTATCTAGGTGTGCTCCTACAGAATCTGGGGGGGGTGGGAGAGATGCCGGGGACTCGGGAACAGGTTTGATTAAAGGTGACAATTGTGGACACATCAACTGTGGATGGATGATGCAGCAGAGCAGCGAAAGGCATTACCTGGCTGTTACCTGCTAAGACCAATGTAACAGTGAGACTTGACTAAGAATGGATGATCTCCCATCTGACAGCTATGAAGCGCAATTCCCATGATGCTCTGCTAATCAGCACAGACACACAAAAAACACACTCCCGTCAAACCTTAAAAAATGCATTATTATAGAACTATACTGTTTTTATATATTTTATTACAGTCAGAACTGATAAAAAAATATTTCAGAGTAAAAAAAAAACAAAGTATAGAAACTTGTAGCAGGAGAGGGGTTGGGGTGACACGGGATAATCCAAAAATGTAAGGTCATACTTCAATACAGTGGCGGCTGGTGGGAAAACCAATGCGCAAACCACCCCGCCCCCCGATCCGTCAGTCCGTCCTTCCGTCAGTCAGTAAGCAGGCGACACGTTCCCCCACCCCCCAACGGTTTGCCTCCTTACCTCCTCCTTCCTCCTGTCCGGCCAGGGAGTGCTGGATGGCTGAGCCGCTGTTCTTCTACTCCAGCTGTGTCTCTTCTGCCTCTTCTTGGCCACTGGCCAGTAAGATCGCTTCTCCTTTTGGCCAATCAGGAAAGGGGTCTCAGGACCATCTTCCTGATTGGCTGGGAGGAGAGTCAGTGTGACAATAGCGAATATTCATTCGCTATTGTCACACAACTGGCTGGGCTCAGGGCGCAGTGCTCCAGTGCTCTATGCCCCGAGCCCACCCTTTTTTTAAAGACTATTAGAGCCTCTGGCTCTAATCACGTGCTTCAAAAAGAAAAAAAATCCCCATTGGAATCCATGCGTCCGGCACCCTGCATGTAGATTAGGGGGCTGGACGCATAAACGGGGCGGCGCCCCTGCGCCCGCAATGGAAGGGCCACCCCTGCTTAATTAGGTGAACTAGGTAACAGTCTTTAACCACTTGCCAATCGCCAGCAGTACATATACTGTGGCGGGTCGGCTCTGTCCTGCGAAACGACGTACCTGTATGTACGGGGGCCCAGGGATTCCGAGGGACGCGGCCAATGAGATTGAGTTGTTGTTGTAGTAACTAGCAATTGCTAAAGCAGGGCGGCCACAGTCGATGCAGCCGAAGGGATGTCTCTTTGCTGGATTGGGCTCTTTGCTGAATATTTGAGACCGTCTCTTTGCTGGATTGGGATGTCTCTTTGCTGAATATTTGAGGCCGTCTTTTTGCTGGATTGGGATGTCTCTTTGCTGAATGTTTGAGGCCGTCTTTTTGCTGGATTGGGATATCTCTTTGCTGAATATTTGAGGCCATCTCTTTGCTGGATTGGGATGTCTCTTTGCTGAATATTTGGGGCTGGATTCATTGTCATATATTAAGCTGTAACAGTGTTAAAATAAAATGGTGTGCACTGAACGACTCGGTGGGATGGCCAGTGGAACATTTGGTGGGACGGCCAGAGGGGGGCCCCTGGGGAAATGTTGGTTGCCAGGCCTGGAGGGGACCAGGCCTAAAGCTGTGTAACATTTCTGATGTTGAAGATGAAGCTCATCTGCAGTGGCCGGGATTGCCGCTGGGCACTCGCGATCGCTCCCCGTGGAGACAGAACGGCGGTCTGCCGTTGTAAACACGGCAGACCGCTGTTCTGTCAACAATGAACACAGGGATCCGTGCAATTGTCCATTAAAATAAAGCAGTGCCGAATCGCAAAATAGGGCCTGGTCATTAACGGGGCAAATCCTTCCGGTCTTAAAGGGGTTAAAGAGATGAGGTGGCAACCCTACCATAGATATAGATCTGTGCTCACAGTAACCAGGAACAGATTCTTCCAGGTATATCCCCCTCTCGATGGCGGTATCCCCATCCGGGGGGGTGCACACACGGTCGCTGCAGTATCAGGATCCATTACTTCAACATACCATTGGTCCTTTGGCATGTGAGCTTTCTGTCTCACTGGTCTGTGATTTGGGTCTATAGGCTGGGGCTTTTTTCTCCCCACCTGGTCGCCACACATGATTTCTCTATGGGACCATACTCCCCATAGTAACAAGCCAATATTTTGCTCTATATGTATGCCACTCCAAGCTTTATAGCTTATGATAGTTTGGACGTTTCTACCTGGCTCCTTTTTCTAACTGCAGCGTACCGATCCCCCTCGTTATTACCCTTTCCAGCCTTTATGGCAGGATTCATCAGAAAGGTCTTTCACCTGTAATATCTTTTTTCAGATGTTTGTCTTTACCATATGCTCCAGAAGAAGCTTAATAGGTTAAGCGAAACATGTAGAGCAGCTGGGATTCAACCTAACATCTGTGCCCACTACATACAGACGACCCTTTGGAGACGGTCATCCCTTCTCCAGGGCCGCCTCAGGAATATAGGTTTTCCTTGTATCACTTGTGAACACTGTATAATAATCAATATCTGATAAGGCTATGTGACTGGTACTACTTTTTGTAGGCTCTGCCGCCATACTGCAATTATTAATGTATATGACATGTTGCTCTTTTTTTATATGTCCCCCCCTTTTTGTGGTTTATTATGTATGTGTTTTTGTAAAAAATTTTTCTAATAAAGAACATATCATTTTACATTGGTGCCTATAAAGTCCAATCTCTTTTTCCCCCACTCTCAATATCCCCCTCTCAGTCAGCTCTGCAGGACATCTGGGTTGCACTTCTGTAACTCTGGACCCCGCCTTACTTCAGAACCCCTCTCTCCAGCCGAAGACCATCTGCACACGTGCTCTCTTAGTATATATACAGTCACCCAGCATGCCTTGAGGCACCTTCCTCTGCCAATGGCCAGGGTTGTATCTACACCCTTGCTCCCATTTGTCCGGTTTCCTTCCATTGTTCATAATGCCCCTGTAATGAAACTTCAACCCACACTGTGTTTGTGGGCTTCCGTTAGTATACGGCTTCCTACAGTCGTGAACATAGATAGATATTCCAGCCACCCTACATACAAAACTAGCCTGACAACTTAGCTTGTATGTGTCTGAAAACATCAACTCCTTTATTGAACAAGAAAAATGGATTTTTGTAAAATCTTACCGTAAAATCCTTTTCTCTTAGCTCATTGACAGACGTAGTCCTCGGTGATACACCACCTTCGGGTTATGTTGCCTCCACAGGAGCAGGACTAGACAGGAAATTAAAAAGCTCTGGCCACACCCTAGGGGCAGTCCCAGAGGGTATATCCTCTCTCTCTCTGCCTCAGCAAATCAGTTATGTGAAAAAGCAGTCTTTAGAGATTTTAACCCAACCCAACTCAAAAAACAGAGGGGCGGGGACTACGTCTGTCAATGAGCTAAGAGAAAAGGATTTTACGGTAAGATTTTACAAAAATCCATTTTTCTCTAGCGCTCATTGACAGACGTAGTCCTCGGTGATACACCACCTTCGGGAAGTCCCAGAGCAGTATCACAAATGAGGGGTGGGAAAATGGAAATCAAATCCAAATCTAGAAGGCCCAACCGGTGCCAACTAGAAGTTTACAATGCTCATCCTTAATGATGAGACTCAACAAAAAAGAGAAAAAATCTTTTTTTTTTTTTTTTTTCCAAACAGAAAAAACCCTCGAGGTAGACCACCGGTCTCCTCAAATAGCGGCCTGCAAAACCTTGCGGCCAAATGAGGCATCCGCCGATGCCGTCACATCAATTTTATAGAATTTTGTAAAGGTATGTACCGACGACCAGGTGGCCGCCTTACATACCTGGACCACTGACGCCTGATGGCGAAAGGCCCAGGAAGTACTGAGCGCTCGAGTGGAGTGCGCCCTAACAGGGAACGGAGGACTCTGACCCTTAATAGAATAAGCCTGTACCACCGTTTGTCTAATCCATTTGGCAATGGTCGCGGCAGATGCAGGCAAACCCTTTCTGGGGCCATCCGTGATCACAAAAAGTGAATCCGTCTTACGGAAAGATTCCGTAGCTTTCAGGTATACCCTGATTGCCCGAACCACATCTAAGGAATGCAACGCATGTTCCCGATGATGCTTGGGCTGAGGACACAAGGAAGGTAGTACAATATCTTCATTCAGATGAAAATCTGAAACCACCTTAGGAAGAAAAGATGGCTTAGGATGAAGTACTACCTTATCCCTATGAATCACTAGGTATGGGGACTGGCATGATAATGCAGCCAGTTCTGACACCCTGCAAGCAGAAGTGATAGCCACCAAGAAGGCCACCTTCTGGGATAAAGTAAGCAAGGGAATCTCCCTGATGTTTTCAAAGGGAGGTTTCTGTAGAACCGACAACACCAAATTAAGATCCCAGGGCGGTAAGGGCGCGCGGACTGGAGGAGCCAGGTGCCGCACCCCCTGGATGAAATTCCGCACCAAGGACTTGGTAGCTAAAGGTTTCTGAAAGAAGAATGCTAATGCTGAAACTTGACCCTTGATGGTGCTCAAGGCTAGCTTCTGCTCAACCCCTTGTTGCAAAAAGGCCAATATTCGAGTCACCGAATAGGTACGTGGAGGAAATCCTAAAGATTCGCACCACGCGATATAAGTCTTCCATGTGTGATAATAGACTTTGCTGGAAGTCGCTTTCCTTGCTTTAATAAGGGTAGGAATGACTGAAGTAGACAAACCTCTGTCCTTCAGTACTTGGGTCTCAATGGCCAAGCCATTAAACCCAGCGACTGTAAAGCATGATGGTAAATTGGTCCTTGAGACCACAGACACTCCCTGAGACGAAGTTCCCACGGAACGTCTACGACTAGCATGTCCAAGTCGGCCAGGCCGGCTTGAGGAGGCCAGCCTAGAATTTCTAGGACCACTGGCGCTGATAGAATCTGAACCAGGCGTCCCTAGAGGTATCTGGCCCCGACCATCCGAGAAAGTCTGGTCGTTTTCTGTTCCCACACATTTATCAGATACCTGATTGTTATCAGGAAGGGTGATCTTTTCTGGTTGAACCTCAGGGACCGAAGTCACCCGACTAGAGGCTACTGGGCCTATCTGGTCAACCAGATCCGATTCCTGTGAGGTATAGGGACTAATCTTAGGAAAAGGTAAAGGAAAAGATCTCTTCAGGGAACGGTAACTACCGCTTCCTGTAGTACTTAAATGTTGGAAGGGAAGAATCGCACCGGTAGTAGTGGTTGATGCTCGATCTAATGTCCTGAATACCGGTGAAAACGTCCCCCCACCCTGAAACCGGGTGGGGGCGCACCTTCAGGCTGTGTACTCCTTTGCTTCGGGTTTGGCTGGGTTGGTCCTCTGCTTGTCCGACCAGCCCTTCTTGAACCCTCCTGGAGGAGTCTTGCCTTTCCCGCTAGTACCAGCCGGGCGCCCTTTATGGGCGGTAAAGAAAGGTCCTCGCTTGTTGCGAGGTCCCTTAGCTTTAGCAGCCTGTGGCAAAAAAGTGCTCTTGCCCCCAGTGGCATCCTTAATGATTTCATCTAGGTTGGCCCCAAATAGACGATTCCCCTGAAAAGGGAGATTAGTCAAGGTCTTTTTGGAACCTAGGTCAGCTGACCAGCATTTTAACCACAGCACACGTCTGAGGATCACCGCTGACATAGATGCATGCCCTAATAAGGGAGTAGTGTCCAAGGCTGCGTCACAGATAAACTGTAGCCCTTGTATAATCTGTTCCAACAAATCAGATGTCTCCTGGGGAATATCTTTTCCCCTAAGGTCTTGGCGTACCATTTTCGCCCATTCCGTAAGTGTCTGGGAAACTAGACCAATAACAATTACTGGTCTAAATGCTGACCCTATCAGAGAGAAGATGGTGCGGGACTCTGCTTCTATCTTTCGATCCACCGGATCCTTAAAGGACGAAGTGTCCTCCACTGGGATAACCGTGGCTTTATTCAGCCTGGAAATAGGTGGATCCACCACTGGTGGTACCGTCCATTTCTTAATGATGGATTCCTCAAACGGATAGCGTCTAGCAATACGCTTGGAAATAATAAAGGTACGTTTAGAATGCTCCCATTCTCCTTTAATCTTATTACCAAAACACTTGGGTACAGGAAAAACCATCACCGTTTTGATGGGCTTATTAGTACCAAAAGGAATCTCTGTTTCAGTTGCCTCTGCCGGTAAAGCCTCAAGTTTTAAGGTTTCCTGCACTGCCACAACTAGTGCGTCCACCAATGCTTCTTCCTGAATTATAGTAGGAGAAGAAGCGTCCTCCTCACTGTCTGAGGGGGCTTTGCCTGGGATAACAGCCCTTGCAGAGGGACCTGCAGCTGCAGTGACCATCTCTGAATCTGAGTCAGAGGTGTCAGATAGTATAGGGGTAGGCGGGGGTCGCTTCCTTGACCCCTGTCCCTGACAGGCCGCCTCCACCCGAGCCACCATAGACTCCAAAATTGCTGTAAATGACTCTACACTCTGTGCACCGGCGGGTCCCGTGGCCCCCTCGAGGGAAACAGGTGGGGGAATATGTGTGGCAGGGTCCATGATAATTCCAGTCACTTCCTGGATAATATAATTCAAAAAATAAAAAACTTTTTTTTTTTTTTTCAGACCCCCAGCGCCACAAAAAGCCCCTTAGTGTTACCTGCTAGGGATCCCTATCGATCGAGAGAGAGAGAGAGAGATAGACCCCCAGGCTCACCACTTGATGCTCAGAGTATAACTGCAACAGGTTACAGCGCTGTCTTGACAAACAGGAAGTCTTTTGGCTGGCTGCCCAGGAAGAAAGGAGGCGGCTCCGCCCCTCTGCACGCCTTCCGGCGCCTCCCCTAGCTCCACGAGGTGTTTGGATCACCTCAAACATGGCCGCCCCCATGCTGGAGACACGAGGCTACGCCAAAATGGCGGCTCGTGCGATCCAGCAAAAAAAATGGCGGCGGCCTGTACTGAATAGCGGTGTGCTGCAGGGCACACCACACTCTCTCTGCATGGGGATTTGGCGTGGTTGGCGGTACCGGCCCTGGCGGACCGCATGGCCATTCGGGAGGCCTGCTAATAGCTGGAGATCTGATTAGGAAGGCAGTCTACATGTCCGTGGCTTCTGACTGGTAGGTAGCTTATTCTTATCACCGTAAGATTCCCAGAATGCCACTGATTACAATCTTTTTAACATGTATACAATTAGATTGTTAGCTCCCAAACCAAGCCTCCTGGCTTTTGCACATAAAATCACACTCAAAGTAGGAGGATCTGTGTCATTTATAGGATAGAGAGGGACTCTATCTTACCATACAGAGAGGGGCCCGCGTTCACCACAAGACCCGTCAGGGGAAAAGGGGGAACATACTACTAGCCATACCGGAACCAGGCGGGCACCAACTCCTGACAGTACCCCTCTCCACCGGGGCGGGAGGGCTGTCGACCGATATGGACGCCGTGACTCATGGTCTTTGGCGTTTCAGCGAGACGTTTAACTCGCGGGGTCAGTCCTTTAATGGGACTTTGTCGCGGCCGACCCAGCGCGGAGCTATGGCCTGCACGCGCTCGTAGGCTGAACTGGGGTGACCACCGGATCTCAACATCCAGCCCGTCGCCCAGTTCAGCTTTCTTGATTGAAGATCTCACAGGAACACTGGAGAAAAAAAGCTGTCTAAAAAAAATCTTTTAAGAAAAAAATCTTGCCAGGACCTAAGATCCCAGCAAGGTATCTAGGTCCTTACTCCTAACTAGACAGAAAATAACTGATTTGCTGAGGCAGAGAGAGAGAGGATATACCCTCTGGGACTGCCCCTAGGGTGTGGCCAGAGCTTTTTAATTTCCTGTCTAGTCCTGCTCCTGTGGAGGCAACATAACCCGAAGGTGGTGTATCACCGAGGACTACGTCTGTCAATGAGCGACAGAGAAACAGACTTTTTATACACTTGAGAAGTATGTCAGTCACTACATGAAGAATGACCCAAATAATTACCCAAAACATCACACAATGGTTAGATAATGAGGTACAGTTGACTCATGGCTAATCCCATCTACAGTGTTTTGCAAAAGTATTCATGAACATGCTAATTAACTCAGCACACTTAAACCAGACTGGAAGACCAGACTGCCGACAGCAAGGCTAAAATAAAATACAAAATTACACATTTTTCTAAGTATAAAAACAGAACACCTTATTATACAGACAATAGCAAGAGACCCCAGTATCAGTCTGTCCGTCTCCTTAATTGAAGTACATGGAATACACATCAAAGCAATGCTTTGATTATTTAGCAGTAACAGACTTCATGACAACGGTCTACAACAGGTCTCAAAGTGTAAAGTGGGATGAAATCTTCCGAGTTCTTGAGATATATTGTTGATAATTATTACTGTCCCATTTGAGTGATCCAAAGCATATTCTCAGGTCCATTAAGTCCATCATTTTCTTGGCCACCCTGTGCCCATAATAGACACAGGGTGACTTACACATAAGAGGAGCCTAGGGACCTGAGACAGGGATTTCCCAACCTCTCTAATGGCGCTTTTCCACTGCATGGAACCGAACGGTTCGGCTCGCTTTTGTGCTTTTCCACTGCTGGTACCCGCATGGTATGGTGTAGGAATGGTTCGGTACGGTACGGTGACGCTTTTCCACTGCATGGAACCGAATGGTACGGCTCTCAAAAACAGTACCACCTCGATTGTGGTTCCAACAGGTACCATACCCGGTACCATATCCCACAATCCTTTGCATGCAGTCACTACTAGCTACTGATTGGTCAGAGAATCCCACCCACCCCGTTGTTATCCTACCCACTTAACTTTAGTACTACTTTAGTGGAAAAGCAAACCATACCATACCGTACCGTACCGAACCGTTCCAACACCGTACCATGCGGTACCAGCAGTGGAAAAGCAAACCGGGCCAAGCAGGGCCGAGTAGAGCCGAGCCAGTACTTGCAGTGGAAAAGTGCCATAAGGTAAGCTGGGTTCCACAGGCCCCCCAAACAAAGTAACTCCCGTCACACCCCGTCCTATTGGACCAGTGTGAAACAGGCAGACAACATGAGCAGCATCTGATCACACTGAGCAGACCCTATCAATGGATCACTGCTCCCTGTTAGGCAGAGAGTACCTAAATTTGCCTGACAGTTCCCCTGGTAAGTAGGGAAACCCAAAAACGATGCACTCTCCAGCACCTACCTAGGAGGGTGCTCCATAAATGTTGATTCTGAAAGGAAAGTAAAGGTTTTCTCACCGATCTGTTGGGGTGTACTCATTTATGCTGAGCACTGTACGTATGTTCTGCTTGATATAAGTGAAAGGGGATAAAATGTGTTATTTTGGTACTTTTAACGATTTCAACATCTCGGCACGTTAAAAGCCTTATCCTGCTTTACAGCTAGACCTGTGTTCCTCTTTAAATGCTATTATAACGTCTATTATACGTGGAGATTTATTCTTTTGCTTTGGCAGCCCTTTAAACCTGTTCATATGGGAACAGTATGCTTATAATGCACATAATTACACTCCGCCTCTATCTCCTGTCTATTTGATGTCAAGGGCAGGAACAAAGAGGCCCTCTCATCTCTGGGATTCTGACATGTCTCTTTCTGCCATATCAGAAATTCTTTATGTCTTTGATGCTAACAACTCACCTCTCATACTGTCTTCCAGGGTCTTTTGTTGTACGCCGCGCTGTAATATGACATGTCTGGGCCACTATTGGGTCTGTTCTGCTTATTCAGGTGTTTGATGACAGGTTTAGGCTACGGTCCTTTTGTGTGCCAGCAGACTGAATCAACAAGGACTTTAGAACTGACATACTGTGTGCTGTATAAGGGTACGCTCGCACAGGAAGTAAAAGCGGGAGAACATCCAGTGCCAATGAAAACCACTGAAAGGAATGGCATGTGTTTGGGTCAGCATGGTGGCCACAGGAGATTGTTTCCAGCCCAGCAGTTTGAGGGCATTTTCAACACTTGCCAAGCACCGATTTCTGGCATTATGAATTAGGCTTAAAGTGGAAATAAACCTTAAGATTCAACAAATCAAATGCAAAGCCTCAAGTTATTCATAGTGATACAAAAATAAGCAACCTTCATAATCATTACATTCACTTATGGCACTTTTCCACTGCAAGTACCGACTCGGCTCCACTCGGCACTGCTTGGCCCAGCTCGGCTCAGTTTGCTTTTCCACTGCGTGGTACGAGTCGGCACCTTTCGGCACTGTATAGGCTCTACTCGGCTCGGTTTGCTTTTCCACTGAAGTAGTAAGTGAGTGGGATTACAACGATTCTCTGACCAATCAGTGGCTAGTAGTGACAAACAATCAAGGCTGTATGCAAAGGATCGTGAGATATGGTATAGGTTTGCTTTTCCACTGCGTGGTACGAGTCGGCACCTTTCGGCACTGTATAGGCTCTACTCGGCTCGGTTTGGTTTTCCACTGAAGCCCAACCGAGGTGGTACTGTTTAAGCGAGCCGTACCGAGCCGTACCATGTAGTGGAAAAGCGTTGTTGTACCAAACCGTACCGAACCGTTCTAACAGATACCATGCGGTACCATGCAGTGGAAAAGCGCCAAACCGAGCCAAACTGATCCGTTCCATGCAGTGGAAAAGCGCCATTACATTGGTTTCTCACCCTTCCGAAGTCAGGAATGGCATGTGTTTGGGTCAGCATGGTGGCCACAGGAGATTGTTTCCAGCCCAGCAGTTTGAGGGCATTTTCAACACCTGCCAAGCAACAATTTTTGGCATTATGAATTAGGCTTAAAGTCGAAATAAACCCTTAAGATTCAACAAATCAAATGCAAAGCCTCAAGTTATTCATAGTGATACAAAAATAAGCATCCTTCATAATCATTAGATATAATCCATTCACTTACATTGGTTTCTCACCCTTCCAAATTTCAGTCTGAGAACAGCTTTTATTTGTTGAATGGGAAGCGGTAGGCAGGGATGTGACATCACAGGCTCCCAGTGTGATGAACATCCATCACTACAGACCATGCAGGCTTGTCTCCTGGAAAAAATAAAATAAAGGCAGAAAGAGCTTTAGTGTTAGAAAAGTAGGGAAATACACCCTTTTCCAAAGCCTCACTAGGAAAGGTCATGTGCCTGCTTTCACTCCACTTTCACTGTCAACCATAAGCTATTCCCTGCAGGAGAGGTGCTGAGCAACACCATAGATGGCATGGTGTTGCTGAAAGTAACCTGCAAATTTGTGCAAAAAATGGGTGCACTAGATGTGAGCAATGTGTGTTAAACCAAAAGGAAAAACACAGTGAACAAAATACCAAAATATAAATATATACACAGATATTATAAATAGTGCACAATGTGAACAAAAACGTGCTATATGGAAATATGTGCAGTCCAAAACAAGTCCAATATGAAAAAAGGCTGAAATCTTCTTGATGGTGAATGAAGGTGAAGAAGAGGACGTGCAAACACCAAATCCCTCTTGGCACCCACGTGTAAAGAAAAGAGAGGTAATACCCTTACCAACTCAACATAATAAAACACTTGAGAAGATGACACCAGCCAGTGTAATAGATATGAAGTCCTAACCTTTCACTCTTCCATCCGATATGTGGTATATCAAAACTCTTACCAAAGGCAAGTATTTCACAGGTTAGATGGTGAGTGATAATGTTCTCCAAATCATCAGGCAAACTATCCAGACTAGCAGGCAGTGAATTTTCTTGTAAATCTTGTTCTGACTCCTGTTGCTGTATGGGGGTTGGTCTCTCTCCTGTACCCCTTAAACTCAGTGACAGATAGTGCCCAAAAAAAGAATGGAACAAGCAATAGTGCATTACCTCTTAAACGACTTTATTAAGAAAAGGTAGAACACTTACAGTTAAGTTGAATAAATAGGTGAATGCAAATTCAATCGTGGCCGCTCTGCAGCGCGGACCACGGGTGGTGATGGCGCAGGCTTCTCCCCCCCCAACCTGCAGATTTACAAAAAGATTCTGTAGATGGGAGAGTGGGCAGAACACAAACAATGCAAAGTACCCAAGGTACACTATATTGTCAAAAGTCCCAGTCTTAGTCCATAGGGTTCAATATTAATTTGGCCTACCGTTTGCAGCTATAACAGCTTCAACTCTTCTGGGAAGGCTGTCCACAAGGTTTAGGAGGGTATCTATGGGAATGTTTGACCATTCTTCCAGAAGCGCATTTGTGTGGTCAGGCACTGATTTCGGAGAGAAGGCTTGGATCACAGTCTCCGCTCTAATTCATCCCAAAGGTGTTCTGCCGGGTCCTCCTCAAACTTGCTCATCTATGTCTTTATGGACTTTGTTTTGTGCACTGGTCCAAATCACTTGGCAGAGGGGGATTATAGTGTGGGGTTGTTTTTCAGGGGTTGGGCTTGGCCCCTTAGTTCCATTGAAGGGAACTCTTAGAGCGTCAGTATACCAAGACATTTTGGACAATTTCATGCTCCTGTTCCAACGTGACTGCGCACCAGTGCACAAAGCAAGGTCCATAAAGACATGGATAATCCATACATACAGGTCCCTCCACTAGTCCTCCATCAACAGGGCTTGTCTTGCGAACAGAAACCTTCACTATTGAAGCTGCTCTCACAAGTGTGTGTCTTCCTTGTTCATTATCGCCTTTCCAGCTGTTCCTGCCCCTTCAGAACTAAAATTTAGAATGCCTGAATCTCCCCTTCAGCAGAATGGGCATTGCCAAGGCAATTGTGGTTATGTGAGCAGCACTGGAGAAGGCATGGGGCAGCATTTTCTCCAGGAAAGGTATTTGATCTTCCACTACTTTTGTATCTATCTCAATAAAACAGTCAATATAGTTGTATGTTAAACTTGTGTATTGATACAATTTTAGATTTGGTTTGCTAGCTGGCTATACCTAATCACATTACCAGCAACAGGCTAAACACAGGGGCTTCTAGTTTTGGACAGATGAATATATGAACACCTTGTGCAATTTCAACCTTACCAGATATATACTATTTTGTAAGGTAATGTAAGACCTCATCTGGAATGTAAAACCTCATCTGGAATATGAAGTTCAGTTTTGGGAACCAGTTCTCTAAAAGGATATCGGGAAACTGGAGAAAGTGCAGAGAAGGGCAACCAAACTGATAAGAGGCATGGAGGAGCTCAGCTATGAGGAAAGATTAGAGGAACTGAATTTATTCTCTCTTGAGAAGAGGAGATTAAGGGGGGATATGATCAACATGTATAACTACATAAGTGGTTCATATAGTGAACTTGGGGTTCAGTAATTCACTTTAAGGTCACAGAGGACAAGGGGGCACTCTTTATGTCTGGAGGAAAAGAGATTTTGTCTCCAAATACAGAAAGGTTTCTTCACAGTAAGAGCTGTGAAAATGTGTGGAATAGACTCCTTCCAGAGGAGGTTGATCCAGGGAATATCCGATTGCCTCTCGGGGGATCAGGAAGGAATTTTTTTCCCCTGCTGGAACAATTGGATTAGGCTTTGCTGGGGTTTTAGGCCTTCCTCTGGATCAACTGTGGGTATAGGATTGTGTATATGGAATTGTATGGTTGTTTTTTTATTGGTTGAACTAGATGGAGTCTTTTTTCTATCCGACTAACTATGTAACTAAGTGCCTGAATGAGGATAAAATACATTGGTTAGCCAAGTTCCATACAGTTCTTTTATGTTGCACAGTGCAGATGGAAACTTTACATTGGCTGATATCTGTATAAGTGAGCTGGTTTGATTTGCTTGATCTGGAGCCAGTTCATGGGGGGCTGTGCAGAGTCACATAGAAAAGTATCATTAAAGAGTGCCATTCTCGGGTGTAGTTATGAAGTAGCAAATGATCGATTCTCTGATTCCTCCAATGCTGCCGAATGGCCATTAGAAGAGTTTATGAAACATTTTCAATGTCTGCAGTTGCCCGTATTTTAGCCCAATCAAGCTCCATTTGCTGCCCTTGGCTCTGCATGTAAATTTTGCTTTCTTTAAAATTGAAATCCAGGCCTTATATTCTCAAATCAGGAGCACTCTGAGGATCTCACCCAAGGGCATTATTTGATGTGATTTTTGAAAAACTTTATTGAGGATAACAGGGCCGCTGATAAGGGGGTACCACTGGGCCTCTTGTACAGGGCGTGGGCCCCATCAATTTAGCAGGGGGGCCCAGGCCCCTTACAAGAGGCCCAGTGATACCCCCTGATCAGTGGCCCTGTTATTCCCAATAAAGTTTTGCCCAAAGCAAAGTCCATAAAGACATGGATGAGTGAGTTTGGGGTGGAGGAACGTGACTGGCCTGCACAGAGTCCTGACCTCAACCCGATAGAACAACTTTATGTTGAATTAGAGCGGAGACTGCCAGCCAGGCCTTCTCATCCAAAATCAGTGCCTGACCTCACAAATGCACTTCTGGAAGAATGGTCAAACATTCCCATAAACACTCCTAAACCTGGTGGACAGCCTTCCCAGAAGAGTTGAAGCTGTTATAGCTGCAAAGGGTGGGCCAACTCAATATTGAACCCTATTAAAGTTCATGTGCATGTAAAGGCAGGTGTTCCAATGATTCTGGTAGTATAGTGTATTCTTGAAGGCAGGTTTTCCAATGATTCTGGTAGTATAGTGTATTCTTGATCTGGGCCTTTGCTTTACTGGTACCTCTTGTATTCTATTGATTTTATGCTGTGAGATCTGTACTTGCGAACACAACTCCTGCTGTTGATGCTGTGGAAATTTTATCACCATGCTATGTCCCCCTGATGAAGATTTCTGTTTAAGAATCAAAACTCATTAGGGCTTATTTGCAATATTGAGGTATCTATATTTACCCTTATGTGATTGTTCATGGAGGTTTATTACATCATTATCTGGTTCAATGTCTTTAAACTGATGAATATGGTCTTTTTATGATTCAATAAACATTGTCGAGCTTTACATGATGTAACTATATTTAATCCAGGGCTCGACAAAACTCAGGCGCCAGGTCGCCAAGAAGTTTTGTCCTGTCGCCCTGCCGCCCGAATGCTCCCAGCGCTTTGTATCCCGGGCTCCACTTGCCCATCTGCGGGCCCCGTAATAGTGGGTGCCGCTGGGGAGAAGGAGCGGAGGGGAGGGAGGAGAGCGGACACACGTCTGCTCTCCTCTTCTTCTAGTTGTTGACCAGGAAGTGACGTGTGATGTCACTTCCAGGGTCCCCGTTGACAGTTTCCCCGTCCATCAAGGGCAGGAAAGAATGTAATGTGGTGAGATGTGCATTGCAATACATTCAGGGGAGATTTTCTTTTATTAAAGAAAACCTGTCGCCAACAAAAATCGTCACATTGGGGACATTTTGTCCCCTATGTGATGGAAAAAAAAACATAAGTAAAAAAAAATATATATATATTTTTTTTAATTGTAAAAAATGAAAGATAAACCCAAGCACATAAAATTCCACCCCCCCCCCCAAAAAAAAAAGTTGAGGCCCCCCACATATATGCATGTAGAAACTTAAACACACATGGCAGGGCGCTTAAGCCTGAGATTGTGGATTGTGATACACATGCTACATATCGACACGCACCCCAGGATTGAACAATAATTCTAGCACAAGACCTTCTCCGTAACGGTAAACTGATGACCTATGGGGGGGCTTTTAGAGCGTCACCTATAGAAAATATAGGATAATGACATGTTTAAGGTTAGACATATTGGGTATCTATTTACTCGGTGCAACCTTGGTTTTTATATTTTACCAAAAAATTTGGGTAATTTATTGTGTTTTTATGCCCCCCCCAAAATAAACTTTTAATGTGTTTTTTTACGGAATTTTTTTGTTTCCTAGATCTTTGCGGTAATATCTTGTGACATATAAAATTAGTTGT
Source organism: Pelophylax lessonae (assembly GCF_965119305.1). Lineage (NCBI taxonomy): Eukaryota > Metazoa > Chordata > Amphibia > Anura > Ranidae > Pelophylax > Pelophylax lessonae. The sequence goes on along the minus strand of NC_138774.1, from coordinate 279,325,680 downwards.
TAGGATATGAGAGGTCAGGACTCTTACCTTATTGGCAGAGCAGACGATGTGAAGGGGAGGAGCAGGAGAGAGAGTAGTTGGAGGTGAGGAGTGAAGGGGCTTCACTTGAGGACTGGAGATCATAGGGGAAATGTCCCTCCCGCCTGCCCTGGTGATGCCGTTTTCTGTCGTTCTTCTAAGGAGGTTGGACGAGGGTCCAAAACATGGTGTCGGACGATAAAATGGTGGGACCCATCTCAGGTATGGACTCCTATGGTTGGTCTGGTTCAGTCTAGACCTACCGGGCTTAAGACAAATGACTCCTGAGCTTGAGGGGTTATCCTGAAACGGGTATCCTGAGAATGTGGTTCAGGTTGAATGGACGTAGTCCCGGCTGTGCTGCCACGCTCAACAGGTCGTGGTAACCCAAACAGACTCTAAAAAAGGAACAGACAGAGGGCGCACCAGCCTAGCGCATTATCTTTAAAACAATTTATTAAAATAAAAGACTCTCCACTGGGCTTCCTCTACTGAAGCAGGCCGTGGTGGGATGTGGACCTCCAAAGAACTGCTTACGCGTTTCAGGGTGTCCCCCCTTCATCAGAGCTCAGATAAAGGGGGGACACCCCGAAACGCCTAAGCGGTTCTTTGGAGGTCCACATCCCACCACGGCCTGCATCAGTAGAGGAAGCCCAGTGGAGAGTCTTGGTGGCCCTTGATTGCACAACGTTGCCCGCGTCTTAACTTGTTTTGTGAGTACAATGTGTATGCTATTTTATTTTGATAAATTGTTTTAAAGATAATGTGCTAGGCTGGTGCGCCCTCTGTCCGTTCCTTTTTTAAAGCTGGCTATTAGATGCAAAGCAAATCTGTCAAGCCGTGATTTAGTCACATCATTTTCAATACCTTACATATCCCATCCATCAACAAACTTTTTCATTATCTCTACAGTGATATGGCATTGCTTTAATTTTCAGACTGGACTAACGTTTCATAATGTTCTCCATACTTGTCCGGCCGTTACATTCGTCAGCAGCGGTCGCGTTTAAACATTTGCCATTTTAGCAGTGATTAGTCATTGATTCCTGCGGAGACCTGCAGGGCTGAATCGGCTCAGTCACCAACACACTTCAAATGAGGATTATAACCTTAAATCCTTATTTGCATACATCAGCGTTTATCCTCTCTTACCTGCTGCAGAGTCGCATTATAACTGACATGATGTCAGCAGGGTTAATGCGGATAGATCCAGGGGGGCAAATGATTGGACTGGGTTTTTTTTTTTTATTTGGATTTGCCTTGATGAGCAGTACTATTGGAGTTCCCACAATGGTATAAGAATTTCAGTGCTATGTATCCAGGGACGTAACTACAGGGGTTGCAATTGCAACCGAGCCCCATGCTCCAGGGGGCCTGTGCAGCTCCCCTGTACACCTGGATAGGAGGGGCGGCGGGGGGGCAGCATGTAGAGAAATCACTGTCCTCCTTTTTCCTCCTGTAGCTGCAGGAGGGAAATTGAGGAGATTGGTTCCTCTGTATGCTGCCCCCGCCACTCCTCCTATCCAGTTCACTTGTGTTCTGCTGTCTCTGGGCCCCTGTGTGCTCCCCTGGTCCCCCCCCCCCTACTGTGCCGCCCCTGCCATTCCTCCTATCCAGTTCACTTGTGTCCTGCTGTCTATGGGCCCCTGTGTGCTCCCCTGGCCCCCCCCTAATGTGCTGCCCCTGCCATTCCTCCTATCCAGTTCACTTGTGTCCTGCTGTCTCTGGGCCCCTGTGTACTCCCCTGGTCCCCCCTGCGTACTCCCCTGGTCCCCCCTGCGCTGCCCCCGCCACTCCTCCTATCCAGTTCACTTGTGCTCTGCTGTCTCTGGGCCCCTGTGTGCTCCCCTGCCCCCCCCACTGTGCTGCCACCCCCCACCCACTGTGCTCCCTCCCCTCTCCTGCCGGCTGCTGCAGGGGATGTGTCACAATAGAGAACCAGGAAGGGGTCGTTAAATATGTAATTTACCTGCTCCTTCCTTTTCTGAATGGACAGAGTCATAGTCAGTGACATTGTAAAAAAAATAAGATAAGAAATAATACAATTAAATTACCAAATAATAAAAACTACTGACACCAGTGGGTGAATTTCCTGGACCGCAAAGGTCACACTTGCAACCGGGCCCTGGCATTCCACCACCGTGGGGAGGCCCCAAGATGGCAGGAAGGGGGGGCCACTGCAGAACTTGTGAAAGGGTTCTGCTGCGGGGCCGTAATAAAGGGCCCCGCAAGGAGAGTAAAGGGCCCCAGGATCAGTGGGAAGAGCCCCAAGCTTGAAGGGAAGGGCCCTGGCGAGGGGTCCAGGCGGGGGGGACCTTCATGGTTTCTTGCACCGGAGGCCCTGAAGGTTCTAGTTACGCCTCTGACTGTCAATATCCGCTAAATAGCCAGCTCCACCTGAAACGTATATTTCACTTATAAATGGACGCTGGTGACTTGTTATCACCCTCTGGACAGTTACATCATTCTGAAAATCTACCAACAAGATATCCTTGCAGCAGTTTGCGTCTCTAACACTCCTAAAACCACAAAAAGTGTCAATCGCTGACAGTTGAGCTCCCAATTATTTGTTGAACAACACTATAGACCAGTGATGGTGAACCTTGGCACTCCAGATGTTTTGGAACTACATTTCCCATGATGCTCATGTACTCTACACAGTGTAGTTGACCATCATGGGAAATGTAGTTCCAAAACATCTGGGGTGCCAAGGCTCACCATCACTGCTCTATGGTTTCTGGGTTCTTTGTTTCCAAATAGCCTTCACCCTTTACCTACAGAAATATGTAACTGGTGTTTCCAGGTTCCAACCATGTCCTCTCTCTGAGCTCACAGAAGCCTCATTCAGGCCCCGTTCAGGTATCGCATTGCAGGAACAAGCGTTCCCACTTGTGACGCCAAAAGTGCAATTTACGTGCATTTCTGCATGTTACTCACAGGGCAGCCCATTCCCTTCAATGGGCAGCCCTATGCGCCTTTGTTGCCCAAAAGAAGCTCCTGCTCCATTTTGGAGTGACAAGCATGGCGTGATTTTTAAAAGCGCGTTTTGCCACGATTGCCGTGCGACAATTGCAGCAGAATCTCACAGAATTTGGGGGGACATTAAGAATAATGTCACCCAAATGCGAATTGGCCATTCTGGCATGATTTGGCATTACGGGCAGAATCGTGGCGATTCATGCATGGCAGAAATTTGCAATTAGGATGCATTCGTTCATTGAAGAATTTCGTTTCATCATATCCGTTATGTTGAACCGAATCATTTTTCAGAATTTGTTTCGTATCTTCGGCATTTTGACCCGCCTGGACAGTTCTTTGGACCAAGGCAGCTGGGCTGCTCCTTGGGCTGGTGCCGCTCAGCCGGCCTCTCCGCGACTGCCAACCCATTCACTTTACTGCATGGCCGGTGGAGCCAGGGGGGGATGGAAACTGGATGTCAGCTGACCGTGAAGGGGGAGGGGCTGGAGGAGACCCCCTTGGTCTGCTGTCGGCACAGATGTCTCTGCATCCGTAGACACCATGCCTGGTCTGCAGATAAAGTTAGTTGCAAATTCTACCCTAGCCTACCAATATACTATTCTAGCCTGCCAATATACTACCCTAGCCTGTCTATATACTACCCTAGCCTGTCTATATACTACCCTAGCCTGCCAATATACTACCCTAGCCTATCTATATACTACCCTAGCCTGCCAATATACTACCCTAGCCATCGCTCCTGGCTCCTGCACCTCTAGCAGTGCCCCCAGAGAAAGCAGCTTGCCCTGGGGGCACCGATTTGTGCTTGTTCCAGAGTCACTGCTCTATGCAACCATAAGACACATGGAGCCGTGGTTTAGCCCTCGCCCCCTGCTCTCTCCTCATTGGCTCACTGGCTGTGATTGACAGCAGCGGGACAGCCGAGGCTATCATGAACACCGCTGGTTCAAAGGGAATTCAGGTAAGAATTGGGGAGCTAGGTTGGGGGGGGGGGGCGCTGCAGACAGAAGGTTTTTTTTTCACGCACGAAGGTAAAAAAACCTTCAGCCTTTAGAACCACTTTAAGGGATCAACCTTGTTTTTTTCTTTTTTTTTTAAAGATTATTGCATGTTTATTCAAAATATATTAAAAAAAGAACACAGCTACAAAGGTACAATGGACCACACGATCAACCTTGTGTTTTTACCACCCCCAACTGTAAGTGTACACATAGCCTTATAGGGTGAATTTGCAACACTGACCATGCACATTAGAATTTGATTGCCTGACTGGATAAAAGGACTGAATGGTAGACCGTCATATAAGAAAGATTTAGAACAATTAAAGAATCCTACACAAAGATTGCCAGTTTAACGATAAACAAACCTTTGCTTAAAGGGTAACCCCACTGTCGTGGTAAAAAAAATATTGCAAATAAAAAAAACATTAAATTTAATGTTTTTTTAAAAATGACCTTTCCTTTTCAATCTGCAGACGCGTTAATCTTCTGTAAAATACAATATAGCATCCCAGAGGCATTCTGTACACAGATGGTGTTCGGAACGCCCCCCAGAAATGTCATATTCTGGTGTGATTGGCTTAATAATCTTCCTAGAAGTTTGCACTAAGATACATGTGGGTGCGGCGGCAAGAATACATACAATCCAGTTGCAAATAATGGAACTTGTATTGAATAAAGGCAGAAGAGTTTACAACAAACCCAGTGGAAGGAGGCCCAATCGAAAAAAACACTCATGGAAGCCAACTTGCTGTGGCGGAGCAGGCAACATCTACAGTATCTCACAAAAGTGAGTACACCCCTCACATTTTTGTAAATATAATTTATCTGATCCCCCCCCCACCCCTTCAACTTTTGCCCCAATCCTGGCAGCACTCATACGTCTATTTCCCAAAGACAACCTCTGGATATGACGCTGAGCACGTGCACTCAACTTCTTTGGTCGACCATGGCAAGGTCTGTTCTGAGTAGAACCTGTCCTGTTATACCACTGTATGGTCTTGGCCACCATGCTGCAGCTCAGTTTCAGGGTCTTGCCAATCTTCTTATAGCCTGGGCCATCTTTTTGTCGAGCAACAGTTCTTTTTCTCAGATCCTCAGAGAGTTCTTTGCCATGAGGTGCCATGTTGAACTTCCAGCGACCAGTGTGAGAGTGAGAGAGCGATAACACCAAATTTAACACACCTGCTCTCCATTCACACCTGAGACCTTGTAACACTAACAAGTCACATGACACCGCAGAGGGAAAATGGCTAATTGGGCCCAATTTGCACATTTTCACTTAGGGGTGTACTCACTTTTGTTGCCATTGGTTTAGACATTAAAGCGGAGTTCCGGCCTCAAAATAAGAAAAAAATTGATTTTGGGCCATCTGCTTGCTGAGGGTCACCTGAAAAAGAAACGGATGCTTTTTTTTTGTTCATTTACCTTGATATTGAAGAAAATATACTCATATTCCTTCCACTTCACCCCTCTGCGGCCGCGGCCCGCTCCGTCTCTTCTGGCTTGCGAGGACTCCTGGGAGCTGAACGTCATCGCTCCCAGGGGGCAATGCACCTGCACCGGCCCTGCTCGTCACTTCCGGTGCAGGCGCGTTATTACCTGCTGAACAGCTTCTGGGCATGCACAGAAGCTGTGCAGGGATGACGCGCCTGCACCGGAAGTGACGAGCAGGGCATTCTGGGACTCCGACGTCACCGAAGAGGATGCTCTGGCTTCAGCTGAGCACACCTGAGATGGCAGCGCTGGGCAAGACATTTTCAAGGTAAGTATTTCTTCTAAAAGGTAAGTGAAACCGGGGACAGTTCAGAGGATATCGTTGCTGAAATGCACTAGCCCTGACTGTCCCGGGGGTATTTTTAGCTATCGTTGCTGAAATGCACTAGCCCTGACTGTCCTGGGGGTATTTTTAGCTATCGCTGCTGAAATGCACTAGCCTTGACTGTCCCGGGGGAATTTTTGAGGCCTGAACTCCGCTTTAAGGCACTACAATGACACTGATGAAACAAATTCTTCAGACAGATTTGATTGGATAGAAATATTGCAGTAAACCTCATTGTGGGACTTTTACACGGTTACCAATGTATCAAACAAACATATTAATATAAAATATAAATTTTTATTAGAAAAAAAGAAAACTCTTAAAAAATGCCTCACATTAGGCCTTTTTTAGGGGTTTTATTTTTTTCTAGTAAAAATGTATATTTAAAAATAAAATATTTGTTTGATACGGTTGCCGTGTAAAAGTCATACAATGAGGTTTACTACACTATTTCTACGCAATTAAAGAGATGGTGCCAATCCCGATCCAATACTGATGAGATGAATGCTTCAGACAGATTTGATTGAATAGAAATATTGTAGTAAACCTCATTGTGGGACTTTTACATGGTTACCAATGTGTCAAACAAACATATTAATATAAAATATATATTTTTAATAGAAAAAAAAAAGAAAAAATGCCTCGCATAGGGCCCTTTTTAACAGTTTTATTTATTTTTTAATAAAAATGTATATTTTATATTAAAATGTTTGTTTGATACATTGGTTGTCCTGTAAAAGTCCCACAATGAGGTTTACTACACTATTTCTATACAATTAAAGGGATGATGGCAACCCTGATCCAACACTGATGAAACAAATGCTTCAGACAGATTTGATTAAATAGAAATATTGTAATAAACCTCATTGTGGGACTTTTACACGGTTACCAGTGAATCAAACAAACATATTAATTTAAAATATACATTTTTATTAGAAAAAAAAGAAAACTCTTTAAAAATGCCTCAAATAAGGCCTTTTTTTAGGAGTTTTATTTTTTCTAATAGAAATGTATATTTAAAAATAAAAAAAGTTTGTTTGATACAACGGTTGTCGTGTAAAAGTCCCACAATGAGGTTTACTACACTATTTCTATACCATTAAAGGGATGATGGCAGCCCTGATCCAACACTGATGAAACAAATGCTTCAGACAGATTTGATTGGATAGAAATATTGTAGTAAACCTCATTGTGGGACTTTTACACAACAACCATTGCATCAAACAAACATATTATTTTAAAATATACATTTTTGTCATGTAAAAGTCCCACAATGAGGTTTACTACAATATTTCTATACAATTAAAGGGATGATGGCAACCCTGATCCAACACTGCTGAAACAAATGCTTCAGACAGATTTGATTCGATAGAAATATTGTTTTAAACCTCATTGTGGGACTTTTACATGGTTACCAATTTATCAAACAAACATATTAATATAAAATATACATTTTTATTAGAAAAAAAGAAAACTCTTAAAAATGCCTCACATAAGTCCTTTTTTAAGAGTTTTATTTTTTCTCTTAAAAAGTTATATTTTAAAATAAAATGTTTGTTTGATACAACGGTTGTCGTGTAAAAGTCCCACAATGAGGTTTACTACATTATTTCTATACAATTAAAGGGATGATGGCAACCCTGATCCAACATTGCTGAAACAAATGCTTCAGACAGATTTGATTCGATAGAAATATTGTTTTAAACCTCATTGTGGGACTTTTACATGGTTACCAATGTATCAAACAAACATATTAATATAAAATATACATTTTTATTAGAAAAAAAAGAAAACTCTTAAAAAATGCCTCACATAAGTCCTTTTTTAAGAGTTTTATTTTTCTAATAAAATGTATATTTTAAAATAAAATGTTTGTTTGATACAACGGTTATCGTGTAAAAGTTCCACAATGAGGTTTAGTACAATATTTCAATACGATTAAAGGGATGATGGCAACCCTGATCCAACACTGATAAAACAAATGCTTCAGACAGATTTGATTGGATTGGAATATTGTAATAAACCTCATTGTGGGACTTTTACACGGTTACCTATGCATCAAACAAACATATTAATATAAAATATACATTTTTATTAGAAAAAAAAAAAGAAAACTCTTAAAAATGCCTTGTATAAGGCCTTTTTTAAGAGTTTTATTTTTTCGAAAAAAAATGTATATTTTATATTAAAATGTTTGTTTGATACATTGGTTGCCGTGTAAAAGTCCCACAATCAGGTTTACTACAATATTTCTATACAATTAAAGGGATGATGGCAGCCCTGATCCAACACTGATGAAATGACAGATTTAATTGGATGGATGATTCCTTTTCTACGGAAACTGTCAAATACATTAAAACGGTGGTTTAGCACAAGTGACTTCTGAAAGATACCTATATTGATTGTGAATATTTGTATTGATAAGCGTATTTGCAGCATTTTGTAAAGGGTTCTAGCTGGCTGGCTTGTAGATATCATTTATTGGTTTGAATAGCAGGGCCAGGCTGTGGCACAGAAGGTATTTTACATAACAGGACAGAAGAGGGTTTAATGGATGGTGGCGTGTCACCGGTAACATGAAGGTGAGAGTCTTCTTGAGCCTCTGCGGTCACATTAGCAGTGCAGAGCACACAGTCAGCTGTCTGCCGTCCATCCCTCTGAGCCCACTTTCTTGACAGCATCCTTGTCAAACCTCAGACCTTATTATTCCTTCACTTGGGCACTTGATGCTTTTCCTGTTGCTCGGCTGATCGGCCAGGCTGCCGTAATAACAGCTTTGCCCAGCATGTGCCGTTAAAAGCCTTGAGAGTGGTCTGGTGGAAGAGTCAAGGATCAGTGGGGTGCTGCCTTAACTCCCTCAGTGCCGGATTGTCTTGGCACGGCTAAAATGTATTTGTCAAGAGGCCAAGAATTGTCTTAGCAATCGTGTCTACCTTGTTCTGCACCTTCATACCCTATACTGCTAAGAATCATAATGATTGCTGAGGGTCAATGTCAGATACGTACGGTCTCTTTTGCATCATTTACTGATGTTAGATGCAAGATCTAGGCAGAAACCGTAAAAACATATGGTATGTTCTGTAAAGATCTTGCATATACACTGATCAGCCATAATATTATGACCACTGACAGGTAAAGGGAATATCTTGATACAATGGCATCTATGACATATTAGGCAGGTGGTGAATGCAGACAAAAATGGGCATTGCAGTTTGTTGTGTATGGGGCTGTGAAGCTCATGGTGACCCATGTCCACAGCCAAAGGCTTCTACAATGGTCACATGAATGTAGCAATGTCCCCATAGGGCTTGCTGTGTGAGGACTTCTTAGGTCTCCTTCTGGTTACCTGCAGACAGTTGCTGGGGGATTTTTTACACATCCCTCCTTACTCCCGTTTGCTCTTTACTCAATAAGCAGTCTAGGGGATTCGGTTTTATATTTACTGTGGAACTTGGATGGGAGAAGGGAATAGTGGAATATTCCAACTGAACTATTTACAGTAGATAAGGACAACTCTCATTTGGCCTCACTTGATTACTTGTGGAAGCAAACACACTGCTTTGACCATACTGCCACTTGTATGGAAGAATTAAGTCTTCTTGACCTCTCTCTGGCAGCAGACTTGATGCAAACTACTTTATCTTTAGAATACTCTCTAGCATCCCTTAGACTGTCACACCGTCCACTGACTCTTCTAGCTGAAGGATAACAAAGTGCAATGTGCAATAGGAGAGAAAGTGCAATTAATCCAGAAGTAGAACCTTCTGCCAAAAGGAAAATAAACTATGAATATAGAATGAATAGCATGTGGTGGAACAGTCCAAAAAAGAAAAAAAAAAAACAGCGCCCACTTCAATGGTGAATATTAGCACCTACCTAGGAGTGTGCTACATACAGTAGCCCCCCTAATCAACATGCGGGGCTCCAGACGCATGGACTTCAATGGGGCTTTTTTTTTAGGCATGTAATTAGAGCAAGAGGCTCTAATAGATTAAAAAAAAAAAGGTTGGGTTCAGGGCGCAGAGCACTGCGCCCCGAGCCCACCCAGTTGTGTGACAATAGCGAATGAAAATTTGCTATTGTCACAGAGATCCACCTCCTGGCCAATCAGGAAGCGGGTTCTGAGACCCGTTTCCCAATTGGCCGAAAGGAGAAGACATGCCATTGGGCATGGAGGAGGAGGGAGGAGACGCAGAAGACTGGGAAGAAGCCACCGCCGCCGTCGTTGTCATTTTCGCCTGCTGCGGATGGGTGAGTGAGCCAGGGGTCCTGTACTGTCATGCTGGGGGGTCCTGTACTGTCGTGCTCGGGGGGTCCTGTACTGTCATGATGGGGGGTCCTGTACTGTCATGATGGGGGGTCCTGTACTGTCGTGCTTGGGGGGTCCTGTACTGTCATGCTGGGGGGGTCCTGTACTGTCATACTGGGGGGGTCCTGTACTGTCATGCTCGGGGGTCCTGTACTGTCATGCTGGGGGGTTCCTGTACTGTCATGCTGGGGGTCCTGTTCTGTTATGCTGGGGAGGTCCTGTACTGTCATGCTGGGGAGGTCCTGTATTGTCATGCTGGGGAGGTCCTGTACTGTCATGCTGGGGAGGTCCTGTACTGTCATGCTGGGGGAGTCCTGTACTGTTATGCTGGGGGTCCTGTACTGCCATGCTGGGGAGGTCCTGTACTGTCATGCTGGGGGGGTCCTGTACTGTTATGCTGGGGGTCCTGTACTGTCATGCTGGGGGTCCTGTACTGTCATTCTGGGGGGGGGGGGGGTCCTGTACTGTCATACTGGGGAGGTCCTGTATTATCATATTATCATGCTGTGGTCTGGGGTGTGCGGCCTGATGTGGTCCGGACACCCCCCCCCCCCGGCCCATGGAGCACCAGCCGCACAGACATGCCTCAAAACTATTTTCATTTAACATTCCAACCTTCTGGGCTTTAGGAAACACTTAACTAAAAAAAGAAAACTGTAGTCAATTGCAACTGTTTTTGCAGGTCAAGCAGAGAAAAAAAACCATGGAATCATTCAGTTCAAATTATTATGGAATCATGGAATAAAAAAACACTACAGTACACCACTAGCACTTTATTGCACCACCTCTGGCTTTTATACCAGCTTGAAGGCATGGAGTTAACCATCGACAAACAGTATTCTTCCATCAATCCAGCTCCAACTTTCTCTTATAGCAGTTGCCTCCAGATCAGCTTTGCAGGTTGGAGCCTGGTCAAGGACCATTTTCTTTCATTTCCACCATAGATTTTCAATTGGATTGAGGTCAGGACTATTTGCAGGCCATGCCATTGACATTGTAGGTCTTTCTTGAAGGAAAGTTTTGATGATTTTTGCCCTACGGCAAGATGCATTATCATCCAGAAAAATGATGTCATCATCACCAAACATCCTTTCATTTGATGGAATTAGAAAAGTGTCCAAAATCTCAATTTAAACTTCTGCATTCATTGAAGATTTATTGACTGTCATCTCCCCCGTACTTGTGCCTGACACGCAACCCCATATCATCAATGATGGACGTGGAAATTTGCATGTTTTCTTCAGGCAGTTGTCTTCATATATTATATTGGAACGGCACCAAACAAAAGTTCCAGCATCATCACCCTGCCCAATGCAGATTTGGGATGCATCACTGATTATCACTTTCATCCAATCATTCACAGTCCATGATTGCTTCTCTTTAGCCCACTGTAATCTTGTTTAGGTGTTAATGTTGGTTTTCATTTGACTTTTCTGTATGTAAATCCCATTTCCTTTAGGCAATGTCTTAGTTTGGTCGTAGACATTGACTCCAGTTTCTCACCATTCGTTCTTCAATTGTTTTGTTGTGCATTTTCTGTTTTCAAGACATTGCTTTAAGTTTTCTATCTTGACCCTTTGATGTCTTCCTTGGTCTACCAGTACGCTTCCCTTTAACAACCTTCCCATTTGATTTGTACTTGGTCCAGATTTTAGACACAGCTGACTGGGAACAACCAACATCTTTTGCAACATTCCGTGATGATTTACCTTCTTGAAGAAGTTTTATAATCCTCTCTCCTTTGTTTCAACTGACATCTCTCGTGTTGGAGCCATGATTCATGTTAATCAGGTTGGTGCAACAGCTCACCAAGGTGTGCAAGCACTCTTTTTTTTAGCTGCAGACTAATTAGCAGATGTAATTTGATGCAGATGTTTGTTTTAGAACTGCAATGTACATGGTGATTCCGTAATATTTTCCTCAGAATTGAGTGATATTTTCCATATTTTTTTTTCCTCGGCTTGATCTGCAAAAACAGTTGCAATTGACTACAGTTTTCTTTCTTTTTTTAAGTGTTTTCTAAAGCCCAGAAGGTTGGAATGGTAAATGAAATTAGTTTTGAGGCATGTCTGTGATTCGTTTTTTTTTCTACACAATGAAACAGTTGCAGTTGACTACAGTTTTCTTTCTTTTTTTTTCTTTTTTTAAGTGGTTCTAAAAGAGGTTGTAAACCCTCTCTTAGAACTTGTACCTATAGGTAAGTCTTTAATAAGGCTTACCTATAGGTACTGTAAATATCTCCAAAACTTGCACCGTTTAGGAGATATTTACTTTTAATGCAGCCGATGACGTCATCGGCGCATGCGCTCTGAAGGAACGGAGTAAATGTGTTTGTTTTTTGTTTGGGGGGGAATTTGGGAGATGGTGGGGGCAAAGATTCGTACTGGGAGGGGGATTACAACAGGTGGATTTGAACTGGGAGGAAGGGGGATTTATGCTTAGGGAATAAAGCATGCAGATTAGTGCTCAGTTTTTTTTCTCCGGAGGATTTTTGCTAACACCTAATGCTCATACATCTTGGGGGGGGGCGGGCGCAGTTTGGCATGTTCACCCTGGGCTCTAGATTACCTTGTCCCGGCACTACTCTGTGGTAAGAAGGTTGAGAATGTCTGTTCTATATTGTAAAATTAAAGATGCAGAAGGATTGGCAGGTGTTCTTTTATTTGCTGCTTCTGGGTGGAGCTGTGAACACAAGTATAATTGGAGATTTTGGGATCTTTTCCTGAAAATAGTTAGAAGCTATCCTCACCAGCAGCTGAAATACCAATGATCCTAAAGTGGAACTTCAGCCATTAGCCCCCTCTCTTCTATTCTTTGCCTCCCCTAACTAGTAAGAAAAAACTCAAAGCTCATAGTTCCTTTTACTTACCTAAATCTGTGGCCATGTGATTCGTCAAGTTCCGAGTCTCCAACCTTCTTCACTGCAGGGTGGGAAGGTCCTTCTTCAGGTGACAACATTGTTCCTTGGGTAACGTTGACACTTTCCATTGTCTGTCTCGTGGCTCCAGAATACTGCCCAGCATAGTGATATCATATAAAGATGTCCTGTCAGTGTGGGCACAGACTGCAACCCTAGGTCACCAGTTGCCATGTCAAAACCACCTATGAGGAACACACACAATGGTCCAGGATCTGTAAAAAAAAACTATTAAAGAAGCTATTTATGTAAGAATCATGTAAATGGGTTGGAGGGGGTGAAATTTATTGGGATTAGGGGGGTATGTTCTACATTCTTTAAACTGTTGCTGCCAGGGTTGGACCAAGACATTGTGCTGCCTGGGTCCAACGACGAAATGCTGCCTCACCCCCTTAAAAGAAAAAGTCACGCCCACCAAAAGGCCACCACATCCATTATTTTATATAAATCCAAAATTTTGAGAATGTTCTATATACTGTTATCTTCTTCAATAACTCACCACTGGACCGGTCCACCAAGCACCCACTGTCTGTCCTCAGTCCTCCTGTGTCAGCCGCGCCGGCTGCCCTAGAAGATCCAGCCTGCCCTGCGTGAGATGGAGTGGGCTGATATCTGACGTCATTGCGCGCACCACAATAACATGAGGGACGTTCCCCGGAGGAGACACTCGGACGGCAGTATGAGATGGGGAAATGCCGCCCGTAACGCGCCGCAAACTCATGACAAACAAAACTGCTGGAAAAAAAAACTTGGACCTCAATTTGCTGCCCCTCTCAAAGTTCCGCCTAGGTCCAATGGACCCAACGGGACCCATGGTAGGGCCGGCTCTGGTTGCTACCATCCAGGTTCTAGGTATCATTTTTCTAGTTCAAGCTAAAGAAGTAAACATCTCCTTGGTTGATTTATGCAGCAATGCTCTTTTTTTCCCTTTCCTCTCATTTTTGGAACTTGTTTCCCTTTTTTATTTTTTTATTTAATGCCACTCATGTGAATTGTATAGATTTACATATATTCTAGATGGGAATCTTTAAAATTGCTGCAAATTAGAATTTTTCTGTTTTGTAATGAAACTGGGTAGAAGAATTTCATTATGCGTAACACTTTCAGGAAATTAATTATAGTTGTCATTCCAATGAGCCTATGCCAAATCTTTTTCCCAATAGAGAATGTTGTGTTGTTACGGTGTTGCTTAGATTAATTTGTCACACTTTCACTCGCTAAAACTGAAGAGGGTTGAGGGGGAAGGTGGGGGGTAGGCATGGATTAAAGAGAACTGGTCATACATATGCTGCACAGTTATTTATGGTTGGTATGTGCATGGTGGTTAGCAATGATTTTCTGTTCAGTAAGCCGTTTAATGACTGTTAAAGGTCACCTGCTTCAAAACCTAATATTTCCCTTTTGTATGGTCGATGGATAATTGAATTACTGGTTTGCTTCTTTTAACTCTGAGACTTATGTGGAGAGTTATCTCCAACAGATGTCCACCCAACTGCCCATCAAAATGCCAAACTGATAAGAGTCACTCATCATAGAGAGATATTAAAAGTTTACAGATGATTTCAAACTGTAGCTATGTTTCTATGAATATTTAAGATTTGGTTACGGGCGCCTTTAGATAAGCAGGGACATTGCAGCAGAGAATATGTTGGTTTTTGGCATGGTTCATTGGGGTTAGAGTACTGTAACAAAGGGCCCTTTACACACCATGTTCAGATGCAGTTGCGGGCTTCCTTTAAGTGCTTTTTCTGCAAGACCCTGGACATTTGTATATACCCAGGGCAGGGCAGCCATCAGAAATTTTGGGGCCCCTTGCACAATTAGGCATGGACCCCTCTGGCCTCACCACCAACATTCCCCAGGGCCCACCCTCTGGCCGTCCCTCTGAATCCGCCCACTGGCCATCCCACCGAGTCCTTCAGTGCACCCACTTCTATTTTACCACTCTTACAACTTAATACATGATAATGAATCCAATCCAGCAAATAGACATCCCCATATATTCAGCAAATAGACATCCCAATCCAGCAAAGAGACGGCCTCATATATTCAGCAAAGAGACATCCCAATCCAGTAAAGAGACAGCCTCATATTTTCAGCAAAGAGACATCCCTTCAGCTGCGTCAGCTTACTCTGCAGCCGCCCTGCCCTGCTTTAGCAATTGCTAGTTACTACAGCAGCAACAACTCAGTCTCGATGGTTGGGGCCTGGGCGGCCGGGCCCCTCGGAACGCCCGGGCCCCCTACATGTGTATGGGCTGTCCCCCCCTGATGGCTGCCCTGACTCAGGGTATATACGTATCCCTGTTCCCGCCCTCAGGTGCTCAGACAGACTGCACCTTGTGATGCAGTGGTGGCTGGTTATGTGATCTGTCGATAGGTGTACAGTTCTCCACCATTAGTTCCTGCATGCAGGCAGCCAGTCTGGAGCCCAGTAACATGTCCAGTAACATGCAGTGCCCAGAGAATACCCAGCCACTGCAGAGAGTATTGCAACAATTGCTACTGTAGCACCCTCCTAGATAGGTGCTAGGTTAAAAGCATTGTTATGCTCCATCTGCTTATCAGGGGAGCCTGATCTGTTAGTTATGCCTGTTACATGTGTCCAGGTGTGAGTCACTTGGTCTGAGGGAGTGTCCCAATAAGGAAACCTGGCCAGTGGCAAACAGGCTTTTGTGGCAGTCCCAATGGGAGGGCACCACTGCAGTGCATCCTGGGATTGACTATAAAAGCCAAGGGCACATGTGACAGGGGGTCTTTGGCGGGAAGCAGAGTCCCATGAGGAGGGTGACGGCTGTCTCTCCTCCTGCTTTCTGAGGAAGGTGGTCACTGGCAGTCGGCCTAGTGAGCCAGGTGTGGAGCTGAGCCTGAAGGATCCTGGAAAGCTGATGGTGGAGCTGCGGGCAGATTCATCTGGGAAAACAGTGTCCGTGAGTACCAGGGGGCTTGGCAATGGGGCCAGTGACAAACAGGCTTTTGTGGCAGTCCAAGTGGGAGGGCACCACTGCAGTGCATCTTGGGATTGACCATAAAAGCCAAGGGCATATGTGACAGGGGGTCTTTGGCGGGAAGCAGAGTCCTAGGAGGAGGGTGACGGCTGTCTCTCTCTCCTCCTGCTGTCTGAGGAAGGTGGTCACTGGCAGTCAGCCTAGTGAGCCAGGTGTGGAGCTTAGCCTGAAGGATCCTGGAAAGCTGACGGTGGAGCTGCAGGCAGAGTCATCTGGGAAAACCGTGTCCGTGAGTACCAGGGGGCTTGCCAATGGGTCTGCCCAGGAAGGGGGACCACTCCAGGGAGGTCAGAGGATAGAAGGTCAGCTCACACAGTTAGCAAGAGTAAAGGGGGTGCCAAGTATAACCCTAAAGAGTAAAGGGTAAAGGGGGTACCATTCGGGGCACTGAAGAGTAATTCACTATACAGTTCACTTATCTAGTATTTCACTACAGTGGCAAGGTGAAGCAGCGGTCTTGCCGCACTCAACATAGCTAGAAGTCCTCAAGCTGTGCATAGTTCATTCAGTTGGAGTATCCCACTCATTCCTTCTCCCATCCCAAGTTCTACAATAAAAAAAAAAACAAAAAGCAAATCCCCTGGACTGTTTCCTGACTGAGCCAAACACTTAGAGCACTAAGAATTGATAAGTTGTTGCTATGGGTAACCCAGGGGAAGCAGCTCCCAAGGGAGTAGTGCTACACTACTAGAGTACTGCACTTGATGTGGGGTGACCCTGTGTCTCCAACTGCCCACCTGTGGTACCATCCATGGGAATCCTCTAGCCACTCTCCTATGGTGCCAGCTCAGAGATTCCTCCAGTTGTTCACCTGTATACGCAGACCTGTCCTGGACTTCACTGTGGGAAACACTGTACCTGTTCATGTACTGTATTTTTTAAAGAAGTAGTGGTCATTCGCTAGCATCTATTTCAACAAATTCTTATACAGACTGTGCTGTGCTTTCACCCAGTGTCCTTTTTGAGTCACACAAATGTTGCTCTTATGAGCTCCTGTTTGTATAGATTCTTAATCTGTTAACATTGTTCTGTACTGTATGCACAGAGTTCAGAGCCTAGGATTAAGTAACGTATAGAGTTCAGGTCTCAGGATTAAGCAACGCATAGAGTTCAGGGCTCAGGATTAAGTAACGCATAGAGTTCAGGGCTCAGGATTAAGTAACGCATAGAGTTCAGGACTCAGGATTAGGTAACGCATAGGGTTCAGGGTCCTGGATTAAGTAATGCATAGACTTCAGGGTTCAGGATTAAGTATTGCATACAGTTCAGGACTCAGGATTAAGTAATGCACAGAGTTCAGGGCTCAGGATTAAGTAACGCACATAGTTCAGGGCTCAGGATTAAGTAACGCACATAGTTCAGGGCTCAGGATTAAGTAACGCACATAGTTCAGGGCTCAGGATTAAGTAACGCATAGAGTTCAGGACTCAGGATTAAGTAACGCATAGAGTTCAGGGCTCAGGATTAAGTATTGCATAGAGTTCAGGGCTCAGGATTAAGTACCGCATAGAGTTCAGGTTCAGGGTTAAATATTGCATAGAGTTCGGGGCTCAGGATTATGTAACGTACAGAGTTCAGGGCTCAGGATTAAGTATTGCATAGAGTTCGGGGCTCAGGATTATGTAACGCAGAGAGTTCAGGGTTTAGGATTAAGTAACACAGAGCTCAGGGCTCAGGAATAATAACACAAAGTTCAGGGCTCAGGATTAAGTATTGCATAGAGTTCAGGGCTCAGGATTAAGTAACGCATAAAGTTCAGGGCCCAGAATTAGGTAACGCATAAAGTTCAGGGCCCAGGATTAAGTAACCTATAGAGTTCAGGGCCCAGGATTAAGTAACGCATAGAGTTCAGGGCCCAGGATTAAGTAATGTAAAGTGTTCAGGGCTCGGGATTAAGTAACGTATAGTGCTCAGGGCTCGGGATTAAGTAATGCATAGAGTTCAGGGCCCAGGATTAAGTAACATATGGAGTTCAGGGCCCAGGATTAAGTAACGCATAGAGTTCAGGGCTCAGGATTAAGTAACGCATAGAGTTCAGGACCCCAGATTAAGTAACGTATAGAATTCAGTGTCCAGGATTAAGTAACGCACAGAGTTCAGGGCCCAGGAATAAGTAACGCACAGAGTTCAGGGCTCAAGATTAAGTATTGCATAGAGTTCAGGGCCCAGGATTAAGTAACATATGGAGTTCAGGGCCCAGGATCAAGTAACGTATAGAGTTCAGGGCCCAGGATTAAGTAATGCATAGAGTTCAGGGCCCAGGATTAAGTAACGCACATCGTTCAGGGCTCAGGATTAAGTATTGCATAGAGTTCAGGGCTCAGGATTAAGTAACGTATAGAGTTCATGGCTCAGGATTAAGTAACGCACAGAGTTCAGGGCTCAGGGCTAAGTAACGCATAGAGTTCAGGGCCCAGGATTAAGTATTGCACAGAGTTCAGGGCTCAGGATTAAGTAACGTATAGAGTTCAGGGCTCAGGATTAAGTAACGTATAGAGTTCAGGGCTCGGGATTAAGTAACGCACAGAGTTCAGGGCTCAGGGCTAAGTAACGCATAGAGTTCAGGGCCCAGGATTAAGTAACGCACATCGTTCAGGGCTCAGGATTAAGTATTGCACAGAGTTCAGGGCTCAGGATTAAGTAACACACAGGGTTCAGGGCTCAGGGCTAAGTAACGCATAGAGTTTAGGGCCCAGGATTAAGTATTGCACAGAGTTCAGGGCTCAGGATTAAGTAACACATAGAGTTCAGGGCCCAGGATTAAGTATTGCACAGAGTTCAGGGCTCAGGATTAAGTAACACATAGAGTTCAGGGCCCAGGATTATGTAACGCATAGAGTTCAGGGCCCAGGATTAAGTATTGCACAAAGTTCAGGGCTCAGGATTAAGTAACACAGAGCTCAGGGCTCAGGATTAAGTAACACAGAGTTCAGGGCTCAGGATTAAGTAACACAGAGTTCAGGGCTCAGGATTAAGTATTGCATAAAGTTCGGGGCTCAGGTTTAAGTAACGCATAAAGTTCAGGGCCCAGGATTAGGTAATGCATAGGATTCAGGGCCTGGGATTAAGTAATGCATAGACTTTAGGGTTCAGGATTAAGTATTGCATACAGTTCAGGGCTCGGGGTTAAGTAACGCATAGAGTTCAGGGCCCAGGATTAAGTAACACAGATAAAGAACAGGGTCAGGATTAGGTAACAAAGAGTTTAGGGCCCAGAATTAAAGTGCTCAAGGGTTACTAAACCTACAACAGTAAAATCAGTCTGGGTATGCAGTAAAGCATGCTTGTTACTCACTGTGGAACCTAAGGGGTTAGCCCTCTGCATTGTGTAAAAATCGGATTTTTGTAAGATCTTACCGTAAAATCCTTTTCTCTTAGCTCATTGACAGACGTAGTCTTCTTGATTCACATCAATTGGGTTATGTTGTCTCCGCAGGAGTAGGACTAGGCAGAAAGAAAAAACGTTCTGGCTCCACCCTAGGGGCAGTCCCAGAGGGTATATCCTCCCTCTCTCTGCTACAAGGAATCAGTTCTGTTATAAAGCAGCAACAGAGAATTTAACCCAACCCAACTCAATGATAGAGGGGCGGGTACTACGTCTGTCAATGAGCTAAGAGAAAAGGATTTTACGGTAAGATCTTACAAAAATCCGATTTTCTCTGTCGCGCATTGACAGACGTAGTCTTCTTGATTCACATCAATTGGGACATCCAGAAGCAGTGCCACAAATGAGGGGTGGGATTGACAGAAATCAAAATCCAATCTAGAAGGCCCAACCGGTGCCAACTAGAAGTTTTAAAGGCTCATTATAAACAAAGAATGAGACTCAAATAAAAATTCCAACGGAAAAAAACCCTCGAGGTAGACCACTGGTCTCCTCAAATGGCGGCCTGCAAAACCTTGCGGCCAAACGAGGCATCAGACGATGCCATTACATCAACTTTATAATGTTTATTAAAGGTATGCACCGACAACCAGGTAGCCGCCTTGCACACCTGGACCACTGACGCCTGATGGCGAAAGGCCCATGACGCACTAAGTGCCCGAGTGGAGTGCGCCTTAACAGGGAACGGGGGCTCCCGACCCTTAATAGAATAAGCCTGTACCACCGTCTGTCTTATCCATTTGGAAATAGTCGCGGCAGATGCAGGCAACCCCTTTTTGGGTCCATCCGGGATCACAAAAAGTGAATCCGTCTTGCGAAACGAGTCTGTCGTTTTCAAGTATACCCTGATCGCCCGGACCACATCCAAGGAGTGTAAAGCAAACTCCCGAGGATGACTGGGCTTAGGACACAGGGAAGGTAATACAATTTCTTCATTCAGATGAAATTCTGAAACCACTTTTAGTAGGAAGGATGGATTCGGACGAAGAACCACCTTATCTCTATGAACCACCAGATATGGGGAACGACAAGATAATGCGGCCAGTTCTGACACCCTGCGTGCAGAAGTGATAGCCACCAAGAAGGCCACCTTCTGGGACAACGTAGGTAGAGGAATCTCCCTAATATCTTCAAAGGGAGGTTTCTGAAGAACCGACAATACTAAATTAAGATCCCAGGGCGGTAACGGCGCGCGCACTGGCGGAGCCAGATGTCGCACCCCCTGGATGAAATTCCGCACCAAGGAATGAGTAGCCAAAGGCTTCTGAAAGAAGATAGCTAATGCGGAGACCTGACCCTTGATAGTGCTCAAAGCCAGTTTCTGCTCAACCCCTTGTTGCAGAAAAGCTAATATTCGACTAACCGAATAAGATCGTGGGTGGAACCCCAGGGGTTCACACCATGCAATGTAGGACTTCCAGGTGCGATGATAAATCTTTCTGGAAGTCGCTTTCCTTGCTTTAACTAGAGTAGGAATAACTGAAGCTGACAATCCCTTGTCCTTCAGCACCTGGGTCTCAATAGCCAGGCCGTTAAAGCCAGCGATCGTAAAGCAGGATAGAAGATCGGTCCCTGAGACAGTAGATCCTCCCTGAGAGGAAGTCTCCACGGGACGTCCGCCACCAGTCTGACCAAGTCGGCGTACCAAGCTCGGCGAGGCCAGTCCGGAGCTACCAGGATTACTGGAATTCCTTCCTCCTCTATCCTGCGAAGAAGTCTTGGCAGTAACCCGAGAGGAGGGAAGGCATACATTAGCTGGTATTGCCCCCACGGGGCGACCAGTGCGTCTGCGGTCTCTGCTAGAGGATCGCGGGAGCGAGCCACGAATCTCTGTACTTTCCTGTTGAATCGTGATGCCAACAGATCCACACCTGGGGTGCCCCAACGTAGGCACAACTGGTGGAAAACTTCTGGATGGAGGGACCATTCCCCCTGATCCAGAGTCTGACGGCTGAGATAATCTGCCTGCCAATTCTCCACCCCCGGAATTAACACCGCAGAGATAGTTGGAACAAACCGTTCCGCCCAGCGAAGAATGCAAGCCACTTCCTTGGCCGCCCGGACACTCTTGGTGCCCCCCTGGTGATTGACATAAGCCACAGCCGTGGCGTTGTCCGACTGGATCCGAACCGTGCTGCCCTGGAGCTGCTCGGTCCAGTGAATCAGACAAAGTCTGATCGCTCTCAGTTCCAATACATTTATCGGTAACCTGGATTCTTCCGGGGACCAAAGTCCCTGAACGGATAACTGACCGAGAATTCCTCCCCATCCGGATAGGCTGGCATCCGTGGTCACTATCGTCCAATATATTGGCAGAAATGACTTTCCCTGGCTGAGCATCGGAGACCGAAGCCACCAGACCAGAGACTCTCTGGTCTGTTTGCTCAGTTGGATCCGATAGTCCAGGGATTCCGGATTCCGATTCCATCTGAGGAGAATCTCTTGCTGAAGAATTCGGGTATGGGACTGGGCAAATGGGACTGCTTCGAAGGAAGCCACCATCAACCCCAGAACCCTCATGCAAGTCCGAAGGGAAGACCAGCTGTTGGATAGTAACAACTGGACTGCTGATTGAATCTTCCGGAGTTTCCCTACCGGAAGGAAAACTCTTGTCCTGACTGTGTCTAGAATTAGACCCAGATATTCGAGCCTCTGGGTGGGAACCAGAAATGACTTTTGCTGGTTCACCAGCCACCCGAATTCCTGTAAAGAAATTATAGTAATTTCTATATTTTGTAGCAGGGTCTGAGGAGACACTGCATGAAGCAGGAGATCGTCTAGGTAACCTAGAATCGATATGCCTCTTTGGCGCAGTAGTGCCAACATTGGGGCCAACACCTTCGTGAAGACCCGAGGAACCGTGGCGAGACCGAAAGGTAATGCCGCAAACTGATAGTGGTTCTCTTCTACGGAAAAACGTAGAAACCGCTGATGTCCTGCGAAAATGGGAATGTGAAGATAGGCGTCCTTGATGTCTATGGACGCTAGGACATCCCCTGGATGCAGGAAGGCTGCTATTGTGCGAATGGATTCCATCTTGAATTTTCTTATATTGAGAAAGGAATTGAGTGCCCTTAAGTCCAGAATTGGACGCACTTTGCCCTCTTTCCTGGGTATTGTAAATAGGTTTGAATAAAACCCCTGAAAGCGTTCTGTCCAAGGAACGTGGACTACCACTCCTTGTTGTAGTAAATCCGTGACTGCTCTCCGCAGATCTTCTAAACGATCCGGGGATAGTCGGATATTGGAAGGGAAGAATCGCGCCGGTGGGAGAGATCGAAACTCGATCTTGTACCCTGACCTTATGATTTCGCAAACCCACTTGTCCGGGATTCTGGAAAGCCATGGATCCGGGAACCGGCGAAGACGTCCCCCCACCCCAGTTATGGGTGGGGGCGCACCTTCAGGCTTTGGTAGACTTATCTTCAGGTCTGGAGGGGGCGGGCCTTTGCTTGCCCGACCAACGACCCCTGAAGCCTCCTGAAGGGGCTTTGGAGGACTTAATTTTTTCACCCGCGGGGCGAAAAAAAATTTTGTGAGCAGAGAAAGAAGGCCCTCGTCTTTGACGAGGTCCTTTACCCTTAACATTTTGCTGTAAAAAGGTGCTCTTTCCTCCCGTGAGATCCTTAATGATCTCATCTAAGTTGGCTCCAAATAAACGCTCTCCTGAAAAGGGGATATTAGCCAATGCTTTTTTGGAACCTTGGTCGGCTAACCAACCTTTTAGCCACAGTGTACGCCTGAGAACCACTGCTGAGACTGATGCTCGCGCCAATAATGGAGTGGCGTCTAACGCCGCATCACACACAAACTGTAACCCCTGTATCATCTGTTCCAACAAATCTGATACCGCCTGAGGGACCTCTTCTAAGTCCCGGCGTAACCACTTGGTCCATTCAGTTACAGTCTGCGAAACCAGCCCAATAGCAATTATTGGTCTGAAAGCTGATCCAATCAAGGTAAACATGGTGCGAGACATAGCTTCTATCTTGCGATCCACCGGATCTTTAAAAGACCGTGGCTTTATTCAATCTAGCAATTGGTGAATCCACCACAGGTGGTTCTGTCCATTTCTTAATGAGGGTTTCCTCAAACGGATAACGCCTGTTAATGTGTTTAGAAATAGCAGAAGTGCGTTTTGGCAGACTCCATTCTTCTTTGATTGGATTGCCAAAACATTTGGGCAATGGAAAAACCTTCGCCACTTTGATGCGTTTTTTAGTCCCAAAGGGGATTTCAGTTTCAGCTATTTCCGACGGAGTACCCTGTAATCTTAAGGTTTCTTGAACAGATACAATGAGTGCGTTTACCAACGCTTCCTCTTGGGCTATGGCTGATGCCGAAACATCCTCCTCACTGTCTGAAGAGACAGTACCCGAGACACCAATCCCAGATGAGGTACCTGCAACTGCAGAAATAGGCTCAGATTCTGAATCCGAAGTTTCAGATAATATGGGGTTAGGCGGGGGTCGCTTTCTTGCGCCCTGTCCCTGACAAGCCACTTCCACTCGGGACACAAAAGTTTCCATAATAGCTGACAATGATTCAATCGTCAGTGGGGTGCTGGAGGATCCTGCAGACACCTCGAGGGGATCCGATGGAGATACATGAGTGGCAGGGTCCATGTTAACTCAGGACACCTCTGCCAGAAAAAACAAAAAACCCTTCTTTTTTTTTTTTTTTTTATGTGTATCCCCCTAGCGCAATAGCGCCCCTCAGAGTACCTGCTTCTTGATCCCCACAGAGAGAGAGAGGGACCCTCAAGGCTCACCACCCGATGCAGAGAAGTTTCCTACCAACTGCAGTCAGCGTTTGTCTCTTACAGACTGGAAAGAGCTGTGTTCGTTTTCCCGGGTAGAAGGAAGTGGCTCCGCCCCCTGTGTACGCCTTCCGGCGTTCCCAGCTCTCCTCGAGGTTAGCTGGGCTCTTCAAACATGGCCGCCCCCATACAGGAGACAATAGACTCCAAAAAAATGGCGGCCGACGTGACCTGCGGACATACATGTACCTGGTCTACAGCAAAATGGCGGCGGATTGCCGAAGTCTCGTTTTCCCAGCACATCCACCTGTATATCATGCTGATGGCGGTTTATCGATCTGCAGGAGGTCCACTACAATTTAGGTGGGATTATACCTCCTATGTCTGCTGCAATACTGCAGTCTGCTGGGTAGAGTGTTAGCTCCCAAACCAAGTCCGCTTGCCCATTGTATTTACAAGGGGGATTTTTAGTGTCAGATAGATACTGACCATGTATGGAGGGGCCCATATTCCATACTGCCTCATAACGAGGAAAAAAGGAAACATTTACTCACCATACCGAACCGACAGGCACCCTCTCTTCACAATACCCTCTCCACCGGGGTGGGGGGTTGTTGACCACTCCGGACGCCTCGACTCTCTGGTTCCTGGCGTCCAAGCGAGACTTTTAACTCGCAAGGTCAGTCCCTCCAATGGGACTCCGTCGCGGCCGACCCAGCGCGGAGCTCTGGTCTGCACGCGCTCGTAGGCAGAAACCGGGGTGACCACTGGATCTCAACATCCAGCCCGTCGTCCGGCCCCGCATACTTACTTGAATGTGTCGCGGCCGACCAAGCGCAATGCAATGGTCTGGGCGCGCTCGTAGGCCGGCTGGGGTGACCACTAGTGTCGCCCAGATCCGGCATAATTGCTTGAAGATCTCACAGGAAAAAACACTGGAGAAAACTACCTAAAAAAATATTTTTTCTAAAAAAAAAAAAAAATCTTGCCAGGACCAAAAGATCCCAGCAAGGAACTTAGGTCCTTACTCCTGACTAGACAGAAAAAAAATGATTCCTTGTAGCAGAGAGAGGGAGGATATACCCTCTGGGACTGCCCCTAGGGTGGAGCCAGAACGTTTTTTCTTTCTGCCTAGTCCTACTCCTGCGGAGACAACATAACCCAATTGATGTGAATCAAGAAGACTACGTCTGTCAATGAGCGACAGAGAAAAGGCTGTTTGGTCCTATCTTCTCTGATTCTCCCTTTCTTTTACTGTCCCCAATACATGTGCTAGAACAGAGCCTTGAGGGCACTTTACACATGCTCTGCTTGGTGTGTATTGCTGGACAGATCTTTTTTTTCCTTTTTTTGGGGGAGGGTGCATGTAATCAGCACAGGGTCAATCAGCACTGTCCAGACAAAGAGTCAGGGATCATGCAGCCTCATAGGACAGTCAGAGGAGAATGAAAACTCCTCCTACAAGTGTTACTCAGACACTGATAGAAGTCACAAGACTACTATATACTGCTGATGAGAAAAGGTATTTAGCAGTTTAGATTTTTTTTTAAATTGCATTTCCATGTTCTCTCCAAAAAATGATGCCAGGAACGTCTTTTAACCATTGGCTGACCAGGCCTTTTTCTGACATTTGTAAGACAAGTAAAAAACAATATTTTTTTGCTAGAAAATTTCTTAGAACCCCCAAACATTATATATATATATATATATATATATATATATATATATATATATATATATATATATATATATATATATATATATTTTAGCAGAGACCCTAGCCTAGAGAATAAAATGGTGGTTGTTGCAATATTTTATGTCCCACTGTAAATCTGTAGAACCCCCAAACATTATATATATATATATATATTTTTTTTTTTCTTTTTTTTTTCTTTTAAGCAGAGACCCTAGACTAGAGAATAAAGTGGTCGTCGTTGCAATATTTTATGTCACACTGTAAATTTCTTAGAACCCCCAAACATTATAAATATTTTAGCAGAGACCCTAGAGAATACAATGGTGGTTGTTGCAATTCTTTATGTCACACTGTAAATTTCTTAGAACCCCCAACATTTTATATATATATATATATATATATATATATATATATATATATATAATAAATATATTTATTTATTTAGCAGAGACCAGAGACCCTAGAGAATACAATGGTGGTCGTTGCAATATTTTCTGTGACACAGTATTTGCGCAGCAGTTTTTCAAACGCAATTTTTGGGGAAAAAATACACTTAAACGAATTTAAAAAAAATAAAACACAATGGTTACCCCAATTTTTGCACACCCTTTTGCCATGTTTCACCCTGTTTCCTTGTTAATCCTAGGCTATTCTACACCTGGTTACTAAGGTTCAAGTTAAAGCTACTTTCTGTCTGCTCATGTGATCGATTCCTCTTACAAAAATCCAGTTTTTATTCATCCAACAGGTAATTGAGTCTAAATTAGACTGGGTCAGTAACAATACTTGTAAACTAGTGTGCTAGAATTTGGTTTATGGGGTGTCTAATCAGTGTCCTAAAACATCCAGGTTCTCTCTGTGTTTGCGTGGGCTTCTTCCCAGTGCTCCAGATTTCAGAGTAGCAGAAATGATGCAAATTTTAAAAGAATGCCATGAATATAGAAACATAGCTGTCAAAATACAATGTCCTGGGGGGGTCCCCTCTATCCAGCTCATTTGTGTAGATGGAGGAATCCGTTATTTTAACCATACATAGCCAGCTTTAGGCAATAACAGATTCTCTTTTTTTTACAATTTTTTTTTTTACCTTGCAAAAGAAAAAATGGACACCTTGGGAGACATTCATCAAATTGGTCTTTATTGTTTGCTGTTGCTAATCAGTCGCCTCTATTATTTTGTAATGCAAACCATAGGGAGAGAGATTTATTAGCTTTACGCAAATTGTATAATAAATTGGCACCTGTGAAAATGAACAAATCCGTGCCTATTTAAAAAGTGCTCCTTAGAATTCTAAGCTCTGTGACAGATGGGAGGGTATATTACCTCGCAAAATGAGTGCCTGCATTTGGGGCAGAATTCTGAAAGTAGACTATTTGGCCACAAAAATCACACAGAATGAATCTGTCACAGACTTTGGTTGCAAAACAGACAGAATAATGTTAATGTTGTTTCTAGGGTACCCTTGTGGTATGTTCCTCGCGCTTAGATCCCTTTCACACGGGGCGGATCCATTTTGACGAACTCCGTTTGCATAGCGGGGATCAGCGGAGCAGGTGGATGACAGGTACGTCTCCAATCACTGTGCAGAGATTGACCTGTCAGAGTCCCGCTCTCCTCTATGGGGAGATCTGATGAAAACGGACAATCCGTTTTCATCTGATCCCATTCGATCCGACCCCGCTAGATGGATGGTGAATGTGACGGTGTTCACCGTCACTGAAATTTAAGGACAGATGGGTGATGGTTTGGATTGCTTCATATTTGTCAGCAATGTCTCCATGTAGAAATATTGAGATTTGTTCCCATTTGCCATGAGGTCTGTGATTTCTGAGTGCTGTGTGTGTTACATATCTTTCAGTGTCAGAGAGGCTTTCCTTTTGTTGTGTGTTGTGAGGGAATGTGGATTGCCCTGTCTCATGCTGAGTGCTGATGACCTCCCATTGTTCCGTGTCTGGCTATTGTGTACATTGATTGCCCCCTGGGGGCTTCTGTCTCATTACACATAACAGTCCTTCTAATCAAGCTATCGGACCAATCCCTGCTGACTCATTTTCAAGTCCTCATTTGCATGGCTGAGGAGGACCTGAAGGAGAACGGCATGTACTTTGCAATTGACCAATGGGAAAGCAGTTGTTGGGGGCGGGATGTTCCAAATTCTGTATAAAAGTGTGTTGTGTACTTCCAATAAATTGTCTTCCTGTTTGAACTTACATACAGCCTGCCTGGTGTTTGTTCTAATGGATTCCGAACTAGCTGTAGTTCGGATCCCGGAGCCTTGGTTGACCGAACCATCAGACGTTGCGATCTGCAAGCTGACTCACTAGAAGCAGAGGAGTGTCGGGAGAGCGGAAGCGAGCGAGCAAGGGTCTCGTCACAGTGAACATATCGCCATACGTCTGTTTTCAGTGGATCTTGTCGGATTGGATGCCAGGCGGGTGTCACCGGGCACATGTCCCCTGACATCCACCTCCCCATAGAGTTCAATGGTTGGCCCGATGGGATCCGCCTGAAAAACAGAGCTGTAAATTTCAAGCATTTTTGACCCCAGTAGAATTCAATGGAAAACACTTAAAGAATAAAGAATGAATATATCATACATTTTTCCCCTAGTAGCTAGCTTTCCATTGGCTAAAAATCATTATATTAGAAAAAAAAAAAAAAACGCTCAAAAATGCCTGTAAAAACGCCAAAAAAAAAAAATCCCAATAAAAAAGGTCAAAGACTCTTAGCATATATGAGAATGAAGCCTAAAGCCCAAACTTTTTATTTTTGCATAAAGTAGGGAGTAATTAAAACCACATCAGTTTTTTGGCATTCTTTCCCAGATACATCCACAGAAAATTGGGGTAAATCCCATCAAAACATGGAGAAATTTCCTCTTAAACAGTTGTCAACCACTGGAAGATGAACCCTCCTACGACAACTCTTTATCCCTAACCACTCTCTGTTCAATGGACAATTATTAACAGCACAAATAGAAAAAGTGAATACTCCAACAACGACACACAAACAGCATTAAAAACCTGACAGGGGTTCGAACCAGGGCCATCTTTAACGCAGGGCAAAAGGGGCAGCTGCCCTGGGTCCAGTCATTGTTGTGGGGCCCAAAACAGCTGCCCCTTGAGCCCACACTGCCCCCAAATTAAGTGGATTCGGGAGGGCCCAAGAAAATGTTTGCCCAGGGTCCAATCGATAATAAAGACAGCCCTGGTTCCAACTCATCTATACTCCACCCAAAACTCAGAAATGTTGGCTTAACGTGCTAACAATTCCTGTTTGTCTTAAATGCTTTGCATGATCAGGACCTGAATGGAACTCTTCCACTGCTACATCCATTAGTTTTGTTTACTTACTGTAAAAAGTTTTGAACATTATTCATGGGCTCAGTTAGGGCTGAATTATTATTAATAGTTATTATTATTTTATGCAAATGGAATGCAGAGGAGGTTGGAACCACGGGGAGAAAACATGGCCTAGGGTGGCAAAAATGTAAATTGGGCCCCACATGTGAATGTGTCTTACACTGATCTGCAGATTATTAGTAGCAAAGTAGAAAATACTTACGTTTGATCCGCTGTCTAAAAAACACAGCTCCAGAACTTTTAAACAGTCTAGCTAACAAAGATGTAAATTGGTTTTGTATACAGTGCCTTGAAAAATGATTCATACCCCTTCGAAATTATCCACGTTTTATGTTACAACCAAAAGCGTAAATTGATTTTATTGGGATTTTATTGGGTATGGGTATTTTATTAGGATGTGATACACCAACACAAAGTGGCACATAATTGTGAAGTGGAAGGAAAACTATGAATGGTTTTGGGGCGGCGGGCCGGGCGTATGACATCACTGGTTGCTAGACGCCAGGCGGTAGCAACCAGTCTAGCAACCAGTGATACAGGAAGGAAGCACCGCAGAGGCAGAGCGGTCAGCGGTGCGGACGGCATCGATGTGGGATTTACTTGTGTCTGCAGAGCGGCGCCCCCCCCCTTTTCAACAGTGGATCGGCCCTGCGTACCGGTACGCTAAAATCACGTTCTGGGCGCACGGAGAGGTGGCGGTACGCTCAAGAGCTTTATTTGGAAGTGGCAGTACTGAGTGCCGGTGTGTACCGGCCCACTTAAAGCACTGCTGATATCCCTAACTAAAATCTAGTGGAACCAATTGCCTTCAGAAGTCACCTAATAAGTAAATAGAGTCCACCTGTGTGTAATTTAATCTCAGTATAAATACAGCTGTTCTGTGAAGCCCTCAGAGGTTTGTTAGAGAACCTTAGTGAACAAAAAGCGACACGAAGGCCAAGGAACACACCAGAAAGTTCAGGGATAAAGTTGTGGAGAAGTTTAAAGCAGGGTTAGGTTATAAAAAAATATCCCAAGATTGGAACATCCCATGGAGTGCTGTTCAATCCATCGCTTGAAAATGGAAAGAGTATGGCACAACTGCAAACCTACCAAGACATGGCCGTCCACCTAAACTGACCGGCCGGGCAAGGAGAGCATTCATCAGAGAAGCAGCCAAGAGGCCCATGGTAACTCTGGAGGAGCTGCAGAGATCCACAGCTCAGGTGGGAGAATCTGTCCACAGGACAACTATTAGTCGTGCGCTCCACAAATCTGCCCTTTATGGAAGAGTATCCCACTCACCCCTTTTCCCATCCCTATTTAAATAAAACTACAAAACAACATCCCCTGGACCAGTGGTTCTCAACTCCGGTCCTCGGGACCCACCAACAGGCCAGGTTTGCAAGATAACTAAATTACATCACAGGTGATCTCATTTGCTGCTCAGTGATTGTGGTATTCTAGTCTGCATCCCCCAAGGTAATACTTAAAATCTGGCCTGTTAGTGGGTCCCGAGGACCGGAATTGAGAACCACTGCCCTGGACTGATCATTGACTGAGCCAAGGACTTAAAATGTTAAGTTTCTGCAAATAGTTGCTACGGGGGTAACCCAGGGGAGTCCCTAAAGTGTAATATCCAGCAGTCCTCTAGGGGGCAGTGCTACATACATAAAATCCCAATAAAATACATTTACATTTTTGGTTGTAACATGACAAAAAAGTGTAATATTTCAGGGGGTATGAATACTTTTTCAAGGCACTGTATATAATTACAAAGTAAATATTATCTACATAGCATGCAATGGTCTAAAAATAATTGACAGGACTGAACAGTCCATATGAGCATTTGAGGAATCAGAACTGCAAGGGGATTTACTCGGCCAGGCACATCAACCAAGCTAACCCTGCTCTCAGGTGCCGTTCTCATAGAGGCTAAACAGTATCAAAGCTATAGGCATAAAGCCATGCCAACGATCGTTTTGCGTGGAAACAACCACATTGTTGTGAGGCATCTGGGAATTTTTTAGTAATAAAATGTCTCCAGAAAGTGGCTTTTTCTATGAAAATGAATATTGGCACTAGTTTATTCTTTCATCTGTGTTTATTGTGTTTATACCCTGAGAACAGAAAAATGGATTGAACAGCGAGTGCCCTCGGTCATCCGCCTTTTATCAAATGTGATGGCTACTTATTATTGCTTACCGGGTTTTATGTGTTTGTTACATTTTATACAGAATTCAGTGATTTATTTGAACCGAGCATGCCTTTTCTATTCTCTTATCTCCTGCATAAATCCCTAGTAAGATTGCTAGGTTTATTGAGAAAGGAGACACCATGTTCATCAGAAAAAGGGACACTTTGAGGGCTTAGATGGACATCAGATTTTAGTTGTACACTTTGTGGCAGGGCTTCAGTTTAGATTTTGCAAACGGATTTTGTGACTTTCCAGGGGGGCACTTAAAATCCACCCTAAAACAGTTAAAAGAACCGCAAACTGCCCCAAATTTTAGTTTTTTGGTAGATACCAGAGAGTTAAACTGCCTCATGGTTTCCTAGATTTCTCTGGGGACTATGTTGGTGAGATCTGAGCTTCTGGGTCTGTGTCCATTATGAGGAGTTCTCTCCCGACTGGATTTCTATTCATTTATGAAGAATGTAACAGGAGAAACTGGAACACGGTCCAGGGCTTTTTTTCAGCGGGAACGCGGGGGAACGCAGTTCCGGCACCTCCAGAACTAACTGTATGTAATAGTAAGGGGTGCTGGGGTGTGCTGCAGGGTCTATTGATGCTTGCTGTGAGGGGATCTACTCTAACTGGAGGGGGTATATTTTAGCAAGGGGGTCTATTGTTGCTGGTGGGGGATCTATTGTTGGTGGGGATGGGTTCTATGTTGCTGGGGGGTCAGTTTTTGCTGGGAGAGATCTACTGTTGAGGGAGGGGTCGATTGATGCTAGCTGTAGGGAGATCTGTTGTTGCTGCCGGAGTCTATTGCTCCGGGGGGGGGGGGGGTTGTGGTCCATTGTTAGGAGGATCTATTGTTGCTAGGCTGCAGGGGATCTATTTTACTCCCAAATTATATACAAATTACTTAGCACCACAAAATGATATTTGGTTCTGTATTGTCTAAAAGGGCAGTATTGGGAGGTGGGTAGGGGATGGAACCAAGGAATGGTGGTAGGGGGGTGGAACCAAGGGATGGTGCTCGGAGGTGGGTAGGGGGTGGAACCAAAGAATGGTGCTCGGAGGTGGGACCAAGGAATGGTGCTCGGAGGTTTGTAGGGCCAGAGAAAAGGAGTACCTCGTAAAGAGGGGAGTTCCTGCACCTATTGTCTGAGAAAAAAAGCCCTGGGAACACCTAAAGGTAGGTGAGAAGACCCAGAACTTCTAGATGGACAGGAGCAGACTCAGGACATCGTCCTATGACTATCTAAGATAGGGAACCTCAAACTACGGACCTCCAGCTGTTGCAGAACTACACGTCCCATGAGGCATTGTAAAACTTTGACATGCACAGACATGACTAGGCATGATGGGAATTGTAGTTCCTAAACAACTGGAGGGCGATAGTTGTAAGACCCCTGATCTAAGACATGGGTGTTCAACCTGTGGCCCTCCAGCTGTTGCAGAACTACAAATCCCTTGAGGCATTGCAAGGCTGACTGTTACAAGCATGACTCCCAAAGGCAGGGGCATGATGGGACTTGTAGTTCGGCAACAAATGGAGGGCCACAGGTTGAGCACCCATGATCCAAGACAACCATTCTCAAACAGAATTCTATGGAACTCTAGGGTTCCTCCAGAGGTTGCTAGGGTTCGTTGTAGTGATCGACTGATATCGTTTTTTTAGTGGCTATACTGATATTTTGGTCATCGGATATAGGTATCGGCCGATATTTTTGGACATTTAAAAACATTTTTTTTTTAATTTTTTATTTGTCACAGGTATTGTTGTGGAGGGATCCAAGTTTGGCTGTTTTGAATGCTGCCATTTTTTTCTTAATCTGGCATGAGTACCCGGAAGTGATGTCACAACATCACTTCCAGGTTTTTACATGGAGACCCGATCAGAGCCGAATGTGGCTTTGATCGGGTCTTCTCTTCAGCGGCCGTGGAGGTAGGATGCCCCGGTCTTCCAGTGGAACAGGAGACCCGGGCGAGCCACGAAAGGCGGCGGGAGGGGGGATGTCCCCTCCCGCTCCTTGTAATGACAGCCGAGCGGCTTCTCAGATGCATCGGTTGTCATTACAAGACAGCCGACCGTCGGCTATGGACGCCGGTACCGGGGTGATGCCTCTAGCTGCAGGCATCACTCCGGTACAAGCACTTTCCTGGAATATCGACAATATTGTTAATCTC
This sequence comes from Pelophylax lessonae, assembly GCF_965119305.1. Taxonomy (NCBI): domain Eukaryota; kingdom Metazoa; phylum Chordata; class Amphibia; order Anura; family Ranidae; genus Pelophylax; species Pelophylax lessonae. The sequence continues at coordinate 279,292,089 of NC_138774.1, read as the reverse complement.
AGGGGCCGATTCCGATATATCGGGGAAAGTGCATATCGGCCCCCGATATATCGGCTTTGCCGATAATTGGTCGATCCCTAGTTAATTGAGCTGGGGTTCATTGACCTACCATTAGATGGTGCCTTCATAGTTCCAGGACCAATGCCATTTGGCAAAGCCAGCAGCATTCTGGCCACCACAAGGGTTGCATTCTTTCTACTGACCACCAACATAAGGGGCATTTTTGCCACTGGCCCCCTGTGAATTGATTTTGGTAAGGGTTCCAGGACCTAAAATTATTATAGGGATTCCTTTAAGGTAAAAAGGTTCAGAAAGGCTGATCTATGATAAAAGAACCCATCAATTGATTCAGCCCACCTGCCTTCAATTGTAACTTTATTTTTTTGGGTGGACTGACCACTTTAGGACCAGGCCTTTTTCTGACAATTTTGTTTACATGTAAAAATCAATATTTTTTGATAGAAAGTTACTTTGAACCAACATATTTTTTTTTAAAGCAGAGGCCCAGAATAAATTGGTGGGTGCTGCAATATTTCTTCTTGGAAAAAATACACTTTTTTTTTATTTTAATGCGCAAAAACACAATATAATACTCAATTGTTTGGTATATTTTAAAAAATGATGTTACATTGTGCAACGACGACAGACATTGTAAATTTTACTATCCAAAGGCGACATTTTAAAAGCCTTTACAGGATACCACTTTAGATTTACAAAGGAAGACTGGTGTTAGAATTAGTGCCTATGATCTGATGTTTGCAGTGATACCTCGAACTAAGAGATGGAATGATCTCCGTTTGCGTGTGTGCAGGACCAACATGTGCGTACATACTGTGTCATACTGGCAGGGAAGGGGTAATTCAAAGGGTTAAATGTGTCCCTAGGGGGTGCTTTCTAACTGTGTGGGGGATGGGCTTTCTGCATGAACACAGAGACCTGTGTTCCTAAATAAGAGGAACACAGGATCCCTGTGTTCATTGCTGACAGAACAGAGGTCTGCCGTGTGTACAACAGCAGACCGCCATTTTGTCTCCACAGGGAGCGATCGCGGGTGCCCGGTGTCAATTGCGGCCACCGGACTCGCTGATCGGCTTCCCGTGGCGAATGGGTGGGTGCCCCGCTAGTGGTCCTGCGAGGTGACGTACAGTTATGCCGTTTCATGGGACAGAGCTGACGTGAAACTGCGGTGGGCAGTCCTTAAATTGTTAAAATACAATTCCTCCAATTCCTCCTGTATTGAACTGTATTGTAACTTTTGTCTTGCCTCATATATATTGTAAAGCCCTGTGCAAACTGTTGGCGCTATATAAATCCTGTATAATATAATAATAATAATACACCGTCTTACTGCACTTAGAGGTGCTTCTCTCCTTTTGTTTTTGCCAATTGACCTACCAGCATCATAGCTCCCAACTGTCCAGGATTTTGAGGGACTGTCCTTGATTTGGAGCAAAGTCCCTCTATCCCTCTCCTCCTCATTTGTCCCTCATTTTGGTATGATCTATATAGGTGTATATAAAGTGCACTATTTATCTTTTAAAAAGTGTTTCCCAGTGCTAAACTTTTCATCAAATTTCTAAACTGCCGAGCACACTGGTGACGTCTATCATAGGAGACGGTCCAGGAGGGGGGACTTCATATGACAGCACCCCGCCAGGGAAGCAGAAGTACCCTGCTCTGTGTAATCAGGTGGTGCTCTAATCCCCATGCACTGGTCACTCTGCATTGGATGGGGGCACTGGTCACTCTGCATTGCATGGGGGCACTGGTCACTCTGCATTGCATGGGGGCACTGGTCACTCTGCATTGGATGGGGGCACTGGTCACTCTGCATTGGAGGGGGGCACTGGTCACTCTGCATTGGAGGGGGGCACTGGTCACTCTGCATTGGAGGGGGGCACTGGTCACTCTGCATTGGAGGGGGGCACTGGTCACTCTGCATTGGAGGGGGGCACTGGTCACTCTGCATTGGATAGGGGCACTGGTCACTCTGCATTGGATGGGGGCACTGGTCACTCTGCATTGGATGGGGGCACTGGTCCCTCTGCATTGGATGGGGGCACTGGTCACTCTGCATTGGATGGCGGCACTGGTCACTCTGCATTGGATGGGGGCACTGGTCACTCTGCATTGTTGGGGGCACTGGTCACTCTGCATTGGATGGGGGCACTGGTCACTCTGCATTGATGGGGGCACTGGTCACTCTGCATTGGATGGGGGCACTGGTCACTCTGCATTGCATGGGGGCACTGGTCACTCTGCATTGCATGGGGGCACTGGTCACTCTGCATTGCATGGGGGCACTGGTCACTCTGCATTGCATGGGGGCACTGGTCACTCTGCATTGGATGGGGGCACTGGTCACTCTGCATTGGATGGGGGCACTGGTCACTCTGCATTGGATGGGGGCACTGGTCACTCAGCATTGGATGGGGGCACTGGTCACTCTGCATTGGATGGGGGCACTGGTCACTCTGCATTGATAGGGGCACTGGTCACTCTGCATTGGATGGGGGCACTGGTCACTCTGCATTGATGGGGGCACTGGTCACTCTGCATTGATGGGGGCACTGGTCACACTGCATTAGATGTGTGACTGAATGTGGGTATCGGTATCGGCCTTGGAAAAACTATATCAGTCTATCCCTAGTCCCTCATTCCCATCTCAAAAAGTTGGGAGGTATGCAGCATGTCTTTGGGGTGTGGGAGAAAATTGGAGTGCCTAGAGGAAACCCAAGCAGGCATAGGGAGAACATGCAAACTCCATGCAGGCAACGTCCTAGATGGGATTTAAAGTGATGATCCTATCGCTGCAAGTCAATGCTAATCACTAAGCCACTGTGCTGCCCCATGACTTTTTTAATTACTGTGATTTCTGCTTTTCTTGCTTTCACTTTAGCAATTGTAGGTAATGCCAAGTGGCAGAACAGAGTGCTCTCGGAAACTGCTCGCTGGTGTGCATTAAATTCCTCCGCCCGTTATGTCACGTATGGATTGAGCAGCTTTTTTTCTTTTTCGCCCTTTAGCATATTATTTAATGCAGCTATCCGTGTTTACAAAGAGAAAAAAAACAACATGTAAATGTTATCGATTCTTATACTGTACATAGAATACATGAATAGCAAATAAGGTGGACGTTCCCTTTAAGCGCAATGAAACCATGCACAGGTTTTGTGATCCATGCATCCATATGGATGGAAGTTGTCAGGATGGAGTGATTTGCACAAGGTCACTTATCCCCCCCCTCGTCAACAATCTTTTCTCCCCCCCCGTAAACCACAGTCATTTCCCGGTGTATCCGTCCATGATAATTTGCTATATTACACCGCTGGCTGTCACTGACAACTCGCCAATATATCAGCACTTTTCCTGGGGTGGACATTAGCATTCCCTCTGTCTGATTCTGCTTTGTACCTCTCTTCTATATATATACATATAGCATTTTTCATCTGGTATGTGTCCAATGACATGTCAAGCTTTTCAGCTCTCTTTCCAAACCGTTTAACTGTTCCGGAGCTGGAGCCGGTCCCTTGCCAACTCATCGCCGCACAACAAAGTAAGCGTAATGCACGTCTGGAGCCAAGTGGGATTACTATCTGACGGTGAAAAAGTAAATTACTTCAGTACACTAAATCCCTATCTTTTCATTATAGTAATTAAATAGCTACGCTTTAAAGTAAATGCATTAAAGCCTCAGTGAGGCCAGAAAGACGGTATGTTCTCCCCCAAGCCCTTGATTAGGGAGAACTCTTCCATCCCCCATTCAGTAAATGATCTATTTGACTGGCGCGGTCTCTGGAGCTCACACGTACTGCCAAACTAGAGCCGCGCAACGTTCTTATCGGCTCTTCGGTTATTATGAAAGGTGCTTCTTTTACTTTAGTAAAATAATATAAACGTAGCTTTTTATTCTTTATAATCATTCAGATATAAGGTGTGCGCACACGGTATGCCAGGTGTGCCTGGGCACACCCATAACTACCCTGTGTGGTGCAGATTCCCCATTTAGACCCCTGATATTTCACCAAAACCACCTAACGGGGCTCCTAAAAAAAAATAATAATAGTTAAAAAAATAAAGTTGTGAAAAATAATAAAATAAAAAGGACTGACATCGTCCACTGCCCTACTGCTACCGTCTAATGCGTAGAGCAGGGGTGTCAAACTCAATTTATTCGCGGGCCGCATTATCATTATGATTGCCCTGAAAAGGGCAGGTTGTATCTGTTAAACTAGATGTCCAGACTCCAGAGCATTCCCTACCCTTACATAAGATGTCAGGAGCCTCTCCACCATCAGAGGTTGAGTCCCCCACCCTCCCTTACTTTACAGTGCACCCCCATTGCCTTGTGCTGCTGCTGGGAAGAAGCTGGAAAGCAGAAGGTATAGTATCTAGATGAGGGCTGGAGCTCTTCTGCAGCTGCAGGAGAGGTGGGAGGGCCACATTAACTGGCCTGGAGGGCCGGATTCGGCCCGCGGGCCTTGTGTTTGACACATGTAGCGTAGAGCATTAGACGGTAGCAGTAGGGCAGTGGATAATGTCAGTAGTTTTTATTTTATTATTTTTCACAACTTTATTTTTTTAATAAAGTAGAGGACAATGTCAGTATACAGGTGCATCTCATAAAATTAGAATATCATCAAAAAGGTAAAGGGGTGTTCCAGCCTCCCCCTCCAAAAATTTAAAGTCAGCAGCTACACTTATTGTAGCTGCTGACTTTTAATATTAGGACACTTACCTGTCCTGGAGTCCAGCGATGTCGGCACCGCAGCCAATGTTTCCACCATTGCCGGTAAGGGAAGCCTTGCAGCTTCACGGGCGGGTCCCTACTGCACATGCGCAAAGTGCTCTGCACATTTGGATTGGCTTGGCAACAGGGGAAGGAGGACAAACTTCCGAGGGAAAGCGCCGCGGCGCCGTATCCCGGAAGTGGGGAAGGGTACCTGTCAAAAACATCCCCCATCCCCCTTGAAAGGTGCCAAATGTGACACCGGAGGGGGGGAGGGCAAATGAGCAGAAGTTCCACTTTTGCTTTAATTTATTTCATTTAACTCAAAAAGTGAAACTGATATATTTTATATAGATGCGTTACACACAGAGTGATACAGTTCAAGCATTTCTTTCTTTTCATTTTAATGATTATGGCTTACATAGTTAGTGAGGTTGAAAAAAGATACCAGTCCATCCAGTTCAACCCATAATTTGTGCGTGTGTGTGTTTGCTGTTAACTGTACATTGTATACCCCTTTATGTTGTGGTCTTTAAGGTGCCCATCTAATAGCTCCCTGCTGATACCATTGCTTGTGGAAGAGAATTCCACATCCTTACCGGTCTGAAAGTAAAGAACCCCTTACGCAGTTTAAGGTTAAACCCCTTTTCCTCTAGTTTTAGTGAGTGGCCACGTGTCTTATTGAATTCCCTTTCTCTGAAAAGTTTGTTCCCTATGCTAGGTTCACCGGTATGGTATTTGTACATTGATATCATATCCCCCCTCAAGGGTCTCTTCTCCAGAGAGAATAAGTTCAATGCTTGCAGTCTTTCCTCATAGCTGATGTCCTCCATTTTCCTATATATCTTTGTTGCCCTTCTCTGGACTCTTTCCAGTTCCAGCACATCCTTCCTGAGGACCGGTGCCCAGAACTGGACAGCATACTCCAGATGTGGCCGGACCAGAGTCTTGTAGAGTGGGAGAATTATTGTTTTATCTCTGGAGTGAATCCCCTTTTTTATACATGCCAGTATTTTACTTGCTTTGCTTGCAGGGACTTGGCATTGCATGCCATTGCTAAGCCTGTTGTCTACTAGGAGCCCCAAGTCCTTTTCTATCTTAGATTCACTCAGAGGTTCACCCCCTAGTGAGTAACTTGCGTTCGTTTTTCTGACACCCAAGTGCATTATCGTACATTTTTCAACATTAAACCTCATCTGCCATGTAGTTGCCCACCCCATTATTTTGTTCAGGTCTGCTTGTAAGGTTTCCACATGCTGTATGGAAGATATTGGCCTGCTTAGCATAGTATCGAATGCAAATACCGAGATTGTGCTGGTTATTCTATCCTCAAGGTCATTTATGAATAAATTAAACAGGATTGGTCCCAGGACAGATCCTTGGGGGACCCCACTTTCCACACCCCACCAATCCAAATACATTTTTCACCACCCTCTGGACTCGCCCCTGGAGCCAGTTTTCAATCCAGGTACTCGCCCTATGGTCCATACCTACGTACCTTAGTTTGTACAGTAACCGTTTGTGGGGAACTGTCAATGCGGCGTGGTTTACAGCTAGTGAAAACCCAAAATTCAGTATCTCCAAAAATTAGATGATTACATAAGACGAATAAAAAAAAAGGATTTTTTATTACAGAAATGTTGGCTTTCGGAAAAGTATGTCCATGTACAGTATAGTATGCACTCAATACGTGGTCGGGGCTCCTTTTGCATGATTTACTGCATCAATGCGGCGTGGCACGGAGGCGATCAGCCTGTGACACTGCTGAGGTGTTATGGAAGCCCAGGTTGCTTTGATAGCTCATCTGCATATTTGGGTCTGGTGTCTCTCATCTTCCTCTTGACAACAACCCACAGATTCTATATGGGGTGGTTTAGGTCTGGTGGGTTTGCTGGCCAATCAAGCACAGTGATACCATGATAATTAAACCAGATATTGGTAGTTTTGGCAGTGTGGGCAGTGCCAAGTCCTGCTGGAAAATGAATTCAGCATCTCCATAAAGCTGGTCAGTAGAGGGGAAACATGAAGTGCTCCAGAATTTTCTGGTAGAGGGCTGCGCTGACTTTGGACTTGATAAAACACAGTGGACCAACACCAGCAGATGACATGGCTTCCCAAATCATCACGGACTGTGAAAACTTCACACTGGACCTTGTGTAACTTGGATTCTGTGCCTCTCCTCTCTTCCTCCAGACTCTGGGACCTTGATTACCAAATGAAATGCAAAAATTTTCCACGGTTCGTGATAATTTTGGGAGCCATGTCATCTGCTGGTGTTGGTCCTCTGTGTTTTATCAAGTCCGAAGTCAGTGCATACTATACTGTACATTGACCTATGGACAGAAAGATATCATTCTTTTCTGCCGGTGATTCCATGTCATGTAAAAAAAATCTTAGTGGCTGTTCAGCCGCTTGAATATTTTTGCAGGCGGCGGGAGGAGACATTACCGTCGCCCTCTTGTGCTTCTACAGGCTCGCCCCTGCAATCAGGAAGCTGAGAAAGAACCCGCCACCGGAGGTTAAAGTTTGCCATAGAGCTGACTGAGTACCAGATGGTCCCCAGTCATCTCTATGACTCTTTTCACACCCGTGCAAACACCTAGTATCGGCACCAATACCAGCCTATTTATAAACCATATTTCGTAACCTTTATTTATTAATAGCATTGAAGCCTAAAGCCCATTCCACAATGGCAAAGTACGCCAGCGGATCGGCCTACTCAGCTCCACTGATCCCTGCTGAGCAGATGGACATGGACACAGCCCGTGTTCTCTATGGGGCTGTCGGATGGAGATGAACCGCTTGTCCGTTTTCCATCCGACTACCATCTGAATGGCTGGACAGATGGGCAACAGTGTTTTTAGCGGACAGGATCGGAAAGGATGCCGGCAGGTGTCAACGTCCACTGACATTCACCGCTCCTTACAGAGAAATAGATGGCCCGATCGGGTCACCCTGAAAAACTGACAGGTGGACCCGATCAGTCTGTCATTGGGAAAAGGTAAGGCTGTTAATGTGACTTTTACCAAACCTTCACTGGTGGTGAATCAATCCCTATCACGTAAACTACATGCACATGGAAGATTCACATGCAATGAATGTGTGGTGAATGTCAATTTGGCTCCTTTGCAAATATACCCCTAAGGAGAAAAGCTATTTTATGCAAACCTCTTTTTTTTTTAAAAAAAAAAGGAGTGATATCAGATTAGCTTTTGTTGTGTTAAGTATCTGAAATATTTTACATATACAGTATATTTTTTATTTTATTGGCAGATGTTTTTATAGAAGGTACTATTACAGGCTTAGGGGTCTTTTAAATTATTAATTGCAAATATTCTGAGAAATAAGGTTCTCTGTGCGAATGACGTGTCCATATATATTACTGGCAAACAATGTGGAAGGAAAGTATCCATATAAATAAGCAATAGACTTTTATGTCCTGAAAGGATGGATTTACACACCATGCTCTCGTCTCGCTGTAGGCCAACAGCAGGTTATATTAGCGTTGCCGTCAGTAGAGGGGCTTTGTGATCAGTTTTATGCAGGGGTCAGGAGTACGGCAAGCAGGAAAGGGCAAAATAAAATGTGCTGTATGTTTATAGACCACTAGAAGGCAGTCATGAGCCATGCCCCCCCCCCCCCCAAGCATTATTGCACAAGAACTTTGTTGACCAATCTCAGGGGGCACTGAAGCTGAAAAAAAAAGATGTAATGCTGTCACGTGCCATGTGGTAGGGGGTGAGGAAATGAAAAGAGTTGCTGAGTAGCTGAGCTCCCTCTGCTGTCAATCAAAGTCAGTGAGCCAATAAGGAAAGAAAAGGGGGCCACGGCTCTGTGTCTGAATAGACACAAGTAGCTGTAGCTCAGCTCGGGTGCTCCCATAGCAAACTGCTTGCTGTGGGGGCACTCAACAGGAGGGAGGGGTCATAAGCACCGAAGAGGGACCCCCAGAAGAGGAGGATCTGGGCTTCTGTGTGCAAAACCAACTGCAAAGAGCAGGTAAGTATAACATGTTTGGTATTTTCAACTAAAGCAAAAATGGGACTTTAGTATCACTTTAAAGGTGTAAAGTGAACTTACACTGGACCCCCTGGTCCCACGATCCCACGCTGTGAGAAATCAGGTCGCCTGCTTCAATGGTCCTTAGATTTGAAGTCCCCGAAGCTTAATCCCCTATCTGTACCTCTCAGCGTGTACAGATAGGAGGCATTCTAATTGATCACATGGACGGCGCTAGAATCCACCTAGCCCAGGTTGGAGCGGAGAAAACCAGGAGGATTTCAAATCCCCAGACCGGTAAAGCGATGTCCCAGTGTCTCAAAGCAGGGGATTGCGTGACTCCTGTACAATGGGACCCGGGGGGGGGGGGGGGGGCTGGGATGTTGAGGGAGTCCAGTGTAAGTTCATCTTACAGATTTTCTGTAAAGGTAAACTTACACTTCAAACTCTTTGTACATATCATTTGAAGTCGCATACACTGATTTGCGTGTAACTGCCTACAACCTAAGTTGTGAAATTTGACTTGCATTTGCTTTTTCTCCCCTTTTTATATTATGTTTTCTTTATGTCTTACTCTATGTATGGGAGACAACTGTACTTAGGTGTCAATCCCACTATGTGTTGTATACCCCCCATACCTCCCAACTTTTTGTGATGGGAAGGAGGGACACTATTAGCAAAAATATGTAGGCATAGGACACACCCCCTTAAAGGAGAATTATACAAAAAGATTACTGTATATACTCGAGTATAAGCCGACCCGAATATAAGCAGCTACTGGACCCAACTGGACCACCACAAGACCCAAAACAGGGGCTGCGGGCATGGTGAAGGGGCTGCGGACATGGTACAGGAGATGCAGGGCTGTGGGCATGGTACAGGAGATGGTACAGATGATGGTTCAGGCATGGTACAGGCGATGGTACAGGCATGGCACAGGAGATGGTACAGGCATGGCACAGGAGATGGTACAGGCATGGCACAGGAGATGGTACAGGCATGGCACAGAGGGTACAGGCATGGTACAGGAGATGCAGTGCTGCGGGCATGGTACAGGAGATTGCGGAGGAGTCTCACTAACCTTTCCGCCTTGCATTTAAAAATGGCGCCGCCCGGCGCCAACACGTCACTGCGCATGCGCCGTCTGCCCGGGAATAGCCGAACGTGTACGGGCTTTCCCGAGCGGCGGTGGCACATGCGCACTGACAAGGTAAGTGAGACCGTGACTCGAGTATAAGGCGAGGGGGGCTATTTCAGCATAAAAAAACATGCTGAAAAAGTTCTTATACGCGAGTATATACAGTAGTAAAATCCACGAGTGCTTTTTTTTTTTTTTTTACCACTACTATTGCTTTATATTGGCTTTTGAAATTTACAAATGCAGCAATTTAGACATTGGATGGTTTTGAAGCAGAAGAACTAAATAGTCTCTTAATGAAGGTGAAAGAGGAGAGCCCAAAAGCTGGCCTGAAATTGAATATTAAGAAAACTAAGATCATGGCAACCGGTTCCACCATTCCTTGGCAAATAGAAGAAGAAATGGAAACAGTGACAGATTTTATCTTCCTAGGCTCCAAGATCACAGCAGACAGTGACTGTTGCCATGAAATTAAGAGACGCTTGCTTCTTGGGAGGAAAGCAATGGCAAACCTAGACAACATTAAAAAAAAAAAAAGCAGAGACATCACCCAACCATCAAAGAGCCATATAGTCAAAGCTATGGTATTCTCAATAGTAACCTACAGCTGTTAAGTGTGGACCATAAGGAAGGCTGAACGCCGAAGAATTGATGCTTTCAAACTATGGTGTTGGAGAAGACTCTTGAAAGTCCCTTGGACGACCAGAAGATCAAACCAGTCAATCTTGAAGGAAAACAACCCTGAAGATTCACTGGAAGGACACATCCTCAAGCTGAAACTCAAATACCCTGGCCACCTAATGAGAAGCGAAGACTCATCGGAAAAGACCCTGATGCTGGGAAACATGGAAGGAAAAAGGAGAAGAGGACAACAGAAAACAAGATGGATAGATAGCATCATTGAAACAATGAACATGAAGTTCAGCAAGCTCTGGAAGGCAGTGGAGGACTGAAAAGCCTTGCGTGCTATGGTTCACGAGGTCACGAAGAGTCGAATACGACTAAACAACTGAACAACAAATTCATATTATACAAAATTGAGGGACAAATGAGGAGGAAAGAGGGAAAGGGGGACTTCAATGATTGCAACACTTGTAGCAGACCCAACGTGTTTAATCTAAAAAGACATCATCTGGAGTGTCTTGCCACAAGTGCTTCTGCTTAATATACCTCTCGGGGGGTAATGCCCACAATTGGATACTCGTATTGCGTCAGAGATCTTCTCCTATGGTATTCCCAGTATTAACCTATGGCTGTGAAAGTTGGACCATAAGGAAGGCTGAACGCTGAAGAATTGGTGCTTTCGAACAATGGTGTTGGAGAAGACTCTTGAAAGTCCTTTGGACGGCCAGAAGATCAAACCAGTCAATCCTGAAGGAAGACAACTCTGAAGGTTCACTGGAAGGACAGATCCTGAAGCTGAAACTCGAATACTCTGGCCACCTAATACGTAGAGAAGACTCGTTGAAAAAGGCTTTGATGCTGGGAAACATGGAAGGAAAAAGGAGAAGAGGAGGACAGAAAACAAGATGGATAGATAGAATCATTGAAACAATGAACATGAAGTTCAGCAGGCTCTGGAAGGCAGTGGAGGAGTGAAAAGCCTTGCGTGCTATGGTTCACGAGGTCACGAAGAGTCGAATACGACTAAACAACTGAACAACAAATTCATATTATACAAAATTGAGGGACAAATGAGGAGGAAAGGGGGACTTCAATGATTGCAACACTTGTAGCAGACCCAACGTGTTTAATCTAAAAAGACATCATCTGGAGTGTCTTGCCACAAGTGCTGCTGCTTAATATACCTCTCGGGGGGTAATGCCCACAATTGGATACTCGTATTGCGTCAGAGATCTTCTCCTATGGTATTCCCAGTATTAACCTATGGCTGTGAAAGTTGGATCATAAGGAAGGCTGAACGCTGAAGAATTGGTGCTTTCGAACAATGGTGTTGGAGAAGACTCTTGAAAGTCCTTTGGACGGCCAGAAGATCAAACCAGTCAATCCTGAAGGAAGATAACTCTGAAGGTTCACTGGAAGGACAGATCCTGAAGCTGAAACTCGAATACTCTGGCCACCTAATACGTAGAGAAGACTCGTTGAAAAAGGCTTTGATGCTGGGAAACATGGAAGGAAAAAGGAGAAGAGGAGGACAGAAAACAAGATGGATAGATAGAATCATTGAAACAATGAACATGAAGTTCGGCGAGTTCTGGAAGGCAGTGGAGGACTGAAAAGCCTTGCGTGCTATGGTTCACGAGGTCACGAAGAGTTGAATACGACTAAACAACTGAACAACAAATATAGATCAGACCAAAATGAGGAGGAAAGAGGGATGGGGAACTTTGTTCTAAAATAGGGACAGTCCCTTGAAATCAGGGACATTCGGGAGCAAGAGCTTTTTATTGGAAAATAATAAAAATTACTGGAAAATAAACTTGTTGTACTAGGACACATGTGTCAAAACACAAGGCCCATGGGCCGAATCCGGCTCTCCGGGCCATTTCATGTGGCCCTCGCACCTTTCCTGCAGCTGCAGGAGAGCAGGGGGACTTTGTTCCCAATCAGGGACAATCCCTCAAAATCAGGGACATTCGGGAGCTAGAGCTTTTTATTGGAAAAAACTAAAAATTATTGGAAAATAAATTTGTTGTACTAGGACACGTGTCAAACACAAGGCCCGTGGGCTGAATCTGGCCCTCCAGGCCATTTCACGTGGCCCTCGCACCTTTCCTGCAGCTGCAGGAGAGCTCCAGCCCTCCTCAATACCCTGTGCTTTCTGCTTTCCAGCACTGCCTCTAACTTCTTCCCAGCCGCAGCACAAGGTAAGGGTGGTGCACTGTAATGTAAGGGAGGGTGGGGGACTCAACTTCTGATGGTGGGGAGGCTCCTGACGTCTTATGTAAGGGTAGGGTATGCTCTGGACATTTAGTCTTACAGATACAACCGGCCCTTTTGAGGGCAATCATATTGCTGGTGAGGCCCTCAATTAAATGGAGTTTGACTCCCCTGTACTAGGAAATGGCGTGTTATTCTGCCTGTGCTGAACTGCTGGAAAGTTACATAACTTTCATCAAGCTTGGCAAACATCTCTATCTCTGTACCGGAGGGGTAGCGATTCACACAGCAGCATGAACAGACTGACATGGAACTGTTTATGTTGTAGAACATACTTGGCAGCAAGGAAGGGAAACTTATAGGACGCCTCTTCCCGTTCAAGGAGAGACTTTCCGTGGGTGGGATACGCCAGCAGATGTCACCGCGTGACAGATCGGCGGGAGTCGGTGACAACCCATCGTTTAATGAGACGTGTCATGTGGAAACACAGGACCGTATTGTGCGATAGTGTAATCACAAGACAACCCTATTTGTTTTGTATCTCTCCCCCCCGGCTGTCTTTTGTGTGTTTCTCTGTGACAATCTTACCTTTCACAGCTTCTCCTGTAAGAGAAAGAAAGCAAAAAAAAAAAAAAATAGTGTAGTGAATGCGAGAAATAAAAAAAAAACATCTAGTACCTGAATGGATCTTTGCACCTTCGTCTTGTAATCTCCTTTATAGCAACACTCAGACTGGAAGAGAGATCAACATTAAGTGGCACTTATTCTGCAAAAATAATCCATACACATCCACCACTTAACCACCTCAATACCGGGCACTTTTACCCCCTTCTTGCCCAAGCCAATTTTAGGCTTCCAACGCTGTAACACTTTGAATGAAAATTGCGCGGTCATGCAACGCTGTACCTAAAATACATTTTTATTATTTTTTTTTTACGCAAATAGAGCTTTCTTTTGTTGGTATTGAAACACCACTGCGGGGCGCGGGGGGGGGGGGGTTATGGGGGGTTCCCCAAAAAATGAAAAAAGACGAAGATTTTGAAAAAAAAAAAATTTTTCTAGTTTGTATCGAAAAAATTTGTAAATACGCAATTTTTCTCCTTCTCTCATATGTGCTGATGAGCACTGATGGACGCTAATAGGCTGCACTAATATGCCGCACTGATGGGCAATGATGAGGAGGCACTAATATGCTGCACTGATGGGCACTGATGAGGAGGCACTAATATGCCGCACTGATGGGCACTAATAGGTGTCACTGATGAGGAGGCACTAATATGCCACACTGATGAGCACTGATAGGCAGCACTAATATGCCGTACTGATGGGCACCGATAGGTGGCACTAATGAGGAAGCACTAATACGCCGCACTGATGGGCACCGATAGGTGGCACTAATGAGGAAGCACTAATATGCCGCACTGATGGGCACCGATAGGTGGCACTGATGAGGAGGCACTAATATGCCACACTGATGGGCACTAATAGGTGGCACTGATGAGGAGGCACAAATATGGCACTCTGATGAGCACTGATAGGCAGCACTAATATGCCGCACTGATAGGTGGCGCTGATGAGGAGGCACTAATATGCCACACTGATGAGCACTGATAGGCAGCACTAATATGCGACACTGATGGGCACCTATAGGTGGCACTGATGAGGAGGCACTTATATGCCACACTTATGGGCACTGATAGGTGGCACTGATGGGCAGCACTGATGAGCACTGATAGGTGGCACTGACAAGGAGGCACTAATATGCCGCACGGATGGGCACTGATAGGTGGCACTGATGAGCACCGATAGGTGGCACTGATGAGCAAGCACTGAAAGGCAGCACTGATTGGTGTCATTGAAGGGCACTGATTGGTGCCACTGATGGGCACAGACTGGCATCACTTGCTGGGTACTGTTGGGGCTGCACTGTATTTAGGACACTTTTCATGGAAAGGTCAGTCTGATCTAACACATTGCTGCAGCTGCTGCCCACCTCCTGGCATGCTGAGACTTATAGTGCCCCTGCAGCTCACAGAGACATGAGGTGGTCATGCAGAAGAGGAGGAGGCTGTACCTGCGTGTTAGTAAGCACGTAATGAGTAGGGAGGTTTAGCAGAGATTGTGGAAGATCTCAGACTGTAATCCCCTTTCTCCAGGAGAAGCAGGCAGTGCCACTCACTGCCTGCAGAAAAATCGATCCAACATCTTCTTAAACTCAGGGGCCCCTGCTAGAGGGAGCACTGCCCCTAGGTTTTTTATCTCAGTGTTTGCACTTGTTTGGACTCATACCATGAGTCAGGCATGAGATACAGACTCTAAAAATTTTTTTAAAAAAATCTCTAAAAAATACCTAAATTATATTAAATTAAATTTTAAAAATACCTAAATACCTATATTCACTAAAAAATGTATTGTAGCCCAGTGTGTATTGTTTATATATCCTCTATACAGTATATTTGTTGTGTTGGATCGTTGAGTATAAATCAGTTTTTTTATCTCAGTGTTGGCACTTGTTTGGACTCATACCATGAGTCAGGCATGAGATACAGACTCTTAAAAAAAAAAAAAGAATGTCTTACCTGTCAGCCGGCTTGTTGGCAGCCTGCATAAAACTGAGCCAGATGGGCGTGTGCCTGCTAGGACAGAGTAGGGGGCGGTATTGCTCTCATCACCTTCTCCTGCTCTTCAGAACATCTATTTTCTGAACCTAATAAACAAGAGCTGGCCATCTGCAGGTTGCAAGTGGTAAATACAAAGTCTAAATAATATTTAGGGTTTTTCCAATTAAATCAAAATAATATTTGTTAATTACTTTTTCAGCATTGATCATACATAAAATATAGAAATAAAAATATTCCCGTTAATGTTCACAGCCATTTGCTTAGCGCATTCAAAGTAGAGCCATAATTTCTCACAGCTTTATCCTTTATCGGGAATTTTTAGCAGTGTACCAGAATTTAATTAGATTGATTTGCATTTGCATTAATTCCAAGATTGTTTGCTTTGTTGTGGTTTTTATTAGACCGAAATAAATGAGTAAAGCTGTGGTTTTTATTCACACCTCTTTTAGGGCAAATTACAAATTATTGGCGGCGTGCTTGGTATGGGGGAGATATTTAATGACGGTTTAGAATGCATTGTCATTCTGACTGTGCATGAGATGATTCATTTATGTCAAATATTAGAAACCAAAGCTTTACTTTAGGCAATCTTTACAAATATAAGTAACAATCTATTAAAGGTAAATCCTACTTAACAGACCTGAGCTCAGAATGCCAGTGTTGCATCCCCATGCATCGGAGACATACCCAAATCCAAAGCACAGCTCTGGACCGGCACCTCCTGCTGTTTACGGGCAATCTGGGCCAATTGTCGCTCACTATTTGAGGTTAAAAAAAAGGAAGATGAATGCCGCACTTCAATATTAACTCCTTCTGGCATTTATTCAGCTTTCAACAATGCAAAAGCATTTCCACCTAAAGACCACAGTTCCTTAACGCGTTTCGTCACTACTGGACTGCATCCCTATTGAGTAGCAAATCAGCTCATCATATATGATTTATGAGGGCTGGGAAGGGACAGGCAATTTTGATATTGAAAATAGAGAGGAAAAGCCTGGGGAAGATTGAATTTCCTCTATATATCATATAGTGCAGAAGCCCTGAGATCTTTAACCCCTTGTTAGGACAAACAGGTGTCAGATCTACTTTACAACTGATAATGAGATTTGTCAGCACAGTACAGAGTTAATTTTGGTAAACATACCTCCCCAGTCCCCTCCTTGGCATTAGAAAAAGCAGTAACTTTTAAAAAATGTTTTTTTTTTTTTTAAATGAAGCTATTTGAATGAGAACAAATAAAACAAGGTGTAATCCCAATTTGGTTGCAAACATGGAAATACACTCTTAGGCAATTTCTTGTGTATCTATAGATTTATCCAATTGCAGGATTTGGGTTGTCATCTCACCTAGGGTCCTCCTGCTCCACATTACCCGTACATCATCTCACTGCTAAAAGTATAGACATTTTCTGGTTACTATAACCTCTTACTGATCAAATATTTATCAATAACAGTCAATGTATTGGATGTATAGCATTTTATGCAGCTCAGAAGAGATAATGTGGAGCAGATCTGAACATGAATTCAGGGACATTTCCAAGGCAGGGCTGCCATCGGGGGGGGGGGGGGTACAGGCCATACACATGTAGGGGGCCCGGATGTCCCGAGGGGTCCAGCCGTCCAGACCCCACCCAAAGATACTTAGTTGGTGCTGCTGTAGTAACTAGCAATTTCTATAACAGGACAGCTACTGAGTGACCCAATGCAGCCAGTGGGATGTCTTTTTCTGGATTGGGATGTGTATTTGCTCAATATACAAGAATGTCTCTTTGCTGAATATATGGGTATGTCTCTTTGCTGGATTGGGATGTCTCTTTGCTGGATTGGACTGTCTCTTTGCAGAATATAAAGGGGCGTCTCCAGTGCTGGGACAAGGTCATCTAGAGCCCAGGGCGAACATATCAAACTGCACCCACCCCCCTTAGGGTTTATGAGCATTATGCGTCAGCAAATCCCCCCCCCCCAAAAAAAAAGAGCACTAATCTGCATTCTTACCCCCCCCCCCCAAGTATAAATTCCCCCAGTATGAATCCGCCCCCTGCTGAAATTCCCTCTTCCAGCACAAATCTTTACCCCCCCCCCCCATCCCTAACACAAAACAAGTCACCCTCCCCAGCACAAATCCTCCACCTGAATCTCCCCTCCTAGCACAAATCACCCCCCAAAACAAAAATGTCCCCTCCTACCACAATTCTCCTCCCCCCCTTCACTATATCACCTCTTCTAGCACAACCCCCCCAAATCCCCCCGCCTAGTACAATTCCTCTTCCCCCATCCCAACACATATCCCCCTAAATCAAGGGTCTCCAAACTATGGCCCTCCAGTTGTTCAGGAACTACAATTCCCATCATGCCTAGTCATGTCTGTAAATCTCAGAGTTTTACAATGCTTCATGGTATGTGTAGCTCCGCAACAGCTGGAGGGCCGTAGTTTGGAGATCGATGCCCTAAATCATCACTCTTAGCAATTTTTACCCCCTGCTGCCCCCCAAAATTGCCCCTACCAACACAAATCCCCTCCCCCACAACCTCCTCGCAGCAACCCCCCCCCCCCACTTCACATGAAACCACAGTGCCTCCTGCCCACCCCTTGTCCCAAAACTGGCCGTCTCTTTGCTGGCTTGGGCCATCTCTTTTTCTGATTCAATGGGGATGTCTCTTTGATGGATTAGATTCATTTTCATATATTAAGCTTTTTAGAGTGTTAAAATAAAAGGACTGAAGGACTCGGTGGGATGGCCAGTGGGCGGATTCAGTGGGACAGCCATTGGACAGGCCCTGGGGGGGGGGGGGGGCAGGCCTAAAAGTGGGTTAGGGGCCCCAAAATTTCTGATGGCTGCCCTGGCTGCAGGTAACAAAATAAAATTAGTCTCTAGTGTGTATTTTTTAATTTTTATCTATACACTGTATGTGACAGCTTCATTAGGTAACTATATCTGATATAATGTGGCAGTTATTTATTAGTAGTAATGTGGCAGTTATTTATTAATTTTTTAAAAACAAGATATAAGCTGGAATTTTGCTCTAATGACGGGTACACTTTAAAATGGCTTGCTGTTGCTAATTAGGAAGAGACAACACAAGGGATGCAGCGGCAGTGAAAGATGTAAGTGATAACGATAAATAAAACTCAGTGCTGGGTACTGATACGGTTTCGGGGTTTCTTTAATGCGTCTTCCTCGGGGAGTTCCTACTTAATGGTTTATAAGTTGTTATAACTTTGAAATCACTTCAGGGCAGATTATTTGTTGCTAGCGAGTCCCTGATGGAAGCGGCATATTGCATTACCCAGCTAGAATGTTATTGTGCCGAGCGGAATCGACTTGTTTGGATCTAAAACAAAAAGCTTTAAAATGAAAAAGAAAATTTTGAAGGTTTTATGGTGCCTGTGGTTTACCCCCTGATTCCATTCAATCACAGGTGGTAAGGTCTTCTACAATTCTCCCCGAGTACTCGGAATGTCTGCAATATAGTAACCCTAAAAGTTGAAAATATGATCATGAATTTTAATTCATTTCTCATAGTAGTTTTCCTGTCGACCTCCAATTATGTACCAGGATAGGGTTTGAACATAGAGGGGCATCTCATAAATTAGAATTTCATCAAGAAGGTCATTTATTTCAGTAATTCAACTCAAAAAGTGAAACTCATATTTTATATAGACTTGTTACACACAGAGTGATATATTTCAAGTATTTCTTTCTTTTAATTTTGATGATCAAGGCTTCTGTTAGAAATCGCGGGGCCCCGTACAGACTACCTGGCAGGGCCCCGCCAAGAAAATATTAAAGATATATTTAGCTAAAATTACAAAAAAATCACACAAATATAACATAACTCACATAATTCCTGATTGAGATGAGAAAAATATACAGCCTGGGCAGTTGGAGCTCAGCGATCAGAGAGACAGAGAGAGAGAAACAAAGTTACAAATAAACTGCTGAACAGAGATAACATTAGAGCCAGTGCTGGGAGGGGGCCTACACAGGGAGGGGGATTAGTGAGAGACGACGATCTCTTTCTCAGCAGATAAAAGCTGATAGGGAGAGGGACAGAGATCAGATTCAGGTGCTGGAGGAAGATTTCTTTATTTGTTGTCCATCACTAATCCCCCTCCCTGTGTGGGCCCTCCTGTGTGCAGGGGCCCCCTACAAGAGGGCTGGTGGTCCCCCCCTATCAGCGGTGCTGTTGATGATCATGGCTTAAAGCTAGTGAAAACCCAAAATTCAGTATCTTAAAAAATTTGAATATTACCTAAGACCAATAAAAAAAAAGGATTTTTAATACAGAAATGTTGGCTTACTGAAAAGTATACAAAAGTGTGGTGAGTTACCACACCGGCTCATCCACAATTACTTAGGGAATTGTCCAATTATTGGCAATTCCCCAACAGGGGAGGACTGGGCCAGGGGGGCAGGGGGGAAATTGCCCCCCGGGCCGTTCTGATGACCTGCAAAAAGGCTGCACCGCTTCTGCCACAGACGTGCCTAAAGAATTCTTGCTGAAGAGAAGTAAAAAGTCCTCGCCGCTGACCTACTGAGTGCAGGATGAAGACAAGGACAGAGCGCAGTCCCCCCCCCCCCCCAGAGGTCGGTTCCATGCCCCACTGGAGACTCTCCTCCCCCTAACTACCTCCTGATGGCCAGGTCAGGAACCCGGATTCAGTGAGTAGAGAGTACCTGGAGCGGAGCTTCAGCCTGCAATGGGGGTCAAGAGGAGGTGGGGAAGAGGGAGAGTGGGAGGGGGTCTGAGTTGCTGCACCATGCGCCTCTGGTTTGCACTTGCCCCCCTGGGCCAAAGGTTACCAGTAAGCCCCTGTTCCCCAACCTATATACCCTTTCACCAAGGAACCTAATAGTTTAGGTTGGTGCATTCCCAAGACATAAACCGTATAAAAAAAAGAGTGGGGGAAAAGGAAGGAGAGAAACCACCCAAAGAAGGTCATATAGTAACACTCAAGTATTAATTCAGGTTATTTTTAATAAATTGAAAAAATTATACAAAAAAGAACCACTTATCACAAAAAGACCTTCACCAACATGATAAAAAATGACCACGTTGTCAATGTTAAAAACAAACCTGAGAATAAGGCAGCTGCACATGCTTTACCCATCCACCTAAACACTCACTACATCCAAAATTCACTAGATAACTTTCATGATAGAGATTAACTGAGATCCAGTCTAGCAAGGAAGGGGAAAGTCAAATGACTGTTCGTCTTTGGATAATGCTAATAGTATTTAATTAGCATATAAGTTACTGTTTCAATACAGGAGTCCTGCCTGGTGGGCGCTGTTACTTGGTGCGGTGTGTGAGTGGAAAGGTAGAAAAGTCACACTCACCACCGTCATTATCTCCAATATTTCCATCCTTATTCAGGTCTCCTGTTATCCACCTTCCTGCTTAGGGTCTTTCACGGCTTCTCACGGCTTCAGTCCGCTTTGGTGATCTCCCTGATAACACTTGCAGCGTCGGGTCAAAGACTCATGCTCTCCGTAGCCTTTCCCATTGGTTGTCACGTAATAGCGATGTGTACGCTGACGCATTTCACTGGCCAATCACGCCAGTTTCCTCAGAGCTCAACAGAAAAGTCTGTCCATGCACAGTATATTCAGCACTCAATTCTTGGTTGGGGCTCCTTTTGCATGAATTACTGCAGCAAGGCAGCGTGGCATGGAGGCAATCAGCCTGTGGCACTGCTGAGGGGTTATGGAAGCCCAGGTTGCTTTGATAGTTGCTTTCAGCTCATCTGCATTGGTGGGCCTGGTGTCTATCATCTTTGTCTTGACAATACCCTACAGATTCTCTATGGGGTTTAGGTCAGGCGAGTTTGGTGGCCAAACAAGCACAGTGATACCATGATACCCTGACCAGGTATTGGTACTTTTGGCAGTGTGGGCGGTGCCAAGTCCTGCTGGAAAATGAAATCAGCATCTCCATAAAGCTGGTCAGCAGAGGGAAGCATGGAGTGCTCTAGAATTTCCTGCTAGAGGGCTGCGCTGACTTGGGATTCGATAAAACAAAGTGAACCAACACCAGCAGATGACACGGCTTCCCAAATCATCACTGACTGTTGAAACTTCACACTGGACCTCATGCAACTTGGATTCTGTGCCTCTCCACTCCTCCGCCAGACTCTGGGACCTTGATTTCCAATTAAAATGCAAATTTTTCCACAGTCAGTGATGATTTGGGGAGCCGTGTCATCTGCTGGTGTTGGTGTTTTATGAAGTCCAAAGTCAGCACAGCCCTCTAGCAGGAAATTCTAGAGCACTTCATGCTTCCCTCTGCTGACCAGCTTTATGGAGATGCTGATTTCATTTAATTTTCCAGCAGGACTTGGCACTGCCCACACTGCCAAAACTACCAATACCTGGTCACATGATCATGGTATCACTGTGCTTGATTGGCCAGCAAACCTGCCTGACCTAAACCCCATAGAGAATCTGTTGGGTATTGTCAGGAGGAAGATGAGAGACACCAGACCCAACAATGCAGAGGAGCTGAAGGCCGCTATCAAAGCAACCTGGGCTTCCATAACACCTCAGCAGTGCCACAGGCTGATCGCCTCCATGCCACACCGCATTGATGCAGTAATTCATGCAAAAGGAGCTCCGACCAAGTAATGAGTGCATACTATACTGTACATGGACAGACTTTTCAGTAAGACAACATTTCTGTATTAAAAATACTTTTTTTTTTTTTATTGGTCTTATGTAATATTCTTTTTTTCTGAAATACTGAATTTTGGCTTTTCACTAGCTATAAGCCATAGTCATCAAAATTAAAAAGAAAGAAATGCTTGAATTATATCACTCTGTGTGTAACGCATCTATATAAAATATAGGAGTTTCACTTTTTCAATTAAATTACTAAAATTATTTTTTTGATGATATTCTAATTTTATGAGATGCACCTGTGTGTATTTCATCTATGTATTTTTTTTTTTTTTTTTTTTTTTTACGTATTTATTGAAACAGGTGCAAGATGCATACCTCATATACAAAGCCCAGATGTAGAAGTGGATTTTGACAATCAGAGCAAAGACAACATTTTTCAAAAAAAAATGTAAAAAAAAAAGACTAACAAAAAGTGCATATTCATGCAATGATCAGGTTGGCCATCGAAAATAACAACATTAAACAAACCAGCGTAGATCGACATATCTCTATTGCTTTGCTTCCCTACTGGGAGGGCTATATTAGACACCCCAACTTTCAAGTAAAATCCTGAATATACAAGAAACCTCCTGAGTAACATCACCCATACCTTGAGGTGTTAGCAAATGTAACTGTAGCACCCTCCTAGATAGGTGCTAGGTAAAAGCATCTTTTTGCTCCTGCTGCTTATCAGGGGAGCTTGATATGTTAGTTTTGCCTGTCACATGTTTCCAGGTGTGATTTACTGGGGCTAAGGGAGTGTCCCCACTGGTATCCTATGAGGGAGCTTGTTGGACAGTGGAGGAAACCTAGCCAGTAGCACACCAGAGTTTATGGCTGTCTCAGTGGGCGGGCATTGCTGCAATGCATCCTGGGATTGGCAATAAATCCGGAGGGAGCATGTGACAGGGCGTCTTTGGTGGGAAGCAGAGTCCCAGGAGGAGGCAGACGGCTGGTTTCTCCTCCTGCAGGTGTGAGGAAGGTGGTTCAGGCGGTCGGCCTAGTGAACTAAGTGTGTGGCGCTGAGCTGCAGAGGATCCAGAGCGCTGACAAGTGGAGCTGCTGGCTGAGACTGTTGGGAAAAACAGTATCGTGAGTACCAGGAGGTCTGCCTAGGAGAGGCGACCACTCCAAGGAAGTCAGGGGATCAAGGAGCTAGCTCACACCGGAGGTTTATCAGTAAAGGGGGTGCCGTGTAGTTGACCCTGAAGACTGAGAACAAAGGGGCGCCAGGAAGGGCCATGAAGTTGTTCAGTAATACAGTACAGATTACCTCAATAAGTTTACTCAATACTATGTCACTGCTTGTGCCAAAGTGAAGCAGCGGCCTAGCTGTGACTAGCGTTACTCATCGTTACTCAGCATTTTCAAGTCCTCCCAGCAAATTGTGCAAAGTTGTATAAAGTTGGAGTATCCCACTAATTCCCTTCTCCTATCCAAGTTCCAAATAAAAACCCAAAAACCAAAGCTACTGGACTGTTTCCTGAGCTAAAACACGTTTGCTAATGGTAACCCAGGGGAACCGGTAACCAGCAGCTCCCAAGGGGGTAGTGCTACATAACAAAGAATCATTAGTATCTAGGGAGTCCAACCATGGTCCCCAGATCCTGGTGAACCTCACTGGACACCCTCTAGCCTCTTTTGTCAACTTATATAATGGGAGGTTTTGATTAACTAGGTGTTTCCATAAATCAATATGTAGGGGTTCTGACCTAGTCCAATATAATACAACCACTTTTCTGTATAGTAAAGCAGTAGACATAAAAACACTTTAGTTTTGTTAGGAAATTTATCCCAAGAGACACCATTTAGGGGTCCAAATATTACGGAGCTCAAAGGTTTCCGAGATGAAGGCAGTTCATCCGTGTATTTAAGAGTTTGTATGGAGTTCAGCTCTAAAGTAAATTGGCTTTTAGAAAACTATTGTATTTTGTTCTATTTTGTGCTTACATGTATTTAAATATAGTTTATCTACTGCTTAAAAAAAGCCTATTTGTCCCAAAATGCTCTCAGATAGAGCTCTTCGAGCACTAAAGTGCCTCCCAGAGATAATGAACACGTTAATGCGGAGTTCCGGCCTCAAATACCTTTTTTAACTAAAAATACCCCTATAATACTAATCCATCGCCCTTTACAGAACCGCTATTCTCATACTTACAAGGTGTACAGTATTGGATTTTAGTCAAAATCTTAATTTTAAAAACGCTGTCTGGGCTCGGCCATCTTAGAAGTGGGCATCTGAAGCCGCAGTGTAATCTGCTGTGTCCTTCTTCCTGATTCCAGAGCGTGTTCTGGGAGTTCTTCCCGATTCCAGGGAGTGTTCTGGGAGTTCTTCCTAATTCCAGGGAAGTGTTCTGGGAGTTCTTCCTGATTCTTCCTGATTCCAGGGAGTGTGCTGGGAGTTCTTCCTGATTCCAGGGAGTGTTCTGGGAGTTCTTCCTGATTCCAGGGAGTGTTCTGGGAGTTCTTCCTGATTCCAGGGGAGTGTTCTGGGAGTTCTTCCTGATTCCAGGGAGTGTTCTGGGAGTTCTTCCTGATTCCAGGGAGGGTTCTGGGAGTTCTTCCTGTTTCCAGGGAGGGTTCTGGGAGATCTTCCTGATTCCAGGGAGTGTTCTGGGAGCTCTTCCTGATTCCAGGGAGTGTTCTGGGAGCTCTTCCTGATTCCAGGGAGTGTTCTGGGAGTTCTTCCTGATTCCAGGGAGTGTTCTGGGAGTTCTTCCTGATTCCAGGGAGTGTTCTGGGAGTTCTTCCTGATTCCAGGGAGTGTTCTGGGAGTTCTTCCTAATTCCAGGGAAGTGTTCTGGGAGTTCTTCCTGATTCTTCCTGATTCCAGGGAGTGTTCTGGGAGTTCTTCCTGATTCCAGGGAGTGTTCTGGGAGTTCTTCCTGATTCCAGGGAGTGTTCTGGGAGTTCTTCCTGATTCCAGGGAGTGTTCTGGGAGTTCTTCCTGATTCCAGGGAGTGTTCTGGGAGTTCTTCCTGATTCCAGGGGAGTGTTCTGGGAGTTCTTCCTGATTCCAGGGAGTGTTCTGGGAGTTCTTCCTGATTCCAGGGAGGGTTCTGGGAGTTCTTCCTGTTTCCAGGGAGGGTTCTGGGAGATCTTCCTGATTCCAGGGAGTGTTCTGGGAGCTCTTCCTGATTCCAGGGAGTGT
The DNA here is from genome assembly GCF_965119305.1 of Pelophylax lessonae. NCBI lineage: Eukaryota > Metazoa > Chordata > Amphibia > Anura > Ranidae > Pelophylax > Pelophylax lessonae. The sequence goes on along the minus strand of NC_138774.1, from coordinate 279,266,952 downwards.
TCTGGGAGTTCTTCCTGATTCCAGGGGAGTGTTCTGGGAGTTCTTCCTGATTCCAGGGAGTGTTCTGGGAGTTCTTCCTGATTCCAGGGAGGGTTCTGGGAGTTCTTCCTGATTCCAGGGAGTGTTCTGGGAGTTCTTCCTGATTCCAGGGAGGGTTCTGGGAGTTCTTCCTGTTTCCAGGGAGGGTTCTGGGAGATCTTCCTGATTCCAGGGAGTGTTCTGGGAGTTCTTCCTGATTCCAGGGAGTGTTCTGGGAGTTCTTCCTAATTCCAGGGAAGTGTTCTGGGAGTTCTTCCTGATTCTTCCTGATTCCAGGGAGTGTTCTGGGAGTTCTTTCTGATTCCAGGGAGTGTTCTGGGAGTTCTTCCTGATTCCAGGGAGTGTTCTGGGAGTTCTTCCTGATTCCAGGGGAGTGTTCTGGGAGTTCTTCCTGATTCCAGGGAGTGTTCTGGGAGTTCTTCCTGATTCCAGGGAGGGTTCTGGGAGTTCTTCCTGTTTCCAGGGAGGGTTCTGGGAGTTCTTCCTGTTTCCAGGGAGGGTTCTGGGAGATCTTCCTGATTCCAGGGAGTGTTCTGGGAGTTCTTCCTGATTCCAGGGAGTGTTCTGGGAGCTCTTCCTGATTCCAGGGAGTGTTCTGGGAGTTCTTCCTGATTCCAGGGAGTGTTCTGGGAGTTCTTCCTGATTCCGGGGGAGTGTTCTGGGAGTTCTTCCTGATTCCGGGGGAGTGTTCTGGGAGTTCTTCCTGATTCCAGGGGAGTGTTCTGGGAGTTCTTCCTGATTCCAGGGGGTGTTCTGGGAGTTCTTCCTGATTCCAGGGAGTGTTCTGGGAGTTCTTCCTGATTCCAGGGAGTGTTCTGGGAGTTCTTCCTGATTCCAGGGAGTGTTCTGGGAGTTCTTCCTGATTCCAGGGAGTGTTCTGGGAGTTCTTCCTGATTCCAGGGAGTGTTCTGGGAGTTCTTCCTGATTCCAGGGAGTGTTCTGGGAGTTCTTCCTGATTCCAGGGAGTGTTCTGGGAGTTCTTCCTGATTCCAGCCTCCTGGGAGTGATGGCGAACAGCTCCCAGGATGCAATGCAAAGGCGGAAGTGATGTCGGCGGCCATGGCCACAGAGGGGGGAGGAGGACGTATAATCAAAAATGGCTGAAAAATAGGTAAGGGACCCCCGAAAAAAAAAATGCCCAATTGTTGATCAGCATAGCGAGCACTCCAGGAAACACTAAAGTTGTAAAATAGGCTGGAACTCCACTTTAACTGGGTCTGCAATACAAAGGAAGAGTCTTCCTTTACTATAATTCAGGTGTCTCCAAACTATGGCCCTCCAGTTGTTCAGGAACTACAATTCCCATAATGCTTAGTCATGTCTGTAAATGTCAGAGTTTTACAATGCCTCATAGGACGTGTAGTTCCACAACAGCTGGAGGGCCGTAGTTTGAAGATCCGTGCTATAATTGTACAACAAATATTGAAGTTTGTACTTTGTTTTAATGTCCAGGCACTTCGTTGTGAACAACTGGCTAAAAGTATGGTAAGAGGAACACAGGCGTGATGTCTTCTATGCTAACGATCACTTAGGCACACATAAAGCTGGTAAGCTGAGGTCCCAACGATAAGTCTCTGCAAGAGATCATTGGGTTTTTTTAAGAGTTGTGATTGGTGCTGCTGATTGACCACTTGTGAAAACCCTTTTTGAAAGGCTTGCAGGGGTTTATCAGCAGGCATTCTGTTTACTGATTTATGATTAGGCGCTTGTTAGCATAAAATGCGTCATTTATGACCGTGCCCACAATAAAGCGCCGGGACATTAAAGCAGAATGTGGAATTCTCGTGTTCCATCAGATGGATCATGCATGGAATCAAACATTAGTAATGACTATACTGATGTAGCAATGAAAAGCAAAAAATTGCTGTGATCTTGAAGCTGTTTAGTCTAATCTGCTCATTTTTAAATTGAGCACGTGCTTTGCCCACAAAAGATATACTGTAGCTGTAGTTTCATTTAAATTCTTCCTTCATCCACTACTTTTGTTTAGCTCCCCTTTGCTCCCCCATTGCTCCATTCACTTGTTGGAGTGAAGAAGCTCAGTATCTGGTCTTCTCCCTCCCCCTGAAAGAAGAAAATGGTCGCACACCACCACGGAATCCAATGAAGAAAAGTCAAAGTCCACGATTCAAGGTGGGTGCTGAACCTCGGCTCACCACCAGGAGAACCATGAAAGAAGAAAATGGTCGCATGCTACCACGGAATCCAATGAAGAAAAGTCAAAGTCCACGTTTCAAGGTGGGTGCTGAACCTCGGCTCGCCACCAGAACCATGAAAGAAGAAAATGGTCGCACACCACCACGGAATCCAATGAAGAAAAGTCAAAGTCCACAAATCAAGGTGGGTGCTGAACCTCGGCTCGCCACCAGGAGAACCATGAAAGAAGAAAATGGTTGCACGCCACCACGGAATCCAATGAAGAAAAGTCAAAGTCCACGTTTCGAGGTGGGTGCTGAACCTCGGCTCGCCACCAGGAGAACCATGAAAGAAGAAAATGGTTGCACACCACACGGAATCCAATGAAGAAAAGTTCTTTATTCACATAAGTGGTACAAGGTACAGCAGGGTAGGACAGTAGACGCATTTCACACGACTGCTACGTGCTTGTTCACTACCTTGTACCACTTATGTGAAGAACTTTTCTTTATTGGATTCCGTGGTGGCATGCGACCATTTTCTTCTTTCATGGTTCTCCTGGTGGCGAGCCGAGGTTCAGCACCCACCTTGAATCGGGGCCTTTGACTTTTCTTCATTGGATTCCGTTGTGGCGTGCGACCATTTTCTTCTTTCATGGTTCTCCTGGTGGCGAGCCGAGGTTAAGCACCCACCTTGAATCGTGGACTTTGACTTTTCTTCATTGGATTCCGTGGTGGTGTGCGACCATTTTCTTCTTTCATGGTTCTCCTGGTGGCGTGCTGAGGTTCAGCACCTTGAATCGTGGACTTTGACTAGCCTGAGCGGTGTTATCTCTCTTCATTCTTCTCCCTCCCCAAGAAGGGGGCTAAATCATGTTTCCTCATACAGGTTATGTTTCCGAATTCCATCAGGGGAACGAAGGATTGCAAGCATAGAATAAGAAGTAAAAGCAGGGAAGCGGTCAGCAGTTAGTTAGCAGTTTGCCTCGCAAAGCACAGATTCTTGTAAGTCAAATTGAAATCTTTGATTTGTGGCTGATTTTTGCTAATAAATGCCTCAAAACACCTATTTTTTTTTTTTTATTTCTGTTCATTGAGAGACACTGAGAGTCTAGAATTCCAGAAGATCTTAAATGTTGGGTAATACCACCTTCAGGAGTAGGAAACTAGGCAGAAAAATAAAAGAACAGCCCAGGGAGGGTCCCTGCTGGTCACCACTAGGGATGATCGAACGGTTCGGGTCGACCATCGGTTCAACCCGAACATTGACTGTTCGAGGTTCGGCCGAATTTAGAACTTTTTGCTGAAAAAGTTTGGAATTCGGCAACCAGAACCGACCAAAATGCAATGGTTCAGGAAATGGGCTTTAAAAGCCTGTGATGAACCAGAACCATTAGCAAAAGCCAATTGAGGGGGCAGGAGAATGCTAGGAAAGTGATTGGAGTGACTAGGGGGTCCCTAAGCCAATCATTAGTGAATACGCCCCCCCAGTATATAAGATAGCCCCCGCCAAATTCCTAGCATTGTAATACAGGGACATGGAAGAGAGTGGAAGCAGTTTTGTTACTTTTACTTTAAAAGTGTCATTTAGCATTTATTAGTGTGAGGAAAGGGATATCTAGTGTAGTTAGAGTGCTCTTTTACACTTTAGTTAGATGCAAAAATGTAGTTTCTGTAGGGAAAGTGTGAAGTGCCAGGGTGACCGTAGTGTAGTGTAGGGTGAACTGACAGTGACTGCTATGGCAGGGTGACCAAACCCTTCCATATCAGGGTGACCGCTATAGAGAAAAAGATAGTTTCTCTTAAGTCACATTCGGTGCACTAATATGGCTTCTCGCCGGTCAGCCTGCTTTTTGGCTGCAGGCGTTTATAGGGATTTTTTGAGCACATGTTTGGAGTCAGGCATGACATCTGAACATGTGTATAGGGGGTATATATACACACCAATGTCTGTATATATACACCTGCACATATATAGGTGTGAAAGGAGCAGAAAACACTACTTGCGCTAATGAAATAATTAACACCAATATAGTTACGCTCCTATCACACCTATATATGTGTATGTGTAAAATACATATAAGTATGTGTGTATATATACCCGTATACACAAGTTCAGATGTTTTGCCTGCCTCAAAAGACCCCCAGAAATGCCCAAAAAAACGCTTGTACTAAACCGGCAAGGTGTGAAAAGAGAGAAGCCACTATCCTGTTCTATAAGTGACATAATACAAAAAATGTTTTTTATGGTTCTGGACATGCTACAGAGCTGAAGCTTCACAGGTACACTTTTTAGATCCCCCCCCCCCCCCCAGATACTAAATCCAAAGAATTTTTTTTTTTTTTTTAATTTTTTCAATAATTGGCTCTCTATCAAAAATGACAATTTTTAAGAACTTTTTTTGTGTGATTAATAGTCCCTGGGGTATGACCCAGCTTTAAAAAGGTGTTTTTTACCGAAGTTCGGGTCCCATTGATTTCAATGGGGTTCTGAAATCCGGGCCGAACTTTCGGGAAGTTCGGATGTTCTGGCCGACCCGAACTTTTGAAAAGTTCGATCATCCCTAGTCACCACCAGTCAGTGGTCAGTGGATTCGCAGCCGGTGTACTGCCAAACTCCAACCTGCCAAAATCTCCAACCACGTTATTTCCGGTGAGTGTACACTGGGGATAACTGGAGATTTCGTGCACTTTGGTGTAAGAATCTGCACTAATTATACCATGTACTCGGGTGTATAGGCTGCCGGTGTTGTGTGAAAACACCAAGTGCTCGAAATCTCCAGTTATTCCCAGTGTACACTGACCGGAAATCACGTGGTTGGAGATTTCGGCAGGTTGGAGTTTTCGGCAGTGTGGATATTTTGCAGATCTTCTATGCTTTAAAATATATACGCTATCAAAATATTTAGTGGAATATGATTTGTGACTCGGAACATTTAGGTATTGACTACATGGAAACTCCCTGCTAAGGGTTTGTGACATTTACATATCTTGAAGGAGAAACATATGTGTCGTGTGGGAGTGACAGTATCTCGAATGAAATGATCAATCTGCATATTTTATTTTCTTTTCTTTTCTGCAATATAATTTATTTATATTCATAATTGCAATATAACATATTTCTTTTTTTCTCTGCAATATAATACATAGATTTGTATTTATTTTTTGTTTTGGAGATTGCAATTAATGACTGATACAATATAGAGTTCCAGTTTTCCCAGCTCTGAACATTAGTATTGTGCATGCTTCTGTGCCCACATTTAATAATAGAGAGTTTACAGATTGGATCTTACCTTTCTCTAAGATTATTAGAAGTTTTACATGTTTCTAATTTAGAAACCGCGTGCTTTACTGCTTTCATCAGTGTATGATTATAATATCGGTGTGTCATAGATTGTAAGCTCTAAAGAGCAGGGCCCTGTAGGATGTATTTGCTTTAAATGAAGTCTAGTTAAATCACAATTTAAATTCTGATTTAAATCACTAGTAAAAAGTCCATGTTTAACCAGTTCCGGACCTCTCACGGTATATGTACTGTGGCAGGGCGGCCCTCCTGTGCGAACCGACGTAGGTATACGTCGGTCGCGAGCCTGGAGCTAGGGGGCGAGCGTGCGCCTGGAGCTCGCCCCTAGGTATACGTCGGTCGCGCGCCTGGAGCTAGGGGGCGAGCGTGCGCCTGGAGCTCGCCCCTAGGTATACGTCGGTCGCGCGCCTGGAGCTAGGGGGCGAGCGTGCGCCTGGAGCTCGCCCCTAGGTATACGTCGGTCGCGCGCCTGGAGCTAGGGGGCGAGCGTGCGCCTGGAGCTCGCCCCTAGGTATACGTCGGTCGCGCGCCTGGAGCTAGGGGTCGAGCGTGCGCCGCCGGCGGCGCGCTCCCGCCCCCACTCGTCAGCGGGGACTCCGATGCATGAAACAGGTGGCTCCAATTGGAGCCGCCTGCCACCTGCAATCGCTCCCCGCTGAGAGAGAAGGACGGTCAGCTGTTGTAAACACAGCCGACCGTTCTCCTCCCTGGAATGATCACAGAGCCCCTGTGATCCTTCTATATCGGAACACAGGTCTGTATGGACATTTCACAAGCCACGCCCCCATACAGTTAGAATCACTCCCCTAGCTTCACATTTAACCCATTGATCACCCACACTGTTAACCCCTTCCGTGCCAGTGTTATTTTTAGCACTGATTAGTGTAGTAATGTCACTGGTCCCGCCAAAAGTGTCAAAAATGTCAGTCAGGGGTCTGACCTGTCCGCCGTAATATCGCAGTCCTGCAAAAAATCGTAGATAGCCGCCATTAGTAGTAAAAAAATAAATAAATAAAAATGACAAATCTTTCCCATAGTTTGTGGACGCGATAACATTTGCGCAAACCAATCAGAATACGCTTATTGCAATTTTTTTTTACCAGAAAACAAATTGGCCTAAATTTTAAATAATTTGGATTTTTGTTTTTTTTTTTTTGTTTTTTGGGGGGGGGGGGGGGGGGATGTCATATAGCAGAATGTGAAAAAAATTTTTTTTCAGAATTGTCACTCTTTTTTTGTTTATAGCGCTAAAAAATCGCACAGGTGATCAAATACCACCAAAAGAAAACTAAAAAGAAAACTATTTGTTGGGAAAAAAAAGACATCAATTTTATTTGGGTACAGCGTCACACGACTGCGCAATTGTCCGTTATAGTAACGCAGTGCCAAATCGCAAAATATGGCCTGGTCATTAAGGGGGCAAATCCTTCCGGTCCAGAAGTGGTTAAATCAGTGGTGGCCCATCCATTAGGGGCGCAGGGGCTCCCCCCCCCCATCCATGCGTCCGGCCCCCTAATCTACATGCAAGGCGTCAGATGCATGGATTCCAATAGGGGATTTTTTTTTTTTTTTTTTAAAAGTACGTGATTAGAGCCAGAGGCTCTAATAGGCTTCAAAAAGGGTGGGCTTGGGGCGCAGAGCACTGCACCCCAAGCCCATCCAGTTGTATGGCAATAGCGAATAAATATTCGCTATTGTCACACTGATTCTCCTCCCAGCCAATCAGGAAGAGGGTTGTGAGACTCCTTTCCCGATTGGGCAAAAGGAGAGCTTTCTGGCCACTGGCCGGAAGAGGAAGGAGACACACGGCAGCCGCTCAGCCATCCAGCACTCCCCGGCTTAGACAGGAGGAGGTAAGGAGGCCGGCCGGTTGGTCATTCGGGCCCCCCCCCCCCAAACTAGGGAAATGATTTATGTCATTCCATAATTTTTTTTTACTAGTAATGGCGGCGATCTGCGATTTTTAGCCGGACTGCAACATTGCGGCAGACAGATCGGACCACTAACTGAAATTTTTGACACTTTTGGGGGGACCAGTGACATTACTAAAAATATGCGCTGTTGCTGTAATGACACTGGCAGGGAAGGGGGTTAACACCAGGGGCGATCAAAGGGTTGAATGTATGCCTGGGGGTGATTTCTAACTGTGGGAGGGGGATGGACTTGCTACATGAACACAGAGACCTGTGATCCTAAATAAGAGGAACACAGGATCCCTGTGTCCATTACTGACAGAACAGCGGTCTGCTATGTTTACAACGGCAGACCGCCGTTCTGTCTGCATCGGGAGCGATCACGGTTGCCCAGCGGCAATCGCTGCCACTGGCACCACTGATTAGCTTCCTCTGTGGCGGATACCCCCACTATCAGTCCCGGGAAGCAACGTACAGATACGTCATTTTGCGGGACAGAGCCGGCCTGCCGCAGTAAAACTACAGCGGCTGGTCGGCAAGCAGTTAAATGTAAGGACTTATTCTTGCTGGTAGTTAGTGTGAAATTGTGTGAATGTAACAATGCAGTGCATGTTATCTCAGCTTGGATTCATTGAATGAGTTTACCAAAAATTACAGAATATACAGCCTCATGCTATACAACTAAGCTCCATTTCATGCTGAATAAACTTAATTATTAATGTATCTTAAAAATAGAAAACTATCTTTAGATTTTTACTCCAAAAGCATTTTATTAGCAATCAAAAAAAATTGGATTTTTTTTTATTTTTTTATGTAAATCTGATTTTTTTTTTTTTATTTCTATTAAATTTATTTTAATAAAATGCTTTTGGAGTAAAAATCTAAAGATAGATTTAAATTTAAAAAAAAAAAATCTGATTTGTTTGATTTGTTTTTAAAATAATCAATTTTTATCCACCCTGGGGCCCTCCTGATTCCCACTGTATTAAAGTGTATTGTATTTGTATTGTCTACCCTCATATTGTAAAGCGCTGCGTAAACTGTCAGCATTATATAAATCCTGTATAATAATAATAATAATAAATTATTAAAATGTATACCTAGATATAAAAGTGGTGGAAGACCCTGCATTATATTTAACCACTTTAAGACCGGAAAGGATTTGCCCCCTTAATGACCAGGCCCTATTTTGCAATTCGGCACTGCGTTAATTTAACGGACAATTGTGTGGTCGTGCAACACTTTACCTAAATAAAATTGACGTCCTTTTTTTCCCACAAATAGAGCTTTCTTTTGGTGGTATTTGATCAGCTTTGCGATTTTTATTTTTTTGCGCTATAAACAAAAAAATAGCGACAATTTTGAAAAAAAAAAAAAAAAACAATATTTTTCACATTCTGCTATATAACATTCTCAAAAAAAGAAATGTAAAAATCAAAATGTTTTAACATTTTAGGCCAATTTACTTTCTGCTACATATTTTTGGTAAAAAAAAAATATACAGGAGCTGGTCGGCAACTGGTTAAGTGTTTTCAACTTTATTTTCTGGGCGATATAAAACTAATTTTTTTTTTCTTTATATGGGTATACAATTGTGTTTTCACATATAATTATTCATGCATATGGAGTACTATAAGGAAAAGACATACTTTTTGTGATTTTTTAAATTATTATATACCTGCTGACATGAAGGATATTATTATTATTATTATTATAATACAGGATTTATATAGCGCCAACAGTTTGCGCAGCACTTTACAATATGAGGAAAGACAATACAGTTACAATACAATTCAATACAGGAGGAATTAGTGGGCCCTCGTTAGAGCAGGTTAGAGGGAGGGTCAAGTGAAACAAAAGGCAATAACTGTGAGGGATGAGTTAAAGGAGAAAATGGAAGTACAGTTGTTAGGTGTGGGTAGGATAGGCTTCTGTGAAGAGGAGGGTTTTCAGGAGTCGTCTAAAAGCTAATAGAGTAGGAGATAAATTGGGCATGTCTGAAGAGGAAGGTTTTCGGGGATCGTCTAAAAGCTAATATAGTAGGAGATAAATCGGGCTTCTCTGAAGAGGAAGGTTTTCCGGGATCGTCTAAAAGCTAATAGAGTAGGAGATAAATAGGGCTTCTCTGAAGAGGAAGGTTTTCGGGGATTGTCGAAAAGCTAATATAGTAGGAGATAAATCGGGCTTCTCTGAAGAGGAAGGTTTTCCGAGATCGTCTAAAAGCTAATAGAGTAGGAGAGAAATCGGGCTTCTCTGAAGAGGAAGGTTTTCCGGGATCGTCTAAAAGCTAATAGAGTAGGAGATAAATCGGGCTTCTCTGAAGAGGAAGGTTTTCGGGGATCGTCGAAAAGCTAATAGAGTAGGAGATAAATCGGGCTTCTCTGAAGAGGAAGGTTTTCCGGGATCGTCTAAAAGCTAATAGAGTAGGAGAGAAATCGGGCTTCTCTGAAGAGGAAGGTTTTCAGGGATCGTCTAAAAGCTAATAGAGTAGGAGATAAATCGGGCTTCTCTGAAGAGGAAGGTTTTTGGGGAACGTCTAAAAGCTAATAGAGTAGGAGATAATCAGGCTTCTCTGAAGAGGAAGGTTTTCGGGGATCATCTCAAAGCTAATAGAGTAGGAGATAATCTGGCTTCTCTGAAGAGGAAGGTTTTCGGGGATCGTCGAAAAGCTAATAGAGTAGGAGATAAATCGGGCTTCTCTGAAAAGGAAGGTTTTCGGGGGATCGTCAAAAAGCTAATAGAGTAGGAGATAATCGGGCAGATTGGGGTAAGGAGTTCCATAGGATTGTAGAGGAAAAGTCCTGGAGACGAGTATGGGAGCAGGTGACGAGGGAGCTAGAGAGTAGGAGGTTTTGAGAGGAACGAAGAGAGCGATTAGGTTGGTATTTTGAGACTAGGCTAGAGATGTACCTGGGGTCTAAACTGTGGATGACTTTGTAATATATTTGTTGGTTAATTTATAGTTATCATTCCTTAGATAAATCGCTAGCAGGGTTCCTAATGCTTGGTTGATACATTCGGGGTAAACAGATATAATCGTTATATTTTGCTAGAGGAACTTCCCACTGTGTTGCATCTCTGTCTTCCCCAGTTAAGGAAACCACTCCACTCCCATGCAGTAGTTAATGTAATCCTCTGCTTGCCTGGCCGTGTTGGGAGTCTTCTGCAGAACTGCAGACTTGTTTTTGTTTCGAGATGAACTCACGGTGAATCATCACAATAGCAGGCAAGGGCCCTGCTGTCAAAGTCGTGGAAAGGAAGGGGCGTTTATGGGCGCTCATGGTAACCATGTGCCAGAAGAATGAGACTCAGTAATTTGCATATTATTTAGCAGTAGATAACAACGAAAAAAACAATAGCAAGCCAAATAGTGTATGATAATGATAATAATTAGTAGTCTTACCTTGTTCGAGTCTTATATGCTCTTCTATAGATAGACCCTACGGAGTAGAAAATAGATGTTATCCTACTGTGGAGATATTTAGGTATACAAATTCTGTTGTCAAACGGAAAATAGTTGTTTTACAATTCTTTTATAAGCCTCTTTGTGACTAAGTAAAAAAAAAAAAAATAAATAAAACAATGTAGCACTGCCCCCTAGGGAGCTGCTGAGAATTACACTTCTTGGGTTCCCCTGGGTTACCATTAGCAACTGGAAACAGACACACAGCATTAAAAGTTCTTGGCTCAGACAATGAACAATCCAGGGGATTTGGTTTTTGTATTTTATTTTAGAACTTGGATGGGAGAAGGAATGAGTGGGATACTCCAACTTAGAACTATGCACAAGGTAGAGGACATCTATCTGTAGAATGCAGCAAGGCCGCTGCTTCACTCTGCCACCAAAGTGAAGATAGTAAATGTGATCCTGTTGTGTTAAACCTTTAGGGTCCTAACTTGGCACCCCCTTTCTCACTTGCTCTGTGTGCTAGCTCCTGTCCACTGACTCTCACTTGAGTGGTCCCCTTCCTGGGCAGACCCCCGGCAAGCTACCTGGTACTCACGGACACGGTTTTTCCTTAGGTTGCTCTGCCACTTGCTCCACTGTCAGAATCCACTGGACCTCCTGGCTCAGCACCTTCTGATCCACAAGGCCAACGGCCCGTGACCACCTACCTCAACAGCAGGAGGAGAGGCAGCCATCACCCTCCTCCTGGGACCTGGCTTCCCACCCAAAGACACCCTGTCACAACACTGAGGTCCTGCGCTGATTGTCATCTCCATTCATACCCTGTCACATGTGCCCGTGGCTTTTATAACATATCCCAGGATGCACCACTGTTGTGCCTACCCACTGCGATAGTCATAAAAGCATGTGTGTCACTGGCTGAGTTTCCTCCACTGTCCAACAGGCTCCCTTATTGGATACAGTGGGGACACTCCCTCAGACTAGATGAATCACACATGGACACATGCAACAGGCCTAACTACTGATCAGGCTCCCCTGTTAAGCAGGCAGGGCAAACTATACTTTTCCTAGCACCTACCTAGGTGGGTGCTACACCAAGAACCTGCAAAAAGAAGAGGCTTTATACTTGTTCTCCTACCACTCTTGTCTCAGATCTTCTCTCCAAAAGCTACAGCTGCAAGGCAATATGTTAAATGTGAGGCTGCCATTGCTCTTTAAGAGAGCTAGGATGGAAGGAATAGGTGGTAGGATGGGTGACAATGATGTCTCAGTGAAGGTCCAGGTTTGTAACATTTTCTTACTGAGAGACAAAGTTTTGATATGTATGTGGGCTTGATAAATCAGTTATGCTTTGTTGTGTAGTTTGTAACTATCCATTAACATCGGGGCAGCCAGTGGCGGCCCCCCCAAAAAAAAAGAATAAAAAAAGAGATTAAAAAAAAAGTGCATTTTTCAGCCACTAGGGGCGCCGGACCTAGTGGTGGGTATGGGGGGGTGGGGTTTTTGACCCCACGTGAGCCGAATAGAGGCGCCGATTGGCGGCCTTCTGGGGGAGTGTCGGGGCGCAGAACAATGTGTCCTGACACTCCCCACTTTACTGGACTCCTGGGACGGTCCTTTGGTCACGTGATGCGTGGGGGCGGTGCGCCGCCCCGACATCATGTCCTTCCCGCCCACCGTCGCAGAGAGAGGGGAGCCGCATGAGGAGTCGGACGGACTCCACTGGATCCAGCCGGAGCCGCCCGAAGCAGCCTCGCACCGGCCGACGGAAGAAGCTGACCGTCTGACGCGAGGTGACCGGAGGACCGCAACGTTCGTCTCCGGCCGTGAAGGTAAGTGAAGGTACCGGGACCGGCTGCACTAGCGCTGGCAAGTGCTGGATGGTAGAGTGCTGCAGGAGGAGAATTTGTAAACGCAAGCAAAATACAGGGGACAAAATGGGTGGAGTCTATAAGGGGTGGGGCTTCTGTGAAATGGGAGGGGTCAAAATAGAAGGGCGGGGTCTTGCGCCCCCCCATCTTAAAACTTCACCAGCCGCCACTGGGGGCAGCCATATTTGTTCATTATACTGTAAGATGGAAGGAATAGGTGGTAGGATGGGAGACAATGATGTCTCATTGAAGGTCCAGGTTTGTAACATTTTCTTACCGAGAGATAAAGTTGATATGTACGTGGACTTGATCAGAAGAATCTAAAAAACACCTTCTCGATAAATCAACCATGCTTTGTTGCGTAGTTTGTATTGCAATTATCCAATAACATCAGGGCAGCCATATTTGTTCATTATTTATGCAGGCTCGGCTTACTGCATTAGAGTACAATACAGAGCTCATTGTTTACTGTCGCTCCTTCTCAGTGCAAGGTCTGACCTAAATAAAGAAAACATAGGTTCAATAGGAAGCTAATTGAGCTTGTATCGGTGATTTTAAATAACAAATTAGAGCGAAAGAATATTAATATCCCTTGCTACCTTGTGTATGTTGATTACAAAATATTTAGAAATACACTATATTGTCAAAAGTCTTGGAATGCCTGACTTTACACGCACATGAATTTTAATGGCCTCCCAGTCTTAGTCCGTAGGGTTCAATATTGAGTTGGCCCACCCTTTGCAGCTATAACAGCTTCAACTCTTCTGGGAAGGCTGTCCACAAGGTTTAGGAGTGTGTCTATGAGAATGGTTGACCATTCTTCCCAAAGGTGTTCTATCGGGTTAAGGTCAGGCCAGACATGTTCCTCCACCCCAAACTCACTCATCCATGTCAGGAAGAGGCCATCCCCAAACTGTATCCACAAAGTTGGGAGCATGACATTGTCCAAAATGTCCAGGTATGCTGACCCTTAAGAGTTCCCTTCACTGGAACTAAGAGGCCAAGCCCAACCTCTGAAAAACATCCCCACGCCTTAATCTCCCCTCCACCAAATGATTTGGACCAGTGCACAAAGCAAGGTCCATAAATACATGTATGAGCGAGTTTGGGGTGGAGGAACTTGACTGGCCAAAACATTTTGGACACTTTCATGCCCCCAACTTTGTGGGAACACTTTTGGGACAGCCCTTTCCTATTCCAACATGACTGCGCACAAAGCAAGGCCTATAAAGACATGGATGAGCGAGTCTGGGGTGGAGGAAATTGAGGTCAGGACCAGTCAAGTTCCTCCACCCCAAACTCGCTCATCCAGGTCTTTATGGACCTTGCTTTGTGCACTGGTGCGCAGTCATGTTGGAACAGGAAGAGGCCATCCCCAAACTCTTCCCACAAAGTTGGGTGTATGGAATTGTCCAAAATGTCTTGGTATGCTGACACCTTAAGAGTTCCCTTCACTGGAACTAAGGGGCCAAGCCCAACCCCTGAAAAACAACCCCACACCATAATCCCTCCCTGTAGAATTGGACCAGTGCACAAAGCAAGGTCCATAAAGACATGGATGAGTGAGTTTGAGGTGGAGGAACTGGACTGGCCTGCACAGAGTCCTGACCTCAACCTGATAGAACACCTTTGGGGTGAATTAGAGTGGAGACTGCAAGCCAGACCTTCTCGTCCAACATTAATGCCTGACCTCACAAATGCGCTTCTGGAAGAATGGTCAAACATTCCCATAGACACACTCCTAAACCTTGTGGACAGCCTTCCCAGAAGAGTTGAAGCTGTTATAGCTGCAATGGGTGGGCCAATTCAATATTGAACCCTATGGACTAAGATTGGGAGGCTATTAAACTTCATGTGCATGTAAACTCAGGCGTCCCAATACTTTTGACAATATAATGTATGTGCAATTTTAACTTGCAGCAAGCACCTAAATGTGTTCCCGCATACACAAATACATATAAAAAAAAAAAACGTAAAATAGTACGTAAATAATCCAAAAACATTTTTTTTTCCCTAAAACGTGCACCTTCCACAATGCTTAATCTCACAGTGACTTTTAATTATGCAGATAAAATATAACATTTCATAGTAAATCACAACCAAACATACACTTACTTCAATATCAATATACACCATTTTTTTTCAATGTGCATGGATATATTGCTTCCATTACATATATTCCAGTATGAGTTTATTTAATCTATGTATGTCCATTCCCAACTATGTGTACTATACTATTCTTTAGAGCCAATAGCGCTCTAAGAAGTGATGCATCACTCTCCACCCCTATTCAGTGCTATATTGGCCTCACCTTGAGAAATTGACCTATCACTTTGATTAGGTCTCATGTTGCAATTTTCAATCGGGGAGCTGACTCAGATCCTCCATTGCTGCTACTTACTCCTATAGGGACAAAATATTGATGGGATGCAACTGTGAGCTATCCTGGTGCACTACAGAAAGATCGCTTTTTCCAAACAGCTATCGTCGCTGACAGGAAAGTCAGATACATCAGGTACGGACATCATGCAGCTCCGCCCTACGCGTGTCGTCACAATAACACGACTTCCACAGCAGAAAAACGTAGTATGTCTCTTCTGCATTCAGAATCCTCCATTTTTCTTTTCTAAATTTCCACTTTAACTGAAGCCATGATCACATGATGATCCTTCTCTGTTCTTCTATTTGCTTCTTTGGATCTGTCACGTACCTGATCCGAGGTCGAGATGCAGAGAGGGCTCCCCTTGCGGCTGAGTGCGGCACACCTCTGGGGTTGAGACAGAGGGTGTAGCGCCCACAGAAGCACTGGTTGCCGGCAGGGTCCTGATGATAGACAGGCGGTCTCTAGCAGAGTGCTGGGCAGGAATACACTGGACAGTCCAAGGAAGAACCAGGAACAACCAGGCAGTAGGTGTAAGACCGGCCGGGGGTCAAACACAGGAAGCTGCAACAGGTGCAAGCCAAAGATATAGTAGAAAAGCCAGAATCAGACAAGTCCGTGGGGAAGCCAAGATCAGGTACTGGAGGGCAGGTAGACAGGAAGCAAGTCCGTGAGCCAAGCCGAGATCAGATAACGGGAGAGCCAAACTGGAGCAGGGATGGTCAGACGAAGCCGAGGGTAAAAGCCAGGAGAGAGAGCAGAAAGGTCAGGAACAAGCCGGGTCAAACTGGAATCCAGGAAGTAGCAATGTACAGGAAACAGGAAGAGCTGAAGACAATCCAGCAATCTGATGGGCTGAGCAGAGCCCTTTTATAGGCCAGTGAATTAGTCTATGGTCTGAGTCCATTGCGGCCATGGGAAGTACTGGCAAAGTTGCCAGTTTGCAGCACAGCCATTGCACTGGCAATGAGTCTATGGCCTGAGTCCATTGCGGCCATTGGAAGTACTGGCAGAGTCGCCAGTTGCAGCATGGCTGTTTCTCTGACAGGGTCCTTCTTTGGGTGTCCACATCAATGCCTGCTTGAAGTGAACACCTCCTCATGGTGGAGGCAACCAGCAGCCGTGTCCCCTCTCATAGGCTGCAGAGGCAGAACACATAGGGGTGGTGAGGGGACCAATGCCCAAGAACATGACAAGCAGAGGAAAATGTCTGGTCCTCAGGAAAAGATATTACCTTTTCTTATAGAGGAAACGGTGTCTTTGATCCATTACACAATGGCTTAGGCCCCTTTCACATGGGGCGGGTCCGTTTGGATGGACTCCGAATGTTCAGCGGAGATCGCTCCGTACATCCCTGCTAAGCAGGTGCATGACAGGTCTGTCTCCGCTCACTGTGCAGAGGCGGACTTGTCAGAGTCTCCCTATGGGGAGATCAGAAGAAAACGGAAGGAATGGAAAAGGCAATTAAATATTACTTTAGACCCTAGATAAAAAAAAAAAAAAACATTTTCATTCGGAATCGAGCAGACACAAAAGAAATTAAAGACTTAGTCATGCATAAAATGTCACTTGCGTCAACATGACTCATCTTACTGTCCTCCATTCTCTTGTTCCAGTTATGTCTTCACACTGTCATATGGCGCTTTTCCACTGCATGGAACCGAACGGTTCGGCTCGCTTTTGCGCTTTTCCACTGCATGGTACCGCATGGCACGGTGTTGGAACGGTTCGGTACGGTACAGCACGGCGGCGCTTTTCCACTACTTTGAACCGTACGGTACGGCTCACTTAAACAGTACCACCTCAGTTGTGGTTCCAAGAGGGCCGTACCGGTACCATATCCCACAATCCTTTGCATGCAGCCTTGACTGTTTGTCACTACTAGCCACTGATTGGTCAGAGAATCGTTGTTATCCCACCCACTTTACTTTAGTGGAAAACCAAACCGTTCCATCACCGTACCATGCGGTACCATGCAGTGGAAAACCAAACAGAGCCAAGCAGGGCCGAGTGGAGCCGAGCCGGTACTTGCAGTGGAAAAGTGCCTATAGTAGCAGAACTCAGTGACAACATGAAACAATGACATCCTGTGGATGCCGCCATCGGAAACCATATCCCCTCTTCACCGTTGTGCCGGCAGTAGGGGTGGAAGGAACAGGAGTGGAAATGAGGCTTGGAAAGCAAACCAGACGAAACCGAGGCTTTGAGAGCAGTAAACTCCAGCGTCGTGAATCGATGTCACAACACTGCGACGCATTTCTGAGCGTGCTTGCTGCCGATGGATAGGCGGCCGCGCTTCTTCTTCTTTGCCGCTCTCCAAGCCTCGGTTTCGTCTGGTTTGCTTTCCAAGCCTCGTTCACACTCCTGCTCCATCCACAGCTACTGCCGGCAGAACGGTGAAGAGGGGATACGGTTTCCAATGGCGGCGTCCACAGGATGATGTACACCCCCCACCGTGGAAACACCCAGGAGGGTGCCTACCAACCAATTGTAATCCTTAACCGATGTGAGTGTTTTATAACATCTTAATAAATGTACTAAATGTCTACACTTAGAGGCGCCTCTTCTCTCTGTTTATTCCCAGCCTAATTTGTATATGCCCACATAAGGGAGCTGTACAAAACCATGTATCAAAAGCACCATTCGAAAAATGCAACAGCAAGGGAGGAAGAATGTAAAAGGCACTTAAATATTACTTTAGACCCTAAATAAAAATAAAAAAAACATTTTCATTAGGAAGCGAGCAGACACAAAAGAAATTAAAGACTTAGTCATGCATAAAATGTCACTTGCGTCAACATGACTCATCTTTCTGTCCTCCATTCTCTTGTTCCAGTTATGTCTTCACACTGTCATAGTAGCAGAACTCGGTGACAGCATGAAACAATGACAAAAAAAAATTTAATAAAATAAAAAACACCTAGAGGGGGTTTAGAAGCCATACCTGGGAAGGAGCATTTGCTGTTTGTTGACCACAGTCCTATTTTTAAAATATGAAAAAAAAAATTTATAAAAAAAATTTAAACCAGTTAATGTATTTGTAAAAAAAACAATTATTTTAACTGCTTGCCGACCGCTGCAAGTACATATACTGCGGCGGTCAGCCCTGTGCCGGCAAAGTGACGTACCGGTACGTCACTCGCCTGTGAGCCTATAGGGGGCGAGTGCGCGCCGCCAGAGGCGCGCTCCCGCCCCCGCTCGTTCACGGACACCTCCGCGCGAGTGACTGGCGGACCTGATGTCCGCCGGTCACTCGCGATCGTCAGTTACAGAGGGAGAAAGGCAGGCGGCTAATGTAAACACAGCTGCCTGTCATTCTCCCCTGTGTAACAGCAGAGATCATACGGTCCTGCTGTTCAGGATCGTATTTCTCTGCAGTTACACACACAGCCACATCCAATCACAGTTAGAATCACGCCCCTAGGGACACACTTAACCCCTCCTTCTCAAATAAAGTTAACCCCTTCCCTGCCAGTGTCATTTTTACAGTAACAGTTCATATGTATAGCACTGATTACTGTAGTAATGTCACTGGTACCCCCAAAAGTGTCAAAAATGTCAGTCAAGGGTCCAATCTGTCCGCCGCAATGTCGCAGTCCCGCAAAAAAACAAAATCGCAGATCGCCGCCATTACTCGTTAAAAAAAAAACAACAAAAACGACAAAAATCTTTCCTATGTTAGTAAACGCAATAACTTTTGCACAAACCAATCAAAATACGCTTATTGCAATTTTTTTTACCAAACATATGTAGCAGAAAACAAATTGGCCAAAAATGTTAAAAAATTTAGATTTTTACATTTATTTTGGGGAATTTCATATAAAAAATGTGAAAAATATTGTTATTTTTGCAAAATTGTCGCTCTTTTTTTGTTTATAGCGCATGATCAAAAAATCACACAGGTAATCAAATACCACCAAAAGAAAACTCTGTTTGTGGGAAAAAAAGGACATCAAATTCATTTAGGTACAGTGTCGCACGACCGCGCAATTGTCCGTTAAAGTCACACAGTGCCGAATCGCAAAATAGGGCCTGGTCAGGAAGGGGGTAAAAACTTCTGGGGCTTAAGTGGTTAAATAACACCTGGGGCTAAGTTTATACTACCCCCCTGTAATTCCAAGCACACCAGCCTGTGGCTAAAAAAAAAAAAAAAAAAAAAAAGAAGAACAGCACTGTAAGCCAATTGGGTTTACTGTATTGCACAGTGTTGTGAATCTAACAAATGAAGCTTGCTGATTGGAGGAGAGAGCCCTTCACTATCAGTCACCTGATTTTACCACTGTAGCCAAGGGGCTGGACTACAGAAAGATGGAGAAGGAGACAATTGAGCTGATTTACTAAAACTGTGGAGTGTGCAAAATTCGGGGCAGCTCTGCATAGAAACCAATCAGCTTCCAGGTTTTTTTTTTGTCAACGCTTAATTAAACTAGCTGAAGTTAGAAGTTGATTGGCTGCCATGCACAGCTGCACCAGATTATGCGCTCTCCAGTATTAGTAAATCAACCCCTATGCATAGCTCCCTGATTTCGAAGGACTGTCCCTGATTTGGAACAATGTCCCTCTTTTCTCGTCCTTTGTCCCTCATTTTGGTCTATATGATCTATATAGTTTCATCCAATTTTTACATTGTTGCATTTGTCAATGTTAAAAGCCAATTTAAGCAATAGTAGTGGTAAAAAAAAAAAAAAAAAAAAAAGGACTTGGGTTTAACTGACCATTTTTTGGGGTATATTTCTCCTTTAACCACTTTAAGACCGGGCCTATTTTTGACACTTGGAGTTTACAAGCTAAAATCATTTTTTTTTGCTAGAAAACAACTTAGAACCCCCAAACATTATATATACATATATTTTTTTTTTTTCAGAGACCCTAGAGATTAAAATGGAGATTGTTGCAATATTTTTTATCACACCGTATTTACGCAGCAGTCTTCCAAACGCAATTTTTTTGGAAAAAAATCACTTTTTTAAATTAAAAAAATAAGAAAACAGTAAAGTTAGCCCAATTTTTTTCCATAATGTGAAAGATAATGTTACGCCGAGTAAATAGATACCCAACATGTCATGCTTCAAAATTGCGAACGCTCGCGGAATGGCGACAAACTTTGGTGCTTAAAAAGTGCATAGGCAACACAAAATTCCTACAGGTTACCAGCTTAAAATTACAGAGGAGGTCTAGGGCTCAAATTATTGCTCTCACTCTAACAATCGCGGCGATACCTCACATGTGTGGTTTGAACACCGCTTATGTTGACGGGGCGGGGCTTTCGTATACGTTCGCTTCTGTGCACGAGCTAACGGGGACAGGGCAGAATAATTTTTTTTTCCTATTTATTCTATTTATTATTTTTACACAGTTTAAAAAAAAAAAAAAAAAATTTGATCATTTTTATTCCTATTACAAGGAATGTAAACATTCCTTGTAATAGAAATAGGCATGACAGGTCCTCTTTATTGTGAGATCTGGGGTCTTAAAGACCTCAGACCTGACAAGTACATTAAAAAAGAAAAAAAAAAATGGTTAAAAAAATTGGCTCTTTAAACTGATTGCTAGGCAACGACGTTTGACGTCGCTCCGGTTCTCCAAGACCATAGAGTGGAGTGAGGGCCATCTTGCCCTTACGCGACTTCCTGCCTGAGAGGAGCGCGAGCGGGATCGTTTTTCCCGCTGCCGGCGGGTCCGGTAAGCGGGGGAAAGGACCGGGAGGAGGCGGGGGTCACCTCTTCCGCCGCACCGTAAGGGTGATCCCACGGCGAATCCGCCGCTGGGACCACCCTTACATGAAAGCCGATCGCCTGCCGTTTTTACCATGACTTCCTGGTATGTAGATTTAGGACATAAAAACCAGTGAGACGCAGGAAGCAGATCACCAGTTGATGACCAGCTATCTTGTTGAAACATGAAATCACTTTTGGAGTATTCTGTCCAGTTCTGGTCGCCGGTCCTCAGGAGGGATGTGTTAGAGCTGGAGAGAGTCCAGAGAAAGGCAACTAAACTAATTAGGGGATTGGAGGACCTTAATTATGAAGAGCATCTTCAATCGCTTGATTTATTCTCCCTGGAGAAGAGACGCCTGAGAGGGGACATGATAGCAATTTATAAATACCTCAATGGTGATCTCGGCATAGAAAAAAAGCTATTCAGTCTGAAGGATTGCATGAGGACTCGAGGGCATACAATGCGATTAGAGGAGAAGCATTTTAACCTCAGGCAACGTGGGGGGTCCTTTACTGTTAGGGCTACAAGATTGTGGAATTCTCTACCACAAGAGGTGGTTTCTGCAGGTAGTATGGTGGCTTTCAAAAGACTATTGGACGTACATCTCAAGGATCAGAACATTAAGGGGTATGAGAGATGATTACGGCCACACACACCTACACAGGTTGAACTGGATGGACTGTTGTCTTTATTCACCCTCAACTACTATGTAACTAACTGATGTTTTACGGGGCTCTCCGGTCAGTCCATGTAGGCTCCGCCCGCTTACTCTTCCCTCCACTATCAGAGGTTTTAAAGCAGAACTTCATGCTCCCTATACCCCCCTTTTTTTTAACCCCCATTTACCTAGTTACAGGTCCTGCACATTTAGGGGACTTGGTCCTGCTGCAATCTTCTTCTTTTCTGCAACCCCCCCCCCCCCCCAGGTCCTGTGCCGCCATCTTCTTCTGTGATGTAATCAGTAAGGTGCCAGCTCTTCCGGGTTAAGCCGATGGCTTCGCCGATGATGTGTCACCTGGCCCTGCCCCCCTGCTCTTTTCCCAATGAAGGAATTAGCCTCCTTGGATAAGAAACATACAGATCCAAGGAGACGATGCGGGCAAAGTGCACGTAATTTGCCTAGACAAGGATCAGGACAAAGAATAGGACAAAGAAAATGCCCAATTTCTTCAGCGGAGGAGAGGAGTGGATGAGATGCAACATGCTCCGGAGGGTGAAATTTCTCTTTAATTCTTCTCTACTTCTAACTACGAAAAAGAGTGTTGGCTATATGTACACTTTAACCACTTGCCGACAGCCGCAAGTACATATACTGCGGCGGTCAGCCCCGGCCAGGCAAAGTGGCGTACCGGTACGTCACTAGCCTGTCAATCGTTTGTGAGCCAATAGCGGTCGAGCACGCGCCCGCTGAAGCGCGCGCCTGCCCCGGCTCGTTCCCTAACAAGTCAGTGCGTGTGACCTGCGGACCCGATGTCCGCCGGTCACTCGCAATCGTTCGCCGGGAAGGGAGAAAGGCAGGCGGCTAATGTAAACAAAGCCGCCTGTCATTCTCCCCTGTGTAAAAATGGGGATCAGACGGTTCTACTATGTAGGACCGTTGATCTCTGT
Organism: Pelophylax lessonae; assembly: GCF_965119305.1. Classification (NCBI taxonomy): domain Eukaryota; kingdom Metazoa; phylum Chordata; class Amphibia; order Anura; family Ranidae; genus Pelophylax; species Pelophylax lessonae. Next base: position 279,244,575 of record NC_138774.1, on the reverse strand, counting down.
TCTTACACTAGTAGCCATGTCCCATCACAGTAAGAAGAACACCCCTAGGGACACACATAGTCACTGCATCTCTAATAAAGTTAGCCCCTTCCCTGCTAGTGTCATTTTTACAGTAACAGTGCATATGTATAGCACTGATTACTGCAGTAATGTCACTGGTAACCCCAAAAGTGTCAAAAATGTCAGTCAAGGGTCCGATCTGTCCACCGCAATGTCGCAGTCCCGCAAAAAAAAAATCGCAGATCGCCGCCATTACTCGTTAAAAAAAAAAACAACAAAAATGACAAAAATCTTTCCCTTTGTTAGTAAACGCGATAACTTTTGCACAAACCAATCAAAATACGCTTTTTGCGATTTTCTTTTTACCAAACATATGTAGCATAAAACAAATTGGCCGAAAATGTTAAAAAATTTTGATTTTTACATTTTTTTGGGGAATTTCATATAAAAAATTTGAAAAATGTTGTTATTTTTGCAAAATTGACGCTCTTTTTTTGTTTATAGCGCATGATCAAAAAATGGCAGAGGTGATCAAATCCCACCAAAAGAAAGCTCTGTTTGTGGGAAAAAAAGGACTTCAAATTCGTTTAGGTACAGCGTCGCACGACCGCGCAATTGTCCGTTAAAGTCACGTAGTGCCGAATCGCAAAATAGGCCCTGGTCAGGAAGGGGGTAAAATCTTCCGGGGGTTAAGTGGTTAAAACCTAAGACTAGGGGAAAATAAGGCAGAAATCCTGGAGGATGAGGCCTGGTGGTTTGGTTGCTATTCCTAAATATCATCATCTGCAAATCAATACAATTTAGGTTGGATCAGAAGCTCGACTCATCTTTTTTCTTATCTTTAAACATAGTACATGTTCAAGAAAAATCAATGTATTCCAATGAGTCTAGTTTACACCACTGCAGTGCTTTCACGTGTGCTTAAAGAAAATACAGAATGCTGCTTTTTGTACTGGAACGCAGGTGAAATGCATGTAAAAGCCGCTCAGAAAAAAAATAATAAAACATATATGGGTGCATCTTAAAAAAATTAGAATATCATCAAAAAGTTAATTTATTTCTGTAATTCAATTCAAAAAGTGAAACGCATATATTTTAAAAGTGATGTATTTTAAACATTTATTTATTTTAATTTTGAGGATTATGGCTTACAGCGAGTGACACCCCAAAATTCAGTATCTCAGAAAATTAGAATACTACATAAGACCAATTTAAAAAATACATTTTAATACAGAGATGTTGGTTTAGTGAAAAGTCCGTCCATGTACAGTATAGGATGCACTCAATACTTGGTCGGGGCTCCCATTGCATGAATTACTGCAGTGATCCCCAACCCCCAGGCCGCGGACCGGTACCGGTCCGTGGATCAAATGGTACCGGTCCGCCCAAAGAACATTACATGATTTCCATTTTAGAAAAAAAAAATGTCAGAAAAGGGTGGACCCGGGGCGCAGAGCAGTGCGCCCTGAGCCCACCCATTTGTGTGACAAAAGCGAATGCATATTCGCTATTGTCACACGGATCCTCCTCCTGGCCAATCAGGAAGCTGGTCCGAGACCCGTTTCCTGATTGGCCGAAAGGTGAACCCATGCCATTGGCCAAGGAGGAGGAGGGAGGACTTGAGGAGACGCGGGGAGACTGAGTAGAAGCCGCCGCTGCAAATCAGGTTAGTGCACTGGTCACTGTGCATTGATGGGGGCACGCTGTGGAACTTTGCATTGATTGGGGGCACTCTGTGGCACTCTGCATTGATTGGGGGCATGCTGTGGCACTTTGCATTGATTGGGGGCACGCTGTGGCTCTCTGCATTGATTGGGGGCACGCTGTGGCACTCTGCATTGATTGGGGGAACGCTGTGGCACTCTGCATTGATTGGGGGCACGCTGTGGCACTCTGCATTGATTGGGGGCACGCTGTGGCACTCTGCATTGATTGGGGGCACGCTGTGGCACTCTGCATTGACGTCCCCCCCCCCCCCCTCAGCGGGCCACGAAAAAAATTATCAAACGTTGACCGGTCCGCGGCGATAAAAAGGTTGGGGAGCACTGAATTACTGCATCAATGCGGTGTGGCATGGAGGTGATCAGCCTGTGGCACAGCTGAGGTGTTATGGAAGCCCAGGTTTCTTTGATAGCGGCCTTCAGCTCATCTGCATTGTTGGGTCTGGTGTCTCTCATCTTCCTCTTGACCATACCCCACAGATTCTCTAAGGCAGAGATCCTCAAACTACGGTCCTCCAGCTGTTGCGGAACTACACGTCCCATGAGGCATTGTAAAATTCTGACATTCACAGACATGACTACGCATGATGGGAATTGTAGTCCCTGAACAACTGGAGGGCCATAGTTTGAAGACCCCTGCTCTATGGGGTGTAGGTCAGGCAAATTTGCTGGCCAATCAAGCACAGTGATACCATGATCATGTGACCAGGTATTGGTACTTTTGGCAGTGTGGGCGGTGCCAAGTCCTGCTTGAAAATGAAATCAGCATCTCCATAAAGCTGGTCAGCAGAGGGAAGCATGAAGTGCTCAAGAATTTCCTAGTAGAGGGATGTGTTGACTTTGGACTTGATAAAACACAGTGGACCAACACCAGCAGATGACATGGCTCTCCAAATCATCACCGATTGTGTTTAATGTTGCATTTCATTTGGAAATGAAGGTCCTAGAGTCTGGAGGAAGAGTAGAGAGGCAAAGAATGCAAGTTGCATGAGGTCCAGTGTGAAGTTTGCACAGTCAGTGATGATTTGGGGAGCCGTGTCATCTGCTGGTGTTGGTCCACTGTGTTTTATCAAGTCCAAAGTCAGTGCAGCCCTCTATGCTGTGCTGATTGGCCAGGAAACTCGCCTGACCTAAACCCCATCTGTAGGCTATTGTCAAGAGGAAGATGAGAGACACCAAACCCAACAATGCAGAGGAGCTGAAAGCTGCCATCAAAGCAACCTGGGCTTTCATAACACCTCAGCAGTGCCACAGGCTGATCGCCTCCATGCCACACCGCATTGATGCAGTAATGTATGTAAAAGGAGCCCTGACCAAGTATTGAGTGCATACTATACTGTACATGGACATATGTTTCAGTACGCCAAAATTTCTGTATTAAAAATTATTTTTCTTTGTTTATTGGTCTTCTGTAATAATCAAATTTTCTGAGATGCTGAATTTTTGGGGTGTCACTAGCTGTGAGCCATAATCATCAAAAGTAAAAGAAAGAAATGCTTGAAATATATCACTCTGTGTGTAATATAAAACATAGGAGTTTCACTTTTTGAATTGAATTACTGAAATAAATTAACTTTTTGAAGATATTCTAATTTTATGAGATGCACCAAATAATAATGAAATAAAAAAAAATTAAAAAAGAAAAAAAAAAAAGAAAAAACACCTAAATGAATTCCAAAAACTTTTTGAACAGCACACTGAACATAGGGATTGCAGTGTAAAGGAGCCCTAAATTACTTTTTTTCCCATATATAGCACTGTCAAATTTCATATCACCAGGGTATATACAATAAATATACAAATATTATTGATAAAATAATATTCCTTTTTAAAATGTTTTGACGTATTTTTCTTATTTTTTTCTTTTCTGATCCTGCAGAGGACAAGCTGTGGTTACATCCTATGTACCGTCCTGTTGTCTGTCGCTGTCCTATTGGCGGTAACCGTCACCGGAGCAGTTCTGTTCATGAACCACTACCACGCTCCTTCCACAGAACCTCCGCCAGTCATTACGACTAACATGGAGGACCCCAATGCCTTGGTCACCATAGAAAGAGCAGACAGCTCCCACATCAGTATATTCATTGACCCCAACTGTCCGGACCCCCTTCCTCGACTGGATGGCCTGCAGTCTTCTCTGTTGTCTGCCCTGGCTGACCACGACTCAGAGCTGAAATTGGCGGTGGGAAAGGAGAGAGCTATGCTGGCAGGATTGGTGGACCAAGTGACCCAGATGGTTTCCCAGGTGTCCCGGCAGCGAGCGGATTGGGAGAGCCTAAGGAAAGGACAGAATGGACTAGTGTCCGAGCTGGGGGCTCTGCAGAGTGAGCAAGGAAGACTTATACAGGTAAACTTTGGTGTTTCTTGCATGACTAAAGTCAGGGCCATCTTTATTCTTGATTGGACCCTGGGCAAAAATTTTCTTGGGCCCTCTTGAATCCACTTATCAACCATTTGGGGGCTTAAGGGGCAGCTGCTTTGGGCCCCACAACAATGACTAGACCCGGGCAGCTGCCCCTTTTGCCCTGTGTTAAAGACAGCCCTGATTAAAGTGAGATTCATTGGGGCAGAAGATTTTTTGGGGCAGATATATGAAGAAACTCTCAACCAGAATCAGAATTGACTTTACGTAAAAAAAGCAAGGTAGTTGTTACTTTAGTCTTTTCTTTTCTAAAAAGGGCCGGTTCACACCAGAACACGGTGCGGGGAAAACCACGTTCATCTGTGTTTCCCACATCGCTTTCCAAACGCAGAGCTGTTGGAATCTGCAGCAAATCTCAATATTAAGGTAATGACACCCCAAATGCAGATTCCAAACTAAGTGCATTTGCCCACATCAGATTGCATTGTAAAGAAGTATCATGCAAGGAGTTTGCAGTGAGTTTCCAAAAGTACTGCATGGTCTACTTTTGGTGTGGGGCGAATCAGCACCACCACACAGAACTAAACCCCTAGAGCACAGGTGTCAAACACAAGGCCCGCAGGCCGAATGCCCCCCCCCCCCCCAGGCCATTTCATGTGGTCCTCACACCTCTCCTGCAGCTGCGGCACACCCCTTATCTCTGCCCCCACCTTGCCTCAGTAGTCGGCAGCAGAGAGGACAGAACTCCTTTGCCAGATCCTATGCTTCTCTGTGCTCCTGCAAAAAGGTTGGTCTTTGCCCCCAGTCGTTCTTAGCAGTCTGCAGCAGAGAGGAGGGCAGAACTCCTCCTACAGATCCTGCACCTCTCTGTGCAGCTACAACATCACCTTGTCTCTACCTCCCCTGGTCTCAGCATTCAGCAGAATCTGTAAGCTGACTCCAGCCCTCCTCCAGACCTTGCACATTCTTCTTCCCAGATCCACCCACATCTCCTTCCTGGCAGTAGCACAAGGTAAGGGGGTGCATTGTGATGTAAGGAAGGGTGGGCGACTCTTGACTTATGATGGTGGGGGGCTCTTGACATCTCATGTAAGGGTGTAAGGGGGCGTGGGGTGCTCTGGAAATCTAATCTTAGAGATACAACTGGCCCTTTGAGGAGCAACCATAATGCTGATGCGGCCCGCAATGAAATTGAGTTTGACACCCCTGCCCTAGAGTATACATGGCATACTAGCACATTATGAAATACTTACCTTAGAACAAAGTCCTTCCAGCAGCGCCCTGTCACCGCTGAGAGGGCTTCCATCTTCCCCTAACCGTTCTTCCAGGTGCTGTGAGTGGCCAGACCTGCAATGACGTCACTCCTGTGCATGCATGCGGGAGCTCTCGGATCCGACAAGAAGATCGGAAGGTATGCCGGACCTCAGAGTGCATGCGCCGGTGACGTCAGTGGCTGCATGCAGAGTGAATATCTCCCAAACGGTGCAGGTTTAGGAGATGTTCATTCTACCTACAGACAAGCCTTATTATAAGCTTATCTGTAGGTAAAAATAACAAAGTGGGTTTTACTACCACCTTAACTCTCTGCCTCCCCTGCTCAGTCTTACATTCAGCAGGTCAAAGAAGGCATTCAGCCTGTGTGTCCTCTTCGGGGTCTCTCACCCCGCTGACGATGTCATCCTATAAGCAGGGCAAAGGGCAGGAGGATCTGCAGATCTGGATCATGTTAACAAGGGAATGATTACCCGCTTGTTAATATGAAAAGACTCCTGCTCTCTATGCAGTTCTCCAGGTCCTCCTGCCCCCTGTTCTGCTGATAGGATGACATCATTGGCAGGGCAGGAGAGCTGGCAGGGTAGACACAGGCATGGCCACATAGCGGGAGGTGAGTGGTGACAGCGGTCTGTGTTAGTCTTGTATACCTCCCACTCTGTAGCCTGGTCATCAACAGGCCGGGACCTGTCAATGGCCCAGGGGTTGGGGACCCATGCATTAGCCAGCTCTTGTTAGGACATACAGCCAGGGTAGCCATCAGAAATTTTGGGGCTCCTCACACAGCTTTAGGCCTGGGCCCCCATGGGCCTGACCACCAAAATTCCCCAGGGCCCCCCACTGGTCATCCCACCAGTCCTTTTGTGCACCCACTTTTATTTTAACACTCTTTCAACATAATTTATGAAAAAGAAAAGTGTATTCCAAGTCATAAGTGCGTTCAAGATTTATCACTAAATAATTATTCAGCAAAGAAACCACCAAATCCAGCAAGGAGACATCCCTATATACAGTATTCAGCAAAGAGACATCCTCCTATATTCAGCAATGAGACAGACCAATTTAGCAAAGAGCCAGTCCAGCAGAGACATCCCAATCCAGCAAAGAGACATACAAAGCCAGCAAAGAGGCATACACATATATTCAACAAAGATACACTCCAATATATTCAGCAAAGATGCATCCAAATTCAGCAAAGAGACGTCTCAATCCAGCAGATACATTGCCATATATTCAGCAAAGAGATAATCCAATCCAACAGAGATATCCCCATATATTCAGCAAAGAGACATCCCCATGTAGCATCCATCAGTGTCTCCCTCATTAGAGGTCCCTCCATCAGTGTCCTCATCATCCGATGTCCCTCCATCAGTGTCTCCATCATTAGAGGTCCCTCCATCAGTGTCTCCATCATTAGAGGTCCCCCATTTGTCCCCATCATAAGAGGTCCCTCCATCAGTGTCTCCATCATTAGAGGTCCCCCATCATTGTCCCCATCATCAGAGGTCCCTCCATCAGTGTCTCCCTCAATAGAGGTCCCTTGATCAGTTCCCCACTTATTAAAGGTCCCTCCATGAGTGTCCCCATCATTAGAGGTCCCTCCATTAGTGTCCCCATCATTAAAGGTCCCTCCATCAGTGTCCACATCATGAGAGTTCCCTCCATCAGTGTTCTTATTACTAGAGGTCCCTCCTTCAGTATTCCCATCATTAGAAGTCCCTCCATCAGAGTACCCATCATGAGAGATCTCTCATTAGTTTCCCCATCATTAGAGGTCCCTCATCAGTGTCTCCATCATGAGAGGTCCCTCCATCAGTGTCTCCATCATGAGAGGTCCCTCCATCAGTGTCCCCCTCATTAGAGGTCCCTCCATCAGTGTCCCGCTAATTAGAGGTCTCTCTGTCAGTGCCCGCAGCATTAGAGGTCCCTCCAACAGTGTTCCTATTATTAGAGGTCCCTCTGTCAGTGTCTTCCTCAGAGGTTCCTCCATCAGTGTCTCCCTTATTAGAAGTCTATTTATTAGTATCCCCATCATTAGAGGTCCCCCTGTCAATGTCCCCCCTCATTAGAGGTCCCCCATCAGTGTCCCCCTCATTAGAGGTCCCTCCATCAGTGTCCCCATCATTAGAGGTCCCTTTATCAGTATCCCCCTCATTAGAGGTCCCTCCAATAGTGTCCCCCTCATGTCTGGAGGAGGAAGTTTGGTTGACTTCTTCTCCATTTAATGCTGGGAGCGGGACTACCACGTGGTTGGTTGCTAGATGCCAGGTGGCCCTAGCAACCAACCACTAATACTGGCTGTGCCAGGCAGGAGTCGGGAGATGGGACTGCACTGGCGGAGCAACAGAAGAATCATTCAGAGATGTAGAATGATGGTTGGCAACACTGCTCATGACACCCAGGCACCCTACATGTGGCTGTCCCTCCCTGATGGTGGCCCTGGCCCACAGGGCAAATGCCCAGGGTGCCCTTTGGCCAGTCCAGGCCTGGATCTAAATAATGTATACCTCTGCTGCCTCCACCTGTCAGCAAGAACAGAGTTCTATATTGGCCCTCGGTTCTGGCTAGAAGAGCCTAATTGCATCTTCCATTATGAGAACAAATGTGCAGAGGATTACAGAAAGATAATACAAAGACAGATTTGGGCCCTTATAGAGCGGCCGGTTTATAAGGGGCGTGTCCCCCCTAGTTTGCATGCAGGGATGCATGTGAGATTCGTAGGATTCTATGGGTTTTTTTTTTTTTCAAGCCACACGAATAAAGCCTGAGGCTCTAATTGGCTTGCAAAAGGTTGGGCTCTGGGCGCAAAGCCAACCCACTTGTGACACTAGCGAAACAATATTTGCTACTGTCTTCCAGCCAAGGCAAGGAAGCTGTGGATGGGCTGAGTGTGGGGGGACAGTGGAGGGCTGAGTGCGGGGGGGGACAGTGGAGGGCTGAGTGCGGGGGGGGACAGTGGAGGGCTGAGTGCAGGGGGACTGGGGGGGCTAAGTGCACGGGGACCATGGAAGGGTGAGTGCAGGGGGGACCGTGGAGGGCTTAATGCAAGGGGACACCGCAGAGGACTGAGTGCGGGGGGGTTGTGATGGACTGAGTACGGGGACCGTGGAGGACTGAGTGCGGAGGGACTGGGGGGCTAAGTGCGGGGGGGACCATGAAGGGTTGAGTGCGGGGGGACCATGGAGGGCTGAGTGTGGGGGGGGACCGCAGAGGACTGAGTGCAGGGGGACTGTGGAGAGTGGAGTGCTGGGGGACCGGGTGGCAGAGTGTGGGGGGGATCATGGAGGGCTGAGTGAGGAGGGACATTAGAGGGCTAATTGTTGAGGGCTGATCCTCCTATTTAGGAACACAGGTTTCTGTGTTCATACAGTGATTACAACCCCCCACACAGTTAGAAAACACCCCCTAGGGACACATTTAACCCTTTGATCGCCCCTGGTGTTAGCCCCTTCCCTGCCAGTGTCATTAGTACAGTAACAGTGCATATTTTTTGCACTGATTACTATAGTAATGTCACTGGTCCCTCCAAGAGCTTTAATTAGTGTTTGATTTGTCCGCTGCAATGTAGCAGTCCCACTAAAAATAGCAGATCGCCGCCTTTACTAGTAAAAAATAAATAAAAATGATATAAATCTATTCCATAGTTTGTAGACACAATAACTTTTGCGCAAACCCATAAATATACACTTATTGGAATTTTTTTTTTTTTTACCAAAAAAAAAACATGTAGCAGCATACATATTGGCCTAAAATGATGCAAAAATTTGATTTTTCTGTTTTTTTTTCGTTGGGAATGTTTTATAGCAGAAAGTAAAAAAATATATATATATTTTTTTCCAGAATTGTCGCTTCTTTTTTTGTTTATAGCGCAAAAAATAAAAACCGCAGAGGTGATCAAATACCACCAAAAGAAAGCTCTATTTGTGGGGGGGAAAAAGGACATTGATTTTATTTAAGTACAGCGTAGCACGACCGCGCAAGTAATGCAGTGCCATATCGCAAAAAAGAATGGCATGATCATTAACCACTTTAGGACCGCTCACTGTGCTGCTACTGCGGCAGTGCGGCCCCCCTGGGTCCAGCGACCTAAACATACATCGCTGGACTCCTAGTGGTTTCGGCGGCGCACGCGCGCCACCGGAGGTTCGCTCCCGCTGTGTTTAGACACAGCGGGAGTCGAGCCGCAGGAGGAGAGGTGGCAATTGCCTTCTCTCTTCCCCGATCATCGGGGAAAGAGTGAGAAGATCCGCCCGCTTGTGTAAACAAAGCAGGCGGATCTTCTCTGTGACAGACAGGGAAAGATCACAGGATTCAGCATAGCTGAACCTGCGATCTGTGTCTGTGTCACACAACCCCCTCCGCCCACACACGTCAGTAAGCATGAGGCATACATTTAACCCCCTTGATCACCAACAGTGTTAACCCCTTCCCTGCCAGTGTCATTATTACAGTAACAGTGCATATTTTTAGCACTGATTACTGTAGTAATGTCACTGATCCCCCCAAAAGTGTCAAAAATGTCAGTTAGGGGTCCGATCTGTCCGCCGCAATGTCGCAGTCCCGCTAAAATCGTAGATCGCGGCCATTACTAGTAAAAAAAAAGACATAAATCTTTCCCGTAGTCAGTAGACGCGATAACTTTTGCGCAAACCAATCAAAGTACGCTTAATGCAATTTTTTTTACCAAAAATATGTAGCCGAAAACAAATTGGCCTAAAATGTTAAAAAATTTAGATTTTTCGATTTTTTTTGGGGAATGTTATATAGCAAAATGTGAAAAATATTGTTTGTGTTTTTTTCAAAATTGTCGCTCTTTTTTTCAAAAATTAAAAATCACGCAGGTGTTCAAATACCACCAAAAGAAAGCTCTATTTGTGGGGGGAAAAGGACGTAAATTTCATTTTGGTACAGCGTTGCATGACCGCGCAATTGTCCGTTAAATTAATGCAGTGCCAAATCGCAAAATATAGCCTGGTCAGGAAGGGGGTAAAATCTTCCGGTCTTAAAGTGGATAAAAATACGCTCATTGAGGATTTTTTTGTCAAAGACATGTAGCTAGATACATTTTGGCCTAAATATATGACAAAAATTAAATATATTGGATATTTTTTAACAGTCAAGTAGAAAATGTCAATTTTTTGCAAAATTTTCACAATTTTTTTATTAATATCGCAAAAAATAAAAAGCGCAGAGGTGATCAATTACCACTAAAAGAAAGCTCTGTTTGTGGGGGAAAAAGGACGTAAATTTTGTTTGGGTACAGCATTGCATGACCGCGCAATTGTCAGTTAAAGTCGCCAAGTTGCAAAAAGTGGCCTGGACGTAAAGCAGGAAAATCCTCTGGTCCTAAAGTGGTTAATAGTCAGTAGAAAATGTCAATTTTTTGCAAAATTTTCGCTCTTTTTTTATTAACCACTTAAGCCCCGGAAGATTTTACCCCCATTCCGACCAGGGGGTATTTTGCGATTCGGCACTGCGTGAATTCAACGGACAATTGCACGGTCGTGCGATGCTGTACCTAAACGAATTTGGCGTCCTTTTGTTCCCACAAACAGAGCTTTCTTTTGGTGGTATTTGATCACCTCTGCGCTTTTTATTTTTTGCGATATTAACCACCTGCCGACCGCCGCACGACTATCTACGTCGGCGGTCAGCCCCTCACAGGCAAACTAACGTAGGGCTACGTTGCTTGCTTGTGTCGCAGAGGTGATCAATTACCACCAAAAGAAAGCTCTGTTTGTGGCGGGAAAAGGACATAAATTTTGTTTGGGTACAGCATTGCATGACCACGCAATTGTCAGTTAAAGTCACGCAGTGTCAAGATGAAAAAAGTGGCCTGGTCATTGAGCAGCAAAATCTTCCGGGGCTAAAGTGGGTAAGGGGGCAGGGCTGCTGTTAGAAATCGCGGGGCCCCGTACAGACTACCTGGCAGGGCCCCCCCCAAGAAAATATTAAAGATATATTTAGCTAAAATTACAACAAAATCACTATTAGCAGACACAAATATAACATAACTCACATAACTCCTGATTGAGATGAGAAAAATATACAGGCTGGGCAGTTGGAGCTCAGTGATCAGAGAGACAGAGGGAGAGAAACAAAGTTACAAATAAACTCCTGAGCAGAGATAACATTAGAGCCAGTGCTGGGAGGGGGGCCCACACAAGGGAGGGCGATTAGTGAGGGACGACTGTCTCTTTCTCAGCAGATAAAAGCTGATAGCAGGAAGAGGGACAGAGATCAGATTCAGGTGCTGGAGGAAGATTTCTGTATTTGTTGTCCATCACTAATCCCCCTCTCTGTGTGGGCCCCCCTGTGTGCTCGGGCCCCCTACAAGAGGGCTGGTGGTCCCCCCCTATCAGCGGCCCTGTAAGGAGGTTAAAACCTTTCCGGGGCTGAAGTGGTTAAAAAGCCCAGAAAACAGAACTGAAAAACTGAATTAAATTTACATTAAAAAAGGATTTTACTGTTTAAGTTAGGTCAGTGGGTCCCGTATGTGCTACAAAATGTGCCGAAAACACCGGGCCGCTGTCCCATGCATAATAAGGCGAGGGATTGCATGATAGATGAAGAGCAGTATCTTCTGGAGGGCGGTTGGCGCCACTTCACTCTTAACACATGGTAGCACTGGCACCCTGTGCGCACACACACGCCTAGGCCAACAAATATCTGGCACATGGATCTGGTACACGTTGCAGGGCAGGTGCCAGCTTCTCACATACAGTTTGCTTAGCTACTGCTAAAAAAAATCAGGACCCACAAAGCCTTGCAGCTTTTTTTTTTTTTTTTCAATTAAAGATGTTGGCGGGTGTTATTATGGAAAACTGTGGCTTCTACACTCCGCAGAAAGCCCAGGAGCCACAATACCATGGAAATACCCCGGCAGGTTTTATTGCTGTATATATCATCAGTGTTCCAAGCTTATCCCAGCAGCTGTCAGAAAATGTCATTTCTGGATCCAGCTTCCAGAGAACGTCGAAAAAAAAAAAAAAAAAAAAAGCTTAAAGGGTAATTCCACTGATAAGACCATTTTACATGTTAGGGTGCAAAGCAGACCCACTACCCCCATAATGGCCCCTATCTGTCAGTATTCAGGGGGGGTTCTTGACCCCCCAGCAGTTGTCAGATTTATATTAACTGGTTCCGGACTGCGGCAGGCTGGCCCTCCTGCATGAACCAAAGTAGGGCTACGTCAGTCGCGCGCCGGCAGCTTGGGCGGCGCGCTCGCACCCCAAATCGGCAGTGGGGAAAGGCTTTTTTTTTTTTTTTTTTTTTTTTTACAGAAACGTTTTATTTACAGTGCCTTGCAAAAGTATTCGGCCCCCTTGAACTTTGTGACCTTTTGCCACATTTCAGGCTTCAAACATAAAGATATAAAACTGTAATTTTTTGTGAAGAATCAACAACAAGTGGGACACAATCATGAAGTGGAACAAAATTTATTGGATATTTCAAACTTTTTTAACAAATAAGAAACTGAAAAATTGGGCGTGCAAAATTATTCAGCCCCCTTAAGTTAATACTTTGTAGCGCCACCTTTTGCTGCGATTACAGCTGTAAGTCGCTTGGGGTATATCTCTATCAGTTTTGCACATCGAGAGACTGATATGTTTATTTGTGAACCATTCCATTGTAGATTTTGCTTTATGTTTTGGATCATTGTCTTGTTGGAAGACAAATCTCCGTCCCAGTCTCAGGTCTTTTGCAGACTCCATCAGGTTTTCTTCCAGAATGGTCCTGTATTTGGCTCCATCCATCTTCCCATCAATTTTAACCATCTTCCCTGTCCCTGCTGAAGAAAAGCAGGCCCAAACCATGCTGCCACCACCATGTTTGACAGTGGGGATGGTGTGTTCAGGGTGATGAGCTGTGTTGCTTTTACGCCAAACATAACCTTTTGCATTGTTGCCAAAAAGTTTGATTTTGGTTTCATCTGAGCAGAGCACCTTCTTCCACATGTTTGGTGTCTCCCAGGTGGCTTGTGGCAAACTTTAAACAACACTTTTTATGGATATCTTTAAGAAATGGCTTTCTTGCCACTCTTCCATAAAGGCCAGATTTGTGCAGTATACGACTGATTGTTGTCCTATGGACAGAGTCTCCCACTTCAGCTGTAGATCTCTGCAGTTCATCCAGAGTGATCATGGGCCTCTTGGCTGCATCTCTGATCAGTCTTCTCCTTGTATGAGCTGAAAGTTTAGAGGGACGGCCAGGTCTTCGTAGATTTGCAGTGGTCTGATACTCCTTCCATTTCAATAATATCGCTTGCACAGTGCTCCTTGGGATGTTTAAAGCTTGGGAAATCTTTTTGTATCCAAATCCGGCTTTAAACTTCTCCACAACAGTATCTCGGACCTGCCTGGTGTGTTCCTTGTTCTTCATGATGCTCTCTGTGCTTTAAATGGACCTCTGAGACTATCACAGTGCAGGTGCATTTATACGGAGACTTGATTACACACAGGTGGATTCTATTTATCATCATTAGTCATTTAGGTCAACATTGGATCATTCAGAGATCCTCACTGAACTTCTGGAGAGAGTTTGCTGCACTGAAAGTAAAGGGGCTGAATAATTTTGCACGCCCAATTTTTCAGTTTTTTATTTGTTAACAAAGTTTGAAATATCCAATAAATTTCGTTCCACTTCATGATTGTGTCCCACTTGTTGTTGATTCTTCCCAAAAAATTACAGTTTTATATCTTCATGTTTGAAGCCTGAAATGTGGCAAAAGGTTGCAAAGTTCAAGGGGGCCGAATACTTTCGCAAGGCACTGTATAAAAGTGTCAAACAAAAAGTTAAACATTGCCAACAAGGTACAGATACAAAAAGTAAAAAAGGAATTGAATACAGCAGTAAAAGAGAACATGTGCACAGTGGTTACAATCAGTGCAGCAAGACATAAGAGAACAATCCACCATCAAGGAGCACAGAAACATCAAACAGGGCCACAACCAGCTGTCGTCCCCCCCGAGACCCTGGGTCCCCATGGGGGGGGGGGTAGTTGGGGGAGCCCTAGAGGGTGGAGTCTGGGGAGGCAGAGAGACAACACTTCCCCCCAGCACCCCCCCCCAACCAGCATCCATGCAATTTGAACCCCTACCACCAGGGCCAGCAGGAACTTCAACCAATGGTGGGTGACTAAAGCTGCAAAGATCTAGTGGCAATCCAACCATCCCATATTTTCCCAAACTTTTGAGGGCATTGACGTCCCATATAAGTCAACTTGTAAAGGGGCAGAGCCGCGTCCACCAATGCCTTCCACTGTGCAACGGTGGGGGGAGCATCACCCTTCCATTTCTGCAGCAGAGCTTTCCTGGCATAAAAGCAAAGAATAAATAATAGAAGCTTAGGATATTTCACCGGTGTCACCAGGTCCCCTATACCCAAAAGGAGTACCCTAGGATCCAATGGCACAGGCAAATTCAGTACAGAGCTTATCTCCAGGGCTATGCCTTTCCAATAGTCCTGAATAAACTGGCAGTCCCATGTGATGTGGAAAAAGGTGCCCACTGCCTGCTGACATTTAGAGCACAAGTCTGATTGGGTGCAGTATATCCGAGCCAAACGTTGCGGGGTATAGTATGCTCGTGGGGAAAGGCTTTTAACCACTTCCCGACCAACCGCCGCCTTTTTACTGCGGCAGGGTGACTCTACGTGGGTCACGTGCGGAAAGGTGGGGGCGAGCGCGTGCCGCCGACAGCGTGCTCCCGCCACCACTCGGCAGTGGATATTCCAATGCTGCGGGCAGGCGGCTCTGATTGCCGCCTGACACCCGCGATCACTCCCCACTGAGAGAGAAGAACGGTCGGCTGTTGTAAACACAAAACTCCTGTAGAAGCAGCGATTTTTAACCACTTACTGACCAGCCGCCATACATATACTGCGGCAGGTTCCCACAAAATTACGTACCCGTACCGTGCCCATTCGCCAGAGGGGAAGCTGATCTGCGGGGACCAGCGTGGAGACACAACGGCGGTCTGCCGATGTAAACACGGCAGACCGCTGTTTTGTCAGCAATGAACACAGGGATCCTCCTATTTAGGAATACAGGTCTCTGTGTTCATTCCATAAGCCCATTCCCCACACAGTTAGAAAGCACCCCCTAGGGACATATTTAACCCTTTGATCGCCCCCCTGGTGTTAACCCCTTCCCTGTCAGTGTCATTATTACAGTAACAGTGCATATTTTTGGCACTGATTACTGTAGTAATGTCACTGGTCCCCCCAAAAGTGTAAAAAATGTCAGTCAGGGGTCCGATCTGTCCGCCGCAATGTCGGAGTCCCGCTAAAAATCGCAGTAAAAAAAATAAATAAATAAAAATTACATAAATCTTTCCCCTAGTTTGTAGACGCGATAACATTTGCACAAACCAATCAAAATACACTAATTGTGATTTTTTTTTTTTTTTTTACCAAAAATATGTAGCAGAATACAAATTGGCCTAAACTGATGAAAAAAATTGATTTTAAATTTTTTTTTATTGGGAATGTTTTATAGCAGAAATGAAAAAAAATATATATATATATATATATTTTTTTTTTTTTTTAGAATTGTCGGTCTTTTTTTTGTTTATAGTGCAAAAAAAAAAAATGAAGAGGTGATCAAATACCACCAAAAGAAAGCTTTGTGTGGGGAAAAAAAGACATCGATTTTATTTGGGTACAGCGTCGCACGACCGCACAATTGTCAGTTAAAATAAGGCAGTGCCGAATCGTAAAAAATGGCCTGGTCACTAAGTGGGAAAACCCTCCAGCCCAGAAGTGGTTAAGCCAGTGTGCATGGAGCCTAAGGCAAAAAGAAATAGGCATTGTGAAATATAGGTGAACATACAACTCAGTAAATAATTAAAAAAATTAAAACATTTTTAACTCACTAAATGATTTGCCTTTTATGGTTTCAAAGTACTGTTGGGGGGGGGGGGGGGTGCCTTTTTATGGAAGAGCCCTGGGGCCATCATAACATTTTTATTTTTAAAGATTTCTGAGTTTAAAAATTTTATTTTTTTTTTTTTCTTACAGAATTCTGAGTTTGACAGTCAGAATTCGGGGTTTGAAAGACAGAATTCTGACTTTCAATCTCAGAATTCTGACTTTTAAACTCATAAGTCTGACTTTTAAACTCATAAGTCTGACTTTTAAACTCATAAGTCTGACTTTCAAACTCATAAGTCTGACTTTCAAACTCATAAGTCTGACTTTCAAACTCATAAGTCTGACTTTCAAACTCATAAGTCTTACTTTCAAACTCAGAATTCTGACTTTCAAACTCAGAATTCTGACTTTCAAACTCAGAATTCTGACTTTTAAACTCAGAATTCTGACTTTTAAACTCATAAGTCTTACTTTCAAACTCATAAGTCTTACTTTCAAACTCATAAGTCTTACTTTCAAACTCATAAGTCTGACTTTCAAACTCAAAATTCTGACTTTCAAACTCAGAATTCTGACTTTCAAACTCAGAAATCTGACTTTTAATCTCTCAATTCTGACTTTCAAACTCAGAAATCTGACTTTTAATCTCACAATTCTGACTTTCAAACTCAGAATTCTGTAAAAAAAATGTTTTTCTTCAAGCTCAGAAAATCTTTCAAAAATGTTTTTTATGATTGCCCCAGGGCTCTTCCATACTTCCATATGTAGCAGAGTAAATTTTGGCCTAAATTCATAAAATAAGATCCATTATCAGAAATCATTAGATTCAGAATCAGAAATTAGATTTTTCTTTTTTTTATTTATTGGATAGGTTTTATAACAGAAAGTAGAAAATCTTGTTTTTCCAAATTTCCGGTCTTTTTTATTTTATATTGCAAAAAATAAAAAAACCCAGGGGTGGTCAAATACCACCAAAGAAACCTCTATATAAGTGAAAACAAATTGATAAAAATGTAATTTGCATTGACTACACCATTGCCAGTTAAAGTAGCACAGTGATGAAGAGCAAAAAATGGTCTGGTCACGAAGGGGGTAAAACCTTCCAGGGGGTCAGTTGGTTAAGCAGTGCTGCTATATCATGTATTTACTGTCCCGACAGCGATTAGCGGCTGGTAGCTTAAGTATTTGGCTTTCAGCACCGACATTGTGGCTATAAGGGAGCACATACCCTCCACATACAGGCCAGTCCCTGGGCAGTTGTCTGTATTACCCTGGGTTCTCGGGCGTATGTGCATGTGTGTCATTGTGCACGCATGTAGAAAAGAGGACATTTAATAACTAGAGATTATATCCTTTCCAATGCTCTGTAGCTCCTGTTTAGTTTGCCCTTTTAAAGTATACCTGTGACATTTTGAAAGATTATAAACTGTCTCCTTTGTTTGGCATTTTCCAGCTACAGCTTCCACGGCTGCTCTCCGGCCTGCCTCTACATCTCTGTGTTGGCCACAGTGTGACAGATGGAGATAGAGAGCTGATGCTCCTTAATTCTCCAATTAACAGGGTCAAGTGGATCCTTCACCAGGCTTTATTGTGTAACTGCATAGCTTCCAACTGTCCCTGATTTGGAACAAAAACCCTCTGTTCCCAGTGGCGGCTGGTGCTCCATGAGCTGGGGGGGCGGCTTTAGATGGACCACACCATAACCCCCCCCCCCCCGGACCACACCAGCTCGCACACCATACCACCCCCCTCCCGTCACTGGCTCACTCACCTGGACTGACGTGGAGGGCAGGCAGCAGCGGCAGCTTCCCCTGCGTCTCCTCCCTCCACCTCCTCCTCTTTGGCCTCTCCTTTCAGCCAATCAGGGAACGGGTCTCAGGACCTGCTTCCTGATTGGCTGGGAGGAGAATCAGTGTGATAATAGTGAATAGTCATTCGCTATTGTCACACAACTGGGTGGACTCGGGACGCAGTGCTCTGTGCCCCAAGCCCACCCTTTTTTGAAGCCTATTAGAGCCTCTGGCTCTAATCACATGCTTAAAAAAAAAAAAAACCATTGGAATCCATGTGTCCGGAGCCCCGCATGTAGATTAGGGGGCTGGACGTATGGATAGGGGGGCAGTGCCCCTGCGCCCCCATTGCACCAGTTGCCACTGTCTGTTCCTCTTTCCTCCTCATTTGTCTTAATTTTGGAATGATCTATATCAGGGCTCAAAATTTCAAGTCCTGAGCTACTAGCCAGGTCTTAAGGGTTGCTCGCCACCAGTTGCCCCACCCAACCCGTACTCTACCCTTCCCCTAATTCCGCCCCTAAACACGCCCTCATAAATTAACTCATAAAATGACACTGTTCAATGTTTTTGCATGAATGCAGAAGTTACAAAAATAAATATTAATAACAACTTTATTATTGCCCATCAGTGCAGCCTCATCAGTGCCCATCAATGCAGCCTATCAGTGCCCACCAGTGAAGCCTAGCAGTGCCGCCTCACCAGTGCCCATCAATGAAACCTCACCAGTGCCCATTAGTGCAGCCTGATCAGTGCCCATAAATGCAGCCTCACCAGTGCCCATCAATGCAACCTCACCTGTGCACATAAATACAACCTCACTTGTGCCCATTAATGCAGCCTGATCAATGCCCATCAATGCACCCTCATCTGTGCCAATCAATGCAACCTCACCTGTGCCCATTAATGCAACCTCACTTGTGCCCATCAATGCAGCCTGATCAATGCCCATCAATGCAGGCGCTCCTGTGCCCATCAATGCAGCCTCTCCTGTGCCCATCAATGACAATCAATTCAGCCTCATTTGTGCCCATTAATGCACCCTCACCTGTGCCCATGAATGCAGCCTCACCAGTGTCCATCAATGCAACCTCACCTGTGTCCATCAATGCAGCTTGATCAGTGCCCGTCAATGCAACCTCACCTGTGCCCATCAATGAAACCTCACCTGTGCCCGTCAATGCAACCTCACCTGTGCCAATCAATGCAGCCTGACCAGTGCAGGGGAAGAGAGGAGAGTAAGAAGAAAGCCAGTCGGATAGTCACAGAGCGGGGATCGCCCCACTGTAAAAGCTTTCATTTGAATTGCCGAGCACTCGCCATCACACACAGTCGCACCTCTTAAATCGGCTCCTAGGATAGACATCAAACAACCCAGCATTGGACCGGTGTTCTGTCTATCAAAGGTACCGGGCCAGGAGACGGTGCTGTGTGTGACAGGGAGCATCTAGCAATTCAAATGAAAATCTGTTACAGTGGGGCAAGCCCTGTTCTGTGATGATCTGGCCGGCTTTCCTCTTCCTTTCCTTTCTCTTCCCCTGGGGCGATTGCAGGGAGAACGGCTCCCGAGGCATCCCCACACTCGCCCTCAATCATTTTCCACTCGCAAAATTTGATCAGGCGAGTAGATAATTTGAGGGCTGATCTGTATACAGTGCATCCGGAAAGTATTCACAGCGCTTCACTTTTTCCACAATCTGTTATGTTACAGCCTTATTCCAAAATGGATTAAATTCATTATTTTCCTCAAAATTCTACAAACAATACCCCATAATGACAACATGAAAGAAGTTTGTTTAAAATCTTTGCAAATGTATTAAAATAAAAAAAATAAAAAAATCACATTTACATACACAGTCAGGTCCATAAATATTGGAACATCTACACAATTCTAATCTTTTTGGCTCTATACACCGCCACAATGGATTTGAAATAAAACAAACAAGATGCATTTTAACTGCAGACTTTCAGCTTTAATTTGAGGGTATTTACATCCAAATCAGGTGAAAGGTGTAGGAATTACAACAGTTTGTATATGTGCCTCACACTTTTTAAGGGACCAAAAGTAATGGGACAATTGGCTGTTCAGCTGTTCCATGGCCAGGTGTGTGTTATTCCCTCATTATCCCATTTACAAGGAGCAGATAAAAGGTCCAGAGTTCATTTCAAGAATCTGTTGCTGTCAACTCTCAATATGAGATCCAAAGAGCTGTCACTATCAGTGAGATTAGGCTGAAAAAACAAAACAAACCCATCAGAGAGATAGCAAAACATTAGGTGTGGCCAAATCAACTGTTTGGAACATCCTTAAAAAGAAAGAACGCACCAATGAGCTCTGCAACACCAAAAGACCCAGAAGACCACGGAAAACAACTGTGGTGGATGACTGAAGAATTCTTTCCCTGGTGAAGAAAACACCCTCAGTAAAAGGCACATGACAGCCCACCTGGAGTTTGCCAAAAGGCACCTGAAGGACTCTCAGAACATGAGAAACAAAATTCTCCGGTCTGATGGAACAAAGATTGAACTTATTGGCCTGAATGGCAAACGTCATGTCTGGAGGAAACCAGGCACCGCTCATCACCTGGCCAATACCATAACTGTGAAGCATGGTGGTGGCAGCATCATGCTGTAGGGATGTTTTTTAGTGACAGGAACTGGGAGACTAGTCAGGATTGAGGGAAAGATGAATGCAGCAATTTACAAAGACATCCTTGATGAAAACCTGCCCCAAAGCGCTCTGGACCTCAGACTGGGGTGAAGGTTCATCTTGAAACAGGACAACAACCCTAAGCACACAGTCAAGATAACAAAGGAGTGGCTACAGAACAACTTTGTGAATGTCCTTGAGTGGCCCAGTCAGAGCCCAGACTTGAACCCGATTGAACATCTCTGGAGAGATCTGAAAATGGATGTGCACCGACGCTCCCCATCCAACCTGATGGAGCTGGAGAGGTCCTGCAAAGAAGAATGGGAGAAACTGCCCAAAAATAGGTGGGCCAAGCTTGTAGCGTTAAACTCAAAAAGACTTGAGGCTGTAATTGGTGCCAAAGGTGCTTCAACAAAGTGTTGAGCAAAGGCTATGAATACTTCTGTACATGAGATTTTTGCGTTTTATTTTTTAAAAAAATTGCAAAGATTTCAAACAATCTTCTTTCATGTTGTCATTATGGGGGATTGTTTGTAGAATTTTAAGGAAAATAATTAATTTAACCCATTTTGGAATACGGCTGTAACATAACAAAATGTGGAAAAATTGTATGCGCAATTTTAAGGCATGATATGTTTGGTATCACATTATGCAAAAAAATTGGACTAACTTTAGTTTTTTTTTTTATTTATTCATAAAAGTGTTTTTCCCCAAAAAATAGTGTTTGAAAAATTGCAAAGTTGAAAATATCATGAGACATAAAAAATTGCAAAGACCGCCATTTTATTCCCTAAGGTCTCTGCTAAAAAAAATAAATAAATATATATATATATATATATATATATATATATATATATATACACATAGAGTATATGGTATATATACTGTATGTATATATATATATATATATATATATATAATGTTGGGGGGGGGGGTTCTGAGTAATTTTCTAGCAAAAAAATTATGATTTTTACATGTAGGAGAGGAATGCCAGATTTGGCCCGGTAAAAGGGAGGTTACCTGATTAGGTATGCAGGCACCTGGACATCCCTGCACTACAGAACAGGGGCCATATGATGATTTGCTATGACACCACAAGTTTGTTTTAAAATGTAATTTGATTTTAAGAAATCCCCAACAGGTTTTACTGACAGAACATGGAAGATTTACTGACAGAGCACATTTTTTTACTGACAACCTGAAAAATTATAGAACTATTAGAAACTAAAACAATTGATATTTAATCAGTCTAAACACAATGGAAGACCCAACGCGTTTCGAAAATTCAATTCGACATTCAATTCAGTTTCGACAATTCCATTGTCCCCTCTGTGTACAGTAGACATGAACGTTGGTCATTTATGCATTTGAACCGCCTTGAGTTTTATTCAGTTGTATTGTTATACCACTTTTTGTGCTTTTGAGTTTTTGTATCTTGTAATAAACTTTGCAAACTTGTTTTTTATACCAACCTTCTCTGCAACTTCTGTACTTTACCTTATTCCCCTTAAAAAAATCCCACTCAGAGGGAACTTTCTTGTTCTTGTTGTTAAAGTAACGCAGTGCCGTATCGCAAAATGGCCTGGTCATTAACCACTTCCCAACCGCCCGCCGCAGTTATACTGCGGCAGGGTGGCCCTCCTGCGCGAACCGACGTAAGGCTACGTCGGTCGCATGCCTGCAGCTAGGCAGCGCGCTCCCGCCCCCACTCGGCAGCAGGGATGCCCATGCACGGGGTAGGCCGCTCTGATTGCCGCCTGACACCCATGATTGGTCCCCGCTGAGAGAGGACGGGAAGCTGTTGTAAACACAACCAACCGTTCTTCTGTCTGCAATGATCACAGAGCGCCTGTGATCGTTCTATATAGGAACACAGGTCCCTGTGATCAT
The DNA here is from genome assembly GCF_965119305.1 of Pelophylax lessonae. Taxonomy (NCBI): domain Eukaryota; kingdom Metazoa; phylum Chordata; class Amphibia; order Anura; family Ranidae; genus Pelophylax; species Pelophylax lessonae. The sequence goes on along the minus strand of NC_138774.1, from coordinate 279,222,018 downwards.
TTCACAAGCCCCTCCCCCCCCACTTTTAGAAACACAACCCTAGGTACACATTTAACCCCTTGATCAATTACTGTGTTAACCTCTTCCCTGCCAGTGTCATTATTAAAGTAACAGTGCATATTTTTAGCAATGATTACTATAGTAATGTCACTGGTCCCCCCAAAAGTGTCAAAAATGTCAGTCAGGGGTCCGATCTGTCCGCCGCAATGTCGCAGTCCTGCAAAAAATCGCAGATCGCCGCCATTACTAGTAAAAAAAAAACAATAAAAATCAAAAATGTTTCCGTAGTTAATAGACGCAATAACGTTTGCGCAAACCAATCAAAATACGCTTATTGCAATTTTTTTTTACCAAAAATATGTAGCAGAAAACAAATTGGCCTAAAATGTAAAAAATTCGATTTTTTTGTTTTTTGGGGGGGAATTTTATATAGCAGAATGTGAAAAATATTGTTTTTTTTTTTTTTCAGAATTGTCGATCTCTTTTTTAGTGCAAAAAATAAAAATTGCAGAGGTAATCAAATACCACCAAAAGAAAGCTCTATTTGTGGGGAAAAAGGACATCAATTTTGTTTGGGCACAGCGTCGGACGACCACGCAATTGTCCGTTAAAGTAACGCAGTGCTGAATCGCAAAATATGGCCTGGTCATTAAGGAGGAAAATCTTCTGGTCCAGAAGTGGTTAATTGGACTTAAATCTCGGTGCAGACTTATGCAAAATGCAGCGAGCCAATCGCACAAGCGGGAAATAAGATTTCTAGGTTGCCATACTACACGGAAATGACATTTGACAGTTTTAGAAAATCACAACGGCTGCAGACTGCAATGGAAATGTCATTTTTAATTACATTAAATTACAAAATAGCTTGGAAAGTAATTAAATATGATATAAAACTTTGTTCAGGAAGAACTTCTGTGTTCCTTATTCTGTTATCCTTTAGCAAACCTGACAGAATGGTATGTCTCCTCTTACAGTTACTTTCAGAGGGTCAGAGTCATGTAGCCCAGCTGGTCAGTTCGGTCAGCGAAGTGCTGGACAGCCTGCAAAGAGATCATGGCCGATCCCGCGGGAAGGGGGATCTTGTACGGACACCAGCCAGAAGCACCAAGCCTCGTGGCTGCACCAACGGTAAGTTTTATTATAATTACTGCAATATTAACCATAATTTATAGAGTAATATTATCTCCTATGGTAGTGTAGTGGTAGTTGTATAGTAGTTTGTCAATTATATACAGAAAAGGAAAATACAACAGGAGTGGGACTTTTAACTGATAAACTATATTCAGGAGTGTTCAAATTTGGCAGCGGTTTTTGTACATGTAAAAAATAGTTGTGTAGCAATATTTCCAGGCATTGGGTCTGAGGTGGGTCTGCCATTGTTACCGGAAACACTTCCAACACATTTAAGTTGAAAACCCAAGGGTGAGAACTGAGACAATGACCATTCCGGCATCTTTGGTTTGTGTTGTTTATTTTATAATGGGGATGGGAGAAGGGAATGAGTGGGATACTCCTCGGGCCCAACTAGGACACTTTATAGAAAAATGCCTATTAGCTCCTTGGTTAACTCAGAAGATCCAGGACTGTAATGATCCTTGACTCCCCAAATCATTAAAAATAAAAAGCTAGCATTTTGTAATTATAAAAAAACCCAGAGCAATGAAGATAAGGAAATCTACAAGATTAGGCAGAAAGAGGCCAAGCAAGTTATAAGAACTTCTAAAGCGCAGGCAGAAGAAAAACTAGCTCAGTCTATGAAAAAGGGGGATAAGACATTCTTCAGATATATAAATGAAAAAAGGAAATTAAAACAAGGAATAACTAAATTAAAAACAAAGGACGGAAGGTATGTAGAAGAGAATAAAGGGCTAGCCGACTGCCTTAATGAATACTTCTGTTCAGTTTTTACAGAAGAAAAAGAAGGAAAAGGACCTCCACTAGAAAGGATGACTAATGAATCGTTTGATGCATGTGTCTTTACAGAGGAAGACGTTCTAAGATTGCTGTCTAAAGTGAAGACAAATAAGTCACAGGGTCCTGATGAGATACACCCAAAATTATTAAAAGAGCTTAGTGGTGAGCTGGCAAAACCATTAACAGATTTATTTAACCAATCATTAGTAAGAGGAGTCGTCCCGGAAGATTGGAAATTGGCAAATGTCGTGCCCATTCACAAGAAAGGTAGTAGGGGGGAATGGAGCAACTATAGACCAGTGAGTCTGACATCAATAGTAGGCAAATTAATGGAAACCCTATTAAAGGATAGAATTGTGGAACATCTTAAATCCCATGTATTGCAAGATGAAAAACAACATGGGTTTACTTCAGGGAGATCATGTCAAACAAATCTTATAGATTTTTTTGACTGGGTGACTAAAATAATAGACGGTGGAGGTGCAGTAGACATTGCATATCTAGATTTTAGTAAGGCTTTTGACACTGTCCCACATAGAAGACTTATCAATAAACTACAGTCATTGAGCATGGACTCCCATATTGTTGAGTGGATTAGGCAGTGGCTGAGTGACAGACAACAGAGGGTTGTAGTCAATGGAGAACATTCAGAACAAGGTCATGTTACCAGTGGGGTACCTCAGGGATCTGTAATGGGACCAATTTTGTTTAATATCTTCATAAGTGATATTGTAAAAGGCCTCGATGGTAAGGTTTGTCTTTTTGCTGATGACACAAAGATATGTAACAGGGTTGATGTTCCTGGAGGGAAACGCCAAATGGAAAAGGATTTAGGAAAACTAGAAGAATGGTCAGAACTCTGGCAACTGAAATTTAATGTGGATAAGTGCAAGATAATGCACCTGGGGCGTAAAAACCCAAAGGCAGAATATAGAATATTTGACACAGTCCTGACCTCAGTATCTGAGAAAGGGATTTAGGAGTAATTATTTCAGAAGACTTAAAGGTGGGAGGACAATGTAATAGAGCAGCACGAAATGCCAGCAGAATGCTTGGATGTATAGGGAGAGGTATAAGCAGTAGAAAGAGAGAAGTGCTTATGCCGCTGTACAGAACACTGGTGAGACCTCACTTGGAGTATTGTGCGCAGTACTGGAGGCCATATCTCCAGAAGGATATAGATACTCTAGAGAGAGTTCAGAGAAGAGCTACTAAACTAGTACATGGATTGCAGGAAAAAACTTACCAGGAAAGGTTAAAGGACCTTAACATGTATAGCTTGGAAGAAAGAAGAGACAGAGGGGATATGATAGAAACTTTTAAATACATAAAGGGAATCAACTCGGTAAAGGAGGAGAGCATATTTAAAAGAAGAAAAACTACCACAAGAGGACACCGTTTTAAACTAGAGGGGCAAAGGTTTAAAAGTAATATGAGGAAGTATTACTTTACTGAGAGAGTAGTGGATGCATGGAATAACCTTCCTGCAGAAGTGGTAGCTGCAAATACAGTGAAGGAGTTTAAGCATGCATGGGATAGGCATAAGGTTATCCTTCATATAAGATAGGGCCAGGGACTATTCATAGGATTCAGATATATTGGGCAGACTAGATGGGCCAAATGGTTCTTATCTGACACATTCTATGTTTCTATGACTCTTGACACTCTGTATAGCTCAAAAAGTCCTGTGTATGACTCCCTCCATCCCTTCACTGACTGAGGTAGCTCCTTGTACTGCTGCAACTCTTAACACACTTAACTCTTCAGGGCCCAACCGCTGGCGCCCCCTCCACACTTCCAGGGTCCCCTCACTAGACAACCCCCTTTACACTTCAGGGTCCTTTCACTAGGCAACCCCCTTTACACTTCAGGGTCCTTTCACTAAGCAAACCCCCTTTACACTTGCAGGCTCTAGGATCCCTGGGACCTTCACCGGAGTGGTCCCCTCTACACTAGGCAGACCCCAGGGGCAGTTCACAGTACTCATGACCTTGGAAGGCTTTCCTGGAACTGAACCCCTATTTCTCAACTGGTCCTCGGCACACCGGATTCTCTCCTCAGCTCTCCCTTCTGGATACTCAGGCAGCCACCCAAGACACCCGATCCTTCTGACATGAGGAGAGACAGCCGTACCCTCCCTCCTGGAACTCTGCTTCCCACCAAAGACCCTGTGCCATGCGTTCCCCTCAAACTTATCTGCCTTCTGGGGTAGATACAAGCCCAAATGGGTCACTGATTGGATTTCCTCCACTGCCCAATGAGAATACTCTCACAGAGCCAGTGGGGAGACTCCCCTCTCAGTAACCACACCTGGGGGACATGACAGTCCAGCTGAAATCATGGCCCATCTGTTAGGCAGCCAAGGCCCATTATACTTTTACCTAGCACCTACCTGTAGGGTGCTACAGTTGTAAAGTGTGAGGAGCACAAAGACAAGCGTGTCTTGCCTACAGTCAAGCATGGTGGTGGGAGTGTCATGGTCTGGGGCTGCATGAGTGCTTCCGGGAGCTACAGTTCATTGAGGGAACCATGAATGCCAACATGTAATGTGACATACTGAAGCAGAGCATTATCCCCTCCCTCCGGAGGCTTGGCCGCAGGGCAGTATTCCAACATGATAACGACCCCAAACGCACCTCCACTGCCTTGCTAAAGAAGCTGAGAGTAAAGGTGATGGACTGGCCAAGCTTGTCTCCAGACCTAAACTCTATTGAGCATTTGTGGAGCATCCTCAAAGGAAGGTGGAGGAGCGCAAGGTCTCTTACATCTGCCAGCTCCGTGATGTCATCATGGAGGAGTGGAAGAGGACTCCAGTGGCAACTTGTGAAGCTCTGGTGAACTCCATGCCCAAGAGGGTTAAGGCAGTGCTGAAAAATAATGGTGGCCACACAAAATATTGACACTTTGGGCCCAATTTAGACATTTTCACTTAGGGGTGTACTCACTTTTGTTGCCAGCAGTTTAGACATTAATGGTTGTGTGTTGAGTTATTTTGAGGGGACAGCAAATTTACACTGTTATACAAGCTGTACACTCACTACTTTACATTGTAGCAAAGTGTCATTTCTTCAGTGTTGTCGCATGAAAAGATAGAATAAACTATTTACAAAAATGTGAGGGGTGTACTCACTTTTGTGAGATACTGTAAATCTTCGATTTCACTTTTTAAACTGGGCAGCTCAGTAATCTCACGAGATTACAGACAGCCCCACTGGCACCCACTTTTACACGGATCTTGGCCGTTTTCAGAGGAAAAACTTCTCTGAGAGCTGAAGTTCTCCGCTTCATAAAAAGGGTGCCAGAGGAGAACTGCCGAGAAGTGAACAGAGAGAAAACTTCTAAGTTTCATAAATGTACATCTTAGTGAGAAGATCCGTAGTGGTGTTGTCATGGACATGCAATAGTGTCTGGCAGCGTACTTTCTCCTTCATGTCTGCATTAGAGGCCAGACTCTCCTTCTGGCTGCTTTTTATCATCTCTCCTCCCTGTTTGGCTCCACCCTAGGCCATTCCAGGAAGTCTATATTAACCAGTGCACTGCAGGTCTGCTTTGCTGTTCAACAGTGTTTGTTAGTTTGTTTTCCTGTCTGTTGTGTGCTTCATGTACCTTTCTGTGTACCAACTTTGGCTCGTCTCTGACTACTCCTGTTTGCCTGTGACCCTATTTGGCCTGTCCCTTGGTTACCCTCGTCTGCATGTTGCCCCGACCTCGGCTTACCCATCGCTATCCCTTGTGCCCTGAGTGGCTGCTTCCCCTCTCCCCCTATGGAGAGTGACCCGGGGGACCCCAGGGGCCGCGACCTGGGTCCAGCTGCAGCCAAGTCCATCCTCACCACTAGAGGCTCTGGTGAACACCTGCTGGGTCTTAGACTCTGTGCCCTGGGGAATCTTGGGCTCACGTTTCTGTCCATCTGCAGCAGTCAGCTATTGGGTTCACTACCTTGCGGTGCACCCCTGCCTCCAACAGGGTGCAGTTGTCACATGGCCACAAGTGACCTGACAGGTGTATGTAGTGGTGGCGAGTCTTTGCAGATCATGAGTTTTCTTCTTTTTGGTCATTTTAGAAACATTGCCGCTATTCCATGCTGCAAATCCTATAATGTGCTCTCCCAATTTGTCACTCACTTTAGCCAACAATAGAAAAACCCTGAGCAGACAATTGGGTCTACCCTGCAGGAGGCAGCTTCAGCTCCAATTGATTTTTTTTTAGGTTGAAATAATTTAGCTGTTATGGAAAGGCTGAAACGGTAATAGAATGTTCTTTCAGGTAATTACGAGGGGTGGAAGGGGAACTCAAGGAGAGGTGGACAAGCTGTTTTTATTTTACTACATCGGAGCGCTTGAATGCATTCCTCCCTAAACGTACAAGTTTCAGTTTCTTTTAATAAAGTGGAACTTAACATTTTGCGTAAGAGGTAAAGCACACCATACATGGATGGAATCCCTACAAAAAAAAACAAACATATTTTAGGATCTAAGAAGAGAAAACACTGAAACAAAAGAGTAAAAGAGTGTTTTAAATTTGATTTGAATCCCAATCAGTGCTGGGACAAGATCATCCAGTGCCCAGGGCAAAGATGCCAAACTGCGCCCCCTTCCCTTAGGGTTAGGGTCAAGATGCCCCCCATCCCTGCAATAATCCATTGCGCCCAGGGCAGCCGCCCCTCCTGTCCACCCCTTGTCCCGGCCCTGATCCCAATCACGGCACTACCTGCACAGAGTTTACATGTTCTTTCTGTACCTTTGTAGGTTTACTCCGGGTACTCAGGTTTCTTTTCTAAATTGGCCTTAGTATGTGTATGTATCAATGTGAGTTAGGGACCTTAGATTGTAAGCTCCTTGAGGGCAGGGACTCATGTGAATGTACAATGTATATGTAAAGAGCTGCTCAACCGGTTCCAGACCGCCCACCGCATATATACTGCGGCAGGCTGGCCCTCCTGTGCAAACCGCCGTAGGTATACGTCGTTCACGTGCCTGCAGCTAGGGGGCGAGCCCGCGCCACTCAGCAGCGGGGACTCTGATGGACAGGGCAGGCGGCTCCGATTGCCACCTGACACCCGCGATCGCTCCCCGCTGAGAGAGAAGAAACACAGCTGACCGTTCTTCTCTCTGGAATGATCAAAGAGCTCCTGTGATCCTTCTATATAGGAACACAGGTCTCTGTGATCATTTAACAATCCCCGCCGCAATACCATTAGAGACGCCCCCTAGGTACACATTTAACCCCTTGATCACTTACTGTGTTAACCCCTTCCCTGCCAGTGTCATTATTACAGTAACAATGCATATTTTTAGCACTGATTACTGTAGTAATGTCACTGGTCCCCCCAAAAGTGTCAAGAATGTCAGTTAGGGGTCCGATCTGTCCGCCGCAATGTCGCAGTCCTTCAAAAAATTGCAGATCGTCGCCGTTACTAGTAGAAAAAAAAAAACAATAAAAATGACATAAGTCTTTCCCGTAGTTAGTAGATGCGATAACTTTTGCGCAAACCAATCAAAATACGCTTATTGCAATTTTTTTTAACCAAAAAATTGTAGCAGACAACAAATTGGCCTAAAATGTTAAAATATTTTGATTTTAAAATGTATTTTTTTGGGGAATGTTATACAGCAGAATGTGAAAAATATTGAATTTTTTTTTTTCCGAATTGTCGCTCTATTTTTTGTTTATAGCGCAAAAAATTAAAATCGCAGAGGTGATCAAATACCACCAAAAGAAAGCTCTGTTTGTGGGGAAATAAAAGGATAATTTTATCTAGATATAGCATCACACGACCGCGCAATTGTCCGTTAAAGTACGCAGTGCCAAATCACAAAATATCAGGTCAGGAAGGGGGTAAAACCTTCCAGTCTTAAAGTGGTTAAAAATACTCTCATTGAAAATTTTTATGTGAAAGACATGTAGCTAAATACAATTTGGCCTAAATATATGACAAAAATTGAATATATTGGATATTTTTTAACTGTCAAAGTAGAAATGTCAATTTTTTCGCTCTTTTTTTTTATTAATTTCGCAAAAAATGAAAAGCACAGAGGTGATCAAATACCACCAAAAGAAAGCTCTGTTTGTGGGGAAAAAAGGACGTAAATTTCGTTTGGGTACGGCGCTGCATGACCGCGCAATTGTCAGTTAAAGTCGCGCAGTGCCAAGTTGAAAAAAGTGGCCTGGACGTTAAGCAGGAAATTCCTCCGGGGCTAAAGTGGTTAAGAGGACTAATCAAGATCAAATACCGTCAAAAGAAAGCTCTATTTGTGGGGGGGGGGGGGGGGGAATACATCAATTTTATTTGGGTACAGCGTCGTACGACCGCGCAATTGTCAGTTAAAGTGACGCAGTGCCGTATCGCGAAAACTGGCCTGGTCATTAAGTGGTAAAACCTCCTGGGCTGAAGTACTTAAACACACAACCTCTATGTCCTGGCCTTCACAATTATTTAACACACCTGATGTTCATTCTTTCACTGAATGGTGGCCACCTGGAGACTCCATCCTAATGAGTAAGCCCTGGTGGGCGGAGTAAAAAAGTTTTGGGGGCGTGGTCTGGTGGGGATCCACTCTGAGACTGCCATTCACTATCACACAGCAGGCTATGACCTGATGTGTGGCTTCCAGGTCACCTATCACTCTATACCAGCTTATGCAAGGAAGCGCAAAGGAGGAGGACTTCTGGATACTGATGCCAACTCTGCACCACCTTGTACAGATGACCCCAATTATGATAATAATCAGCAGACCTGAACCTTGTGAAGCCTGGTCTGCTACTACTGCAATTTATTGAGCGCTAGACAGAGCTGAAAATAAATGAACAAGAGTGCATGCATGAAATACAAAGAGCCCAAATATTTTACTAAAACATATGCAGTGGGTAAGTTATATTCACATTTTGGTTATTTATTACAACTTTGCAATGTACTTTCAGCTGTTTCAATAACAATTTTTAGTACAAGGTCGGCTGTAAATCACAAGATTGAAAAACAAATGCACAAAAATTTTGGAGAAAACATAATGATATATTTCAGATTTGTGGTCTTTACCCATAATTAGATCAGGTTTTCTGTGCAGGTTACAACTGTAATGCATTCTTCCTGTCAATCTGCTGGCCTCTCGTGTTTGTACTCCAATATCCACCAATTGTCTGCAGTGACTTTGTTAGTTTTGAGTCACAGACAAATTAGCTAAGGCCCCTTTCACACTTGTACGACTTTTCCTGCGATTTGGGACTGCAAAGTCGCATGCCAAGCATAGGTGTGCGCACAGGGTGTGCCAGGTGTGCCTGGGCACACTCTAATCACTCTGTATGGTGCAGATTCCACTATTATTTCACCATTTCATCAAAGCCCCCTAACAGGGCTCTTAACCTCTTGCCGACTGCCGCCCGACTATATACGGCGGCAGTCAGCCCCTCACAGGCAAAGTGGAGTAGGGGTAAGTCACTAGCCTGTGAGGCTCTAGGGGGTGAGCGCGCGCCGCCGGAGGCGCGCTCTCGCCCCCGCTCGTTCGTGGACTCCCCCGTGCGTGTGATCGGCGGACCTGATGTCCGTCGGTCACTCGCGATCGTCGGGTGGAGAGGGAGAAAGGCAGGCAGCTAATGTAAACAAAGCCGCCTATCATTCTCCCCTGTTTAAGAACAGAGATCATACGGTCCTGCTATGCAGGATCGTATTTCTCTGTTGTTACACAAACAGCCACATCCCTGCACAGTTAGAATCACGCCCCTAGGGACACACTTAACCCCTCCTTCTCCAATAAAGTTAACCCCTTTCCTGCCAGTGTCATTTTTACAGTAGCAGTGCATATTTTTAGCACTGATTACTGTATTAATGTCACTGGTACTCCCAAAAGTGTCAAAAATGTCAGTCAAGGGTCCGATCTGTCCGCCGCAATGTCGCAGTCCCGCAAAAAAAAAAAATCGCAGATCGCCGTTACTCGTTAAAAAAAAAAAAATAAAAATGACAAAAATCTTTCCCTTAGTTAGTAAACGCAATAACTTTTGCGCAAACCAATCAAAATACGCTTATTGGGATTTTTTTTTTTTACCAAATATATGTAGCAGAAAACAAATTGGCCTAAAATGTTAAATTGAGATTTTTAAATTTTTTTTGGGGGGGGGAATTTCATATAAAAAATGTGAAAAATATTATTTTTGCAAAATTTACGCTCTTTTTCTGTTTATAGCGCATGATCAAAAAAATCGCACAGGTGATCAAATACCACCAAAAGAAAGCTCTGTTTGTGGGAAAAAAAGGACGTCAAATTCATTTGGGTACAGCGTCGCACGACCGCGCAATTGTCCGTTAAAGTCATGCAGTGCCGAATCGCAAAATAGGGCCTGGTCAGGAAGGGGGTAAAATCTTCAGGGGCTTAAGTGGTTAAAAAATTGTAAAGAAAAAATAATAAAGCTTAAAAAGTACTGCCCTACTGACACCAATCCCTGCCTTACTGATACCGTCCATTGCTCTGCCGACACCGTCAGTATACTTTAAATACACACGCCAATATGTTTTGAGCTTTGGGGTGCACAGCCTAATGCAATAGGCTGTGCACACCTATGATGACAAGTCGTTCTCCATGATTTCCAATGAGTACCGTTCATATCTGTACAACTTCAAAGTAGTCCCTGCACTATTTTTTTGGCCGATTTTAATGTGTTTTGAGGTCCAAAGACATAGGCATTGCTTCAAGTCCAGTCAAAATTTCGGCAACAAAATCGCGTGACTTTTAAGTCTCATGGGTGTGAAAGGGGGTCTAATCCCTAATAAGGAACTGAGGTTTTTTTTTTGCAAGCCGCAACTATTTTTTTGTATTCATCTAGATATGGCACCCCCTCCCTATGTAAATGCGTAAGAGGTGGTTTTGTCACCGCCTTAATGACCAGGCCATTTTTTGCAATTCGGCACTGCGTTACTTTAACAATTGCGCAGTCGTGCGTTGCTGTACCCAAATTACAGTTGATGTCCTTTTTTTTTCCCCACAAATAGAGCTTTCTTTTGGTGGAATTTGATCACCTCTGAGGTTTTTAGATTTTGGGCTATAAACAAAAAAATAGCGACAATTTTGGAAAAAAAAAAATTTTTTTACACTTTCTGCTATAAAACATTCCCAATAAAAAAAATTTAAAAATCCAAGGTTTTTTATCAGTTTAGGCCAATTTGTATTCTGCTACATATTTTTGGTAAAAAAAAAAAAAAAAATCTCAAGAAGCGTGTATTAATTGGTTTGCGCAAAAATATATCTCATCTACAAACTAGGGGAAGGATTTATGTAATTTTTATTATTTTTTTTCTAGTAATAGCGGCGATCAGTGATTTTTTAGTGGGGCTGCGAAATTGCAGTGGGCAGATTGGACATCTATTTTCGGGTAGTTTCTCCCATTCTTCATTGCAGAACCTCTCAAGCCCTATCTGGTTGGATGGGGAGCGTCAATGCACAGCCATTTTAAGATCTCTCCAGAGATGTTCAATCGAGTTTAAGTCTGGGCTCTGGCTGGGCCATTCAAGGACATTCACAGAGTTGTCCTGTAGCCAGCTCCTTTGTTATTTTGGCTGTGTGCTTAGGGTCGTTGTCCTGCTGGAAGATGAACCTTCGCCCCAGTCTGAGGTCCAGAGCGCTCTGGAGCAGGTTTTCATCAAGGATGTCTCTGTAGATTGCTGCATTCATCTTTCCCTCGATCCTGACTAGTCCCCAGTTCCTGCCGCTGAAAAACATCCCTGCAGCATGATGCTGCCACCACCATGCTTCACTGTAGGGATGGTATTGGCCAGGTGATAAGCGGTGCCTTGTTTCCTCCAAACATTACACTTGCCATTCAGGTTCAACATTTGTTTCATCAAACCAGAGCATTTTGTTTCTCATGAGAGTCCTTCAGGTGCCTTTTGGCAAACTCCAGGCGGGCTGTCATGTGCCTTTTACTGAGGAGTGGCTTCCGTCTGGCCACTCTACCATACAGGCCTGATTGGTGGTTGCTGCAGAGGTGGTTGTTCTTCTGGAAGGTTCTCCTATCTCCACAGAGAAATGCTGGAGCTCTGTCAGAGTGACCATCGGGGTTCTTGGTCACTTCTCTAAGGCCCTTCTCCCCCGATCAATCAGTTTGGCCGGGCGGTCCGCTCTAGGAAGAGTCCTGGTGGATCCAAACTTCTTCCATTTACGCATGATTGAGGCCACTGTGCTCGTTGGGACCTTCAATGCTGCAGACATTTTTCTGCACCCTTCCGCCGATTTGTGCCTCGATACAATCCTGTCTCCGAGGTCTACAGACAATTCCTTGGACTTCGTGGCTTGTTTTGTGCTCTGACATGCCCTGTTAACTGTGGAACCTTATATATGGCGCTTTTCCACTGCATGAAACCGAACGGTTAGGCTCGCTTTTGTGCTTTTCCACTGCGTTGTAGGAACGGTTCGGTACGGTGGCGCTTTTCCACTGCATGGAACCGAACGGTACGGCTCTCAAAAACAGTACCACCTCGATTGTGGTTCCAAGAGGTACCATACCCGGTACCATATCCCACAATCCTTTGCATGCAGTCACTACTAGCCACTGATTGGTCAGAGAATCCCACCCACCCCGTTGTTATTCCACCCACTTAACTTTAGTACTACTTTAGTGGGAAAGCAAACCATCCCGTACCGAACCGTTCCAACACCATACCATGCGGTACCAGCAGTGGACAAGCAAACTGGGCCAAGCAGGGCCGAGTAGAGCCGAGCTGGTACTTGCAGTGGAAAAGTGCCAATAGAGAAGTTTGTGCCTTTCCAAATCACGTCCAATCAAATGAATTTACCAATCAAGTGGTAGAAACATCTCAAGGATGATTGGTGGAAACAGGATGCACCTGAGCTCAAGTTCGAGTATGGTGGCAAAGGCTGGGAATACTTATGTATATGTGATTTTGTTTCATTTTTATTTTTAATACATTTGCAAAGATTTCAAACAAGCTTCTTTCAAGTTGTAATTATGGGGTATTGTTTGCAAAATTGTGAGGAAAATAACAAATTTAACACTCCCCACAGTTGGATCACACTAGCTATACGAGTGGTACAATTTTAGGCTGTAAAAATGTTAGTTTTTCTTTATTTATAGACGTTCTTTAGTAATCAACAAGAAAAAATAAATTGTGTTGCCATTCCCGATATAGAGAAATAGTAATAAAAAAAAAAAAAAAATTAAAAAAACAATATGTTGTGGCATATTTACTTAATTCAAATGAATATGCTGCAGTTTGTTTTGCCACAAACAGGCAATATAGCTATAGCAGTTTAGCAAATTATTTAATAGTCCTCTGGGAGGAATGACAAGCGGAGTATTTATGACCGCTAAGTAATTGTTAGCTGCCACAAATAATGTGATGAGCTTTTTTTTTTTTTTTAATACAGTTCATGCAAAACTTTCACCTAGCGGCTTATATAGATACATAGGTAATGCCACTGCTACGTGAGTGATGAACAATTTCAGTTTTTTAGCTTAACGACCGCTCTCCGCAGATTTACTGCGGCAGGCAGCCCCTCCTGCGCGAACCGACGTAGCTCTACGTTGGTCGCGTGCCTCCAGCTAGGGGGCGAGTGCGTGCCAACGCCGGCGCGCTCCTGCCCCCACTTGGTAGCGGGGACTCCGATGCACGGGGCTGGCAGCTCCGATTGCCGTCTGACACCCACAATCGCTCCCTACTGAGAGAGAAGGACGGTCGGATGTTGTAATTACAGCTGACCGTTCTTCTCCTTGGAATGATTACAGAGCACCTGTGATCCTTCTATATAGGACCACAGGCAGGGCTGGCCCTACCATGGGACCCAGGCGGCACTTTAAAAGGGGCAGCAACAAGGAACACTGCCTGAGGACTTGAGGCTCCCTCCCTCTAGCGTTCAGTGTTATCCTTGCATCATGCTCCGCTCCTCTGGCATGTCTCTTTGCTGGAGGGGATGGGTCTGTCTCTTTGCAGTAGGGGGCATGTCTCTTTGCCGGAAGGGGCATGTCTCTTTGCCGGAAAGGGGCATGTCTCTTTGCCGGAAAGGGGCATGTCTCTTTGCCGGAAAGGGGCATGTCTCTTTGCCGGAAAGGGGCATGTCTCTTTGCCGGAAAGGGGCATGACTCTTTGCCGGAAAGGGGCATGACTCTTTGCTGGACTGGGGATGTCTCTCTGCTGGAAGGGGCATGTCTCTCTGCTGGAAGGGGCATGACTCTTTGCCGGAAGGGGCATGTCTCTTTGCCAGAAGGGGCATGTCTCTTTGCCGGAAGGGGCATTACTCTTTGCCGGAAGGGGCATGACTCTTTGCTGGACTGGGGATGTCTCTTTGTTGGACTGGGGATGTCTCTTTGTTGGACTGGGGATGTCTCTTTGCTGGACAGGGGCATGACTCTTTGCTGGAAGGGGCATGACTCTTTGCTGGACTGGGGATGTCTCTTTGCTGGAAGGGGCATGACTCTTTGCTGGAAGGGGCATGATTTTTTGCTTTATGGAAAGGTCTCTTTGCTGAATGGGTGTGATTTTTTTTTTTGGGGGGGCAGCATTTTACCCCAGGACCCAGGCTGCGCAATGTCTTGGGCCAGCCCTGACCACAGGTCTCTATGATCGTTTCACAAGCCAATCCTCCATATAGTTAGAAACACGCCCCTAGGCTTACATTTTAACCCCTTGATCACCCAGAGTGTTAACCCCTTCCCTGTGTGAGACTTAGATCTTTAAGGACACCACCACTCGCTGTTTCTTATTTAAGGGCTTTCTTTGCCCACGTTTATTAAAAGAAAGCTCAGTACACAAAACAAGTGTTTCCCTCGCAGGGGTTTTCAGCATTCTATGGTCTTCAGCACAAATGCCATTGAGCCCTTTTGGCTCTCACTTGCAGGACTGCTGCTCTGGCCTTAACACTTCAGGCCCTTGTCTGTCTTCTACAGACTTCACTCACCCAACCGGGTGCACACAGATATCAGCTTCGTGCTGCACTGACTCCTAGGCCAGACCTCCTGTCTGCCAGGGTGGAGCCCAGAACCATGGTCAGGTTACTACTAAAAGCCCAGCACACACCTGACCAATTATTATGCTGGCTGTTCTGAATATCTGGACCCAGGATTGGAGATTCCATCCCACCCGATTCACTTAGAAATCTCCAGGCTCCTGGTCCCAAACTGGACTTTTTAACCACTTGCCGACCGCCACATGACTATTTACTGTGGCAGTCAGCCCCGTACAGGCAAACCGACGTAGGGCTACGTCGCTCGCCTACGAGCCTCTAGGGGGCGAGCACGCACTGCCAGAGGCGCGCTCCCGCCCCCGCTCGTTCACTAACATCCCCGCGTGAGTGACCGTCGGCTCCGATGTCCGCGGCCACTCGCGATCTTCCACTGTAGAGGGAGAAAGGCAGGCAGCTGATGTAAACAAAGCCGTCTGTCATTCTCCCTGGTGTAACTGCAGAGATTGTAGGATCGTATGTTTCTGTGGTTACATCACAAGCCACACCCCCCCACAGTTAGAATCACGCCCCCTAGGGATGCATTTAACCCACTGATCACCAATAAAGTTAACCCCTTCCCTACCAGTGTCATTTTTACAGTAACAAGGCATATTTATAGCACTGATTACTGTAGTAATGTCACTGGTCCCCCCAAAAGTGTAAAAAATGTCAGTTAGGGGTCCGATCTGTCCAACGCAATATCGCAGTCCCGCTAAAAATTGCAGATCGCCGCCATTACTAGTAAAAAAGAAAAAAACAATAAAAATGACAAATCTTTCCAGTAGTTAGTAGACGATAACTTTTGCGCAAACCAATCAAAATACGTTTATTGCAATTTTTTTTTTTTACCAAAAATATGTAGCAGAAAAGAAATTGGCCTAAAATGTTAAAACATTTTGATTTTTAAATTTTTATTTTTTTTGGTAATGTTATATAACAGAAAGTGAAAAATATTTTTATTTTTTTTGTTTTTTTTTCAGAATTGTTGCTTTTTTTTTTTTGTTTATAGCGCAAAAATATAAAAATCGCACAGGTGATTAAATACCACCAAAAGAAAGCTCTATTTGTGGGAAAAAAAGGATGTCAATTTTATTTCGGTACAGCATCACACGACCGCGCAATTGTCCGTTAAATATAACGCAGTGCCGAATTGCAAAATTTGGCCTGGTCGTTAAGGGAGCGAATCCTTCCGGTCCAGAAGTGGTTAAAGTAACAATGCCGAATCACATAAAAAATGGCCTGGTCATTAAGGAGGCAAATCCTTCTGGTCCAGAAGTGGTTAAATAAAAGTCTCAGCTGGAAAGTCACATGACTCAATCCATTCTGTGCTGCCTTACATCTTCCAGCCGCTGCAAAGGACAGTTGTAAGAGGATAGACACAGGAGGAGTAGATTGCATAACCAGAGCCAGAATGTTCAATGCATACTATGAATCACACTTATAAAAATAGTCTTCTAAAAGCCTGCAAAAATAAAAGTTAGGAATTTTCTACTGGTACCCATACAGCGTCCAATGTTTGATCTGTAAAAAAAAAAAAAAAATTGAGATTATTTGTAGTGTATAGATGACAAACGATCAATAAAAAGCTTTTTAGACAACAACAGTCTTAGCTTATTAGATGTTTTCTTTCCTTCAACTATACAGTGGTAAATAAATGTGGAGTAAAAAAGCCAGAGCAGGCTTTTAGAACATGAAAGGACAAAATTATCTAACAATATAATATAGATCTTCTACCAAATAATTGCTCCAGAATATTAAAAACAAGCAATTTGTCCAAAAATCCATGTCAGAAAATCACCCTTCTTTTTAAGCGAATGAAGAAGGGGGGAACAAGGTGATATGGAACAAAGCACCCCTCTATCCTTAAAAGTCTGTGTGTCCTACTTGAAAGACAATGATGAGTGGTGAGCTAAGATAGAGTGAATGCATGTCCTAATCCATTCTGGGAGACTTTCTTTAATGCAGCTTTGTATGCTGAGAATCCTGTGCCATTATCAGTAGGACATTTTAACTAGGGATCGACCGATTATCGGCAATATATCGAGGGCCGATATGCACTTTCCCGGATATATCGGAATCGGCCCCTGAGGTTACCGATATTGCCGATATTTAAGAAAAGTTCTGTACCGGAGTGATGCCTGCAGCTAGAGACATCACCCCGGTACTGGCGTCCATAGCCCACGGTCGGCTGTCTTGTAATGACAACCGATGCGGCTGAGAAGCCGCTCGGCTGTCATTACAAGGAGCAGGAGGGGACGTCCCCGTCCCCCCTCCCGCAGCTCGCCTGGGTCTCCCGTTCTAGCGTGAGACTCTGGCAACCAGCCTGCACCGCCGCCGAAAACCCGATCAAAGCCGCATTCGGCTCTGTTCGGGTCTCAATGCAAAAACCCTAAAGGCATCAACCCGGTACCGGCGTCCATAGCCGACAGTCGGCTGTCTTGTAAGGACAACCGATGCAGCTGAGAAGCCGCTCGGCTGTCAATACAAGCAGCAGGAGGGGACGCCCCCATCCCGCGGCTCGCAAGGGGTCTCCCGTTCTACCGTGAGACTCGGGCAACCAGCCTACATGGCTGCCGAAAACCCGATCAAAGCCGCATTCGGCTCTGATCGGGTCTCCATGCAAAAAAATACTGGCGCCAGATTAAAAAAAATGACAGCAAAAATTCATTTTGAATGCTTTAAAGTGCAGAGGAGGGGTCAAATAAAACAAAATAAAAAAAAAAATGTTTTAGATGTACGAAAATATTGGCCGATACCGATACCGCTACGCTTTGACCAAAATATCAGTATTGGAATCCGCAATGAAAAAACGATATCGGTCGATCACTAATTTTAACTGGCAGAACCTCTTGAGGACCACAGTAGAGATCTCAGAAGGCAATGAATAAGATGGCAAGCTGTATTTTCAAACTTCTTTAATTTTCTTGGTTATTGAAAAAGAATTAGGCTTGTCAAAATTGCAAAAATTATTCTTTATTTCATCAAGAAATTTCAACTACAGTGGAATGTATAGTAATCATTTTGTAGACTAAATGACTGTTCTTTTTTACCATCCACTGGCATAGTAGGAGAGGTACAGTGAGGGAAAAAAGTATTTGATCTCCTGCTGATTTTGTATGTTTGCCCACCGACAAAGAAATGATCAGTCTGTAATTTTAATGGTAGATTTATTGATACGTTTATTTATATATACATTTATTGACAGGTTTATTTATACGTTGAGAGACAGAATAACAACATAAAAATCCAGAAAAACGCACTTCAAAAAAGTTACAAACTGATATATGGCCCCGTTCATCATCCCTTTGATGAGGTGAAGTTGTCCTTAACCCCCAAATCATAATGTTTCCACCTCCATGTTTGATGTTGGGGATGGTGTTCTTGGGGTCATAGGCAGCATTCCTTCTCCTCCTAGCAGGGTGGGATGAGTTGATGCCAAAGAGCTCGATTTTGGTCTCATCCAACCACAGCACTTTTACCCAGTTCTCCTCTGAATCATTCAGATGTTCATTAGCAAACTTCAGATGGGCCTGTACATGTGCCTTCTTGAGCAGGGGGGCCTAACGGGTGCTGAAGGATTTCAGTCCTTTACGACATAGAGTGTTAAGGCCCGTACACACGTACGGATCGTCGTCATACAAACGTCGGCGGACGAAAGATCTGCCGATTGTACGCGTGTTAGTATGGTGCCTCCGACAGCTGTCTGCGCACAATCCGCGGACAAGAGTCTTTCTTGCAAACATGAAAATTTTTGTCTGCGGACACCAGAACGGACGATTGTTCGCCTGTCAGTACAGAAATCAGCCGACAGACCGCAGATTTGCAAGACTGGGCATGCTCAGAAAATAAAAAACACAGGGAAAGTTAACCATTACATGACATCACTTCTGCAGTCAGCTGAAGTCTGCGGACAAAATTCTTGTGCTGTCCTTGTGCTGTCTTTGCACTTTTCAACAGACACCGACATCCCGGGGAGAAAAGACGAACGTTTGTATGACGACGATCCGTACGTGTGTACGGGGCTTTACCAATTGTATTCTTTGTGACTATGGTCCCTGCTGCCTTTAGATCATTGACAAGATTCTCCCATGTCTTTCTGGGCAGATTCCTCACCATTCTCATGTTCATTGAAACTCCACGAGGTGAGTTCTTGCATGGAGCCTCAGACTGAGGGAGATGGAGCGTTATTAAGGTTAAGACACCTGGGAGCCAGAAATCTTGCTGAATACTTATTTCACCCATTAAAATACAACTTAATTTATACATTTTTTTAAATGCGTTTTTTCTGGATATTATTGTTGTTATTCTGTCTCTCACTGTTAGAACAAACCCACCATTAATTATAGACTG
The DNA here is from genome assembly GCF_965119305.1 of Pelophylax lessonae. Classification (NCBI taxonomy): domain Eukaryota; kingdom Metazoa; phylum Chordata; class Amphibia; order Anura; family Ranidae; genus Pelophylax; species Pelophylax lessonae. The sequence goes on along the minus strand of NC_138774.1, from coordinate 279,202,810 downwards.
ATTATTTCTTTGTTAGTGGGCCAACGCACAATATCAGAAGGGGATCAAAAACTTTTTTCCCTCACTGTATCTGACATGAACAGGAATAAGCCAAGGTGTGTGTGTTTGATTTGGGGGCATTCGTTGAACTGAAGTTTGTGGTTTGGAAACATATATCTGAACCTCATTGAACTCTATTGGGGGGGGGTGTAATCTTGAAAATCAATTCTGTCTGCAAAACCATTATCTGGCATCATGTTGAATAAGTAATACATTTCTTTAATTTTATATGAATGTTTGGCTTAAATTCAACAGCAGAAACACCCTAGTCTGATCCATTTCTACTTGAAAGAAAAAAAATATTTTTTTTTTTAGGTAATTTTGACTGCAGCACCTGTTTTTTATTCTTTTCTAATAAACCAATTTGGCCAGTTGAAGTAGCAGCCACAACAGAGCTAAAAGCTTTAGGAAAGTCAACAATTTAAAAAAATAAAGATATAGCCCTCAACTTTTCAACTTTGTATTAATTGGTGGCACACCAGTTTTAAAGTATAGTTTGCAAGTTTCCTTTTTTGAGTACCCCACTGTATTTTTTTTTTAAAGTTTAAAAAAAGTGTCAGAAACAGAGTGCACAAAAACATTTCAAAACCCGCAAGCCCACATTTTTAGCATAAAATTAAAATGTGAGTGTTTAACACTCAGACTTAAGCCCCGTACACACGCATCGATAGTTGGCCGTGAATTTTCAGCCAACGTCCGATCGGCCGATTTTCGGCTTGTTAGTATGATGCTTTCGACAAGCGACTCCGACTTTTCGGCCGAATAAAATCTGGTGTGCAGGCTATAAAATTTTTGTTGGCCGTCAACACAATGGCCGATTTTCGGTCAGTCAGTACAGATTTCGGCAGACAAAAATCTGATGAGCAAGACTGGGCATGCTCAGAGAAGAAAAAACACACGGAAAGTAAACCAGAACATGACATCACTTCTGAAGTTGGTTTTTGTTGGCCGAGAAAATTCGTGTGCAGTCTAGGCACATTCCAACCAACAAAACACAAGTTAGACAAAAGACGGCCGATTGGTCGGCCGATAATCGTTGCGTGTGTACGAGGCATTAGACAATTGCCACACATATAGGACAGTAGCTGGAGACTGTTACCAGCTTTATCATACTGCACCACGAGGGAGCAGGTTTGATTAAGAAATAAAAAAATTCAGTCTATAATTTCACAGAAAACAGAAATTTCATACAGTTCCTGTACTGCATGTAAGCAGCTTCAGTAAGCCACAATTTCAGAAGGAGAGATGAGGCAGGTTTTATCAAGAAATGGAAAGTAGAGTGTATTATTTCACAGAATCTAGCCAGAGATATTGTAATTTTAATGCACTGTATGTAAGCAGCTTTAGCAGGCTGCAGCTTCGGAGTGAGAGACGGGGCAGGGCCCCCCCCCCCCCCAAAAAAAAAACCTAGAATCTATAGAATCCAGGGTCTATTTTTTAAACTATAGCCAGAAAGATTCTACAGCTGATGCACTGTGATCAACTATTTTTGGAACATTCGAGGTAGCTTTTATCACAAACTAGACATTAGTAAACCACAGCTTTAGGGAAATGTGAGGCAGATTTTTTTTTAAGAGGTAAAAAAAATGACAAATCAATAGTTCCATAGAAAATCGCCAGAAATAGTGTATACAGTAAGAGATGCACTAAATGTAAGCATCTTTAGTAGGCTGCAATTTCAGAGTTAGAGACAAGGCAGCCATTATAAAGAAATAAATAATGTCTATAATTTTAGAAAAAAAACAGACCGAAATATTGTACAGTCAATGCACTGTATGTAAACCGCTTTAGCAGGCCAAAGTTTCAGAGAAGGAAATGAGGCAAATCTTTTCACAAAATAAAAATTATAGTTTATTTCACGAACAATAACCAGAAATATTGAACACATGAAAGCACATTTAATAGGCTGCAAATCCAGAGGAAGAGACAAGGCAAATGTTATCAAGAAGTACAAAGAGAGTATATAAATTTACAGAAAATAGAAGTAATGTACATTTGTTGCATTGTATGTATACAGCTTTAGTGGGACATATTAGAAGGAGGGATGAGGCAAGTTTTATTACAAAACAAAAATGTGTGTGTATTGTTTCAACAGAAATCAAATAGTTAGAAACATTGTACTGTGAATACACTTTAAATGGAAGTAACTTTATTAGCCCATCACAGAGAGATAAGACAGGTTTTATCAATAAATAAAGTATATTGAAAACTCCTCCCTCAGAGAAGCCTATCACACCGCCAACTAATCTGCCATCAGCTCATTCCCTACTCTTACAACCTCTTGTAACACCTGCCCCACCCCATTAGATTGTAAGCTCTTTTGAGCAGGGCCCTCTTAATCCTCTTGTATTTTATTGTATTGTATATGTACTGTCTCCCTCTAATATTGTAAAGCGCTGCGTAAACTGCTGGTGCTGTAGAAATCCTTATTAATAATAATAATATATAGTCATCATTTCACAGCAAACAGGCAGAAATATTGTACAGTCGATGCATTGTTTTTAAGCGCCATTAGTAGGTCAGAACTTCCAAGAGAGAGAGGATGGTGGCCCACCAGCAGAAGCGTCAGGGGCTTATAAACATGGTAGCAGAAGGCATGGGGAGGTGGGAGAAACTGGTAATACTGGAAGACCAAGACAAATGGCAGATGCTGGCAAGAGCCGGTAACGGTAGCAGTGGTAGACCAAAGAAGGTGGTGTGTGCTGGTAATGTTGGCAAGCTATCAGCGGTAGGAGGAGTTAAAAATGGTCGCAGGCCAGGGAAGGTAGTTGGGAGCTGGTAATGGTGGCATGCAAGCAGAGGTGGCAGTAGCTGATAATGGTGACAGCAAAAGGCCAGGAGAAGTGGCAGGCCATCAGGGGGAGTGGAACCTGGTCATAGTGCCTGTCCGAGAGATGTGAAAGGAGCTGGTAATGGTGGTGGCAACAGTCCAGGCAATGTGGCTTGAGCTGGTAATGGTGGTGGCTACAGGCGGTAATGTTGGCAGCCCAGCAGAAGTGACAGGAGCTAGTGATGCAGGCAGTGGCAGGCCAGGAGAGGTTTCAGGAGCTGGTAATGGTAGCAGGCTAGCAGCAGTGACAGGCGCTGATAAAGGTGTAAAGTAACATTTTTAAGTAGTCTTCAATCATATAGTTTACATTTGATTGAAAGATCTGTGATCTCTTCCCACAGCTCGGCCTGTCTGCTGTGGTTTAAAAAAAGAACTTAAAAGTAACGTTGAGGCAGCCTCTGCTGCTCCTTCTTTCAGCAATCTGAAGATCAGAAGCACATTGGACATTATGGGGAATCTTGCCACTATCTGCCCCCCCCCCCCCCCCACCCTCCTTGGGCAAACATTTCAGCATGAATGAGCCCAGTTACCACAAATTTCCTGCAGCAGAGGACTATTCAGTGTCAATAAAGACAACAGAGTCCTCAATGATCTCATGCCATCCAAATACAACTCCCAGAGTTTGGGTGGGGTGAAACTTACCCCTGGAAGCCTGCTCTATTTCTTCCTCCTCATCAATGCTGGCAACCTGACCTTTCTCCTCATAATCATCCTCTGCCTCCTAGAGATGGAGGCACTGGGCAAAAGACCCAGAGACAACAGGAAGTCTTTTTGTTCTGGTGGTGTGCCTCTAGAACCTGGTTTATAACACAACTCACGCAGTGAGTGCTCTAGCAGGAACACCAGTGGGATTGTGTCACTAATCTCTGCCTCATCCCAGCTCAGCATTCTGGTGGTCACCTCTTCAAACGGTCACAAGATTATGCATGCATCCTTAATTAGAACCCACTGAGATTTTGAAAAGAACCCCCAGCTCCCTAGATCCTGCCCCATCTCATAATCAGACATCGGCTCATTCAGGGCCTGCTGCTGCAGAATGGCCTATGTCAAAGTGCATGGGTGTATCAGGAATCATGCAGTTGTCAGGCAACTTGTGTTCCCATTGCATTTCAGCAAGGTGAAGGATTGCTGTTGTCACACAAATCCTTACTTGACGCAAGATGGGTTGAGGTCCACAACCTCTCAGCCTACCTTAAAGAACTAGCATGCCAGCTGTAAAACAGCATTGCAATGGTTTGCCTGGGCCATTGCATAGGCCCTGGGTCTTTTTTTTTGGGGGGGGGGGGGGGGGACTGGTGGTTCTGTGGATTCACCTGATAAGAGCATTGAGGAGGTGGGTGTAGAAGTGAGGCGCTGTCACCATCACCAAGATGCAATACATTGGACAGCACTACAAGCTTTAGTTTCATCCTGCTGCAGGGATGGCCTTCAGGGGCAAAAAATGGTGAAGATCATCATAAATAATGCATAAGAATCAGCTGTAAAACCAGCAATTTTGCCAAGCTAGCATTCAGACTGTAAGGGATTGGGAAACTTTTTCTGTTCCAGCAGCTACAGAAGAGACACCTGCCTGGTAAGGATGCTGCTAGCGACAGAAAGGTGAGGTTAGCAGACGTACGTTTGGGTTCAAGCCTACTCTTGGCCCTACTCAACATTGCTCCATTCTGACCCTGTTTGATGTGCATAAAGGAAACTCTTCAAATCCCTTCATAGATTTTCTCCCTTTATTTAGAGGCCACAGATGTTGCAGCAAATGCAAATGGAGAATCTTGTGGAGTGGATTGGGGTGAGAGGTGGAAAGTAGAGGAGAAAGAGTTCAGCTCTTCTGCTGCTGACCAGTGTCATTGAGGAGGGGCAGAATCAAGTATCTCCTCATTCATGTGGTGCTTAAATGACTGGTAGATTTACCACAACTGATACACAGCAGCATGGGCGTCCACAGGATGGGGGGATGCCCTCCCCCCCTGGAAATTTCCTGGCCTGCTCGGGGCGGAATCTATGGGGACCTGCTCTAAAGGGGGATCTATGGGGACCCTGGCCTGGCCTGCTCTAAATGGGGACCCTGACCTGCCCTAAAGGCATCTATGGGGATCCTGGCCTGCTCTAAAGGGGGTCATATTGGCTATATATATAATCTTTGCAGGAAGTGCTTGGAGTACCTGGTGGTGCAGGAAAACCTGGTTGCACAGGGAATATAAATGAAAAGGTAAGACTAAAGAGGGATGTATGGGGACCCTGGCCTGCTCTAAATGGGGATCTATGGGGACCCTGCTCTAAAGAGGATCTATGGGGGACCCTGGCCTGGCCTGCTCTAAAGGGGGATCTATGGGCGCAAAAAGGGGGGGGGAGCATGGGTGACCTTAAAATGATGCCCCCTGCCCTGAAAAAAGTTCTGCGGATGCCCATGCACAGCAGACTGAGGTTGCAAACCATAAGGGTGTTTTCGGCAGCAGATGTATGAAAGAAGACCCAGACTGTTCAGCGGCCCTGAGGACAGCAGTTGTGTCAGGTCACCTGTGGCCAGGTGACAACTGCACCCTGTTGGAGGCAGGGGTGCACCGCAAGGTAGTGAACCCAATAACTGACTGCTGCGGATGGACAGAAACGTGAGCCCATGATTCCCCAGGGCGCGGAGTCTAAGACCCGGCAGGTGTTCACCAGAGCCTCTAGTGGTGAGGATGGACTTGGCTGCAGCTGGGCCCAGGTCGCGGTCCCTGGGGTCCCCCGGGTCATGCTCTGTAGGGAGAGAGGGGAAGCAGCCACTCAGGACACAAGGGATAGTGATGGGTAGGCTTAGGTCGGGGCAACAGGCAAAGCCTGTTGACAAGCCAAAGTCGGTACACAGAAAGGTAGATGAAGCACAAGGCAGACAGGAACACAAACTAACAAACACTGTTGAACAGCAAAGCAGACCTGCAGTGCACTGGTTAATATAGACTTCCTGGAATGGCCTGGGGTGGAGATGATAAAAAGCAGCCAGAAGTCTGGCCTCTAATGCAGACATGAGGGAGAAGGTAAGCTGCCAGACACCATTGCATATCCATGACAAGTTGCCTGCACCCATAGGACAGTGCCATCTAGTGGAATAGAATAGCTGCACCCTCCAAATCTTCTGCAAGCTGCCCCTGCCCCTAGATTAAATCTTCCTTTCTCTATCGCTCATTGACAGACGTAGTCCTCGGTGATACAGCACCTTCGGGTTATGTTGCCTCCACAGGAGTAGGACTAGACAGGAAATAAAATGCTCTGGCCACACCCTAGGGGCAGTCCCAGAGGGTATATCCTCTCTCTCTCTCTGCCTCAGCAAATCAGTTTTTTTCTGTCTAGTCAGGAGTAAGGACCTAGATACCTTGCTGGGATCTTCGGTCCTGGCAGGATTTTTTTCTTAGAAAATAATTTTTTAAGACAGCTTTTTTTCTCCAGTGTTCCTGTGAGATCTTCAAGCAAGAAAGCTGAACTGGGCGACGGGCTGGATGTTGAGATCCAGTGGTCACCCCAGTTTAGCCTACGAGTGCGTGCAGGCCATAGCTCCGCGCTGGGTCGGCCGCGACATAGTCCCACTGGACGGGGACTGACCCTGCGAGTTAAACGTCTCGCTGAAACGCCAAAGACCATGAGTCACGGCGCCCGTATTGGTCGACAGCCCTCCTACCTCGGTGGAGAGGGGTACTGTCAGGAGTTGGCGCCCGCCTGGTTCAGGTATGGTGAGTAGTATGTTCCCCCTTTCCCCCTGACGGGTCTTGTGGTGAACGCGGGCCCCTCTCTGTAATGGTAAGGATGGGTTCCCCTCTATCCTACAACATGTCACAGATCCCCCTAATTGAGTGTGATTTTTGTGTACAAGAAGCCAGGAGGCTTGGTTTGGGAGCTGACAATCTAATTGTAAAGATGTGTAAATGATTGTAGTCAGTGGCAGTACTAGAACTTTACTGTGATAGTATAAGGTATCCTACCTGTCAGTAGCCACAGGGCGATGTCTATACATGTATACTGCATTCCAGATCATTCCTCCAGCTAAGCAGCGGACCGCATACGGCCCGCTAGGGTCCGGTACCTCCGACCACGCTGACCACCATGAGGGTGAAGGGTTGTGAGGCCGAGATCCTTCTGCAGACATGCCGCTATTCTGTGCAGGCCGCCGCCATTGTCTGGTAGATCGCACGAGGCCGCCATTTTGGTGTAGCCTCGTGTCTCCAGCATGGGGGCGGCCATGTTTGAGGTGACTCAAACACCTCATGGAGCCAGGGGGAGGAGCCGGCAGGCGTGTTAAGGGGCGGAGCCGCCTCTTTTACCCAGGAAATAGGGCCAAAGACTTCCTGTCTGTAACAAGACAAGCACTGAGCAAGCTGATGAAAACTTCTGTGCATCAGGGATGAGCCTTGGGGTCTGTCTCTCTCTCTGTGGGGTCCAAAAAGGCAGGTAACACTGAGGGGCGCTGTTGCGACTGGGGGACACAAAAAAAAAAAACTTTTTTTTTTTTTTTTTTTTTTTTTTACTTTGTCATTTTTTGTCGCTGGCAAGTGTCTTGTATAATCATTGACCCTGCCGCATAGGTATCCCCACCTGATCCCCTCAAGGTGGCCGCAGGACCCTCCAGTACCCCACTTGTTTTTAATGCATTATCGGCAATTTTGGAGTCTTTGGTATCCCGGGTGGAGGTGGCCTGTCAGGGACGGGGGTCAAGTAGCGACCCCCCGCCTACCCCTATTGTTTATCAGATACTTTAGATACAGATTCGGAACTGGTCAATGCAGTTGCAGGTCCCTCTTAGGGGGCTGTTGTCTCAGGTAATATCTCCTCAGCAGTGAGGAGCACGTTTCTGCCTCCGCCATAGCACAAGAGTGGTGGATGCACTAGTTGTGTCCGTCCGGGAAACCTTTAGTCTTGAGGTTACACCGGCAGAGGTAGCTGAGACTGAGATTCCTTTTTGGTACTTGTTAGCCTACCAAAAGGGCGAAGGATTTTCCTTTACCCAAATGGTGTCGTTTTGAAACGAACCCCTGTTATTTCCAAACGCATGGCTAGGTGCTATCCGTTTGAGGAATTCCTCTTTATAGGATAGACGGTACCACCTGCTGTCTTGCCACAGACTGTTAGGATAAAAAGACCTCGTAACTAACGAGGAACTTCCTTTTCTGCTCATATAGAGTTGTTCGTTCCGCGAGGGCGGGCGATAAGGCGAAACCCTCCAAAGCCCCTTTAGAGGGGTTTCAAAGGGCGCTGGTCGGGTAAACAAAGAGTCCGGCTCAGCCAAGCCTGAAGAATATAGCCTGATGCGCCCCTACCCATCTCTGGGGTGGGGGGGGGGGATGTCTTCACCGGTTTCTGGAGGACACAGGATCGAGTTTCGATCACTTCCACCGGTGCGATTCTGCCCTTCTAACATTGAACGGTTTCAGGGGTTCTATTCGAACCTATTCACAATGCCCAGGAAAGAGGGCAAGGTGCGTCCAAATCTGGACTTGGGAAGAAATAGAGTCCATCCGTACAGTGGTGGCCTCCCTGCCTAAAAGAGATTTCCTGGCGTCCATAGACATATAGGATGCCTATCTTTATTTTCCCAATCATCGCAGGACATCAGCGTTTTTTTCACTTTCCCAAAGATCATCCCTGGTTCCCACCAGGAGACTTAACTATCTGGGCCTAAGGTTGGATACATCCTGGGCAAGAGAGTTTCTCCTTGCTGGGAAACTCCAGAAGGTTCAGTCAACGATTCGGATGTTGCTGTCCGTCAATTGGCTGGGACTGATGGTGGCCTTCTTAGAGGCAGTACCGTATACCCAGTCTCATACCCGAATTCTCCTGAAGGAGATTCTTTTTTAATGGAATCAGAATTCCGATTCCCTGGACAATCGGATCCGGTTGAGCGAGCGGACCAGGAAGTCTCCGATGCTCAACCAGGGGAAGTCATTTCTTCCGATAGTATCCAGATTACCAATAAGGGTATCGGAACTGAGAGCGATCAGATTTTGTCTGATTTACTGGATCGAGCAGCTCTAGAGCAGCCCGATTCGGATCCAATCGCATATGGCCTCTTCATCCAGAGGTTTTTTTCCCTAGCTGTCCCTTCATTGGGACATCCCGGATGTGGATCTGTTGGCACCTTGGCCTAACAGGAAGGTGCGGAGGTTTGTAGCTCGCGCCACGATCCTCTAGCGGACGCAGCAGAAACGCTGATCGCCCCGTGGGGGCAGTATCAGCTACGGCATGCCTTCCATCCTCTCAAGTTGCTGCGGGAACTTCTTCGCAGGATAGAGGTGGAGGGAATTCCAGTTATTCTGGAAATTCTGGATTGACCTCGTCAAGCCTGGTACGCCGACTTGGCGAGGCTAGTCGCGGACGCTCCTTGGAGACTTCCTCTCAGGGAGGATTTGCGGTCTCGGGGACCGATCTTCCATCTTGCTTTACAGTCGCTGGCTTAATGGCCTGGCCATTGAGACCCAGGTACTGAAGGACAAGGGAGTGTCAGCTTCAGTTATTCCTACCTCCAGTTAAAGCAAGGAAAGCGACTTCCAGCACATGGAAGTCTTATATTGCATGGTGTGAATCTATTGGATTTCCCCCACAGACCTATTCGGTGACCCGAATTTTGGTCTGTCTGCAACAAGGGGTTGAGCAGAAACTATCCTTGAGCACGATCAAGGGTCAGGTTTTCGGCGTTAGCAATCTTCTTTCAAGAAACCTTTGGCTAATCATTCCTTGGTGCGGAATTTCATCCAGGGGGTGCGACATCTGGCTCCGCCAGTGCGCGCACCCTTACCGCCTGGTATCTTAATTTAGTGTGGTCGGTTCTTCAGAAACTTCTCTTTGAAGATATTAGGGAGATTCCCTTGCTTACATTCCCAGAAGGTGGCCTTCTTGGTGGCCATTACTTCTCTACGCAGGGTGTCAGAACTGGCCGCATTATCCTGTCGTTCCCCAGATCTGGTGGTTCATAGGGATAAGGTGGTTCTTCTTCCGAATCCATCCTTCCTTCCTAAAGTGGTTTTCGTAAGACGGACTCACTTTTTGTGATCACGGATAGCCCTTGAAGGGGGTTGCCTGTGTCTGCCGCGACCATATCTACATGGATCAGTCAGACGGTGGTACAGGCTTATTCTATTAAGGGTCGGAATCCTCCGTTCCCTGTTAGGGCGCACTTCACTCGAGCGCTCAGTACTTCCTGGGCCTTTCGCCATCAGGCGTCAGTGGTCCAGGTATGTAAAGCGGCCACCTGGTCGTCGGTACATACCTTTACAAAATTTTATAAAATTGATGTGATGGCATCGGCGGATGCCTCATTTGGCCGCAAGGTTTTGCAGGCCGCTATTTGAGGAGACCGGTGGTCTACCTCGAGGGTTTTTTTCTGTTTGAAAATTTTTTTGTTGAGTCTCATCATTAAGGATGAGCATTGTAAACTTCTAGTTGGCACCGGTTGGGCCTTCTAGATTTGGATTTGATTTCCATTTTCCCACCCCTCATTTGTGATACTGCTCTGGGACTTCCCGAAGGTGCTGTATCACCGAGGACTACGTCTGTCAATGAGCGATAGAGAAAAATGGATTTTTGTAAAATCTTACCGTAAAATCCTTTTCTCTTAGCTCATTGACAGACGTAGTACCCGCCCCTCTGTTTTTTTGAGTTGGGTTGGGTTAAATTCTCTAAAGACTGCTTTTATGACATAACTGATTTGCTGAGGCAGAGAGAGAGAGAGGATATACCCTCTGGGACTGCCCCTAGGGTGTGGCCAGAGCATTTTATTTCCTGTCTAGTCCTACTCCTGTGGAGGCAACATAACCCGAAGGTGCTGTATCACCGAGGACTACGTCTGTCAATGAGCTAAGAGAAAAGGATTTTACGGTAAGATTTTACAAAAATCCATTTTTGCTGCTCCCTCACTTTCCTCATCTACATACTCTGGGACACAGGTACGGTTTGCCACTTTATTATTCCCACCCTCCTCATTGCTCGTATTCACTTGGCAGTAATGCAAAAACATCAATGACAATTTGCTGCTTCCTGCCCGTTTTCACATTACACTTTGCTCCCAGCGGTTTCTTCCCCAACATCCGATAACATGAATTTTAGCACATTCTCCTACAGCAAGTTACTGACTGTGTGCTACAATAATTAGGCCGACTCCTCAATGTCAGTGTGTGGGGCAAAGGTGGAATTAGCTGTCCAGAAGGAGGAGAGGATGGCATACTTAAAGCTGCGCTGGGGAAAATGAGCTGCTTTGCATCTGGGAGGAGGAAAGCTTGCTGAGCCACTCCACCACCTCCTCTGTCCGCTCTGGCTTTATAGCATGCCTAATGGCAAAAAAAAAAAAAAGGCAAACGTGCCTTTTATGTAAAAGTTGCCCTACCACTGCTTTGCCCTGTGAAGGCAGACCCTGCTGGTCTCCTACTAGCTGCACATTAATAATTACTGCCCTCCAGACATTATAAAGATAGGTCATTGCCTAACTTTATTAACAACTGTGACAATAGGGAGATTAAAGAGGAAGTAAAGTCGAAAAAAAAAAAACGAGAAAAAAAAAGCCCTGTAAAGAGAAAGGCATACTAGCTCATTATGTAGTACTTACCTCAAAACGAAGCCCCCGCCGTGCCGCCACCTCAGCGACAGGACGGCGACATGTCCTGCCGTCCTGCTTCCGGGTTCGCGTCCTCCGGGAGTGAGCTCTAAAGGAACGGCACTGAGCTCTAAAGGAACGGCACGGGTGGCCGTTCCCTCAGAGCGCCTGCGCCGATGACGTCATCGGCAGTTTGCACTGTAAATATCTCCTAAACGGTGCAAGTTTGGGAGATATTTATAGCACCTATAGGTAAGCCTTGGGGGGAATGTTATATAGCAGAATGTGAAAAATATTGTTATTTTTTCAAAAATTTACGCTCTTTTTGTTTATAGCGCAAAAAATAAAAATCGCACAGGTGATCAAATACCACCAAAAGAAAGCTCTGTTTGTGGGAAAAAAAGGGCGTCAATTTCATTTGGGTACAGCGTCGCACGACCACGCAATCGTCCGTTAAAGTCACGCAGTGCCGAATCGCAAAATAGGCCCTGGTCTTTGAGCAGGAAAATCCTCTGGGGCTTAAGTGGTTAAAACAAAATGTACCACTCTCAAAAAATAAAACCTAAAACACTAAACACGAAATCTAAAACACCCCATCACCCCACAAAAAACCCTATCCCTAACACTCTGAACCCTAACCCTACATTTTTTTTTTTTTAACCCTGACAGAAAGCAAAAAAGAAATATGAAAATGTGATTTAAAAAGAAAACAATAAAATGTTAGGAAAAACAGTAACTAAGAAGATAAGAAGAAAGAGGCGCTTCTGAGAGCAGATTAACCAGTTCTGGACCGGAAGGATTTGCCCCCTTAATGACCAGGCCATTTTTTGCGATTTAGAGCTGCGTTATTTTAACAGAAAAATGCGCGGTCGTGCGACGCTGTACCTAAATAAAATTGATGTATTTTTTTCACACAAACAGCTTTCTTTTGGTGGTATTTGATCACCTGTGCGATTTTTATTTTTTGCGCTATAAACAAAAAGAGCGACAATTCTAAAAAAAAAAAAACAATATTTTTCACATCTGCTATATAATATTCCCAAAAAAAAAAAATTAAAACTCAATCAATCAATTTTTTCATCCTTTTAAGGCCAATTTGTATTCTGCTACATATTTTTGGTAAAAAAAAAAAAAAAAAAACTTGCAGTAAGCGTATTTTGATTACTTTGCGCAAAAGTTATTACGTCTACAAACTGGGGAAAGATTTATGTCATTTTTATTTATAATTTTGTTTGTTTTTTTACTGGTAATGGCGGCGATCTGCGATTTTTAGCAGGACTGCAACATTGCGGTGGACAGACCGGACCCCTAACTGACATTTTTGACACTTTTGGGGGGACCAGTGACATTACTACAGTAATCAGTGCTATACATATGCACTGTTACTGTAATGACACTGGCAGGGAATGGGGTTAACCTAGGGGTGATCAAAGGGTTAAGTGTGAGCCTAGGGGAGTGTTTACTAACTGTATGGGGGAGGGACTTGTGAAAGGATCATAGAGACCTGTGATCCTATATAGAAGGATCACAGGCACACTGTGATCATTTCAGACAGAACAGCGGTCAGCTGTGCTTACAATAGCTGACCGTCCTTCTCTCTCAGCGGGGAGCTATCGCGGGTGCCCGGCGGGAAATCGAGGGTCCGTGGATTGGCATCCCCCCCCCCCCCCAGCACCCCTCACACAAACCGACATACTCCTACATCGATTTGCGCAGCCGAGCCAGCCTGCCGCAGTACAACTGCGGCGGGTGGTCCGCAAGTGGGTAAAATTCATTGATTGATATAAACAGTAGTGACTCACATTAGGTAAGTATAAGCAGGCACATCAAGGTAGTGGCGGATCAGAGGATCCTAAGTGGGTGTCAGTCCCTTCAGCTGGCGTCCTGCGGAGGAATGTAGGACCTGAACGGCCTCACAGTGTCCCCGTCTATGTTCCAACTGAACAGTGGATGGATCTTCAGAACAAGGCATGAGACGCGATGGCTCCAGCGGCACGGGATTGTGACGTCACCAGTTGCAACGCGTTTCAGAGCATGCGGGTGTTAAGGCAGCCGCGCTCCTTTCTCAAAGTTTGTTGTTGACTTTCAGAAAAAGGCAGTCTTCGAAAGGAGTGTAGGGTCAATGCACTGTGAACACAAAAGAGGGTACACAATAATATATAGCCCCCCCACCACCACACAGCAGTTCACTGTAATGTAGCACAATACAATACTGTGTATAGCAAAGTATACAGTATAGCGTACCTCCCAACTTTTTGATATGAAAATGAGGGACACCTATTAGCAAAAGTATGTAGGCATCGGACACCCCCCCCCTGCCACACCCCCTTAAAGGAGAATTATACAAAAAAAATGACTAGTTAAATCCACAAGTGCTTTTTTCTTTTTTACCACCAGTATTCCTTTATAACGGCTTTGAAATTTACAAATGCAGCAATTTAGAAATTGGATGAAAGGTTTAGCTCTTGGAAACACTTTTTGAAAGATAAAAAGTGTGTTTTATATACAATTATATAGATCAGGGACAAATGAGGAGGAAAGAGGGACAGAAGGTTTTTGTTCCAAATCAGGGACAGTCCCTCAAACAGTTGGGAGCTACGAGTACAGCATTGTTTAGTATTGTTTAATAGCAACCGTCTCTCCTTGGAAACATCCTGGCAGCTCTCTATCTATTCTAAAGCCTAGTACACACTAGTAGCTATTTTTCATTCAACCCAGTGGGCTGAGCGAAAGAAAAATTAAAGCTAAGGAGTCGCTGCTGTACTAACTATCCAAAATTAGTACAGCTATCTCCCCTGCTGTCCTATTGCGTTGACAGGGGGACGCTCGCCCCCCCCCCCACTAGCCATTGGATGAGAGCGCTGATCGGCAGACCTTTTTTCGGTCAAGCCCCTTCGACAGGAGCCAGCCGAACAGACCAACTGCAGTACACAAACTGCCCAAATATCGGGCAGTTTCTATTGAACCGGCGAATAACGCCCGACATTCGGGTGTGTACCATACTTAACTCTTTGTACACTGATAAAAGGCTGTTGAGAATGGAGGTGGTACATTACGAAACAATTTATTGCCCCCTTTAAGCCACCTGACCACAGTTTGACCACTTAAGGACCGCCCCACGTGCATTAACTGCAGCAGGTGGCCCTTAAGCGCAAAATCGCCTACCTGTATGTGATTATTATTATTATACAGGATTTATATAGCGCCAACAGTTTGCGTAGCGCTTTACAATGTGGGGGAAGACAATACAGTTACAGTACAATTCAATACAGGAGGAATCAGAGGGCTCTGCTCGTTAGAGCTTACAATCTAGAAGGGAGGGTCAAGTGAAGTGGACACAGCAGAAGCCAATTAGCGGGTCCGGCAGCCGCAATGGACCCCTGCGATCGTTTAGACTGGAATGACAGAATGACGGTCTGTCTATGTAAATGAGGCAGACTGTCATTCTGTCAGACAGGAAGAGAGAGATCTTGGGTTCCTACCAATCAGGAACACGGATCTCTCTCTTCCTGCAGTCAGTCCATTCCCCCCACAGTTAGAAAGCACTCCCTAGGAGCACACTTAACCCATTGAAGTTAACCCCTTCCTTGCAAGTGTTATTTATACAGTAACAGCGCAGTTGTTTTTTAGCACTGATCACTGTATTAGTGCCGGTTCACACTAATACGACTTGTCAGGCGACTTGGTCAGCCTGGCAAGTCGTGCACCGTCGCAGTCATTGAGTAGTACAGAACCTGTTCTAATAGGAGACACAAGTCGCTCCGACTTAGAAAAAGGGTCCTGTACTACTTCGGGGCGACCTGAAGGCGACTTGCATTGACATTCATTTCATGAAGTCCGTGCACGCGACTTCACAGGTCGCCCCCTAAGTCGGAGCGACCTAGTGTGAACCGGCACTAAGTGTCACCGGTCCCCAAAAAGGGTCACTTAGTGTCAGGTTTGTCCACCGCAATGTCGCAGTCCCGCTAAAAATCGCTGATCGCCGCCATTACTAATAAAAACAACAAAAATAAAAAGTCCATAAATCTATCCCATAGTTTGAAGAGGCTTTAACTTTTGTGCAAACCAATCAATATACGCTTTTTAGGATTTTTGTTTTACCAAGAATATGTAGCAGAACACATATTGGCGTAAACTGATGAAGAAATTTGATTTTTTAAATTTTTTTATTGGATGTGGTTTTTAGCAGAAAGTAAAAAATATGGTTTCTTTTTTTTTTTTTCAAAATTGCCAGTATTTTTTAGTTTTTATAGCGCAAAAAATAAAAATTGCAGAGGTGATAAAATACCACCAAAAGAAAGCTTTATTTGTGGGGAAAATAAAATGTTGTTTGGGTACAACGTCGCAGGACTGCGCAATTGTCAGTTAAAGCAGCGCATTGCCGTATCGCAAAAGAATGGCCTGGTCAGGAAGGAGGTAAAACCTTCCAGGGCTGAAGTGGTTAAAGACCAGGAAGTGCATTAGTGGTAATTGGTTTCTAAAGCTGTAAACAGCCACATTAATTTACAATTTTTCCAAGCTAGGAAGGACTTGGATTTGCCGCAAATCCAGAGTCAGAAAGCTACTAAATTTATTGAGGGGTTCAATGACTCTCCTATGTTGGAACATTGATGAATGGATTTGCCAACAACTCATGGATCTCAGAACTAAGATTTCCCTGATGAAGTCACGTGTGTGTGACGCAACGCGTAGGGTGTGAGCAGAGCGGAGGCATACTGGAAGTGACGCGATCATACAAACTGGCTGCTCGTGGGGTATATTCACAGCATACATTGTATAAAAGTGAGTAAAAGGCTGTTTTTAACATATTAAACTTTTAAAAACGATACTACACTATGGGGAGTTTCTTTTACATTCCCAATTAAAATGGACCATATCTCGAGGGCCCCCTAGGAGCACCATAGAGGAAATACTATTTACCAAATTACGAAGGACTTGGATTTGCCGCAAATCCGGAGTCAGAAAGCTACTAAATTTATGAAGGGGTTCAATGACTCCTATGTTGGAACATTAATGAATGGATTTGCCAACAACTCATGGATCTCAGAACTAAGATTTCCCTGATGAAGTCACGTGTGTGTGACGCAACACGTAGGGTGTGAGCAGAGCGGAGGCATACTGGAAGTGACGCGATCATACCAGCTCACTGCTCGTGGAGTATATGCACAGTATACATTGTAAAAAGGGAGTAAAAGGATGTTTTTAACATAATAAACTTTCAAAAATGTAGTACACTATGGGGAGTTTCTTTTACATTCCCAATTAAAATGGAACATATCTGGAGGGCCCCCTAGGAGCACCATAGAGGAAATACTATTTACCACAGAGACTCACCAGCCTGATAGATCATAGGAGGACCCCTAGAGGCAGGAGGAGACACACCAAGGACCAGGAAAAGATACCTATATATGCTGTTACCTTACAGCAGTATAGTGAGAGCCTCAAGAGCACATAGGTGTCACAATATTTGAAAGAAGAGACCTCAGATAACATATTTCAATGATGAAGGAATACTTATAATTAAAGTGTTAAAATGCATGGAGTTCTAAAATGGAATGATTATAATTTTTTTAGAATACGTTTCAGGTGGTCAGATATCAGTAACTATTAGTTCACTTTATGAACTTAACACAATGGGAATGCGGACACTAAAAGAGTGGAATTATATGCAACTAAAGCACTTAATAGGATCTTTTCCTCAACCCATCAGATCGGAAAAAGAGTTGAACCTTTTGGAAAAGCTCTGTAATCCGTTAACAAAGCTAAGACACAGTTTGTCTCAGTTTTACAAAATGTTAACTGATCTGGTGGATATGAGGACAATTCCCTATATAGAAAAATGGGAAAGAGAAATTGGAGGATCACAAGGAGAAAACTGTGCTGAGAGCCGTCCACTGCACCGCTAGAGATGTCAATACCATTGAGATGAACTAGAAGTGTCTCGCGAGATGGTATATTATACCGGTTATAGCTCACCAATGCCAACCAGAGAAGTCATACTTCTGCTGGAGGGGGTGTCAGGCAGAGGGCTCAATGATTCATATCTGATGGGAATACCCCAAGATCCGTGAGTTTTGGTTAAAGATACATCTTATTAAGCAGATCACAGGCGAAGATATCCCAGATGACCCTTGGATGTGTCTTTTTCATAAAACAAGTAGACCTTTAAAGCATTATGGGGATTTCATAGTTCCAAATTTGCCTAATGCTGCGAAGGGCTATTCCAAAAAAATGGTATCAAATGGTATTCACTGTTTCATTGGGCAACTATGTGGCAAATGAGGTTTAATGTTGATAAATGTAAAGTTATGCACCTGGGGGGTAAGAATATGCATGCATCATACATACTAGGGGGTGTAAAACTGGGGGAATCCATAGCGGAGAAGGATCTGGGTGTTCTGGTAGATCCTAAGCTTAATAATTGCATGCAATGCAAAGCTGCGGTTTCCAAAGCAAGCAAAGTCCTTTCTTGTATTAACAGAGGCATGGACTCCAGAGAGAGAGATATAACTTTGCCCCTGTACAAAGTATTAGTAAGACCTCATCTGGAATATGCAGTTCAGTTTTGGGCACCAGTTCTTAAAAAGGATATTGGGGAACTGGAGAAAGTGCAGAGAAGGGCAACCAGACTGATAAGGGGCATGGAGGAGCTCAGCTATGAGGAAAGATTAGAGGAACTGAATTAAGGGGGGGGGGGATATAATCACCATGTATAAATACATAAGGGGTCCATATAGTGAACTTGGTGTTGAGTTGTTCACTTTAAGGTCATCACAGAGGACAAGGGGCACTCTTTAAGTCTAGAAGAAAACAGATTTAGTCTCCAAATACGGAAAGGTTTCTCCACTGTAAGAGCTGTGAAAATGTGGAATAGACTCCCTCCAGAGGTGGTCCTGGCTAGCTTACTAGATTGCTTTAAAAAAAGGTCTGGATTCTTTCCTAGGTGTACATAATATAACTGGGTACTAATATTTATAGGTAAAGTTGATCCAGGGAATATCTGATTGCCTCTCGGGGGATCAGAATGGAATTTTTTTCCCCTGCTGTAGCAAATTGGATCATGCTTTGCTGGGGGTTTTTTGCCTTCCTCTGGATCAACTGCGGGTATAGGATTGTATTGTTGGGTTTTCGTTACTTTTTTTTTTTTTTAATGGTTAAGCGAGATGGACTTGTGTCTTTTTTCAACCTAACTATGTAAATAGAAGCCCCTACTATTAAAGAATAGTGTGGGAGGGTTGAATATATATATAATATGGAATACTTGTGCAGCATAGATTAAGAACAAAAAAAAAGTGGTTGAATTAAAAAAAAAAAATAGAGAATATACAAATATGGGAAAATCAGAGAAATTTGCATGAGAAGTGTAGCACCCTACTAGGTAGGTGCTAGAGAGTGAGTATAGTTTTTGGCTCTGTCTGCCAATCAGAGGAGCAGCAGGTAAATTCTGTATTTCTCTCTGCCTAACAGGGAGCATGATCTGTGAGTTAGGTCTGCTCAATGTGTGGTTCATGTGGTCTGAGGGAGTGTCCCCAATGATCCAATGGAGAGGCACATTGGATAGTGGAGGAAACCTGGCCAATGAGTACACAGGCTTTTATACAGCCCCAGCGATTGGCACAGACTGCTGTGCATTGTGGGGTGTAGTAAAAAAAGCCAGGATCACATGTGTTCGGGGTCTTTGGCTGGTGAGCAGAGTCCCGGAAGGAGGGTGGCAGCTGCCTCCTCTTCTGCAGTAGTTGGAGTATGGTCACAGGCAGTCGGCCTGTTGAGTCAGAAGTGTGGAGCTAAACCCAGAGGTCCAGGAGAGCTGACTAGCAGGAGTTGAGGCACTGGAGAACCTGGAAAGCAGTATTGTGAGTACAGAGGATCGTGCCTAAGGGCCTGACCAGGAAGGGGGCCACTCCAGAGTATAGTAGTCAGAGGACGGGTGTCAGCTGGTGGCTAGAAAGGGGGTACTAGGCGAGTGCCCTGACGATAAGTACTTAAGGAACATTACTTCAGAATCATCTCGTAGCAGGATGAAGCTTCGGCCTAGCCGCATTCTCAGAAGTCCTCAGCATTGCGACTAGTCCAAGTGTTGGAGTTTCCCACTCATCCCTTATTCCTTCCCAATATCAAATAAAACAACAACCCCGAGACTGTTCATTGACTGAACCAAGAAAGTAAAGTGTTAAGATTCTGCATGCAGTTTCTAAGGGAAACCCAGGGGAATCCAAAAGTGTGAAAAACCAGCAGCCCTCAAGGGGGCAGTGCTACAGAAGGTTGTGTCTGAGGTATATTGAAAAGATGGACAAGATTAAAATGGTGGAACGGGGTAAAGGTTAGGAGATTGGAAGGGTAGCTATTTTAGGTATTGGCACTATTTTATGTGTATTATGCATTGATCACATTGATCGTATTTATGTCCAGACTAACAGCGCAGCGCCAACACCGTCTTTCAGAACTAAGATAAGCTTTACTTGTGGCAAAAAAAGTAGACAGAATAAAGAAAAGTACAGAATTGCCAGGCAGAAGCGTATTCGGGTAAAGTGAAGTAAAGTTCCAAAGTCAAATCGTTTTTTTTCCTTAATGCATTCTCTGCATTAAGGTAAAAAATGTCCTACTAGACTTTAGGGTTGATGCAGAGGCGTAACTACACAGGTTGCAGGGGTTGCAATTGCAACTGGGCCCCATGCTCCAGGGGGCCTGTTGCAACCTGGATAGGTGGGGCGGCGGGGGCAGCATGTAGAGAAATCACTGTCCTCCTTTTTCCTCCTGTAGCTGCAGGAAGAAAATGGAGGAGATTGGTTCCTCTGTATGCTACCCCTACCACACCTCCTATCCAGTTCACTTGTGTTCTGCTGGCTCTGGGCCCCTGTGTTCTCCCCTGGTCCCCCCCCCCACTGTGCTCCCTCCCCTCTCCTGCTGGCTGCTGCAGGAGATTTGTCACAATGGAGAACCAGGAAGGGGTCGGTAAATATGTAATTTACCAGCTCCTTCCTTTTCTGAATGGACAGAGTCATAGTCAGTGACATTGTAAAAAAATAAAATAAAATAATAAAAAATATTATAATTAAAATACCAAAATATAAAAAATACTTACCACCAGTGGGTGAACTTCCAGGATCGCAAAGGTCACACTTGCGACCGGGCCCTGGCATTCCACCACCATGGGGAGGCCCCAAGATGGCAGGAAGGGGACACACTGCAGAACTCGTGAAATGGTCCCGCTGCGGGACTGTAATAAAGGGCCCCACAATGAGAGTAAAGAGCCCCAGGATCAGTGGGAAGAGCCCCAGGCTTGAAGGGAAGGGCCCTAGCCAAGGGTCCAGGGGGCCCCCTTCATGGTTTCTTGCACCGGTGCCCTGAAGGTTCTAGTTACGCCTCTGGGTTGATGAGATAAGGCACAAGTGAGGAGATGGTGGACACACAGACTAGAGCCAGGTACAGGTACATAGACAGACCAGACAGAGATGCAGATTGACTGAACAAAGGAAATGCAGAGAATGGAAAAGGTAACATGGTAAAATGCGGTCAGTTGGGTATCGGCATCATACTCACAACCCCACATGACCCCGACTCAAGAGTGCTTGGCTCTTTACCCCCAATAGAAACATTATCAGCATTGTGACCATGTAATTACACAAGTTTCTTCTGGGTAGTGAGTCATGTTTCTCATGTGTTAAATAGCACGAAATCAATTTTTTATGTGTTGCACTAATTATAATTTAAATGCATCTGGGAATTTAGAATTGTGGGGAGGAATAATCATCCCTCACTGAGGGCTCAGAAAGTAGCTTTGTGTAGGATTAATGCTCTCAGAAGGGTTAAAATGCAATGTTTTTTTCTGGGCTAGGTTGACCTAGAATAATCAACATGAAAGAGGAGATTCGCCTCTTTAAAATAAAGCTTCACTTGTGTTCTTAGGGCTTCGGGGGGCTGAGATATGAGTAATTTTAGAACATTGCTTCCTTACCAACATATCCCCTAGCCCATTTTCTTGATGGGCCGCTGGCAAATGCCCTTTCTGCTGTCTTATTAAGTCGGCCCTTATTAAGATGCTGTTATTGCTTTCAAAGATACTTTGACACTTGCAGGATTGGTATACTGTGTATGAGAGGTATTATTGAAGGCCAGCTGATATTTTAGTTTCATGTGGTTGTCGGCAAGGTGGATCAAATGCTAACTTCTTAAAGCGATAGTATACTCAAAAAATAAAACCCTGCAAGACAAAGACATTTGTCGGCCTGTATAGGCCCCAAAAATGAGCCCACATGGGTTTAACTGACAGCAAAGCACGTAGTGTATATGACGGCTGGAGGTACAGTAGGCGTTCACAGTATACAGAAGTGTCGGCCTGTATAGGCCCCAAAAATTAGCCCACATGGGTTTAACTTACAGCAAAGAACATAGTGTATTTGACGGCTGGAAGACAAGACATTGCATACTAGCTCATTATGAAATACTTACCTTAGAACGAAGCCCCGACACGGACCCCCGGACACCGCTGTGGGAGTGGACATGATCCCTTGGCGTCTCTTTCGGGTTCGGCAGCTCCGGCGCTGTGAGTGGCCGAAGCCGCGATGACATCACTCCCACGCATGCGTGCGGGGGATTTACTTTTTGGCAACTTCCCGGCAAGGAACTCTGAAGGTCCGGCGGACCTTCAGAGCGCATGCGCCGCTCGTTTCAGCGGCTGCATGCAGTGCAAATATCTCCTAAACCGTGCATGCCTTTGTCCTGATGGGGTGCAGATAGGTACTCGGACACTCTGGGCGGGAGACAGGTACTCGGGTACTCTAATGGGCTGGTGTCAGGTACTTGGGTACTGTGATGACAGGTACTTGGGTACTGTGATGACAGGTACTTGGGTACTCTGATGACAGGTACTTGGGTCCTCTGACGACAGGTACTTGGGTCTTCTGACGACAGGTACTCGGGTACTCTGACGACAGGTACTCGGGTACTCTGACGACAGGTACTCGGGTACTCTGACGACAGGTACTCGAGTACTCTGACGACAGGTACTCGGGTACTCTGACGACAGGTACTCGGGTACTCTGACGACAGGTACTCGGGTACTCTGACGACAGGTACTCGGGTACTCTGACGACAGGTACTCGGGTACTCTGACGACAGGTACTCGGGTACTCTGACGACAGGTACTCGGGTACTCCGACGACAGGTACTCAAAGTACCCGAGTACCTGTCATCAGAGTACCCGAGTACTGATGTCTCTAAGATTCCAGTGGTGAGCCAGCTCCACCAAAATTATATTCCTGACCAATTGCCGAGACCCTTAAAATCACTACGCTTTTAAAAACAATAATTAAAAAAAAAAATACATTGATGCATGTCCCCCAGGGCAATACCCGGACCCCCATACCCTTTTTATGGCTATTAACTTGCATATAAGCCTTCAAAATGGGGACTTTTGATTTTCATAGACTTCAATGGAGTTTGCGGTTCGGGACCCATCCCTGTTCAGGAGTTCTGGTGCGAACCGAACAGGGGGGTGTTTGGCCCAACTGTAGGTGAATGCTTTGGATAGGTGACATAGGGGGATCCCTATGATCTGAGCAGTCCCTAATTCGTCACCAACTGCAGGAGAGATTTGGGGGGGGGGGGGCACCAGAGTGCTGCCAGGATGAGTCATCCAGCCCTGAACTTTAGTAACTGAATAATGGTATGATGCTCCTTTAGGCTTCATTTGGACGTGTGTCGGTTTTGCCACCCGCCCCTCTTAAGCTGCAATAGGCTGCAAAAGGGGGTGTTTACATACTGCGGTTGCGATGCTTCACGCTCACGATACACTTTACCTAACATGTAGTAATCAGTGGACAATAAGTCTGCCAAATGCAAAACACTCAAGCAAATAGAGAAGCGATACAAATGCCCTGCAACCACATGCAATTGTCAGCAAAAATTGGGTTTAAATTGTTAATTTTGGCATCAAATTTTGATTTAGTTTTAGTTATAGCCTTTTGACTAAAATGCCATTTCTCTTACGTCCTCCGACAGTCGCCGCCTCTTCATATTCGTCACATATGGGGTATTAGACTTTGCTCCGAAGGAGTAGCTAGGCAACAGAATATGTTAACAATAAAGCTTTTAACATATCCCACCCTCAAGGGGTGGTCCCCTCAGTCAATACCCTCCTACTTCCTGCAACCATATCTCAGTTTTAATGTCTAGCTTGTCAGGAGTGGCTGGCTCTCTCTGTGCTGGGACTTTCTGTCCCAGACTCTTTCTTCTTTTTACAATTTTGTTTGAGTTTTTCTCTCTACCTTTACTTAGCTGTTATTTTGTCAGCGTTAGTTAGTTCTTCGGATGAAGAGGATCATGCGGACTGGGTCTCGGGCTGATCCCCCTGGTCGCAGGTCGTGGGTCAGTGGCTTCCCAGTCTGCCATCGAGCGTTCAGCCAGGAAACGCTCCTGGCACAGTGAACGACCCATCCCTGTTCGGTGCAGGGATGATTGGTGAGGTGGCTACCTCACTGGACGCTGTGCGGTTTCTTAACCCCCCTTGTGTGCGTCTTGAATGCGACTCTCCCTGCCTCATGTGCAGCGGCTTGTTCGCCTGTGCGGGTCCCCCACGCCATGTGAGGTAAGTGTATCTATGTGGGGACCTGTCTGTCTGGGGGGGTGTCAGTCTGGGACTGTGTAACCTGCCTCTATTCACACTGCTTGTCTCCCTATCTCTCGGCTGCATGCTGTGGGCTGCAAGGGGGGGGGGGGGGGAGCTGTATGACACTGTGTGTGTCAGTCTGGTCAGTGTGAGAAGCTGTGTGCTGTGGGGCATGTTTTTTTGGCATGTTTGGGCATATACAGCGATCGCTGCGGCGATCTGACATGTATTCTGAATTTGGAATGTAATGTGTGTTTTAATGCACTGTGGAGCGGCGATTTCGGCGCCAAACGACGCCATTTTGCCTACACTCGCTCCGGCCGCATGGTTTACATGCATGGCGGCCATTTTCTTGTAGCCTCCATAGGCTTACATAGAGCGCCCTGGCAGCATCACTTCCTCTTTCCAGGAACACCGATCGTGGCAGCAGCAGCGGCGAGGGTCTCCTCAGGTTTTATCCTTCTGTTCTTGCTATCCATTGCCTGTGTTCAGTTTGCATATTCCCTGTGGGGGTCTCATTGTGCTTGAGTGTGGTGCGGTGGGCTGCGCTTGCCGTGCTTGCTTAAAAGGGGCAGTTAACCCTTGGTTGTCTGGCATTACAGGGGCAATGGATTCTCAGGAGGGCAAATTTCCTACAGTATTGGTGGAAAGCCAGGGGACCGCTGTTTCCCCCCCAGGGGGGGATTTAGCCACTATTGTGGCTGGCCTTGCTGCTCAGGTGCAAATGCTGGTGGCTGCTCAATCTACTAAAAGGCCCAGAGTTGCTCTTTCCTCTGATTCTGAGGGTGAAGGTGATGGGGCTGTTATGGCGGGGGCCTCCTTATCGGGGTCCCGCTCCTCTCTTGATCTAGTGGGGTCTGAGGTGGAGGCTGTAGTTGAGGGGGTTGATAATTCTCCCCCTGGCTCGCCTGAAGAGCTTGCAATCATGGATGAGTTGATTGCTTCCATTAAGCAAACGCTGCGTTTGCAGGACGAAGTGTGTCCCCCCGCTGCCCTGGCGGCTTATGGGACGCAGAGGAAACGCAGGACGCCGCAGGTTTTTCCCTGCAATGCTGATTTTCAGCGCGCTGTTAAGGATCAATGGCGCGATCTGCGCAAACCTTTTGCGGTACCAAGTAAATTCAAGCTGCGTTATCCTTTTTCGCCTGCCACTGATGAAAGGTGGTGTGTGCCTCCACCAGTGGATCATGCAATTGCGGTTTTGAACAAAGCCACTGCGATTCCTGCAGAGGGTTCCCCTGTTTTCCGTGATGCCACGGATAGGAGACTGGAGTCTCTTGCCCGTCATACTTATTCTGTTACGGGTTCTATGCTTAAGGCTCTGTTTGCTTCTCTCATGGCGGCCCAGGCGATCGCAAGTTGGACGCAGATGCTTAGGCGCGTCCTAGTGGCCGATTCAGCCTCGCCGGCGACCCTGGATATGGTGGATCAGATCCACCAGGGTGTCATGTATCTGTGTGATGCGGACCTGGACCTGATTCCGTTGGCTGCACGTGTGCACAGCGTGGCGGTGTTGTCTCGTCGCCTGGTTTGGTTAAAATGTTGGTCGGTGGACCAATCTTCACGTAAGACCTTAGCCAATCTGCCTTATGATGGGTCTCGCCTTTTTGGGGAGTCCCTGGATGTGTTGATTAAGGGGATCACCGGGGGTAAGAGCACTCTCTTGCCCCATTTCCCCAAGGCTAAGGGGGCTTCTGGGAAGAAGCATGCTAATTTTCGGCCCCCTCAGGGGTCCTTTCGTGCCTTTCGGCCGCACTACAAGGGCAAACCGTTCAAAGGTCAAGGCTCTCAGAAGAAGCCCTGGTCTGGTAAACAGAAGTCCGGCCAATCCGGACCTGCAGCCCATAACAGTTCGGCCTGAAGGGGCGCCCTCACCCAGTTTTGGGGTGGGGGGACGCTTGCTCGGTTTTCTTCAGCCCTGGTTGGCCCGTGTGCGGGACAGATGGGTTCTGGAAATCGTTCGATCTGGTTACAAGATCAAGTTTCTCTCTCGGCCGGAGAGCAGATTTTTTCCCTCAAATCTTCAGCTGTCTCCAGAGCGCTTGCGGGACCTGCACCTGGCGGTGCGGGACCTGAGGGCTCAGGGAGTGGTGGTTCCGGTGCCTCATCGGGACAGGTTTCAGGGGTTTTATTCCAATCTGTTCACCGTGCCCAGAAAGGAGGGCAAGGTTCGTCCGATTCTGGACTTGAAGGCTCTGAACCGCTCTGTGCGGGTTCGCAAGTTCCGCATGGAATCCCTGCGGTCGGTGGTGGCTGCCCTGGTTCCGGGGGAATTCATGGCCTCCATCGATTTGAAGGATGCGTACCTTCACATCCCCATATTCGAGGGTCATCAGAGGTACCTTCGATTTGCCATTGCGGGGGATCACTACCAGTTCGTGGCGTTGCCTTTTGGTCTCGCCTCGGCTCCGCGGGTCTTCACCAAGGTGCTTGCACCGGTTCTGGCATTATTGAGGGCCCAGGGCGTTTCTGTCCTGGGGTATCTGGACGACATTCTGGTTCGGTCTGCGACCAGCCAGGGTCTGGAGGAGGACCTGTCTGTCACGATGCAAACTCTGCAGGAGTTTGGTTGGACGATAAATTTTCCAAAGTCGACACTGAGTCCGTCGGTTCGTCTCCCCTATCTGGGAATGATACTGGACTCGGTGCAGGCGAAGGTCTTCCTGCCGGAAGACAAACTCAGGACTCTCCGGGAGGAAGTCAGGTCCCTCAGGGACGTTCCGAACTCGTCTCTGCGGACGTGTATGAGATGTCTGGGATTGATGGTCTCGGCCTTCGAGGCGATTCCTTTCGCCCAGTTTCACACGCGGGGTCTCCAAGCGGAGATCCTGTCCAGGTGGGACGGGCGACCTCAATCTCTGGATCTTCAAATCTCGTTGAGTCTTCGCACCAGGGAAAACCTCCTGTGGTGGCTCCAGTCCCCGTTGGTGTCCGGGGGCAAGTCGTTTCGTCCGATCTCGTGGACGGTGATCACCACGGATGCCAGCCTGTCGGGCTGGGGTGGTGTTCTGGGCGTTCTGTCCGCTCAGGGGACTTGGTCGGAGGGGGAGTCTTCCCTTCCGATCAACATTCTGGAATTGCGTGCGATAAGTCTCTGTCTTCATCGCTGGACGGACCGGCTGCAGGGTTGCCCGGTTCGGGTGCAGACGGACAATGCCACGGCGGTGGCCTACATCAACCACCAAGGGGGCACCAGGAGTGCCCGAGCGGCTCGAGAAGTGGCCGACATTCTGTCTTGGGCCGAGACTCATGTCCCGGCGATAACGGCGGTTCACATTCCGGGTGTGGAGAACTGGCAGGCGGACTATCTGAGTCGCCAGACCCTGGATCAGGGGGAATGGTCTCTCCATCCGGCTGTCTTCCAGATGTTGTGCGCGAAGTGGGGTCTTCCAGATGTGGACCTGTTCGCGTCTCGTCTCAACAACAAGGTGATGAGGTTCGTGGCAAGGACGCGGGACCCTCGGGCAGACGCGTCGGACGCGTTAGTGGCCCCGTGGCATCAGTACAGGCTGATGTACGCGTTTCCACCGATTCAGTTGCTGTCCAGGTTCCTTCGCAGGTTACATTCGGAACGCAACACGGTGATTCTTGTGGCACCGGACTGGCCTCGCCGGTCCTGGTACGCAGACCTCGTGAATCTGGCGGTCGACGCCCCGTGGCGTCTGCCTCTTCGAGACGATCTACTGTCTCAAGGACCGATATACCATCCTGCTTTACAGTCGCTGGCTTTGACGGCCTGGCTGTTGAGACCGAGGTCCTGAAGGAGAGGGGTCTCTCTCCGGAGGTCGTTCATACTTTAATCAACGCGAGGAAGTCTTCCTCGGGGAAGGTTTATTACCGTACTTGGAAGGCCTATTTTGCCTGGTGTGAGTCCAGGGGGTTTTCACCCCGCACGTACTCGGTGTCCCGTGTGCTGTCTTTCCTTCAAACGGGTGTTGATCAGCGTTTGGCGCTGGCTACGATCAAGGGTCAGGTGTCTGCTCTGGCCGTTCTGTTTCAACGTCCCGTGGCTTCCAACCCATTGGTTGGCACCTTTGTTCAGGGTGTGCGGCATCTGGTTCCCCCGAGGCGGGATTCTCTGCCCCCTTGGGACTTGAATCTCGTTCTATCTGTGTTACAACGTGCTCCTTTTGAACAGATCAGGGAGATCTCGTTGTCTATGTTGTCCAAAAAGGTCGCCTTTTTGGTGGCGATCACTTCGGCTCGCAGAGTGTCAGAGCTGGCGGCTTTGTCCTGCAAGTCTCCGTACCTGGTTATTCATTTGGATAAGGTGGTCTTGCGACCTAATCCTTCTTTTCTTCTGAAACGAGTTTCGGAATTCCATCTTAATGAGGATATTGTCTTGCCTTCGTTGTGCACGAAGCCTAAACATCCAAAGGAGGTGAGATTGCACTCTCTGGATGTTGTTCGGGCGATTAGGGTTTACCTTAAATCGACTGAGTCTTTTCGAAAGACGGACTCCTTGTTTGTTCTTCCAGAGGGTCCTCGGAAGGGCATGGCGGCTTCGGCCTCTACCATCGCCAAATGGATCAGGCAGACCATTGAACAGGCCTATGCTTTGCAGGGGAAGGTTCCCCCTGTGCCTGTGAAGGCGCACTCTACTAGATCTCTGAGTACGTCTTGGGCCTGTCGTCATGGGGCTTCTGTAGCCCAGGTGTGTAAGGCGGCGACTTGGTCGACCGTGCACACTTTCACAAAATTCTACAAAGTAGATGTTCAGGCATCGGCGGATGCTTCCTTTGGCCGCAAGGTTCTTAGTGCGGCAGTTCCTTAGGGTCCCTTGTTGGGGACTCCTGGCTGTTGGGATACGTTTTGTATCCCCTGGTTTTTTGTCTTTTCCTGGGTTGTTGCTCCTGTTGAGCACTTGTTTTTTGCTGTTGCCCAGCTGGTTTCCTACCTTTGGTAAGGTTCCTTCTTTGATGCGGAGACTGCGTTGCCTTTCGGCGCGGATGCGTTTCCCACCCCTCATGTTTGCACTGCTTTGGGACGTCCCCATATGTGACGAATATGAAGAGGCGGCGACTGTCGGAGGACGTAAGAGAAAACGGAATTTTTGTAAAATCTTACCTGTAAAATTCCTTTCTCTGAGTCCTCCGACAGTCGCCGCCCCCGCCCCTCTTTTGGGGTTTGATTGTATACTCTACTGCTATTCCACTAAAACTGAGATATGGTTGCAGGAAGTAGGAGGGTATTGACTGAGGGGACCACCCCTTGAGGGTGGGATATGTTAAAAGCTTTATTGTTAACATATTCTGTTGCCTAGCTACTCCTTCGGAGCAAAGTCTAATACCCCATATGTGACGAATATGAAGAGGCGGCGACTGTCGGAGGACTCAGAGAAAGGAATTTTACAGGTAAGATTTTACAAAAATTCCGTTTTTAGTTTTAGTTCCATTTTAATCATCGTATTTTAGTTAACTTAGTTAACTAAAATCTCCAGTACATTTTAGTTGAATACAATAATTTTAGTTAACTAAAATCTAACGTGTTTACTTAAATTGTATTGCATTATTAAAGCATTTCTAAAGAATTTCCAAAGTCTTAATATACTCCTGCAGTAAAAAAAATTGAATAGGTTATTATTTATGGTATTAAGGTTTGAACAAATTCACAGGTACAGATTTAGCCACTCTGGATGGTGGTCTGAGGAGGCCTGTAATGCTGCAGAGTGCTTGATGGCGGTCTCATGTCTAAGGGATGGTCTGTAATTCACAGTGCTCTGGATGCCACCATGCCGGTGGTCACTGGTCAGAGGAGGCCCGTAATGCTGCGCAGTGCTGGATGGTGGTCTCAGGTCTAAGGGAAGGCCTGTAATGCACAGTGCTCTGGATACCACCATGCCGGTGGTCACTGGTTTGAGGAGGCCCCGTAATGCTGCACAGTGCTGGATGGTGGTCTGAGGTCTAAGGGATGGCCTATAATGCACAGTGCTCTGGGTGCCGCCATGCTGGTGGTCATTGGTCAGAGGAGGCCCCATATTGCTGCACAGTGCTGGATGGTGGTCTTAGGTCTGAGGGATGGCCTGTAATGTACAGTGCTCTGGGGGCCGCCTTGCCGGTGGTCACTAGTCAGAGGAGGCCCGTAATGCTGCACAGTGCTGGATGGTGGTCTCAGGTCTAAGGGATGGCCTGTAATGCACAGTGCTCTGGATGTCATCATGCCGGTGGTCACTGGTCAGAGGAGGCCCCGTAATGCTGCACAGTGCTGGATGGTGGTATCAGATCTAAGGGATGGCCTGGCAATGCACAGTGCTGCTGTGGTCTCTGAGAGCGGAAGCAGGCAAAGCTCAGTGAAAACCGGAATGTCCCTGCCTAACATTTTCCTTTATCCCATTGTTTTGCAAATCTATGTACACTACAAACTGTATAATTTAATTGGTTCTGATATCGCTGTTTTACTAACCTGACAGCTTATTATTCTAAATAGGAAACCTTCATTTTGTTGCAAATATTAAAGATTTTAACTACCAGCAAGAATGAATCCTTACATTCAAAGAGCACCTGTCATTTCAGATCCATCATGGCAGCGCCTGTTAGCGGGCATCCACTCCCCTGCTGCCGCCACGTCCCTCACCTTGTTGTGTCACTGCTGCATCACCAGCCGTCCCTTTAAAGTGAATGGGGCCGTCGGTGAGTCAACAGTGGGTCAGAGGAGGAGCCTCTGCGGGACAGAGATGAAAGTTTCTCTTTAAAAGGATCTCTCGAATATTCTCAAATGGAGGTTTCTAGAGAACCAAAAGCACTAAATTTAAATCCCATAGTGGAAAAAGAGACCGTACAGGTGGAGCCACATGTCAAACCTGGAGAATCACGGCCTGTGGTTCCTGATCCTGACGCTTGTCCAGAGGAAGGACCACCCTGGTCAAAATTAGAATCAGACCCAGGTATTTGGACAGGGATAGGGGGGACCTTATGTATTTCGGACATCACCTGAACCTTTGCAGGAATTAAATCCACACAAGGAGACTCAGGACCTAAAAAATTAAAAAGAACAAACTTTGTCCCTCTTTCTTGGTACCCCCAAAAAAAACATTTTTGAAGCTCAGAAAAGAGGTCCACGGGGCCAGAAACCAGCAAAGATGTCCCCTCACCCCGAAAGGGCAGACCTTCATGCTGAAGGGGTCTTGTCTGGGGTCCAGAGAAGCTAACGCTAGGCTTACCAGACCAAGGTACTTCCTAGGGGAAGATTTGAAAGATCTATTTCCCTTATTCTCCATTCCAGGAGCACAAAATAATTTTCTATGGGCTGAGAAGGAGGGCCCCCGTCTGCGACGAGGCTAATTCCCTTTCCTTGACTGTGGCAGGAAAGTACTCTCTACCCCCCCGTGAAACCCTTAATGATGTCATCCAGGGTAGCTCCAAACAGGCGATCGCCTTGAAAGGGCAGCTCAATGAGAGCTTTCTTGGAGGCTTGATCTGCGTACCAATTCTTAAGCCACAGCACGCGCCTAATCACCACCACTGAAACAGAAAGTTTGGACAGCACAGGAGCTGTATCCAAAGCTGCTTCACAAATAAACTGCAGCCGATGGACCAACTGGTCCACTAAATCAACATAAGCAGCGGGGATCTACTCACCGCCATGGGCCCTGGCGCAAAAGCCTGGCCCATTCAGTTACCGTCTGAGACACCAGGGGCAAAGAATGGCCGCAATTCTGAACCAGCCATAGTAAACATGCTGTGTGCCACAGCCTCCGCTTTCCTGTCAGCCGGGTCCTTAAAGGACAGGGATTCCTCTACTTGGTTTATGGTTGCTTTATTCAACCTGGAAACAGAAGGGTCCATTACTCCTCAAAAGGGTAACGTACAGCAATTGTTTGGAGACCACAAACGGTAATTTTGGTTGTTCCCATTCCTTACAGGAAAACCGGTTAAAATAAGGCACATAAAGGAAACACCTTTGGAGTACGAGGTGACTTATGTGTACCAAACAAGACAGCCACGTCCATGGCCACATCAGCCGCATCGTCCATTGTCTCATGCACTGCAGTGATAAGTGCGTCTACCAGCGCTTTTTTATGGAGGAATCATCCTCACTATCAGATGGATCTGGGGGTGTGATATTAAGCCCCCCTGGACGGGCCGCTTCCACAGCGGCATCTGGCTCAGAATCAGATGAGACAGACTAAGCAGGGGAAGGTGGGGGACACTTTCTCCTGGGCCTTTGTCTGCACGCCACTTCCACCTGGGACACTAAGGACTGCAGGACAGCCGTAGTGCAACCACAAGGGGTCATGTGATCCTGAGGCTTCATAAGGAAAGGAAGACCTTGCAGTACAAAAACAATCTTTTAGCACCACTAAAGGATCCTCCCTAAGGTTCAGGGTATCTATCAGCAGAGAGAAAGATAATGGACCCCCAAGGACTCACCCTACCAACCGGAGGAACGCCGAGAATTCGAACCCAGCATCATCATGGACGCCATCCCTGATCATATGTCCTGGGCACAGGAAGGGCAAACTGAGGAGAAAGAGAAAGAGGAGGAGCTTCAGCATCCCCACTAGGTTTCGGTCGTCTCCCGGACTAAGGGAAAATGGCCCCCGTGACATCATTGGGAAAATAGCCACCATCAGCTACAAACGCTGAAACATTCTGCCAGGATCTTCCCTGCACCCTCTGCAAAGTGACCCCCCCCCCCCAAAAGTAGGACACACGTTAGGGGAGACTCCGCTACGCACTCTGCACTGGGACCCCCCTGCACTATACCCACACTGCAAACAGTAGGGCATGCACCAAGGGGTCTCCTACACAGGGACCCCTCCAGACTATCAGGGCAGGACACACACTATCCAAAGACCCTTACAGAGTGGGAAAATTTCTAGGACCAGAGATCCCAGTTGGAAGCCTAGGTCCTTACTCCTGACCAGACAGATTAAAACTGATTACCTAGAGCAGAGAGGGGGGTTATATACCAAGCTGAGGACAGCCCAGGGGCGTAGCCAGGTTTTATTGTTCTGCCTGGTCCTTCTTCTGGAGGAGGCAATGTAACTCAGTAGTAATGATTTATGAAGCGATGTGTCCGTCGATGAACAAAAGAGAAATATGCAATTTCTTTAAATAACATGCTTGGTGGATGCCTTAAAGTGATTATAAAGTCTATTTTTATGTTATTCTTACATGCTCTGGGCAGTACAGAGCAGCCCGGATCCTCCTCTTTTTGGGTTCCTCTTCCACCCTCCTGGCCCCTCCCTCCTGTTGAGTGCCCCCACAGCAAGCAGCTTGCTATGGGGGCATCCCAGCCAAGCCACAGCTCCGTGTGTCCATTCAGTCCCCTCGCTCTCCTCATTGGCTGAGTTTTATTGACAGCAGCGGGAGCCAGTGGTGCCACTGCTGTGTCACAGCCAATTAGGAGGGAGAGTCCCTGATGGCCTTGGCACTCGTGGACATCTCTGGATCAAGAAGGGGCTCAGGTAAGTATTAAGGGGGCTGAGGGGGGGCTGCTGCATAGAATGCATTAAGATACAACCTCTTCTGCCTTTCTAACTGCTTTGAAGCTGTATGTGGAATAACAGAATGGTAACAGGGAAATTCAGTGACACTATAGTCTGGTATTACATAAAATAGATATCTGTTCATATACATTACTTTTAGATAACTGCTTGGCTTACATACTGTACAAAAGCAGATTAATTTCCAACCCAAAAGATATTTGTAGTAGGTCGTTCTTGCCAAAAACAATATGTATTTTTTTGTGTAGTCGGTATATACTTTATAACAAAAAATAAAGCTATCATCATCTTATAAATTGCCTAATGAGCAAAACAAGTCACAGAGCATAGCTTGTATTTTCTAATTAATTAACACACTGTATTGTGTACAAACCACAATCCACATTGCAGAAATGAGGCGGCAGTTATGCTGAACACGAAAAGAAATCACAATGCCATGTTTATCCGCTTCAAAACCAAGCTTATTTCTGACATTTGTTAATTACAAGTTAAAAATCAGTATTTTTTGCTAGAAAATTACTTAGAACCCCCAAACATTATATATATTTTTTTAGCAAAGACCATAGAAAACAAAATGGCAGTCATTGCAATATTTTATGTCCCACAGTATTTGCGCAGTGGTCTTTCATGCGCAATTGTTTTGGTAAAAATACATTTTACTGAATTTTAAAAAAAACTAAACAGTAAAGTTAGCCTAATTTTTTGTAGATTGTGAAAGATGTTATGCTGAGTAAATAGATTACATGTTACGCTTTAAAATTACGCACTCGTGGAATGGCGACCCACTACGGTACTTAAAAATCTCCATAGGCGACACTTTAAAATGTTTTAACCGTTACAGTTTAACCACTTAAGCCCTGGAAGATTTTACCCCCTTCCTGACCAGGGGGTATTTTGAGAT
The DNA here is from genome assembly GCF_965119305.1 of Pelophylax lessonae. Classification (NCBI taxonomy): domain Eukaryota; kingdom Metazoa; phylum Chordata; class Amphibia; order Anura; family Ranidae; genus Pelophylax; species Pelophylax lessonae. The sequence continues at coordinate 279,168,434 of NC_138774.1, read as the reverse complement.
TCGGCACTGCGTGAATTTAACGGACAATTGCGCGGTCGTGCGACGCTGTACCTAAATTAAATTGACGTCCTTTTTTTTCCACAAACAGAGCTTTCTTTTGGTGGTATTTGATCACCTGTGCGATTTTTCGATCATGCGCTATAAACAAAAAAAGGGCGACAATTTTGCAAAAATAATAATATTTTTCAGTTTTTTTATATGAAATTCCCCCAAAAAAATGTAAAAATCTAAATTTTTTAACATTTTAAGCCAATTTGTTTTCTGCTACATATGTTTGGTAAAAAAAAAAAATTTTTTTGCGGGACTACGACATTGGGGCGGACAGATCGGACCCTTGACTGACATTTTTGACACTTTTGGGGGTATCATTGACATTACTACAGCAATCAGTGCTATACATATGCACTGTTACTGTAAAAATTACACTGGCAGGGAAGGGGTTAACTTTATTGGAGAAGGAGGGGTTAAGTGTGTCCCTAGGGGCGTGCTTCTAACTGTGCAGGGATGTGGCTGTTCATGTAACAGCAGAGATCTACGGTCCTACATAGCAGGACCGTTAGATCTCTGCTGTTACACAAAGGAAAAGGACAGGCGGCTTTGTTTACATTAGCCTCCTGCCTTTCTCCCTCTGTAACTGACAATCGCGAGTGATCACACGCGCGGGGATCAGAGTGAGCGGGGGGCGGGAGCGTGCCTCCGGCGGCGCGCGCTTGCCCCCTATTGGCTCTCAGGCGAGTGACGTACCGGTACATCACTTTGCCTAGCCGGGGCTGACCGCCGCAGTATATGTACTTGCGGCGGTCGCCAACCGGTTAAAATTACAGAGGAGGTCTTTTACTAGAATTATTTCTCTCGGTCTAATGATCGTGGCGATACCTCACATGTGTGACTTGAACACTGTTCACATGTCATAAATGCAGCTATTTAGCCGCATCGATTGCTATCGCATGAAAGCCGACCGCCGACCCTAAAATAAAAAAAAAACGGTACTGGGGTGATGCTTCTAGCTGCAGGCATCACCTTGGTATAACCACTTCAACAAAATGACGTACAAGTACAGAGATTTTGCTTAAAGTGGTTAAAAAATTAAAGCATTAAACTTCACAAAGTAGCTGGAAAGCATGCAAGCAGTTTGATTGGGACCAAAGGTAGCAAGGTAAGAGACAGAGATAAGTCAATTTTTCCAAGAAATAACAGTTAGGATGTGATATTAAAAACACGGCAGCTCTGAATATTTGTAGAGACTCGCTGCCCATAGCTGTGGCATCCCTGGAAGCTTGCCCTTGGACTGCAGCACTTTTGTGAGGTCCCAGCTGTGGCTTGGCTGCAGGACCTCTGCCTCATCCTTCTTGGAGTATTCTCTGAAAGTTCACTAAAGATCCAAGATACTTCGAGAGTACTGAAGTTTGCTGACCCTGCACATAGCTGCATATAAATCAGAAACAGCGAGTACCAGCCTCTGGGATCTAGAGACTTTCCTAAACTCCTGTGGAAGATCTTTAGCTGCAACTTTCTGCATTTGCGACAGCATCTCTATTGGGATTCCTGTTTGCCTGCTGCTCGATCTTACAACTTGAAGGAGTGTGCCTTCATCCTGAAGCAATGGTTCAGATTAGAGTCCTCATTGGGGGGGTGAACAGGATTTGTGCTAGGAGGGAGGATTTGGGGGCTTGTGCTACAAAAGGTAATATGGCATGGTGGGAGGGGGGGGGGGCAATATGTGTTAAGATCAGAATGTTTTTTTTTGGGGGGGGGGGTTTGTGCTATTAGGGATGATTAGGGGGTATTTGTGTTAGGAGGGGAAATTAGGGGGGGCCTTGTGTTAGGAGGGGAAATTAGGGGGGGCCTTGTGTTAGGAGGGGAAATTAGGGGGGCCTTGTGTTAGGAGGGGAAATTAGGGGGGTCTTGTGTTAGGAGGGGAAATTAGGGGGGCCTTGTGTTAGGAGGGGAAATTAGGGGGGCCTTGTGTTAGGAGGGGAAATTAGGGGGGCCTTGTGTTAGGAGGGGAAATTAGGGGGGCCTTGTGTTAGGAGGGGAAATTAGGGGGGCCTTGTGTTAGGAGGGGAAATTAGGGGGGCCTTGTGTTAGGAGGGGAAATTAGGGGGGCTTTGTGTTAGGAGGGGAAATTAGGGGGGATTAATGCTTAAGGGAGAGCATGCAGATTAGTGCACGATTTTTTTTTTAGGGTTGGGGAATTGCTTACACACAATCATTGGGGGTAGGGGTACATTTTGGCATGTGCGGCCTGGGCTCTATGTGACCTTGTCCTGGCACGGTTTACACTATACCTATTATATATATATATATATATATATATATATATATCTATATATATATATATATATATATATATATATAATTATATAGAATTATTTTTTTTTTTTTTTTTTTTTTTTAAGAGTACACAGATTTTGACATATGTGTTCTGTGTATACAAGGAACAGACTCCGGTTCAATTTAGCCTAAACCTTTTAAGCCCCTCCCACTTTTAGCATCATGTGGCCGCACCTACTTTGCGCCATTACAGGCTGTGCATGTTCACATTTGCATTGGTGGCCAAAAGATCCTGGTAACACTATTCCACTCCTAAAAGCCAAAACTCAAATATGGGCCAAACTTCCGTTGGGAGTCAAGGGTTGGATAAGCCTTATTAAGTTGATTCTCCTCCCGAAGATTTTATATGTTCTGTGGCACTCCCCGATGTTCATTCCACTAAAGTACTTTAAAATCATTGAGTCCTTATTGCACTCCTTTATCTGGGGCACTGGCAGACGTAAACGTCTGTGGAGGACCCTTAAGACCCCCACCATCCCTAGGTGGCTTGGCGGTGCCTGACTTCGGCTTATACTATTTAGCCGCACAGCTATCCCACTTTTACCACATTGATAAACACAATCAGCAGAGGTATCGGTCATTGGTCTGTCAACGTCCTGTGTCCCTCATCCAACATCCGTTTTGCGGTCTGCTGAAGTGCCTAGTTGGTTCCCTTGATCCTCCGAACTGCTTTGACCCAAGCGGATCTGGGCCCTGGCCCTGGCTAAAATGAATTGCCTTGTACTGCATAATAATACCCCGTTATGGTTTAATAAACATTTGCCTGAATTTTTGCAGATCCCAAGTCTGAGTATCTGAGTCTCCAGGGGCATATACTTACATCACATGTGATGCATCAGGGCGCTCTTAAAACGTTTGACCAGCTGAAACTGGAGTTTGATCTCTCAAATCACATGTTTTTTTAGGTATCTCCAGCTGTGGCATGCCCTGCGCACTCAATGTGCGGGTGAATGCCCTGTTGTGGAGACATTGGATGCGTTATGGGCGATTTGTGGCAAAGATCATCACAAATTAACTTCTTTGTTTTATGATAGGTTGATTATTCCCTTTGCAACTAAATTGGCATATGCCCTCAAACCCACTTGCAGGAGATTTAGAGAATGAAGACTGGAGAGAAACTCTTTTAGTCAGTAAACTCGTATCTCCTAAGTTGTCAGATAGACTGACTCAGATATATATATAATTCATTGAGCCTACCTCACCCCGGAACGTATGGCAAAGTTTTGTCCCGGGGTCCGGAATGCCCCAAATGCCTGATTTCTGTTGGCACCTTTGAACACCTTATCTGGCATTGCCCACATGTACGTGGTTTTTGGGCTCAAGTAGTCCAGTTCCTTCACAACCGCATGGGTACCCCAGTGTCAATGGACCCTGGACAATGTTTACTGGGGCTATTTCCTGATACCAAGATGGATAAACATACTCTTAATTTTGTACACAAAACACTGTTTAGTGCCAGGAAGGTTGTGGCCAGAAGTTGGATACAGGCTACACCTCCAACTCTTGCTGCTTGGCTTAATGAGGTGAATAACACCCTACCTTGCAAAAAAGTCATATACACTAATAGAGGCTGTCTGGGTAAATACAATAATATTTGGGATAGGTGGTTGAGGTCCCCATCAACGTGTTTCATGAGGCACAGTTGATATTTACATGCACTGTCACTATTTTTCCCCATGTATTAGGTGGGGCAAGGAATACAATTATTTGCTTTCTTTGGTTGGTTTTATTGCTAAGTGTGTTGCTATGTACTTACTTTGCACTATTTCTTTATACATGTACTGTTGGATTTCCATCCATTTTCTGTTTATTTTATTGACTTTTATGCACTCTAATTGTTGTGTAAAACTCCGTAAAACTTTTTGAAAAAAAAAAAAAGATCCTGGTAACACCAAGAATTTGCCTTGATGGCTGGCATTATTACAGTGCCTCCTAAATCATAGAGGAGATAGCTTTGAGGCTCACAATTCACTTGCGAAAGCACTGTCTAGCCCTCAGCCCTCCCAGCACTGTCTGTGCGTGTAGTACAGAAACTCTGACTTCTCCTACTGCTGCCATTTTGACAGGGCTATAAATCTTATAAACAAAGCCATCCGCGTAGCATGAACATTTTCAAGGGAATTTTTTTATATGAGTTAATTTAAACATTTGCCTAGGAATAGAATTATCCGGGACAGTGAGTCAGACTTATCTGTGGATGAAATAACTTTCTGCCTACCGTGTCTAACGTTTATTCTCTTACTCGTAGGCTCCAAGCCGAGGGATTGTTATGACATCTTGATGAGTGGACACCAAGAGGATGGAGTCTACTCCGTGTTCCCCGTTCACTACCCCTCTGGATTTCAGGTCTATTGTGACATGACAACTGATGGCGGAGGCTGGACGGTGAGTCATTTGAAATGAGATTTATCCAAAATATGTTCATGTAAATACACTATATGCAGATTTAAAATGATGCTCTAGTCAGAATTAAAAATTAAACCTTCATCGGATGTTCCCTGCCTGTCCTGATGTCTGTTGGAGATGCGGGGAGGAGGGGGGTTCCTATCTGCATGTGTTCTGGTCTTGTGATCGTTTACAGTCCTTTTGGACATCTGTTCTTCGCATTGCTCAAAAATGTACTGATCACACCCTTACGCTAGATCCGGCCCTCTTTCTTCTCCACCATCACAATTTCCCGAGAGCGTCTTATCGGAAATCGATACTGCCGCTCCTGTTCACAGCATCAAAGAGCTGCATCCCCCCCGCTTTGGAAACAGACTCAGCCCCCTACGGTAGCTATGTGGCTCCGTAAGGTTACCTGCCTCAATGAAATGGAGAGAGGTGTTGGGCGCTAGTGCCAAAGGGGTGTTCACCAGACGCAAAACAGCCAGATGACCGGAGGCTGTTTGCAGATCAGACTTCAAGGTTATTGTTAAAATTCAGGGCAGCTATGGCAGGTAAAGAACAGGAAATCCCGCTGGCAGCAAATAGAAGAAAACAGGCGCTGCTGAAATTAGCAATAGGCTTTATTACATGACAAACAATAAGTAGTAACTCACATGTAATATTGCTCTAATCCATGTTCCATAATGTGGCCGTTCCCCGGATTCAGTCCTCAGTCATGCCTGGCTGCGGGACGGTCAGAATATGGAGGACTGAATCCGGGGAACGCCACATTATGGAACATGGATTAGAGCAATATTACATGTGAGTTTCTACTTATTGTTTGTCATGTAATAAAGCCTCTTGCTAATTTCAGCGGCGCCTGTTTTCTTCTGTTTTGCCTCAATGAAATGGAAGACCTAGTTGCCACTGAGCACGGTACCAGGGACAAGTTTCTGAAACGTTGGTATTACAGGCATGAATTCACATTTACGACAGAATACAAAGATTTAATAGCCTGAAGGTGACTGCCGCTTTGGGGTAGGCCTTCCCCCCCCTCTCCTCCCCCTCCCCTACCTACTGCCTCCCCTCCACCACCTCTTTCCCCCCCTCTAGCTCTCACCACCTCTTTCCCCCCCTCTAGCTCTCTATATCTGTCCTTCTTTTTCCCCCACTCTCCTCTTCTGCTAGACCCGGGAGATTGGGGCTCCTTTCTCTGCTCCTTTTCATAACATTTAGCCCGTCTTCTGGGCATGCACTCTGCTCTCCCCCCAAGGGGGCATACATGCACTAGACCCCTCGGTAGCTAATACGATGCCTCTGGACTCTATGGGTGTCTCTCCCAAATACCTGTGGCCGGCCATGAGATAGATGCCGGAGGGTGGGAGGGTCTCCCTGGAGATGTCCTATGAGTTTTTTTGTCTCCTATAGGTCGTTCTGCTTACAACCGTGGTGGCCCACAGGTGGTCTGCTTCTTCTCCCTACTCTCTCAAGATGTCATATTTCAGATCAACGCTAAATTCTTGATTACATATATAGTTACATAGTAGGTGAGGTTGAATAAAGACAATAGTCCATCCAGTTCAACCTGTGTAGGTGTGTGTGGCCGTAATCATCTCTCATACCCCTGAATGTTCTGATCCTTGAGATGTACATCCAAGGAGTCTTTTTAAAGCCACCATACTTCCCGCAGAAACCACCTCTTGTGGTAGAGAATTCCACAATCTTGTAGCCCTAACAGTAAAGAACCCCCCACGCTGCCTGAGGTTAAAACGCTTCTCCTCTAATTGCATTGTATGCCCTTGAGTCCTCATGCAATCCCTTCGACTGAATAGCTTTTTTTCTATGCCGAGATCACCATTGAGATATTTATAAATTGCTATCATGTCCCCCCTCAGGCGTCTCTTCTCCAGGGAGAATAAATCAAGCGATTTCAGACGCTCTTCATAATTAAGGTCCTCCAATCCCCTAATCAGTTTAGTTGCCCTTCTCTGGACTCTCTCCAGCTCCAACACATCCCTCCTGAGGACTGGCGACCAGAACTGGACAGAATACTCCAGATGTGGTCGGATCAGAGTTTTAGAAAGTGGAAGGATTATAGTCTTATCTCTGGAATACATCCCTGATTCTCTGTTTGTACTTTGATACTAGACCGCTGTTTCTTCTTTGTACCTTCTGTTGCCTTATTGTATGCCTTTATGTTTTATTAAATAAAGAATTTATAAAAAAAAAAAAAGTAAACCTTAGAATGCCTGTAGTAGACAGTTGTGGTTTTCACAAAGGCATACCTAGAGTGTGCAGGCCGCCCACTGCTTAAAATTGACGTGTTGCCAATAATCTTCTGATTGCATCGTTTGAAGCATGACTCATGCACCATGTAACTGTGAAGGCCAGATATCCTTCGTCCTGTCCACTGTTTGGTCCTCGCTACCTCTCACAGTAAGAGAGGGAACATTAACAAAGATTCATGTGATGCAAACCTGCATCACTTCTTACTTAACGTTTCCATGCCCTGTTAGCATTAGCAATCCATCAATTTATTTTACTTGTTGCCTGGAGATCAAAAATATGGAGATCACCATTTTTCTAGCTGAGAAGCATTTAAGATTTGCTTGTTCTATTGGTAGCATTGTAGATAACTCTCATGAGGGTATTTCGTAGACTCAGAGCTATATATACTGCTTCTCTTATGGTTCTACAGTAGCTTCCCTCGAGGAGATGACAGGAAGAGAGAGAGCAGTACAGAAACAAATCCCATTTTTCTTTTTGAACTTTTCTCTGTCTCACCAGCAACCTTTCAAATAAAGAGCAGTGGCAATGATGCCCAGCCTAAGGACAAAAGCTCCCTCTCAAAGCAAAGGAACCGTAAGATTTCCCCCCTTACATAATCGATTTTGTGGCCATCCGCTTGCTTTTCGTCACCTGAAAAGGAAATGGATAGTTACGATTTTTTTTTTTTTTACTTACCTTGTTATTGTAGAAAAATATACTCACCTTTCTTCCACTTCCACCCTCTGCGGCCGCAGCCCGCGCCGTCACTTACGGTTTGCAATGATTCCTGGGAGCTGAACGTCATCGCTCCCAGGAATCAATGCGATGGCACCGGCCCCGCAATCCCTGCTAAACAGCTTCCAGAAGCTGTGGAGGAATGCGGCGCGGCACCGGAAGGGACGAGCGGGGTCGGTGCAGGCGCGTTCTGGGAGAAGAGGACACGGAAGAGGACGCGCTGGCTTCAGCTGCCCACATCCGAGATGGCAACGCTGGAGAAGAAATTTTAAAGGTAAGTATTTCTTCTTGCAGGTAAGTGTGACCCGGGACAGTACAGAGGCTATCCATTGTGTAATGTACTAGCCCTGACTGTCCCGGGGGTATTTTTATTGAAAAATTTTTTTCATGGCCGGAACTCCGCTTTAATGACCAGGCCATATTTTGCGATTCGGCACTGCGTTATTTTGACGGAAAATTGTGCGGTCGTGCGACGTTGTACCCAAATAAAATTGATGTCCTTTTTTCCCACAGATAGAGCTTTATTTTGGTGGTATTTGATCAACTCTGTGATTTTTATTTTTTGCACTATAAACAAAAAAAGAGCGAAAATTCTGAAAAAAAAAAAAATATATATTTTTCACTTTCTGCTATATAACATTCCCAAAAAATTAAAAATCTAAATTTTTTAACATTTTAGGCCAATTTACTTTCTGCTACATATTTTTGGTAAAAAAAAAAAAAAAATCGCAATAAGCATATTTTGATTGGTTTGCGCAAAGGTTTTTGGGAAAGATTTAGGTAATTTTTGTGTTTTTTTTTTTATTTTTTTACTAGTAATGGCAGCAATCTGCGATTGTTAGCGGGACTGTGACATTGTGGCGGACAGAAAGGACCCCTGACTGACATTTTTGACACTTTTGGGGGGACCAGTGAAATTACTACAGTAATCAGTGCTAAAAATATGCACTGTTACTGTAATAATGACACTGGCAGGTAAGGGGTTAACAGTGGGGGTGATCAATGTGTTAAATATGAGCCTAAGGGAGTGATTCTAACTGTATGGGGGCGGGGCTTATAGAATGACCATAGAGACATGTGATCCTATATAGAAGGATCACAGGAGCTCTGTGATCATTCTAGAGAGAAGAACGGCCAGCTGTGTTTACAACAGATACTCGTCCTTCTCTCTCAGCGGGGAGCAATCAAAGGCGGCAATCGGAGCCGCCTGCCCCGTGCATCTGAATCCCCGCTGCCGAGTTGGGGCGGGAGCGCGCGCTCGCCCCCTGGCTGCCGGCACACGACCGACGTAGCCCTACATCGGTTCACGCAGGAAGGCCAGCCTGCCGCAGTATATATGTGGTGGGCGGTCTGGAACCGGCTAGTAATGCTACCCATATCCTTGCGAGCCCCCCCAAGGGCAGTTGATGCATTTTTCTAAAAGCATACCTGATCATAAATCTTTTCACAATAGGACATGGTGATACAGAGTTAGAAACGGACTGCTATTCGGGAAGGTTGTCCTGAGCGCAAAACTAGATAAGAACAGAGCCACTGCTAAGGCAAAGGGACGTTTTCAAGTTAAAAAAAAGAGAGAGCATGCAAATACTATAAGTACAGTTATTGAATCCGCACAGCTAGTAATGTTTAGGCCGCTTCAAAGAAAAGTTCTGGATTTTGAAAAAAAATATTTCTAATCGGATGCTGCATCTGTCCCCCGCCGGCTCTGCACTGAGAACTGAGCGATCAAAGTAGGGATAGACCGATATGTTTTTTTCAGGGCCGATACCAATATTTTGGCCACAATGTATCAGTATCGGTTGCTATGGGCCGATATTTTGTACATTTAACGTTTTGAAAAATAAAGAATTTTTGACACAAATCTGGTACTGAACATGTTAATTTTTGTTTAATGCTTAATGGCTGGCTTGCTGGCACCCTGTGATGGATGGCTGGCTGGCACCCTGTGGTAGGTGGGTGGCTGGCTGGCACCCTGTGGTAGGTGGCTGGCTCGCACCCTGTGGTAGGTGGGTGGCTGACTGGCACCCTGTGGTGGGTGGCTGGCTGGCACCCTGTGGTAGGTGGGTGGCTGGCACCCTGTGGTAGATGGGTGGCTGGCTGGTACAGTGTCTATGGGCGGCTGGCTAGTACAGGGTCTGTGGGCAGCTGGCTGGTACAGGGCCAGTGGGTGGGTGGCTGGCATCAGCATACCAAGACATTTTGGACAATTTCATGCTCCCAACTTTGTGAGAACCGTTTGGGGTTGTCCCTTCCTGTTCCATCATGACTGCGCAGTTTTGTTCCACTTTACAAATACAAGAACCCAAGAGTTATACACCATTGTTCGCCATAGTACAATTACACAAAGAAGTGATTAATGGTTCTGAGACATCATTTAGTAAGGCCTATGATTTTTGATGCCAGTCCTGCCCCTAACCACTGCATAATTATTTGTGGAGCATCATGGCTCCTCCTTGAAGTTGGTATCCAATTCCATAGACACAGATTGGCTACAATTGCCCTTGTGGTCTCTTAAAGAATAAATTCACCCTCGAGAACATGTTACGTGTTACAGCCATTTCTAGGGTTGAAATAATATATTCCCACTACTGCAGCTCACCCCCCCCCCCCCCAATCCCCACCGCCTTACTTGTGACAGTAGGCCAGGATATTCTCCCTGCACCCACTGTCACAATGAGAAAAGAGTGTGGTCATGCCACGCGGACGCATCATTCACAGAGTTCTGTGAATGAATAGACTACAAGTTGCATAGTTAGTCAGGTCCATCTAGTTCAACCAATAAAAAGGAAAAAAGAAAGAAAAAAGCTGATAGCTTGTAGTTCTCAATGATCTTTGAGGGTGCTAGTGAGCATCCTCGCAGTTCATTGATTCTTCCTGGACTGAAGTAACTGCCTGTCCAAATCGGAGGTACACTGACACTCTGCAGGAGCCTGACACTGCACTCAGGATCTGCTTATCGCGGGTGCAATGCTCTACAGGCTCCAAAAAAAAAAACAAAATCGTAAATGCACATTTTTACCTGCAAAAAAGTGTGCATTTATACTGTATATATTTTTTTTTTTAAAGTGGAATTCTCTATTAATGACCCTGAAAAGGAAAATAAAGAGCCACAGAGCCCAGCAAGTATACTGTGTATGGCAGTGACGGCTAGCCTTGGCACCCTAGATGTTTTGGAACTACATTTCCCATAATGCTCCACTACACTGCAGAGTGCATGAGCATCATGGGAAATGTAGTTCCAAAACATCTGGGGTGCCAAAGTTCACCATCAATGGTCTATAGCAGCCTTTCTCAACCATTTCAACACAGAGGAAGCCTTGAAATACATTTCTGGTCTCGGGGAACCCTTACATCACTGGTATATGGAGTAGGGGCAATAACAATTCCACATGTAGAACAGATGTTGGATTTGTCCTAAAGGCGTTGACGTGGAAAGCATGATGGGGGATGGCTTGGTGATAAGGGATCCACCCCAATCCTACCTGACTCCCTCTACCCCAATTTTGGGGCTGCCGTGGCATGCTTGATTAAACAAGACATCGGTTTACTTTTGGATTTAAAGTAAACCTGTACTGAGAGAATATGGAAGCTGCCATTGCTAACCTTCCCTTTTGATAATTTCAGTTGCCTGGCTCAATACTTGGTAGGCCACCTACCTGGGGCAAGTAGGCTAATCAGGAGTTCCTAACTGACTCTGACAATTTACCTGTATGCATGTTCCAGGTCAGTGACTCAGAAAGTCTTGAATTCCAGAGACAGACGGGTAACTCGTTTTCTTAGGAGATCAGCAGTGAAACCTCTCATATTTACTTACAGTGGCAAGTAAAAGTATGTGAAACCCTTGCAATTAACTCGTTTTCTGTAGTAATTTGCCAATAGAAAAACACAACATGCTAAGGCTGGTAACACGCAGACAAGTCCAATTTCTTATTAAAAGCACCCATTAAACTTTCACAATACTGATCCCATAGACTAATTACTTTAACGAAAGCCAATTGAAGTCAGTAGTATTCACACCTGGAGTAAACATAATTAAATGAGTTTAGAGGTGTGGTTTATAGTTGTAGTGGAGCTCCAATACCCAGCCTAGGTATCTCCGCTGTATAATCCTTGAAGCTGAGGAAGTACTCAAATATCCACGGCAAAATCCCCCCCCCCCCATTCCCCCAGTACCTTGACACACAGTTCTGGGAGTCAACTGGTTTACTGAACACTCTCACACAATATATGCAGCACAGGGAAGCATTCCCCTCCCAGTCAGAATACCCCATCAGGCCAGGGGTTGCCTGACTACATTATCATATGCAGATGAAACAGTACACAAAGATAGAATCAACCTGAACTAATTATCTAGCCATCTGGAGAGAAATAACACGTGACTTCATTAACAATTAACAATCAACAATGGGACAGACAGGCCCAACCAATACACATCACACCTCATTACACAGACAATAGGAAAAGACTGCCAGTGACAGACTGACCGTCTCTGACATGGAACAGAGGCCAATGTGATTAGCTCCCTCAATGAACGTGTTCAGAATCAAACAGGCCAGGAATAGTTCTCAAATTTCTCGAGAAACATGACATGAAAAAAATATCACTGTCCCACTCGAAGCAATCCAAACCACAATCTGTGTCCATTCTGCTACAATAGTTACTTTGAATGATAAACTACACTCAAACATAAAAGCAGGGCTTTTTTCAAAGGGAAGGCGGGGCAACGCAGTTCCGGCACCTCTAGCACTGAATGTATGCCATGGCAAGGGGTGCTGGAGGGTCTACTGATGCTGGATCTATTGATGCTGGAGGGGATCTATTTTTGAATGGCAATCTATTGTTGCTGGTGGAGGATCTTTTGATACCGAGGGTTAATTGTTGCTGGAAGGGATCTACTGTTTGGGGAGGGGGTCTACTATTCCTGGCTGCTAGAGAGTCTATTGATGCTGGCTGCTGGGAGATCTTTTGCTGCTGCTGGGGGTCTATTGCTGCTGGGGGGGTATATTGTTGTTTGCTGTGGGGGATCAATTGTATTGCTTTTCTTGTTATCATAACCAAATTCCATACATTCCACTACAAAATTATACTTGGCTCTATATTCTCTAAAAGGGGCTGTAATGGAAGCTGGGTAGGGGGTGGATCCAAGTGTCGGTGCTCAGAGGTGGAACCAAGGGTTAGTGCTCGAAGGTGGGTAGGGGGGCGGAGACACAAAGTAACTTAGAAAGGGGAGTTCCTGCACCTTTTCTCTGAGAAAAAAAGCCCTGCATAAAAGTATTGCTGTTCAGAAGAAGCATCAGCTGATGTGAACCATGCTTCGCAAGAAGTAGCTTTCTGAAGACATGCGATCAAGAGTAGCTGATTTGCATAAGGTTTGGAAGAGATATAAAGCAATCTAGAAGTGTTTCGGCATCCATCAGTCTACAGTGAGACAAATTGTTTATAAATGGAGACAGTTTAGTACTGTAGCTACTCACCCTAGAAGTGGGCGCCCAGCCAAAATGACTCCCAAAGCACAACGAAGAATCCTGTGAAGAACCCGTGAGTAACAGCTAAAGGCCTGAAGACATCACTTGAACTGGCAAACATCCCAGCTCATGAGTCTACCATACGTTAGTCTTCGAACAGGCAGAGCACCTTGGCAAACTGCAACGCTACCGGGAAAATGTTTGTGTGAACTGATGAAACAAAAGTTGAATTGTTTGGAAAAATATTCAGCACTATGTATGGTGCAAAAGGAACACAGCTTACCAACATCAAAACATCAACCTAACAATGAAGTAAGGGATCATGGTTAGGGCTTGCTTCACAGCCTTACGGTCTGGACTTCTTGACATCAGAGGGAAAATTAATTCCCAAGTTTTATAAAATATTCTAAAGGATAATATCTGGGTGGCTGCCAGCCAGCTGAAGCTTAGTATAAGTTGGTGATGCAGCAGGAACATGGTCCTAAGCATCAAAGTAAATCCTGATAAAAGAAAAGGAATTGGCAGCACTCCAGGTTGAGTCAAAATCCAGATTTATTGACTGGACATCCAAATATGACAATCGTGACAAGGTAGACGCGTTTCACACACTGACTGTGTGCTTAATTATTACCCAAAGTAAATCCACCACAGACTGGTTTCAGAACAAGAAAATACGCCTTTTGGAGTGTCCTAGTCATAGCTCAGACCCTAAGCCCATAGACATGCTGTGGAGGAACCTCAAGAGTTGTTTACCTTAGACATCCTACAAATATGTCTAAGCTGAAAGAGCTTTGTAAAGAAGAATGGTCAAAAATTCCTGACTGTTGTGCAGGTCTGATCCAGAGCTACCAAAAAGTACTTACTTGAAGTCATTGCTGCCAAAGAAAGTTTGACCAGCTATTAACTTCAAGGGTTCACTTACTTTTTTCTCCAGCACTGTGAATGTTTATTGGGTGTGTTCAATAAAGACACTAGAAATTAAAATGGTTTGTGCTGCATCAGCTTAAGTGCATTTTGTTTGTCTATTGATGTGAGGATCAGATCACATTTTATGTCATTGTATATATAGATTTAGGCTCCTAGACGCTGTTATTACCATATTTTTCTGCTCCTAGAAGCTAAATAGTGTTATCCTATGTGTCCATGAAAACTATTTTAAGTTATTTAGGGGCAGGGCAGAAACTAGGGGGGGGGGGGGCGTGTGCCACGGGCACAAACATCAAAGGGGCACCCACCCGCCCTGGGAGCCAAATTGAGTGATAACTGTCAGCAGCTGCCAACTGACACTAGCTGGGATATGGCTATGATGGTTAGATTGGCCTGGACTGATTCTCTCACTGTCTGTATGTGTGTCACATAGTCACTGACCTTAGCTGAGCTACTGCCTGCATTTGTATTCAGAGAGCCGCCAACCTCACACCCCCAGGCGGCTGCTCAGGAAGACAGCAAGCCTGCACTGCCACTGATCGCAGGGCAGGGGGAGCTGTGATCAAATACCACACTTTACTTCCTCTGTTCGGAACTGCTCCACCAGTGCCACCTTCCAGCTCCGCCATCCCCTGAGTGACTTTAGAGTGTGTCCAGGTGTCCTCCAGTCACTGCCCCCATCACACTGCCCCTCCCCCACCTGTGACACTGCCCCCCCTCCTGTCACACTGCCCCCCTCCCATCACACTGTCCCCCACCTGTCACACTGCCCCTCCTCCCGTCACACACTGCCCCTCCTCCCGTCACACACTGCCCCTCTTCCCGTCACACTGTCCCCCACCTGTCACACTGCCCCCTCCCGTCACACTGCTTCCCACCTGCCACACTGCCCCCTCCCATCACTCTGCCCCCCCCATCACACTGTCCTCCACCTTTTACACTGCCCTCCCTCCCGTCACACTGCCCAGATACCATTCTCCCGTCACACTGCCCTCCTCCTGTCACACTCCCTCCCACCTGTCACACTGCCCTCCTTCCCATCACAGTGCTCAGATACCGTTCTCCCATCACACTGTCCCCCACCTGTCACACTGCCCCCCTCCCGTCACACTGCTCCCTCTCCCATCACACTGCCTCCCTCCTGTCAGACTGCCTTCCCCTCCCCATCACACTGCCCAGATACTGTTCTCCCATCACACTGTCCTCATCTGTCACACTGCCCCCCCCCCCCCATCACACTGCCCAATACCGTTCTCCCATCACTCTGTCCCTCCACCTGTCACACTGCCCCCCCTCCCATCACACTGCCTTCCCCTCCCCATCACACTGCCCAGATACTGTTCTCCCATCACACTGTCCTCATCTGTCACAATGTCCCCCACCTGTCACACTACCCCCCCCCATCACACTGTCCAGATACCGTTCTCCCATCACGCTGTCCTCCCCTGTCACACTGCTCCCACTTTCCTGTCACACTGCCCCCCACAACTATCACACTGCCCCCCTCTCCTGTCACACTGCCCAGATACCCCTCTCCTGTCACACTGCCCAAATACCCCTCTCCTGTCACACTGCCCAGATACCCCTCTCCTGTCACACTGCCCAGAAACCCCTCTCCTGTCACACTGCCCCCTCCCATTACACTGTCCCCCACCTGTGACACTGCCCCCCCCAAATGTTTCACTGCCCAGATACCCCTCTAATGTCACATTGCCCCCCTCCCGTCACACTGCCCTGATACCCCTCACCTGTCACACTAACACTCCTCCCGTCACACTAACTCTCCTCCCGTCTCACTAACTCTATTCCCGTCACACTGCCGGTGTGACAGGAAGATGATGTGGGGCTCTGAAATCTGAGCGCCGGGAATCCAAAGCGATCCCTATTATTCCAAACTACTGGGGTTATCAGGATGGTGAAAGAGGATGGCTATTAGAAAGGGGAAATAGGGGGTTTATCAGAATGTGAAATGGGGGAGGGGATTAGAAGTGGTGATTTTAGCAGAATTGGGAGGGGGATTATATATGCAGATTTTATCAGACCAGGGAAAGTGGGCTTTATCAGAATGGGAAATGGGGGGGGGGGGGTATCAAAACGGGGAATGAGCACTTTATTGAAGAACCAAAGGACATTATATAGGTGATGAATAGAAAAGACTAGAGGTGATTTCACAATGGTTCTGTGACTGTCATCTACATCCAGGGTTAATGATCATCAATATCAATGATATTATAGAGGTGGCACCTACAGGACTGGGACTCTGGGAGGCTCTGGCTATCATGGACCGGTCTGGAAACCTTGTACTGGGAAGGAAGGATTTGGTGGGATCTCATACTTTCTAGATAAATCAGCCCTATGTACACTGACACATTAGTAAACTTTCAAGTTATGGGGAAATACTGATATACTGTATATATTATTATGATTAATATTATTATTACCATCATATGGCTTATTTTATAAAATAATAAAAAGTTAATAATAATAATAAAAGAATAAAAAGTAATTACTACACTTGATGTCTAAACCAAACAGCAGTCAGCACAACACTTGAACTAGTGCAAATAGTAAACAATATAAATAAAATTTGCAGCGCTAAACGTGAACAACATACAATGATAATAATAAACCTATTAAGGTAAATTAAATGAACGGAATCAATAGTGAGTGTGACGAGACCAACCTCGCCACATTGCATTGGAGGAGCCTGGTTGCCCGCCTGCTGCCTTTGGATTATGGACCGGCAGCTAAAGGGTTAATTTTACGGTGCAGAAGGATTTATTTCTCGCTTTCTGCACAGCCGTTCGTTAATTACCGAACAATCTATCTACCGAACAAACAGCCCCTGGTTCTAATTCGTATGGATTTGGTGAATGCAGGGTGACCAGGAGGGTGTTGAACACTGAAAATATGGTTTGGACATTACTACAAATGGGACAGTCATATTCAGGAAAAATGTCTCCCTTGTAATATGAAGATTTTTTTCCCATTTGCCATGAGGTCTCTGAACAGGAAGTCAACTCCTAATATGGTCATTACAGGAAGTTCTGAGGAGACTGACTGTCTGAGGTGGCTCTCCATTCACCTATTGTCAGGTGTGCTAATGACCTCACCTGTGTCTGACTATTGTGTACATTGCTTGCCCCCTGGGGCTTCTGTCTCCTTGCATTGGTCAAAGCTATCTGACCAATCCCTGTTGACTCATTTTGAAGCCCTCATTTGCATGGCTAGGAGAGGACCTTATAGGGAACTGCAGGTATTGTGCAATTGACCAATGGGAAAGCGGTTGTTGGGGGAAGGATGTTCCAAATCCTGTATAAAAGTGTGCTGTGTTCTTCCAATAAATGTTGTTGTTGTTCCCGTTTTACCCTCAACTTGGAGCTTTGTATTCACTGTATGCTGTTGGAGACTGATTGCTAGAAGTGTAAGCTGATGTACGCTTTTCCTGTTCGTCTGCTAGCAGCTATTCGTGAGGTTCCAGGTTGGAGTGCTATTTTGTATCCAGTTCGGGAGTTTGGTGTCCTGCAAGTAGCTTTGCCTGTCTCTCAGAAAGGGGCATATTGCCTACGCGGATTTTAACCCCTTGTCTGCTGAAACGGTCCGTTACAGTGACAATATATATATATGTAATAACTCAAAAGTTAAAAATGTCCAAAAAATGATATAAAAAGCATGAAAAGTTCTTATTGCCACAGTAAACCTGAAACCAAAATTTTTCAAAACTGTGCGAACGGTGAATAGAAATAATAAAACGTTGTGACACAGTCCACCACCAATCGTTTAAAGAGGCTTACCGGAGTAAGTGGACCCAGCTTGACTGGGGTGACTCGTACATTGGTGTAGGGACACCTGGAGTACCGGGGGAAATTGTTGAATGGCATCTCACATCAGTTTCCTTCACAATTCCTTGTATCAATCAGGGTAAAGTTAGATGTATACTCTCCCACTGTTATTCAAATGTTACGGAAAACGAAACAAAAATGCTCAATATAGTATCAAACCATAAAGGAGAGGTATTTATTAAAAGTTCAGAACACTTACAGTTAGGTAGAATAAAAAGTGCTTATCAAAATAGATCTGTATACAGCTTCAATCCACAGTAGCATGGACAGGACTCGACCCAACGTGGTTCGTCTGCTTAGACATCTTATTTATTTATTACACTTCTCTCTCTGGGCAGGGGGTGTGTGGTTGGAGAACTTCTCTCTTGAATTGGGGTTGGGGGAGCGGAACTGAATCTTTGCCCCGGGTGAAAGAATGTCTAGCTTCACCACTTCAGCATCTAGGAGCAGAAAAAAAAGTTTTGTAGAGTTTTTTTTTTTAAGTGTTTTTCCAGCAGAAAAAAAAAAACAGCGGAATACTGTCAAACGCTACTACCTTTTTTTTCCGTTAACCGCTCGCACTAGAGTGTTGCGATTTGGTCTGCTTGCCACTTCATTGTGACTTGAATGCGATTTCTGACAATCTCAATGTACTGCGACGGCTACGTCTAATCAAAAAAGCACAGGGTGTTGCATGATTCTTTTGCCAGCAAATAAAAAAATTCCACCCCTTCCCTCCCCCCCAAAAAAAAATCCATAGCAGACCCATAGATCAGGTTTAAGGGGAACCCTATGCCAATTTTTTTTTTTTTTAATGTCATGGTGCCCCCCTCCAAAATACATACCAGACCCTTATCCAATTTCCCCCTCCTGAACCATACCAGGCCACATGCTCTCAACATGAGGGGTGCTTTGGGGTAGAGCGGATCCTTCCCAAATCAACTTGTCCCCATGTTGATGAGGACAAGGGCCTCTTCCCCACAACCCTGGCCCTGTAGTTGTGGGGGTGCGGGTGGTGACTTATCAGGATCTTTTTGCATCTTGTCATTGCTGTTGTGCAACAATAAAAGTGTATTGATGAAGAAGCTATCGTGTTGTCAGCGCATGTCTATTGTGGGGAAGAGGCCCTTGTCCTCATCAACATGGGGACATGTTGAAGGCATGTGGCCTGGTATGGTTCAAAATGGCAGGAGAGGTGCTCACTCTTCCTGCCCCTTTCCTGGCCTGCTGGGCTGCATGCTCGGAAAAGGGTTTGGTGTGGATTTTTTTTTGTTGGGGGGGGGGCCCCCTTTTTTTTTTTTTTATATTTTGGCACAGGGTTTTTCTTAAAATCCATACCAGATCAGAAGGGCCTGGTATGGGTTTAGTGGGACCCCCCATGCAGTTTTTTTTTTCTAATTTTTTAAATTGCCAGCAATCCAGTTGTCAGTGGAAAACCCACTGCTTTTGTTCCCACTAACAAAAGTGTTAGTAGGAAAGGGTTAAAATGTTCCAAGGTGCAGCCTCATTCTCTTGGTAAAAGAAACAGGGGGTAAATCCACTCGTGCTCCCCCCTCAGCTCCACACTCACCAGAAGACTGAACCCCTGCAGGGGACAGAGGCACCAACAACTGGTTTAATACATGGTCCTGTATCTCCTCCTCCGTCTCACTGGGTCTGATCAATGGGAATTCTCCTCACAGGATATATGGAGAAGAGAGGCAACTCATAGTGTGAGTCTGTAACAAATGCATTTATTTTTAAAAACAGAAAACACACTTACAGCGGTACAAGGAATACAAGCAGCCTGCGAAAAACACTATGTCCGGAATGCAGTGCGTTCCACGGACCGGAAACTCTGAACCAGAAGTGACGCGATGACGCTGTATTCTCTTCCCTACGCGTTTCATCAGAATGACATCAGGAGCCTGATTGATGCGTTTTCTGTTTTTAAAAATAAATTATTTTGTTACGGGCTCACACTACGAGTTGCCTCTCTTGTCCATATACCCTGTGAGAAGAGTTCTGAGTCATTTTCTAGCAAAAAAAGATGATTTTTACATGTAGGAGAGGAATTCCGGAATTCGCCTGGTATGGAAGAGGTTAAAAAAAATGCTAATGTGCATGGAGCCTTAACCACTTAAGGACCACCCGCCGCAGTTATACTGCAGCAGGCAGCCCCTCCTGTGCAAACCAACGTAGGTATACGTTGGTCGCGCGCCTGCAACTAGGAGGCGAGCGCGCGCCTGCAGCTAGGAGGCGAGCATGCGCCGCCGGTGGCGCCCTACTGCCCCCACAGCAGCAGGGACTTCAATGCACGGGGCAGGCGGCTCCAATTGCCGACTGACACCTGCGATCGTTTCCTGCCGAGAGAGAAGGACGGGCAGCTGTTGTAAACACATCTGACCGTTCTTCTCCCTGGAATGATCACAGAGCGCCTGTGATCCTTCTATGTGGGATCACAGGTCTCTATGGTCATTTCACAAGCCCCGCCCCCATACAGTTAGAATCACTCCCCTAGGCTCACATTTAACCCCTTGATCACCCACAGTGTTAACCCCTTCCCTGCCAGTGTCATTATTACAGTAGCAGTTTAGATTGTAAGCTCTAATGAGCAGGGCCCTCTGATCCCTACTGTATTAAAGTGTATTGTATTTGTACTGTCTACCCTCAAGTTGTAAAGCGCTGCCTAAACTGTCAGCGCTATATAAATCCTATATAATAACAATAAGAGCCGGTTTACACTGAGGCGATCCGACTTCGGGGGGGGCGACCTGTGAAGTTGCGTGCACCACTGTGCACCGCGACTTTGGCGCGACTTGCAGGGACTTCACATAATGGAAGTCTGTGCAAGTCGCTCCCAGGACGCCCCAAAGTAGTACAGGACCCTTTTTCTAAGTCGGAGCGACTTGTGTCGCTCCTATATGAATGGGTCCTGTACTACTCAATGGACCGCGACCGGCCGCGACTTGTCAGGCTGACAAGTCGCCTGACAAGTTGCGCTAGTCTGGATGGGCTCTAACAGTGCATATTGTTAGCACTGATTACTGTAGTGTCACTGGCCCTCCACAAAAGTGTCAAAAA
The DNA here is from genome assembly GCF_965119305.1 of Pelophylax lessonae. NCBI lineage: Eukaryota > Metazoa > Chordata > Amphibia > Anura > Ranidae > Pelophylax > Pelophylax lessonae. Next base: position 279,147,454 of record NC_138774.1, on the reverse strand, counting down.
TGTCAGTCAAGGGTCCGATCTGTCCGCCGCAATGTCGCAGTACCGCAAAAAAAAAATCGCAGATCGCCGCCATTACGCGTTTAAAAAAAAACACCAAAAATGACAGAAATCTTTCCCTTAGTTAGTAAACGCAATAACTTTTGCGCAAACCAATCAAAATATGCTTTTTGCGATTTTTTTTTTTACCAAACATATGTAACAGAAAACAAATTGGCAAAAAAATTTTAAAAAAATTAGATTTTTACATTTTTTTTTGCGGAATTTCATATAAAAAAATGTGAAAAATATTGTTATTTTTGCAAAATTGTCGCTCTTTTTTTGTTTATAGCGCATGATCAAAAAATCGCAGAGGTGATCAAATACCACCAAAAGAAAGCTCTGTTTGTGGGGAAAAAAGGACGTCAAATTCGTTTAGGTACAGCGTCGCACGACCGCGCAATTTTCCGTTAAATTCAAGCAGTGCCGAATCGCAAAATACCCCCTGGTCAGGAAGGGGGTAAAATCTTCCGGGGCTTAAGTGGTTAATATAATAAACCAGTAAAAAGTATAAAAAAAAAAATTAAAAAAAAAAATCAATGGCGAGCCGTCCCCAAAGGCTGGCTTTCCATCAGCAAATTATAAGCAGACAGGTCCTCTTCAAGCCCCTCCAACTGCATTTTTATTTATCTAGGTAGGAGAATCCATAGGAGTATAACTCTTTATAACAATTTTATGACTACTATTGTACCTGACTATTCTGTAATATCACACGGAGTGGGGTTTTTTTTTTTTGTACTTCTATTTGCTACCTTTCTAGATTGATATATATTTTATGAAAAAAAACCCTCTGCTTCATACTTTGCAAAACAGCTTCTAATATTCCTGACACACCTCTGTAGGCAATATATCTCTAACCGACGCAGCCTGTATTTTACTTGTGACTGACATTTAGCGTTGTTATGGTGAAAATATAATACATTCCCAAATGTCATCTTGCAGAATACATTTGAGATCATCACAGAATTTGCAGTCTAGAATATAAACAATATTTGGGATCGACACCCCCTCCCCGTCACAGCCCATGGGGCAGATTGCAGCTTTACCGGAGATTAAAAAATTAATGAATTTTAAATATTTTTTTTCTATCCAAAAGCATTGGCTTTATGTGTAACATAATATTTTAGTAAATAACAAATATTGTTTATTTTCATAGCTTGTTTAGTACAATTTTTAGTTTATGTTACATTATGTGGTTTGTTGGATGCGTGTACTTTTATTGTTAATTTCGCCATATTTTGCGTCAGTACACTCAAAACTGATATTTGGTGGCTTAACCTCCCTGGTAGTGTTGAGCGAACACGGACTGTATTATTCGTGTTCGTACCGAATAATTGGATTTTTTGTACCCGAACACGGACACGGACACTTTACTGTATGTTCGGGTAAAAATCCGTGTTCGGTCGTTTTATTTCCGGGTTTTGCATGCTTTGGCGCTCTTTTCATGGCGGGCTTTCAACAGCCAATCAACAATCGTTTAACTGGTGTGCCTTAAGCCATCCCAGCCATGCCTGCAAATGTCTCAGTAGCTGTGATTGGCCGTCTGAAGCATGTGACCAAGTCTTTATAAGTTCGAGGCAGCCGCAGCGGCGTCATTATGCTGCTTAGATTCAGGGACAGAGCACACATCAACGTGCTGGCTGCTGATTAGGGAAAGATAGGCAGGAAAAAACCATTTGTGTCCGGATAGAATTGAGGGACAGGTCGGAGTGTTTAGGCAGGGCGAGTTGTAGGCATTTTAGGGATAGAGTCTGCTGAATTATAGGGTCAGTGTCTTCTACAAACTACAATCGATATTGCTGTGTGGGGGGTGGGGTCTGCACTCAATCCTGATCTACGATCTCTTCTCAATCCTGTTAGGGACAGAGTCTGCTGAATTTTAGGGAAACTGTGTTCTACAAACTACAATCGATATTGCTGTGTGGTGTGGGATTGGAGATAGGCAGGTGTCAGTGATCCACATCCATTTTTCTGTGTGTGAGCTGCAGTGAACACAATCTTTTTGGGCTGCAGTGAACACAATCTTTTTGGGCTGCAGTGAACACAATCTTTTTGGGCTGCAGTGAACACAATCTTTTTGGGCTGCAGTGAACACAATCTTTTTGGGCTGCAGTGAACACAATCTTTTTGGGGTGCAGTGAACAAAATCTTTTTGGGGTGCAGTGAACACAATCCTTTTTGGTGTGCAGTGAACACAATCTTTGTGGGGTGCAGTGAACAAAATCCTTTGTGGGGTGCAGTGAACACAATCTTTTTGGGGTGCAGTGAACAAAATCCTTTTTGGGGTGCAGTGAACAACATCCTTTTTGGGGTGCAGTGAACACAATCTTTTTGGGGTGCAGTGAACAAAATCCTTTGTGGGGTGCAGTGAACACAATCTTTTTGGGGTGCAGTGAACACAATCTTTTTGGGGTGGAGTGAACAACATCCTTTTTGGGGTGCAGTGAACAAAATCCTTTTTGGGGTGCAGTGAACAAAATCATTTTTGGGGTGCAGTGAACACAATCTTTTTGGGGTGCAGTGAACACAATCTTTGTGGGGTGCAGTGAACACAATCTTTTTGGGGTGGAGTGAACAACATCCTTTTTGGGGTGCAGTGAACAACATCCTTTTTGGGGTGCAGTGAACACAATCTTTTTGGGGTGCAGTGAACACAATCTTTGTGGGGTACAGTGAACAGAATCTTTGTGGGGTGCAGTGAACACAATCTTTGGGGGGTACAGTGAACACAATCTTTGTGAGGTGCAGTGAACACAATCTTTGTGGGGTGCAGTGAACACAATCATTGTGGGGTGCAGTGAACTCAATCTTTGTGGGGTACAGTGAACACAATCTCATACTTCTGAAGGTTTGAGGGTGCTGCCTGTTCCATACTCCCCCTACTCCTCATCTAGCCTTTTAGGGGTACAAACAATAGTAATTGGGGCCTAGTGTGGTTGTGTACGTGTGATATACATACACTTTTTTGGGATCATATTTTCTATTCCGCTATTTAATCAAAAACCTTTGGGGATCAGTTAAATTGGGGGATAGTCTGTGTTGGTACGTGTGAGAGAGATCCACCTTTCCAAGTTGTTGGGGTTCATCTCATACTTCTGAAGGTTTGAGGGTGCTGCCTGTTCCATACTCCCCCTACTCCTAGCCTTTTAGGGGTACAAACAATAGTAATTGGGGCCTAGTGTGGTTGTGTACGTGTGATATACATACACTTTTTTGGGATCATATTTTCTATTCCGCTATTTAATCAAAAACCTTTGGGGATCAGTTAAATTGGGGGATAGTCTGTGTTGGTACGTGTGAGAGAGATCCACCTTTCCAAGTTGTTGGGGTTCATCTCATACTTCTGAAGGTTTGAGGGTGCTGCCTGTTCCATACTCCCCCTACTCCTAGCCTTTTAGGGGTACAAACAATAGTAATTGGGGCCTAGTGTGGTTGTGTACGTGTGATATACATACACTTTTTTGGGATCATATTTTCTATTCCGCTATTTAATCAAAAACCTTTGGGGATCAGTTAAATTGGGGGATAGTCTGTGTTGGTACGTGTGAGAGAGATCCACCTTTCCAAGTTGTTGGGGTTCATCTCATACTTCTGAAGGTTTGAGGGTGCTGCCTGTTCCATACTCCCCCTACTCCTAGCCTTTTAGGGGTACAAACAATAGTAATTGGGGCCTAGTGTGGTTGTGTACGTGTGATATACATACACTTTTTTGGGATCATATTTTCTATTCCGCTATTTAATCAAAAACCTTTGGGGATCAGTTAAATTGGGGGATAGTCTGTGTTGGTACGTGTGAGAGAGATCCACCTTTCCAAGTTGTTGGGGTTCATCTCATACTTCTGAAGGTTTGAGGGTGCTGCCTGTTCCATACTCCCCCTACTCCTAGCCTTTTAGGGGTACAAACAATAGTAATTGGGGCCTAGTGTGGTTGTGTACGTGTGATATACATACACTTTTTTTGGATCATATTTTCTATTCCGCTATTTAATCAAAAACCTTTGGGGATCAGTTAAATTGGGGGATAGTCTGTGTCGGTACGTGTGAGAGAGATCCACCTTTCCAAGTTGTTGGGGTTCATCTCATACTTCTGAAGGTTTGAGGGTGCTGCCTGTTCCATACCCCCCCTACTCCTCATCTAGCCTTTTAGGGGTACAAACAATAGTAATTGGGGCCTAGTGTGGTTGTGTACGTGCGAGATACATACACTTTTTTTGATCATATTTCCTATTCCGCTATTCAATAAAAACCTTTGAGGATCAATTGAATTGCGGGATAGTCTGTGTCGGTACGTGTGAGAGAGATCCACCTTTCCAAGTTGTTGGGGTTCATCTCATACTTCTGAAGGTTTGAGGGTGCTGCCTGTTCCATACTCCCCCTACTCCTCATCTAGCCTTTTAGGGGTACAAACAATAGTAATTGGGGCCCAGTGTGGTTGTGTACGTGTGATATACATACACTTTTTTTGGATCATATTTTCTATTCCGCTATTTAATTTAACTGGGCCTCCATGCGAGACCTGTGTGCCTTGTTGCGCTGTTTTGAGTACTCCACCAACATGGCCAGTGGCAATGACGCCGTTCTCAGCTTAACTATCCCACTTCTATGCCTCCTTGAAAAAACAATTCGGGCGATGATGGAAGAGGATGTGGCACAGGATGAGGAGGAGGAGGAGGATGAAGAGGTAACATTTCCAAGGCTTTCAGGGCAGTCATTCGCAAGGGGCTCCGAGGGTGGGTTCCTGCACACGCAAACGCCAGGGACGCAATTGTCCAGCAGGGGCACAGTTCTGGAGGATGAGGAGGAGGAGGAGCTGGAGGAGGAGATGGAACCATGTTCACAGCAGGGTGGCACCCAGGCCAGCTCATGGCCATCACTGGTGCGTGGCTGGGGGGATACAGAGGACACGGACGATACACCTCCCACAGAGGACAGCCTTTCGTTGCCTCTGGGCAGCCTGGCACACATGAGCGATTACATGCTGCAGTGTCTCCACAACGACCGCCGAGTTGCCCACATTCTAACTTGTGCTGATTACTGGGTGGCCACGCTGCTGGATCCCCGTTACAAGGACAACGTACCGTCCTTAATTCACTCACTGGAGCGCGATCGCAAGATGCGCGAGTACAAGCGCACGCTGGTAGACGCCATGCTGCTGGCATTCCCATCTGACAGCGGGGCCACAGTGGAAGCACAAGGCAGAGGAGGAGGAGGAGGAGGTCGCCAACGCAACCAGGGCACCGCCAGCACCTCAGAAGGCAGGGTTAGCATGGCCGAAATGTGGAAAAGCTTTGTCAGCACGCCACAACAAACAGCAGCACCAGCAGCTCAGATGGAACGTCTTAGCAGGAGGCAGCATTTTACCAACATGGTGGAGCAGTATGTGTGCACACGCCTACATGTAGTGAATGACGGGTCTGCCCCCTTCAACTTCTGGGTCTCCAAATTGGGCACATGGCTTGAGCTTGCCCTTTACGCCTTGGAGGTGCTGGCGTGCCCTGCAGCCAGTGTATTATCTGAACGGGTATTTAGCACGGCTGGGGGCGTTATAACAGACAAGCGCAGCCGCCTGTCCAGAGACAATGTGGACAAGCTCACGTTCATTAAAATGAACCAGGCATGGATCCCACGGGACTTTTCCGTACCTTATGCAGAATAGCAATGGATACCGACCTTACCCACCCATTGTTCCATTTTTGCTCTTTCTCACTCTTTTGGGGTGTACCCTCATTTAAAATTTTTGAAAAGAAGCAGTGTTGGCTACCTCGTCCTCCTCCTCAGGGCCAGATTAATGTAGGGGCTATTGGAGCTGCAGCTCCAGGCCCCTACCTTTTATATAGGCCCCGGGTTGGCCATATTCACTGTTACCGCTCTTCTGTCACTTGTAAACACAGAAGTCTGGCTTCTATGCTCGCTTCCCCAGGCAGCACCCTCAGAACCTCCCCACACAGCGTGAAGGCCGGACAAGGAGGGACAGTTGGCGATGCATGGATGTGTTTATGGGCTTCAGAGACAGCATCCCATGTTGAATTAGGCATGCATGGCTGCACCCTTCCTCCTCTGGGTGCATGGCAAGGCACGGCCCTTAAGGCCCTTCAAAATCCTCAGCACCAAGCCCATGATGCTGTTAATCCGGCCCTGGTCCTCCTCCACCGCCGCTTCCACCTACACCGCCCATAGGTGTGCGCAGCCTATTGCATTAAGGTGTGCACCCCAAAGTTGAAATACACATGCATGTGTTTGCCAGCAGGGAGAGTAATGTATCGGGGCCATGTACCTGTAGGCAAGGAGAAATAGAGCAGAGCAGGTCCCAGGGAGATCTTTCCCATCTCCTCACTGGCAATGCTATGTGCCCTAGGTGATTAGGGTGTGCCCAGGCACACCCAGCACACCCTGTGCGCACGCCTATGTCACCGCCACATCCACCACCACCTCAACCTCCCTCCTACTCCATATGGGCCTCGTCCTTCAGAGATGAAGAAGAACATTGTTTTATTTTTCTGTTTTTTTTTTTGTTGTTTTAAGTTATTTCCCTATCCACATTTGTTTGCAGAGCACTTGCCATGCTCTTAATTACGTTTTGCTGCCATTTGCAGCACTCTAGCCCTTTCCTTTGGTGTTTTAGAGCCATTTTAGTGCCTTAAAGTTCGGGTCCCCATTGACTTCAATGGGGTTTGTTGTCCGGGAAAAGTTCGGTAAAAGTCCGGGACACGGACCCGGACTTTTTTTTAAAGTTCGGCCGAACCCGTCGAACACGGACATCTAGGTGTTCGCTCAACCCTACTCCCTGGCGGTTTGATTGTGTCAGAATTTTTGTGCAAGAAGCGGTACATTATTTTGCATGGAAATCTGTTTTATATTTTAGGCCTGTCATTTTTAGGAATAACTCACTTAAATCCAGGGCTTTTTTTCAGCAGGAACGTGAGGGAACGCAGGTCCGGCACCTCCAGCACTGAATGTATGTAATGGCAAGGGGTGTGCTGTAGGGTCTACTAATGCTGGATGCTGGGGGATCTATTGTTGCTGTAGGGGATCTATTTTTGCGAGGTGGTCTACTGTTGCTGGGGAGGTCCATTGTTGCTGGCAGGGGATCTACTGTTGCTAGGGGAGGGGGGCAATTGATGCTGGAAGGAATCTACTGTTGATGGAGGAATCTATTGTACCCAACTTCTGGAGAGTCTAATAATGCTGGCTTTTGGGAGATCTGTTGTTGCTGCCAGGGGTCTTTTGTTGCTGTGGTGATATTTTGTTGTAGGGGTCGACTGTTGCTAAGGGAATCTATTGTTGCTGGGGGGGTATATTGCTGCCGGCTGCAGGGGGGGGTCTATTTTACAGCTTTTCTTGTTATCATTAACAAATTCTATACAAATTACTTAGCACAGCAAAATTATACTTTATTTTGCATGGAAATCTGTTTTATATTTTAGGCCTGTCATTTTTAGGAATAACTCACTTAAATCCAGGGCTTTTTTTCAGCAGGAACGTGAGGGAACGCAGGTCCGGCACCTCCAGCACTGAATGTATGTAATGGCAAGGGGTGTGCTGTAGGGTCTACTAATGCTGGATGCTGGGGGATCTATTGTTGCTGTAGGGGATCTATTTTTGCGAGGTGGTCTACTGTTGCTGGGGAGGTCCATTGTTGCTGGCAGGGGATCTACTGTTGCTAGGGGAGGGGGGCAATTGATGCTGGAAGGAATCTACTGTTGATGGAGGAATCTATTGTACCCAACTTCTGGAGAGTCTAATAATGCTGGCTTTTGGGAGATCTGTTGTTGCTGCCAGGGGTCTTTTGTTGCTGTGGTGATATTTTGTTGTAGGGGTCGACTGTTGCTAAGGGAATCTATTGTTGCTGGGGGGGTATATTGCTGCCGGCTGCAGGGGGGGGGTCTATTTTACAGCTTTTCTTGTTATCATTAACAAATTCTATACAAATTACTTAGCACAGCAAAATTATACTTGGCTCTGTATTCTCTAAATTAGGTGGTTCTTGGAGGTGGGTAGGGGGTGGAACCAAAGATGGTGCTCGGGGGTGGAACCAAGGGATGGTGCTTGGAGGTGGGTAGGGGGTGGAACCAAGGGATGTGCTCAGAGGTGGGTAGGGGGTGGAACCAAGGGATGATGCTGGGAGGTGGGTAGGGAGTGGAAACCAAGGGATGGTGCTCGGAGGTGGGTAGGGGGTGGAACCAAGGGATGGTGCTCGGAGGTGGGTAGTGGGTGGAACCAAGGGATGATGCTCAGAGGTGGGTAGGGGGTGGAACCAAGGGATGATGCTCAGAGGTGGGTAGGGGGTGGAACCAAGGGATGATGCTCAGAGGTGGGTAGGGGGTGGAACCAAGGGATGATGCTCCGAGGTGGGTAGGGGGTGGAACCAAGGGATGATGCTCCGAGGTGGGTAGGGGGTGGAACCCAGGGATGGTGCTCGGAGGTGGGTAGGGGGTGGAACCAAGGGATGGTGCTCGGAGGTGGGTAGGGGGTGGAACCAAGGGATGGTGCTCGGAGGTGAGTAGGGGCAAAGACACAAAGTGAATGCAAAGGGGGGGGGGGTTCCAGGACCTTTTATACTGAGAAGAAAAGCCCTGCTTAAATCTGTCCAAACAAGAGTCTAGTAGACATCCCAGGTATGATACAGGTTGAAACACTAAATCATAAATTATAATATAATAATAAATGTCATTGTTTTCGAAGTGGAGATATTTCATTATGAGGGAGAATCTGTACTCTAAAATGACTGCGCCAAAGAATGGAGTGGCAAGTAATGTATTGGTTGTCCAATACCACTTCCGTAGGGGTTTCCCCACAACTCCCTGAAGGATTATTAGGCCCAGAAATTTCCAAATGTCCTCTTTTGTCACCGGTTGCCACTTTCTGCATCTTGCAAACTTCCGATGTGTAGCCAATTGTTGCTCTTTGTACCGGCTTGTCTCGGAAACTTTTTTAATAACCTCATCGGTCAGAAATAATTGTAGGTATGCCAAGGGGTTGTCATGGTCAACGTCAACTTTCATACCAGGTGCTCCAGTAAATGGGAGTCTTGGGGGCGCTGCCTGATCCGTACCGCAGTCAATAAAGCACCAAGTTCTCACATCACTGAGCTCAGTTGCAGAATCGTTGCTGTCACCACTTTGCCTTTGTACAAGATCTGGATGACTGGTCTTATATCTGCCCCCGCCTCCCCTGTAATTTTCTGCAGTCATTGGGTGGACCTACTCTGTCCCCTCTACAGTTTTGCTATTTGCACCAGCTATGCGCATCGCAGTGATGATGTCATTCTCACTGCTATTTTTCCAAAGTAATATTTGGGTTTGGATTTTGAGGAATATATTCAAAGCGGAGTTCCACCCAAAAGTGGAACTTCCGCTTATCTGCTTCCTCCACCCCTACGGTGCCACATCTGGGGGAGGGGGGGGGGGAATGGGTACCTGTTTTTGACAGGTACCCTTCCCCACTTCCGGGTGACAGCGCCGCCCCTCGGAAGTATGGCCCCCCTCTCCTCCTTCCCCCGCCGCCAGGTCAATTAGAAAGCACAGCGCGCTTTGCGCATGTGCAGTGGGGAACCGGCTATGAAGCCAAAAGGCTTCACTGCAGGCTTCCCTCGAAACGAATGGCGGCGGCAGCTGATCCGAAAACCGGCTGGGTTGCCGACATCACAGGCTCCCTGGACAGGTAAGTGTCTCTATATATAAAAAGTCAGCAGCTACAGGATTTGCAGTACGGTATTGTAGCTGCTGACTTTTCATTCTTTTTCCCCCAGCTGGAACCCCGCTTTAACCACTTCCCGCTCGTAGGACGTCATATGACGTGCTGGGCTTTGAGTGGGTATCCTGTGATGATGCCTGAGATGTGCGGTGAGGTCAGTGGCTGGTATCAGAGCCAGATACAAACAGGTTACATATTCACAAGTTACGTATTTGATTCTCATCAGTGGGCAAGAGTGTCTAGAAGAAAACAGATTTCGTCTCCAAATTCAGAAAGGTAAGAGCTGTGAAAATGTGGAATAGACTCCCTCCAGAGGTGGTTCTGGCTAGCTCAGTAGATTGCTTTAAACAAGACCTGGATTCTTTCCTAGGTGTTCATAATATAAATGGGTACTAATATTTATAAGTAAAGTTGATCCAGGGAATATCCGATTGCCTCTCGGGGGATCAGGAAGGAATTTTTTTCCCCTGCTGTAGTAAATTGGATCATGCTTTGCTGGGGTTTTTTCGCCTTCCTCTGGATCAACTGCGGGTATAGGATTGTGTATATGGGATTTAATGGTTGGGTTTTCTTTACGGTTTTTTGTTTATTAGTTGAGCTGGATGGATTTGTGTCCTTTTTCAACCGAACTATGTAGGTAATTGCAGTTCTACTAGTTATACTCATTTAAAAAAGAATATTTACAAAGGCTACGTTCACATGTGGGCGTAGCGGATCACGGGTAGAATCACTGCGATTCTGCCTGGGATCCGGAATCATTGCAGATCGCGGGACGCCTGTGCGATGTCCGTGATTTGCAATGCCCCCCCCCCCCCAAGCGCTGTGCGATGTTGCCGCGATTTCCGCCTGCCGAATCACGGTAACATCGCGCAAACAGATTTGGGGGACGCATGACGCACAAAAAGGTACAGGAGCTTCGTTTGTGCGTCCCGCAATTCTGTTTGCGCGTTGTTACTGCGATTCGGCAGGCGGAAATCGCGGCAACATCGCACAGCGTTTGGGGGGCCATTGCAAATCACGGGCATCGCACAGGCGTCCCGCGATCTGCAATGATTCCAGATCGCGGGCAGAATCGCGGTGATTCTACCCGCGATCCGCTACGCCCACATGTGAACGTAGCCTTAAGATGTTTTTCAGTCACCCTTTTTGTTGATGCCGGAAACAATATGCAAAGATGATGAGAAAGATTGTAGAAAAAAATAAAACATGCCTCTATTTTCTGAAGCCAGAAAAATAACAGTAATATTCAGTAATAAACAAGTAAACAACAAAGGGTTCAGGGTTATTTACTAAAAGGTGACATGCAGAAGAATTCCAAACAAACGGTAAAACAGTCCAAAAAAAAATATATACATATATATATATATTTTTTTTTTCTAGCAAAAAAAAAAATGATGATTTTCACATGCAGAAGAGAAGTGTCAGAATTTTTAACCGCTTGCCGACCGCCCGCCGCATATATAATGCCGTAGACTGGCTCGGCTGCACGGATCGGCGTATGGTATGGGTGCGTCGGTTCACAGAAGAGGTGCTGGGGGCGAGTTTGCGCCGCCAGCGGCGCACTGCCGCTCCCACTAGGCAGCGGGGATGCCGATCCACGGGGCCGGCCAGGCGGCCACCCACGATCGCTCCCCGCTGAGAGAGGACAAGTAGCTGTTGTAAACACAGCTGACCGTTCTTCTCTCTGAAATGATCACAGAGCTCCTGTGATCCTTCTATATAGGATCACAGCGCTCTATGATCATTTCAAAAGCCCCGCCCCCATACAGTTAGAAAACACTCCCCTAGACTCACACTTAAATTTTTGATCACTGCTATGTAAACCCCTTCCCTGCCAGTGTCATTATTACAGTAACAGTGCATATTTTTAGCACTTATTACTGTAGTAATGTCACTGGTCCTCCCAAAAATGTCAAAAATATCAGTTAGGGGTCCGATCTGTCCGCCGCAATCCTGCTAGAAATCGCTGATCACCAAATAGTAAAAATTAAATAAATAAAAGTTACATAAATCTTTCCCGTAGTTTGTAGACGCGATAACTTTTGCGCAAACCAATCAAAATACGCTTATTGGGATTTTTTTTACCAAAAATATGTAGCAGAATACTAATTTGCCTAAAAGGATGAAAAGTTTTAATTTTTAATTTTTTTTTTTTTTGTGGGGGGGGGGGGGGGGATGTCATATATAGCAGAAAGTGAAAAATATTGTTTTTTTTTTTTTTTTGGAATTGTCGCTCTTTTTTAGTTTTTAGAGCAAAATATAAAAATCACAGAGGTAATCGAATACCACCAAAAGAAAGCTCTGTTTGTGGGGAAAAAAAGGACAGAAATTTTATTTCGGTACAGCGTCGCACGACCGCGCAATTGTCCATTAAAGTAACGCAGTGCCGAATCACAAAATATGGCCTGGTCATTAAGGGGGAAAATCTTCCGGTCTAGAACTGGTTAAAGTGTCGCCTATGGAGATTTATAGGTACAGTAATTTGGCGCCATTCTGCAAGCGTACACAATTTTAAAGCATGTAATGAAAGGCATCCATTTACTCAGCCTTATGTCGTCTTTTATATTTTACCCAAAAATTGTGTTTTATATTGTATTTGTGTACATTAAAATTCATTAACCACTTCTGGACCGGAAGGATTTGCCCCCTTAATGACCAGGCCATTTTTTGGGATTAGGCACTGCGTTACTTTAACGGACAATTGCGCGGTCATACGTTACTGTACCTAAAATAAAATTATGTCTTTTTTTTTTTTTTTGGCGCTATAAACAAAAAAAGAACAATTATGAAAAAAAAAAACAATATTTTTCACATTCTGCTATATAACATTCCAAAAAAAAAAAATTAAAAATCAAAAATGTACATCCTTTTAGGCCAATTTGTATTCTGCTACATATTTTTGGTAAAAAAAAAAAAAATCGCAATAAGCGTATTTTGATTGGTTTGCGCAAAAGTTATCACGTCTACATTCTAGAGGAAAGATTTATTACATTTTTATTTTTTTTACTAGTAATGGCGGCGATCTGCTATTTTTAGCAGGACTGCGACATTGCGGTGGACAGATCGGACCCCTGACATTTTTGACACTTTTGGGGTACCAGTGACATTACTACAGTAATCCGTGCTAAAAAATATGTACTGTTACTGTACTGTACTAGGAGTGATCAAAGGGTTAATTGTGAGCCTAGGGGAGTCTTTTCTAACTGTGGGGGGAGGGGCTTGTGAAATGATCATAGAGACCTGTGATCCTATATAGAAGGATCACAGGCACTCTGTGATCATTCCAGGGAGACGAACGGTCAGCTGTGTTTACAACAGCTGACCGTCCTCTCTCAGCGGGGAGAGATCGCAGGTGCCCGGCGGGCAATCATGGCCACCGGTCCCTTGGATCAGCATCCTTACCGCCTAGTGGGGAGGGGGGGCGCGCTTGCCCCTAGGAGGGCTCCCGCAAACTTGTGCAGCTGAGCCAGCCTGCCGCGGTATATCTGCAGTGGGCGGTTGGCAAGCGGTTAAAGTTCTTTCCTCTCATTTAAATGCGAATGCATACGCACCACACAGGTGGGATACTGCCACGAAGGTCTGAGTAAGTAAATATTTCTAGCACCAGATCTCCTCTGTAACTCTAAACTTGTAACCTGGAAAGGGCTTTTAAAGTGTCGCCTATGGAGATTTTAGGTACAGTAGTTTGACGCCATTCTGCAGGCGTACACAATTTTAAAGTTGGGATCGACCGATTATCGGCAAAGCCAATATATCGAGGGCCGATCTGCACTTTCCCCGATATATTGGAATCAGCCCCTGAGGTTACCGATATTGCCGATATTTCAGGAAAATGCTGTACCAGAGTGATGCCTGCAGCTAGAGGCATCACCCCGGTACCAGCGTCCATAGCCTACGGTCGCTGTCTTGTAATGACAACCGATGCGGCTGAGAAGCCGCTCGGCTGTCATTGCAAGGAGCGGGAGGGGACGTCCCCCCCCCCACCCACCTCCTGACGCCTTCCGCGGCTCGCCCGGGTCTCCCGTCCCACCGGGAGACCCGGACAACCAGCCTGCACGGCCACTGAAGAGAAGACCCGATCAAAGCCGCATTCGACTCTGATCGGGTCTCCATGTGAAAACCCGGAAGTGATGTCATGACACCACTTCCGGGTACTCGGCGCCAGATTTAAAAAAAAAAAGTCAACATTCTAAACAGCCAAACTTGGCTGTTTTGAATGCTTTTAAGTGCAGAGGAGGGATTTGGGGTCTTTTAGACCCCCAAATCCCTCCACAACAGCACCTGTCAAGTGTAAAAATAAAAAAAATTTTAAATGTCCTAAAATATCGGCCGATACCGATATTCAATGGCCAAAATATCAGTATCGGCAACAAAAATCCAATATCGGTCCATCACTATTTTAAAGCATGTAATGTTAGGTATCCATTCCTGCTTTCATTAACTACAAGTCTGGTAAGCGCATCACCTAAGGGAGCCTGGATTCCTCACTGTGCTGACCTAATAATTTCACATTATTTTGGATCTCCTAAAGAGACTATTTGATCACTTCATTTATTGACTTTATTATCAGGACTTGAAACTGACACATTATTTATTTTTGGACATTTATTTGTTCTTTATTCACTGAGCGCGACTTATTATTTACACAGGTATCCATTTACTCAGCCTTCTATCTTATTTTACCAAAAAAAATGGGTTTTATATTATAATTTGTGTGCAATAAAATACATGACTTTTTCCCAAAAAAACTGCATTTGAGTAACTGCTCCGCAAATACTGTGTGACATACAAAAATTGCAGCACCCACCATTATATTCTCCAGGGCCTCTGGGTTCCAAGTAATTTTCTTGCAAAAAGAAATGCCGATTCTTACAAGTATGAAAGAAATGTCAGAATTGGCCCAGGTAGGAAGCGGTTAAATTAAAGCTTTTGATCCTGTGGTTCAATCTTCAAGCACACCTCTGGGTAAAATAAAAAGGACCTAAATGACATCAGCAGCATAAAGTGTTAGGTTACACGCTGCAGTCCTTCTCACTTAAATGCTACCTAGTCTTTTCAGTTAGGTAACACGCTGCAGTCCTTCTCACTTAAATGCTACCTAGTCTTTTCAGTTAGGTAACACGCTGCAGTCCTTCTCACTTAAATGCTACCTAGTCTTTTCAGTTAGGTAACACGCTGCAGTCCCTCTCACTTAAATGCTACCTAGTCTTTTGAGTTAGGTTACACGCTGCAGTCCCTCTCACTTAAATGCTACCTAGTCTTTTCAGTTAGGTAACACGCTGCAGTCCCTCTCACTTAAATGCTACCTAGTCTTTTGAGTTAGGTTACATGCTGCAGTCCTTCTCACTTAAATGCTACCTAGTCTTTTCAGTTAGGTAACACGCTGCAGTCGTTCTCACTTAAATGCTACCTAGTCTTTTCAGTTAGGTAACATGCTGCAGTCCCTCTCACTTAAATGCTACCTAGTCTTTTCAGTTCGGTAACACGCTGCAGTCCTTCTCACTTAAATACTACTTATTCTTTTCATTTCTCCAAGGTGGAGATTAGGCATGCCCCATCTACGATCACAGAATAGCGTACTCTCGTAGGCCAGACATTGTCACATCGTAGAGGGGAGGGGATGCCCAACCTTACACAAATAATGCATCATTAGTAAAAATGTCTCTGGAGGGCTCCAAAACATCACTGGGATGCAAATTTCTGCAGCAGGAGGTGTATGCTGTCAGCTGCCTGCTGCTGCTGTTAGCGCTGTCATTTTCCTTTTCCCCACAGGTCCACAATAAAAAGAGGGAAACGCCTGAAAATGTATCAACATACCTAGCGATGTCAGAAAGAAAGACAATTTCCTTCTGAGTGTACCGCTGACAAGCTGGAACAATTCCCTAGATCGATCCCTGCGTTGATGAATTCAAATAATTATAGCTGGAAGAAAGGCATTCAATTTACATTTAATTTTGATGAAAGTGATTGCTGTCACCGCCTCCTTTGGCAGGGAAAGCTCCAAAGTCTGAACATGATAAAGCTAGTCATACACCGCTCACATTTTGTGCGATTGCTGCGAAATCCAAACCACATAGCCGCCATATTTAGGGAAATGGGAACAGGAATTAGGACCCCCTTCAAAACAAAGAGAAGAGCTTGTTATTCTTTGGTTGATCTAAAGGACATCAGAGATGTGTTATAAGTTATTTGCAGACATCCCAAGTCTCACTGAGGTGCGGAGTCTCCTGCATGTGGCCTGCAGCTCCCTGACACCTGCAAGTGCCGCGCGATATCCCAGCTGTCAGAGCGGAGCAGATGCTTCCTGTATAGTTCCGGCTCTGTCCTGACAGTCTGAGTCACAAGCAGAGTGATATTAAATGCACTCCGCCTCTGAGGAGACCGAGAGATACAGGAAGCATCGGTCCTGCAGCATGCTTCCTCCAGCACGGCGCTGCTCCCCACACTCTCACTCCATTGATGTCATCATGTGTCTCGAGCCAACATTTCCAGCCAGCAGTACCAACAAGCACAGTACCAGCCAGCAGTGAGTACTACCAACAGTAGTACCCACCAGCAGTACCAGCCAGCAGTACCCACCAGCAGTACCAGTCAGCAGTACCCACAGCAGTACCAGCCAGCAGTAACCACCAGTAGTAGCCACAACAGTACCAGCCAGCAGTAACCACCAGTAGTGCCACCAGCAGTAACCACCAGCAGTACCAGTCAGAAGTACCCACCAGCAGTACCGGCCAGCAGGTACACCGCAGTGCATCCGTGTGAAGGGCCCCTTTCACATGATCGGTCTGTGCATTAGTGTGTGTAAATTGTTGAAATACATTTTTAAATACCTAGTTGTGTTCTGTCATAATAAAATGTCATGTCCTTGTTCTTACATGTATGAACAAGGACATGACATTTTCTGACTGCCTAAGTCACATGTGCTAGGGGTGTAACTAGCCCCAAGCACATAATTGTAAATATCCCAGCATGTGCAGTGTTTCTAACTCCTACCACCATGGCCACTTCAAATCACTGAAGTGGTTAGAGTGTTCCTTTAACCACTTTAATACAGGGCACTTCCCTCCCTTCCCGCCCAGGCCAATTTTCCCCTTTTAGCGCTGTTGCATTTTGAATGACAATTGCGCGGTCATGCAACACTGTACCTACACCAAATTTATGTCATTTTCCCCCCACAAATAGAGCTTTCTTTCGGTGGTATTTGATCATCTGTGCGATTTTTACTTTTTGCTAAACAAATAAAAAAAGACCGAAAAGTTAAAAAAAAAAAAAAATTTTTGTTTATGTTATACAATTTTGTAAATAAATAATTTTTTTCCTGCACTGATGAGCACTGATGAGACTGCACTGACAGGCACTGATGAGGAGGCACTGATGGGGTGGCACTGATGGGGTGGCACTGATGGGGTGGCACTGATAGGCGGCACTGATAGGCGGCACTGATATGCGGCACTGATAGGCGGCACTGATATGTGGCACTGATAGGTAGCACTGATATGCAGCATTGGTGGGCACTGATAGGCGGCACTGCTGGGCACTGATAGGCGGCATTGATGGGCACTGATAGGTGGCACTGACGGGCACTAATGGGCACTGATAGGCGGCACTGGTGGGCACTG
This sequence comes from Pelophylax lessonae, assembly GCF_965119305.1. Lineage (NCBI taxonomy): Eukaryota > Metazoa > Chordata > Amphibia > Anura > Ranidae > Pelophylax > Pelophylax lessonae. Next base: position 279,130,106 of record NC_138774.1, on the reverse strand, counting down.
ATGGGCGGCACTGATTGGCACTGACGGGCGGCACTGATGGGCACTAATGGGCACTGATAGGCGGCAACGGTGGGCAATAATGGGCACTGGTGGGCGACACTTAAGGATGGCAATGATGGGCACTTGTGGGCAGCACTGATAGGGAGGGCACTGGTGGGCAGCACTGATGGGGTGGGCAATGGGGGGCTCCCTGAGCCCTGATTGCCATCCCTGGTGGCCATAGTGGGCATCCCTGGGGTCATAGTGGGCATCCCTGGGGTCATAGTGGGCATCCCTGGTGGATCTAGTGGCATCCCCCCCCCGAGGGTCTGCACTGGTAATCAATGATCTGATTACCAGTGCCGACCCCCCCCCCTGTCAGGGGAGCCGCCGATCGGCGCTCCTTTACTCGTGCCTGTCAGGCACGAACTAAGGAAAGCCGATCAACGGCTGTTCCTATTTACTATGTGACCAGCCGTGATTGGACACGGCTGATCACATGGTAAAGAGCCTCCGTCAGAGGCTCTTTACCGAGATCGGAGATGCAGGGTGTCAGACTGACACCTCGCATCACCGATCGCCGCTCTGCGCGCCCCCGGGGGGCGCCCAGAGCGGAGTTATCCTGCCGCCGTCATATGACGTCCGGTCAGGATAACTCAACCACATTCCCGCCGTCATTTGCCTATAGGGCGGGCAGGAAGTGGTTAATACCTCTCAGAAGAAGTAAACCTCTGTATACTTATTGCATTGCATTTGATCCTCTAGTTGGGTTAAATTGGTGGGGGGAGGGGTGGGGCGCGGAGTGCCACCTCCCTGAAATTCGTTTTTGCAGGTTGGGATGTCTGTATTTGCTAGGTGGTACCTTTCCCCACAGAGGGTCCAGAGGTTCAGCGTAGAGATATCCCCAGCTTGCTGGAGAAGATGCGAAGCCCCTGGAACGTTTATGCATTTGCGGTGGCGTGCACAAAGATACAAGTTTTTTTTAAAAGAGAGTACTAGGTCAATCCATCAGATTACAGGAGACTGTATCCAGGTGGAACCTTGGACTTGTTTCACAGTACAGAGAAAAAGGTGACAGTGTATAAAAACACGCTAGTGCCCCACTTATTGAAACTCCGGTATTCTTCCAAGTACCAGAAGCTCCGAATATGAGGAATTGGGCCGTAAGGGTGGACTGGGTGAGTTCCATGGAGGAGACGATATCCACAGCAGAGAACTCTTGAGGGAAATATTTGGATATATGGGGGAACTGGCTGAAGTTTAAAAAAAAAGGAGGAGTATATGAAGATGATGGCGAGATAGTTGGGCGACACAGCTTAGGAGTAAAACCTCCTGGACCTTACAGGTCTGGGTTTGGTGTAGGTGATATAAAGTATGAGAGAGAGGGATGCGGAGACATAAAGGACGATTTTGGAGAATAGAGTCGAGTGGATTGGGTTAGAAATTGCTTTTTTGGGGGATGGGATGGGGGGGGGGGGAAGAGAGGGATGGGGGGAGAAGGAGGAGGGGTCACTAAGATAGTAAAATTTATAAGCACTATATATGATTTTTGTAACAGATTGAATTAATAAATTGAATTGTTATATATGCTTTTTTGAAAAATTATTAAAACATGAATACATAAAAAAATAAAAAAATTTAGCTGGAAGAAAGGCATTTCATTTACATTTAATTTTGATGAAAGTGATTACTATCACCGCCTCCTTTGGCAAGGAAAGCTCCAAAGTCTGAACATGATAAAGCTTAGCCATACACTGTTCAAATTTTGTCAAATTCCTGTGAAATCCACACCACATAGCCGCCATATTTAGGGAAATGGGAACAGGAATTTGGACCCCTTCAAGACGAAGAAAAGAGGAAGAAAGTCTTAAGACTCAGTTCACACTAGCGCGACTTGTCAGGCGACTTGTCAGCCTGACAAGTCGCGCTCCCTCGCGGTCCATTGACTGCTACAGGACCCGTTCTAATAGGAGTGACACAAGTCGCTCCGACTTAGAAAAAGGGTCCTGTACTACTTCGGGGTGACCTCGGAGCGACTTGCATAGACTTCCATTATGTGAAGTCCATGCAAGTCGCTCCGAAGTCGTGGTGCATGGGAATGCACAAGTCGCCCCCGAAGTAGTACAGAGTCGTGCCGCCCCAGTGTGAACCGACTCGAAGACTAGCGTGTTATTCTTCGATTGATCTAAGGACAACAGAGATGTGTTCTAAGTTATTTGCTAAGTGGTACCTTTCCCCGCAGAGGGTCCAAAGGTTCGGCTCAGAGATATCCCCAATTAGTTGGAGAGGATGCAAAGCCCCTTGAACATTTGCGCAATTGTGGTGAGTGTGCACAGGGCCGCTGATAGGGGGGGGGGGACTCCCAGCCCTCTTGCAGGGGGTCCGAGCACACAGGGGGGCCCACACAGAGAGGGGGATTAGTGATGGACAACAAATACAGAAATCTTCCTGCAGCACCTGAATCTGATCTGTCCCTCTCCCTGCTATCAGCTTTTATCTGTTGAGAAAGAGGCAGTTGTCCCTCACTAATCCCCCTCCCTTGTGTGGGCCCCCCTCCCAGCACTTATCTCTGCTCAGGAGTTTATTTGTAACTTTGTTTCTCTCTCTGTCTCTCTGATCACTGAGCTCCAACTTCCCAGCCTGTATATTTTTCTCATCTCATCTTCTTTTTTATTTAACATATTTTTTTTTTTTAGATTTAGCAGGAATTATGCGAGTTATGTTATATTTCTGTCTTCTAATAGTGATTTTGTTGTAATTTTAGCTAAATATATCTTTAATATTTTCTTGGGGGGGCCCTGCCAGGTAGTCTGTACAGGGCCCCGCGATTTCTAACAGCAGCCCTGAGTGCGCACAAAGATACAAGTTTTTTGGGAAGAGATTACTAGGGTAATCCACCAGATTACCGGAGACTGTATCCAGGTGGAACCTTTGACCTGCTTGTTTCACAGTACGGTATAAAAACACGCTAGTGCCTCACTTATTGAATGCCGCTAAGACCTTAATTCCGGCATTCTGGCAAGTACCTGAAGCTCAGAATATGAGGGATTGGGCCATAAGGGTAGACTAGGTGAGTTCCATGGAGGAGACGATATCCACAGCAGAGGACTCTTGTGGAAAATACTGTATTTGGATATCTGGGGGGACTGGCCGAAGTTTAAAAAAAAAATGGAGGAGTGTATGAAGACGATGGCTGTGTGAGGTGGCTGGGTGACACACAGTTTAGGAGTAAAACCTTACAGGTCTGGGTTTGGTGTAGGCGATATAAAGTATGAGAGAGAGGGATGCGGAGACGTAAAGGAAGATAATGGAGAATAGAGTGTAGAGGATTGCCTTACAAATTGCTTTTTTTTTTTTTTTTAGGGGGGATGAGGGGGAGGAAAAAATGAATAAAATATGAAAATATAAAAAAAAAAAAAAAATTATAGCTGGAAAAAAGGCATTTAATTAACATTTAATTTTGATAAAAGTGATTGCCGTCACCAACTCCTTTGGCAAGGAAATCTCCAAAGTCTGAACATGATAAAGTTGGACCTTACAGGTCTGGGTTTGGTGTTCACATTTTGTCCGTTCACATTTTGTCCGATTCCTATGAACTGAGTGATATCCAAACCATGGGTGGTCCTGTGGACCACCAACCGGCTTGACAAACTTTGATTGAGAAATTGAAGGAGCTGGGCAGAAAAAAGCCAGCTGAATAGTGGCTGAAGCCACCGATGCAAACTCTCAGAATACAATAGCTGGCAGCGGGAGTTTCCTCCATCTACGCTGTATAGCATGGATGGAGGAATCTATAGATTTAAATACAAACCAGTGGCCCCTGCCCCCACCTATAAGGGCCCTTTCACACTTGTGCGACATGGGACTGCGAAGTAGCCTGACAAGTCGTACGCCATGACTTTCAATGAGTACCGTTCATATCTGTGTGACTTCAAGTCGCGATGACTTCAAAGCAGTCCCTGCACTACATTGGTCTGACTTTGATGCGTTTTGAGGTCCATAGCCCTCAAGATTACACAGACATTGCTTCAAGTCTAGTAAAAACTGCAGCAAAAATATTACGGCAAAATTGCGCAACTTATAGGTCGCACAAGTGTGACAGGGCCCTCACTGGTCTATGCAGCAAAGAGCACTGGAAGAGCGACGTATGTCAAATAAATACAAAAAGATTTCCAAGCTCAAACTTAACCAACCAGCCAACGACCAACCAAATTGAGCTAACAGTATGCGTTAAGAAGATGGGTTTAGTCTGCACACATTTGCAAATACATGCGTAAACTACAGGCCCCGTCAAGGCACTCTGTTTTCTGTAGTCCTCCAACTCTAACTTAGAGTCTCTATAATTGGTGAGATTGAGCTTGGAAATCTTTTTTGATTTGTTTGACATACGTCGCCTTTCTATAGGTGGGGTCACTTGTTTGTATTTTACCACATATGCTTACCGGGCACTTATACCCATTCCTGCCCAGGCCAATTTTAAGCTTTCAGTGCTGTCACTCTTTGAATTACAATTGCGCGGTCATGCTACACTGTACCCATATGAAATGTTTATAATTTTTTTTCACACAAATAGAGCTTTTTTTTGGTGGTATTTAATCTCTACTGGGTTATTTTTTGCTACACAAACAAAAAAGACTGAAAATTTTGAAGAAAAAAAAAGTTTTCATAGTTTAGCAAACAGGTATAGTTTCTCCTTCATTAATCTGCGCTGATGAAGCTGCACTGATGGGCACTGATAAGGTAGCACTGATGGGAACTGATAGGTGGCACTAATTGGCAATGATAGGTGGTACTGATGGGCACTGATGAGGCGGCACTGGTGGGCACTGATCAGGCTGCACTGATAGGTGGCACTGATAGGCGGCATTGATAGTGCTGCCTATCAGTGTCACCTACCAGTGTCTATCAGTGCCGCCTATCAGTGCAGCCTCATCTAAGCCCACCACTGCTGCCAATTAGTGCCCATCTGTGCCACCTATCAGTGCTGCCTATTAGTGTCACCTACCAGTGGCTGATAGGTGGCACAGCTGGGCACTGATTGGCAGCAATGGTGGGCACTGATAGGTGTACTGGTGGACACTGATAGGTGGCACTAGTGGGCACTGCTTAGCAGTATTTATGGGCACCGGTAGGTGGCACTGGTGGGCACTAATGAGGCAGCAGTGTGTGCGGGACTGATGTTCCATTTACACAAGCCGGTAATCAGCTTCTCGTGAGGAAAAAAAATAGATTACCAGCTTCTTTTAACATCGCGTGATCAGCTATCATTGGCTGACAGCTGATCACGTGGTTGGTGGTCGGGATCGTGTATCAGCCGAGTCTCATGGACTCGCTGATCACAGAACGTGCCGCCTGCGCCCTGCAGGGGGCGCACAAACAGCGCAAGCATGGGACAACGTACATAGATGCCCTCCCGGAAATTTAGGACAGTGCTGTAGCAGTCTTTTGCCCATAGCGTGGGCGCGAAGAGGGTAATTATATTGGTCAGGCAATGCACTGACGTCTTTGCTGCCATAGTGCTATGTGTGTTCAGTGTGCCCTTGTACCTTTAAGGAGGGGTGGGCTCCTTCAATGTCCACATGTCCTCTGCCCATCCATTAAAATGCATGTGCTTTCATTGTAGAGACTCACTAAGTTATAGTTTGGGACTACAGAAAACAGGGTTCCTTGATGGGGGCCTGTAGCTTACGCATGTATTTGCAAATATGTGCAGACTATACCTCTGTTCTTAATGCATACTGTTGGACAAGTCAATTCGGTTGATCTAGCTCACGGTTTCCCAACCTATGGTCCTCCAGTTGTTTAGGAACTACAATTCCCATCATGCCTAGTCATGTCTGTGAATGTCAGTTTTACAATGCCTCATGGGATGTGTAGTTCTGCAACAGCTGGAGGGCTGTAGTTTGGCAATCCCTGATCTAGCTGGTTGAAAAGTTTGAGCTTGGAAATCTTTTAGTATTTGTTTGAATCTATAGATCTCTGTCAGCCCAACGCTTATGTCAAGCTTAAGGGTGCAAAGATTTTCTGATGTACCAAGCTGTGATTGTACGGCACTAAAAATATTTTATCTTTACCTCTCTTCTACTTGTCCTGTACTGCTTCAGTGTTTTTAGATCTTTTTGTCAGCTGTTACTGTGGTATAATGAAGTATAATTACAAGAATTTCATAAGTGTCAAAGGCTTTTATTGACAATTACATTAAGTTTATGCAGAGTCAATATTTGCTGTGCTGACTCTTCTTTTTCAAGACAATTCTCCCTGGCATGCTGTCACTCAACTTCTGGGTCACATTCTGACTGATGGCAGCCCATTTTTGCATAATCAATGCTCGAAGTTTGTCAAAATTTGTAGGATTTTTTTGTTCACCAGCCTCTTGAGGATTAAGCACAAGTTCTCAATGGGATTAAAGTCTGGGGAGTTTCCTGGCCATGGACCCAAAATGTTGATGTTTTGTTCTCCAAGCCACTTAGTTATCAATTTTGCCTTATGGCAAGGTGCTCCATCATGCTGGAAAATACATTGTTCCTTACCAAACTGTTCTTGGATGGTTGGGAAGAAGTTGATCTCAAAGGATGTTTTGTACCATTCGTAAAGCCCCGTACACGCGCAACGAATTTCCGCCGACCGGTCGTCCGTCTTTTGTCCAGAGGGGTATTTGTTGGTTGGAATGTGCTCTAGACTGCACACGAATTTTCCCGCACGACAGAATTCTACTTCAGAAGTGATGTCATGTGTTGAATCGCTTTCTATGTGTTCTTTCATCTGTGAGCATGCCCAGTCTTGCACATAAGATTTTTCCCCATCAAAATCTGTACTAATGAGACGAAAATCGGATGCGTTTTGATGGTCGACAAAAATTATATAGCCTGCACACCATAATTTTTTCGGCCGAAAAGTCAGAGTCGGTTGTCGGAAACACCATACTAACAAGCCGAAAATCGGCAGATCGGTCGTCGGATGAAAATTCCCGGCCAAATTTCTTCTCGTGTGTACGGGGCTTTATTCATGGATGTGCTCTTAGGCAAAATTGTGAGTGAGCCCACCCCCTTGGCTCACAAGCAGCCCCTCACATGAATGGTCTCAAGATGCTTTACTGTTGGTATGACACAGGGCTGATGGTAGCGCTCACCTTTTCTTCTCTGGACAAGGTTTTTTCCGGGTGTCCCAAGCAATTGGAAAGGGGATTCATCAGAGAAAATGACTTTACCCCAGTCCTCAGCAGTCCAATCTCTGTACTTTTTGCAGAATATCAGTCTGTCCTTGATGATCTTCCTGGAGAGACGTGGCTTCTTTGCTGCCCTTCTTGACACCAGGCCATCCTCTAAAAGTCTTCTCCTCACTGTGCGTGCAGATATACTCACACCTGTCCGCTGCCATTCCTGAGCAAGCTCTGCATGGGTGGTGCCCCGATCCCGCAACTAAATCAAATGTAAGAGATGGTCCTGGCACTTGTTGGACTTTCTTGGGTGCCCTAAAGCCTTCTTGGCAGTGGGAATGTTTTTTTTATAGGAATACGTTTATTTTCCTGGCAAAGAGGAACTTTGCAATTAATTCCAATTCATCTGATCGTTCTTCAACATTCTGGAATAGATGCAAATTGCCATCATAAATCTGAGGCAGCAGACTGTTAAAATTAATATTTGTGTCATTCTCAACTTTTGGCCACAGCTGTATTTACCTTGCAGTAAATGCACCAAGACATTGGCGTAGATGTATAAAAACTGGAGAGTGCAAAAACTGCTGCAGCTGTGCATGGTAGCCAATCAGCTTCTAACTTCTAACTAAGCTTTAAAAAAAAAGCTCTATGCAGAGCTGGACCAGATATTGTACTCTCCAGCTTTAGTAAATAAGCCCTGTTGTATTCCAGTTTTAGTTTCAAGTTGAACAAAGGGCTTACTAGTATCCTGTAAATGTAAAGATTAAATAGTAACTCCAGCCAACTTTAGTTTTTTAGATATGAATATTTGCCTGACTTCACTGGGGAGATTTCCTCTCACTTCCTGTTCAGGTGGGTTAGTGGAGAACGTTCTGCAAGGTGAATATAAACCACAATAAAAAAAGGGAGGGTCCCCTTAATCCTTTAATCTAGAAGAACTGAAAAACTGGATCTAGTTCATAAAGCCAACATCACAGGCTAGACTCTCTACTGTGGGGCCTAGGTACCATCGCCAAGGTAAACACAGAGGATTACCAAATTGGAAACTACAAGATATCCCAGGGCAAAAAGTAGTCAGATGTCTTAGGGGAAAAAAAAGAATGGTTTAAAGGGAAAAAAACTTCTCCAAAGGAGAAGAGGTTCATCACATAAGGACACAAGCAAAGAAATGGAGTCTCACAAAGTAGATAGAGTTATATTAGCATGCACAAGGGGCCGCCTTATCAAATTTCATATCAAGTTTGGCTGTTGTAAATGCTGTCATTTTTTTTAGTCTGGCGCCGAGTACCCGGAAGTGATGCCATGACATCACTTTCGGGTTTTTACATGGAGACCCAATCAGAGCCGAATGCAGCTTTGATGGGGTCTTCGGCGGCTGTGCAGGCTGGTTGCCCGGGTCTCCTGGTGGGGCGGAAGGCAGCAGGAGGGGGGGCGTCCTTGTAATGACTCCTTGTAATGACAGCCGAGCGGCTTCTCAGCCACATCAGTTGTCATTACAAGACAGCCGACCGTCGGCCATGGACGCCGGTACTGGGGTGATACCTCTAGCTGCAGGCATGACTCTGGTACAGCACTTTCCCGAAATATCGGAAATATCGGTAACCTCCGGGGCAGATTCCAATATATCGGGGAAAGTGCAGATCGGGCCTCGATATATCGGCTTTGCCGATCCCTAATCTTAATAATGAATGATAACAATAATAATTATATTAATAACGTGCAAATTAATATGAATAATATGAACTACATGGGTTAATATGAAATTCTACAACAATAGCCAAAATGTTCATAGCCTCTGTGGTCAGGAAGGTTTGGAAAACCCTTGGGTGAATGAAGTGGAGTGTAGCTGCCATCTTCCACATATCAAGAGCTCACATCATGTTCCGGCACCTAACCATTTTAGGAATCTAGCTATTGCTGAGTGGAACTGAAAGGTTGACTCCTTTATTTGCCCTTAGGTAAATCTTCACCACCCCCCCCCCCCCCCCCGTGTTAAGCTGAACTTCTAAGCAGCCAAGAGAAGTTCTAAACACAGCAGCATCAAGGTTATACTCTATTCACCTCTCTATTGCCCTGGCTCCAGGACAGGATAGAAAAGACAGGAGGTGGTGGGCAGATCCTGGGGTGACAGACAAAAATAAACCAAAGTATCCAAACCATCAAACAACAATTATCACATAACAAACATTGGAGGGGTAACAATCATAATCTGCTGTAACCATATACTGTATACACGAACAGATTAACCTGTTGGGGACCGCCCACCGCCTTTTTACTGCGGCAGGGTGGCTCTCCTGCGCAATCCAAGCCCCGTAAAAAATCGCAGATCGCCGCCATTACTAGTAAAAAAAAAATTACATAAATCTTTCCCGTACTTTGTAGATGCGATAACTTTTGTGCAAACCAATCAAAAATACACTTATTGCGATTTTTTTTTTACCAAAAATATGTAGCAGAAAACAAATTGGCCTAAAATGTTAAAAAAATTAGATTTTTTAATTTTTGTTTTTAGAATGTTATATAGCAGAATGTGAAAAATATATATACATATATTTTTTTTTTTCCAAAATTGGCGCTATTTTTTGTTTATAAAATCGCAGAGGTGATCAAATACCACCAAAGGAAAGCTCTATTTGTGGGGAAAAAAGGACGTCAATTTTATTTGGATACAGCGATGCACGACCGCGCAATTGTCAGTTAAAGTAACGCAGTGCCAAATCGCAAAATATGGCCTGGTCATTAAGGGGGAGAATCTTCCGGTCCAGAAGTGGTTAAACAGTCCATATTATAAGAAAAAAATAGTCCACTCTGAAACAAATCATCTTCCGAAATACGGTCCTTGAAAATAAAAGGCCCAGTGCAAAATATACCTTAACAGTTTCCAATTACTTGTCCATGTCATCCCCCATTTTTGTGAATCATTCAGTACAATGCTCACCCTAGGCCCTGAATTTATCAACCTTTTTCTCCAAAGGAACCCTTGAAATAATTTCTAGTTCTTGGGGACCAATGCTAAAATAAATTCCTAAGGGGTTAATGAGAAGAATGCACCCCCTTAAATTGGTGGTCAGAATACCCCCCCTTGCAGAAAGCTAAAAATACAATAATATAATGCCGCTAGCTCTGCTAAGTGGAATTCGAACATGTAATTCCTGTATGTAAGACACCATAAACCACTTTAAGACCGGAAGATTTGACCCCCTTCCTGACCAGGCCATATTTTGCGATTTGGCACTGCGTTACTTTAACGGACAATTGCGCGGTCGTGCGATGCTGTACCCCAAAAAAATTGATGTCCTTTTTTTCCCATAAATAGAGCTTTCTTTTGGTGGCATTTGATCACCTGTGCGATTTTTAATGTTTGCGCTATAAACAAAAAAAGAGCGACAATTTTGAAAAAAAAAAAATATTTTTCACATTCTGCTATATAACATATATACATACATGATATAAAAAAAAAATGTAAAAATCAAAATTTTTTAACATTTCAGGCCAATTTGTTTTCTGCTACATATTTTTGGTAAAAAAAAAAAAAAAAAAATCGCAATAAGCAAATTTTTATTGGTTTGCGCAAAAGTTATCGCGTCTACTAATTACGGGAGAGATTTATGTCATTTTTGCGATCTGCGATTTTTTGCAGGACTGCGACATTGCGGCGGACAGATCGGACCCCTAACTGACATTTTTGACACTTTTGGGGGGACCAGTGACGTTACTACAGTAAATCAGTGCTAAAAATATGTACTGTTACCGTAATAATGACACTGGCAGGGAAGGGGTTAACCCTATGGGTGATCAAAGGGTTAAATGTATGCCTCATGTTTACTGACGTGTGTGTGTGGGGGGGTTCTGTGACACAGACAGAGATCATAGGTTCAGCTATGCTAAATCCTGTGATCTCTCCCTGTTTGTCACTGAGAAGATCAGCCTGCTTTGTTAACATAAGCAGCCGGATCTTCTCACACTTTCCCCGACGATCGGAGAAGAGAGGCGGCGATTGCCACCTCTCCTCCTCCAGCCCGACTCCCGCTGTGTCTAAACACAGCGGGAGCGAGCCTCCGATGGCGCGCGCGCGCCGCCGAGACCACTAGGAGTCCAGCGACGTAGGTCTACGCCGCTGGACCCAGGGGAGCCGCACTGCCGCAGTAGGATTACTGTCGGCAGTCGGCAAGTGGTTAAATAGCAAGTCAATCAGCCACAGCTAAAGAACTCCTTGTAACCATTAGAGCAATTCTGGGTTCCACAGAACCCTAACTCTGGTTGAAAATGGTGGCCCTAAGGCAAAAGCACTCACCAAATGGTTTGGACAGCTCATCTCTAAAGCTGGATACATACTATCCAATTTTCTCTGGATTTTTTTCCTTTAGATTTACCAAAACCATATAATATGAGGTCAAGCCTAAACACTTTCAATTTGTATGCAATCAGGCAGGCCCTTGCACCACATAGTTGAAGGTAAATCTAAAGGAAATCAAACAAAAGTTGTATCCTGTGAATCCAGCTTTAGTTGGTGAAAACTCACATTTTAGCTGGATCCACTCTCTCTCGCAATTCGACAAAAATTAGGGAGAAGAGGCTTGGATAGTATAAAACTTTTTAAAACTATGAAAAAACAATATAGAAATAACTTACATGACCCATGTCCTATAAAGCTCTGTTTGACAAACACCATATTGAACCGCTGCCTTCATTTATCAGCAGCAGGTTAACCAATATGTCCAGATGAGATGGATGTGATGGTGTCACAGACTGCTCCCACTCAACGTTTCGTCAAACGTCATAGGGACAGGAAGTGCGGGAAAATTTCTTCTATGGAATCAAAAACATAAATATATAAATATGCCAATTCTGACAGGGAAGGGGAGAGGGTGGGAAAAGGGGAAACCCCAAATGAGGGGTAAGGGGGGGGGGGGATAGGGACAAATTGTACAGACTAGGAAAATGGAGATTTTAGTGTGCCCAAGATACTGAAGAGAAACAGGTCTAAAAAGTATATAAATTTTGATGAAACAAAAAAGAATAAAACCAGACCTTAAAGTGCAACATATCAATGGTGTTTCCAGATAGCGCGACACATCCTGCTGTGCGGTGGATCGACGTGTTTCGCCCACAACATGAGCTTCCTCAGGATCCAGATGTGTTATAGAGTTTTCAAACTATACACCTTATAAAAAGCAAACGACATACCATAAATGTTAATACAGTAAAATAGTCAATACATAAATGTAATCAATAACATAAATAAAAATCTTACAAATATTTTAACTCTTCCCAACTTTGAAAAGAAAATGATGTTGACAAAGGATTTTCATGACAGGCAGGCAAGTAGCATTTCCAGTAGTCAGTCATCAATGAAACCCTCAGTTTTTCCCGTAGCATGGCTTTTCATTTATTAGGATATGATCTGGATTGTAGGTGGCTCTGACAGTAGGACAAGGGAAGGATGAGAGCCTCAAAACACAGCGGATAGAATTGTACTTTCTTATATAAACACAGGGATTTTTTTCAGCAGGAACGTGGGGGAACGCAGTTCCGGCACCTCCAGCACTGAAGGCATGTAATGGCAAGGGGTGTGCTGTAGGGTCTACTAATGCTGGATGCTGGGGGATCTATTAGTGCTGTATAGGATTTATTTTTGCAACGTGGTCTACTGTTGCTGGGGAGGTCTATTGTTGCTGATGGGGGATCTATTGTTGTTGGGGGGGGAGAGAATTGATGCTGCAAAATAGGAGCCTGTCCCAGGTAATTTATATTGTCCCTGGAAGCGCCTGTTAATTGGGCTGCCTGTAAATGTTACGCAGAAGTAGTGCAACTGAATGGGAGAAGTATTCCAACTCTGCTACTGTGGCCTTAAGTTTGAAATTCCCTTTTTAATTTCCTGTAATTCTCTCTTTATTGAGTAGACCCTATAATCTGATAAGTTGGCGAGATTAATTATACAGAGTGGGCAGAGCTTCAGGGAAGTGGGTGTGGTAATTGATAGCTGTGCTGCAAAGTGTCCCTGGATTTTTTTTTTTAAATGTTGGCAACTATGTGGAAGGGATCTGGAAGGCATCTACTGCTTTTATACAGTAAAACCTTGGTTTGAGAGTAACTTGGTTTAAGAGCGCTTTGCAAGACAAGCAAAATTTTCAAATAAATTTTGACTTGATATACAAGCGATGTCTTGATATACAAGTAGCCTCAAGTCACTTGTAAAAGAGAAGAGAGGCGCCTCTACTAAGTGTAGCAATATGGTTACATTTAATGAAGGTACAACATTTAGCAACTCACATGGTTGATTAATAAAATAGGCACATCAAACTATGCCGGCATCCGGGGTAAAGCTGTCCACATAGACCATCCTCCGCACCGTCATCTACGTCATCCTTTCCATGCTGCCCCTCGCTTTCAGATCGCTTTATTGCAGAGTGGTCTTCCTGGTCAGGATTACAGACTAGCAGCCGGCGGTGCAGAAGATGGTCTATGTGGACAGCTTTATGCCTGCATACTTAGATGTGCCTGTTTTATACATCAACCACGTGAGTTTCTAAATCTTGTACCTTCATTAAATGGAACCATATTGCTACACTTAGAGGCGCCTCTCTTCTCTTTGATACCCTGTAGCTCCTGCTGGATTTTGCTTCCAATCCCCTTGTGGAAGCGGCTATTTGTGGATGGATATTTTATGGTTACACAACCTATCGCAATGCTAAAATCTTTTTATATGGACTATAAACTGAAGGATTTATGAATAAATGGTTGTGGAACGAATCATCTGAGTTTCCATTATTTCCTATGGGGAAATTTGCTTAAGAGTGCTTTGGATTACAAGCATGCTTCCGGAACGAATTATGCTCGCAATCCAAGGTTTTACTGTATATATATATATATATATATATATATATATATATATATATATATATACACATACACACATTTATCTATTGAAGGGGCAATGTCTTAAGAGCTTGATGGAGGCTGCCATTACTAAACTCTCCTTTGAGAATGGCAGTTCCCTGGCTCTCAATTTGATCAAGTGTAGAGAGAGTGGTGGCCCGTCCATTGGGGGCGCAGGGGCGGAGCCCCCCCCTATCCAATCTACATGCAGGGCGCCGAACGCATGGATTCCAACTGAGGTTTTTTTTTTTTTTAAGCACCTGATTAGAGCCAGAGGCTCTAATAGGCTTCAAAAAAGGGTGGGCTCGGGGCGCAGAGCACTGTGCCCTGAGCCCACCCAGTTGTGTGACAATAGCGCGTTAACATTCGCTATTGCCACACTGATTCTCCTCCCGGCCAATCAGGAAGCGGGTCCTGAGACCAAAAGGAGAAGGCATGCTATTGGCCAAAAAGGTCCTGGGCATACCCTTCATTTTTTTTTTTGTAATTCTTTATTTAGGAAAAGGTCACAAAACATGGTAGAAACAATAAAAAAGTAGAAAGAAATATAGCGTACAACCAAACAGATAGCAGTGTCATGCCCTTCATTTTTAACCACCTAACCTTTTTTTTTTTTGCTTTGAACATGTTACTGTATGATCTTGCATTATTTTAATCCAAGCATGTATTTATAGGACTCCTATATATGTAATTATAAGGTGAGAATATTTATTATTTGCTGTGCACTTAGGATTTTATGTTTCATCTTGGTGTAATTATAGGATAGTTGTGTTTTATGTCTCAAAGCTTATTTCTTTTGTTTATATAATTATGCTTCGGCTATGGTTTATGCTTTTTTACTTGTCTTTGTATTATGCGTTTGTTTTATGTAATTACAGCCTGGACAGAGCTTATGCTTTGTTGTTGGCTCATGATGCCCCTTTTTTTTAAAATATTTTTTTACATGCGTTTAAACAGCGCTGTCAGTTTACGCAGATATTTGTATACTATTCATTCACATCAGTCCTTGCCCTGAAGGAGCCTACAATCTAAGTACCGATCACGTACACAATTATTAGGTCCCTTTTGGACAGTAACCAATTAACCTACCAGCATGTCTTTGGACGTTTGGCTATTCATATTTGCTTAATGCATAGCATTGCGGTTTTATTTAACGGTTTTGCATTACAAGGCACAAAGGGGTAACAGAACAGTAATTATGGGGGGGGGGGGGGGAACTGTCACTGGTACATGATTATCCAGACAAGGAAGAACATAGTGGACATAACAGGCCCATTTTAACCACTGGCCCGATATACCGCGGCAGGCTGGCTCAGCTGCGCGAACCGCCGTACCTGTACAGCGGTTCGAGGGATCCTCCCTGGGGGGTGAGCGCCCGTCCCCACTAGGCAGTGGAGATGCCGATCCATGGGGCCGGCGGCCGTCATTGCCGCCGGGCACCTGCGATCGCTCCCCATGGACAGAGAACGGAGGTCTGCTGTTGTAAAAAGGAGTGTTTTATACGTGTTAAAAATAGTTGTATTTTTATATTAATTATATGTTAACATCCAATGGAGCTTAACCACTTAAGCCCACGGAAGATTTTACCCCCTTCCTGACCAGGGCCTATTTTGCGATTCGGCACTGCGTGACTTTAACGGACAATTGTGCGGTCGTGCGACGCTGTACCTAAACTAATTTGACGTCCTTTTTTTCCCACAGAGCTTTCTTTTGGTGGTATTTGATCACCTGTGCGATTTTTTGATCATGCGCTATAAGCAAAAAAAGAGCGTAAATTTTGCAAAAATAACAATATTTTTCACATTTTTTTATATGAAATTCCCCCAAAAAAATGTAAAAATCAAAATTTTTTAACATTTTCGGCCAATTTGTTTTATGCTACATATGTTTGGTAAAAAAAAAATTGCAAAAAGCGTATTTTGATTGGTTTGCGCAAAAGTTATCGCGTTTACTAACAAAGGGAAAGATTTTTGTCATTTTTGGTGTTTTTTTTTTTTTAACGAGTAATGGCGGCGATCAGCGATTTTTTTTGCGGGAGTGCGACATTGCGGCAGACAGATCGGACCCTTGACTGACATTTTTGACACTTTTGGGGGTACCAGTGACATTACTACAGTAATCAGTGCTATAAATATGCACTGTTACTGTAAAAATGACACTGGCAGGGAAGGAGTTAACTTTATTTGGAGAGGGAGGGGTTAAGTGTGTCCTAGGGGCGTGTTTCTAACTGTGATTGGACATGGCTACTGGTGTAAGAACAGAGATTAACGGTCCTACATAGTAGAACCGTGTGATCTCCATTCTTACGCAGGGGAGAATGACAGGCGGCTTTGTTTACATTAGCCGCCTGCCTTTCTCCCTTCACGGTGAACGATCGCGAGTGACCGGCGGACATTGGGTCCGCCGGTCACATGCACTGACTTGTTAGGGAACGAGCCGGGGCGGGCGCACGCTCGCCCGCTATTTGCTCACAAGCTAGTGACAGGCTAGTGATGTACCGGTACGTCACTTTGCCTGGCCGGGGCTGACCGCCGCAGTATATGAACTTGCGGCGGTCGGTAAGTGGTTAAAGGAAAATAACAGAAGTCCTTCAATCTCCAACAAGGTTGTTGAGAAGTTTTTCAGTTTTTAACAGAACAGTCAGCACAGGTGGGGTTAATTTACTTATAACAATGGAGCTAGGTCTATTTGAGAATCTCGCAAGCTCAGGAGTGTAAGCAAAGAGTATTAATATTTCAGCACATTGGACAGAGACTGGCCTTTTTTTGCCGTAGGGGGGATTCATATTTAATGATAAGAACACAAAACAAGACTGACCCAGCACCACCCTCCTCCATGAATTGCCCGCCTAGACTAATCACATCAAACATCACCTTATTGAGTTCCCCGTAGAATGTCACCTTCGGGGTCAACCCTGGTGCCATCCTTGCCTTCATCTCTAGATGTCTCTTCTGCGCGTTCCTAAAACTCTTTCATTCCTTTTCCCTTCCTCGTCCCTTTACCCCCGTCTTGTTTGATCAGCAATTTCTACATTAAATGGCCTGTAAATGTAAATTACAAAGACTTAAAGGACCAATAAACCTCCAAACACAATTCGGGTTGTATAAAAAAGAGGTTTACAAGATTTACAGACATTGTAAACATTTCAGAGCTTAATGGAACTGAAGATATTCAAAACATTTTTTATATCGGAGGAGATTATTTTGCTATGCAAGGCTTGCTTCCGGTTATTGAAAATCAGTTGTTAGCCTTTTCTGAGCGTTCAATGGCTGGTAATCTACCCATTGACATTTTTTCCACATTTTGTCATGTTACAACCAAAAACGGGTAGCACCCACCTAGGTGGGTGCTAGGAAAAGTATAGTTTGCTCTGCCTGCTTCACAGGGGAGCCTGATCAGTAGTTAGGCCTGTTGCATGTGTCCAGGTGTGATTCATCTGGTCTGAGGGAGTGTCCCCACTGTATCCAATAGGGGAGCCCATTGGACAGTGAAGGAAACTCAGCCAGTCACACATAGGCTTTTATGACTATCCCAGTGGGTAGGCACAACAGTGGTGCATCCTGGGATATGTTATAAAATCCAAGGGCACATGTGACAGGGTGTCTTTGGGCGGGAAGCCAGGTCCCAGGAGGAGGGTGATGGCGGTGTCTTTGGTCGGGAAGCCAGGTCCCAGGAGGAGGGTGATGGCGGTGTCTTTGGGCGGGAAGCCAGGTCCCAGGAGGAGGGTGATGGCGATGTCTTTGGGCAGGAAGCCAGGTCCCAGGAGGAGGGTGATGGCGGTGTCTTTGGGCGGGAAGCCAGGTCCCAGGAGGAGGGCGATGGCGGTGTCTTTGGGCAGGAAGCCAGGTCCCAGGAGGAGGGTGATGGCGGTGTCTTTGGGCGGGAAGCCAGGTCCCAGGAGGAGGGCGATGGCGGTGTCTTTGGGCAGGAAGCCAGGTCCCAGGAGGAGGGCGATGGCGGTGTCTTTGGGCAGGAAGCCAGGTCCCAGGAGGAGGGTAATGGCAGTGTCTTTGGGTGGGAAGCCAGGTCCCAGGAGGAGGGTGATGGCGGTGTCTTTGGGCAGGAAGCCAGGTCCCAGGAGGAGGGTGATGGCGGTGTCTTTGGGCGGGAAGCCAGGTCCCAGGAGGAGGGTGATGGCGGTGTCTTTGGGCAGGAAGCCAGGTCCCAGGAGGAGGGTGATGGCGGTGTCTTTGGGCGGGAAGCCAGGTCCCAGGAGGAGGGCGATGGCGGTGTCTTTGGGCAGGAAGCCAGGTCCCAGGAGGAGGGCGATGGCGGTGTCTTTGGGCAGGAAGCCAGGTCCCAGGAGGAGGGTAATGGCAGTGTCTTTGGGTGGGAAGCCAGGTCCCAGGAGGAGGGTGATGGCGGTGTCTTTGGGCAGGAAGCCAGGTCCCAGGAGGAGGGTGATGGCGGTGTCTTTGGGCGGGAAGCCAGGTCCCAGGAGGAGGGCGATGGCGGTGTCTTTGGGCAGGAAGCCAGGTCCCAGGAGGAGGGCGATGGCGGTGTCTTTGGGCGGGAAGCCAGGTCCCAGGAGGAGGGCGATGGCGGTGTCTTTGGGCAGGAAGCCAGGTCCCAGGAGGAGGGCGATGGCGGTGTCTTTGGGCGGGAAGCCAGGTCCCAGGAGGAGAGTGATGGCGGTGTCTTTGGGCGAGAAGCCAGGTCTCAGGAGGAGGGTGATGGCTCTCTCTCCTCCTGCTGCTGACGAAGGTGGTCACAGGCGGTCGGCCTTGTGGACCAGAAGTGTGGTGCTGAGCTAGGAGGTCCTGAGGATACTGACAGTGGAGCAAGTGGCAGAGCAACCTGAGGAAAAACAGTGTATGTGAGTACCAGGGAGCTTGCCGGGGGTCTGCCCAGGAAGAGGACCACTCTTGTGAGAGTCAGTGGACGGGAGCTAGCACACACAGCAAGCTAGAAAAAGGGGTGCCAAGTTAGGACCCTGAAGGTTTAACACAATGGGATCACATTTACTATCTTCACTTCAGTGGCAGAGTGAAGCAGTGGACTTGTCGCATTCCACAGATAGATGTCCTCTACATTGTGCATAGTTCTAAGTTGGAGTATCGCACTCATCCCTTCTCCCATCCAAGTTCCAATAAAAACACAAAAAAATCAAATCCCCTGGACAGCTCATTGTCTGAGCCAAGTGTTAACCACTTGCCGACCGCCGCAAGTACATATACTGCGGCGGTCAGCCCCGTGCAGGCAAAGTGACGTCTGGGTACGTCAGTCGCCCGCGAGCAAATAGGGGCGAGCGTGCGCCGCCTGAGGCGCGCTCCCACCCCCGCTCGTTCACGGGGCATTCCCGCGCGTTTCCGATGTCCGCCGGTCACTCGCGATCTCCCGCTGGAGAGGGAGAAAGGCAGGCGGCTGATGTAAACACAGCAGCCTGTCATTCTCCCTGGTGTACAGTGCCTTGCGAAAGTATAGCCCCTTTTAACTTTGACATTTTGACACATTTCAGGCTTCAAACAAAGATATAAAACTGTAATTTTTTGTGCAAAATCAACAACAAGTGGGACACAATCATGAAGTGGAACGAAATTTATTGGATATTTCAAACTTTGTTAACAAATAAAAAACTGAAAAATTGGGCGTGCAAAATTATTCAGCCCCCCTTAAGTTAATACTTTTTAGCGCCACCTTTTGCTGCGATTACAGCAGTAAGTCGCTTGGGGTATGTCTCTATCAGTTTTGCACATCGAGAGACTGAAATTTTTGCCCATTCCTCCTTGCAAAACAGCTCGAGCTCAGTGAGGTTGGATGGAGAGCGTTTGTGAACAGCAGTTTTCAGTTCTTTCCACAGATTCTCGATTGGATTCAGGTCTGGACTTTGACTTGGCCATTCTAACACCTGGATATGTTTATTTGTGAACCATTCCATTGTAGATTTTGCTTTATGTTTTGGATCATTGTCTTGTTGGAAGATAAATCTCCGTCCCAGTCTCAGGTCTTTTGCAGACTCCATCAGGTTTTCTTCCAGAATGGTCCTGTATTTGGCTCCATCCATCTTCCCATCAATTTTAACCATCTTCCCTGTCCCTGCTGAAGAAAAGCAGGCCCAAACCATGATGCTGCCACCACCATGTTTGACAGTGGGGATGGTGTGTTCAGGGTGATGAGCTGTGTTGCTTTTACGCCAAACATAACATTTTGCATTGTTGCCAAAAAGTTTGATTTTGGTTTCATCTGACCAGAGCACCTTCTTCCACATGTTTGGTGTCTCCCAGGTGGTTTGTGGCAAATTTTAAACAACACTTTTTATGGATATCTTTAAGAAATGGCTTTCTTCTTGCCACTCTTCCATAAAGGCCAGATTTGTGCAGTATACGACTGATTGTTGTCCTATGGACAGAGTCTCCCACCTCAGCTGTAGATCTCTGCAGTTCATCCAGAGTGATCATGGGCCTCTTGGCTGCATCTCTGATCAGTCTTCTCCTTGTATGAGCTGAAAGTTTAGAGGGACGGCCAGGTCTTCATGGATTTGCAGTGGTCTGATACTCCTTCCATTTCAATATTATCGCTTGCACAGTGCTCCTTGGGATATTTAAAGCTTGGGAAATCTTTTTGTATCCAAATCCGGCTTTAAACTTCTCCACAACAGTATCTCGGACCTGCCTGGTGTGTTCCTTGTTCTTCATGATGCTCTTTGCGCTTTAAACGGACCTCTGAGACTATCACAGTGCAGGTGCATTTATACGAAGACTTGATTACACACAGGTGGATTCTATTTATCATCATTAGTCATTT
Organism: Pelophylax lessonae; assembly: GCF_965119305.1. Taxonomy (NCBI): domain Eukaryota; kingdom Metazoa; phylum Chordata; class Amphibia; order Anura; family Ranidae; genus Pelophylax; species Pelophylax lessonae. Next base: position 279,109,348 of record NC_138774.1, on the reverse strand, counting down.
AGGTCAACATTGGATCATTCAGAGATCCTCACTGAACTTCTGGAGAGAGTTTGCTGCACTGAAAGTAAAGGGGCTGAATAATTTTGCACTCCCAATTTTTCAGTTTGTTATTTGTTAACAAAGTTTAAAATATCCAATAAATTTCGTTCCACTTCATGATTGTGTCCCACTTGTTGTTGATTCTTCACAAAAAATTACAGTTTTATATCTTTATGTTTGAAGCCTGAAATGTGGCAAAAGGTCGCAAAGTTCAAGGGGGCCGAATACTTTCGCAAGGCACTGTAACTGCAGAGATCATACGATCCTGCTATGTAGGATCGTATGTCTCTGTGGTTACATGATCACAAGCCACGCCCCTTTACAGTTAGAAGCACGCCCCTAGGGACACAGTTAACCCCTTGCTCTCTAATAAAGTTAACCCCTTCCCTGCCAGTGTCATTATTACAGTAACAGTGCACATGTATAGCACTGATTACTGTAGTAATGTCACTGGTCCCCCCAAAAGTGTAAAAAATGTCAGTCAAGGGTCCAATCTGTCCGCCGCAATGTCGCAGTCCCGCAAAAAAAAAAATTGCAGATCGCCACCATTACTATTAAAAAATAAAAATGACATAAAGTAGTTAGTAAACGCAATAACTTTTGCGCAAACCAATCAAAATACGCTTATTGCTATTTTTTTCACCAAAAATATGTAGCGGAAAACAAATTGGCCTAAAATGTTAAAAAAATTAGATTTTTAAATTTTTTTTTGGGGGGGGGGGGGAATTTCATATAAAAAAAATGTCAAAAAAATATTATTTTTTCAAAATTGTCGCTGTTTTTTTGTTTATAGCGCAAAAAGTAAAAAATCGCACAGGTGATCAAATACCACCAAAAGAAAGCTCTGCTTGTGGGGAAAAAAGGACTTCAATTTCATTTGGGTACAGCGTCGCATGACCGCGCAATTGTCCGTTAAAGTAACACAGTGCCGAATCCCAAAATAGGGCCTGGTCTTTGAGTAGCCAAATCCTCCGGGGCTTAAGTGGTTAAAGTGACAAGTTTCTACAGACTGTTGCTACGGGTAACCCAGGGGAATCCACACTCAGCAGCTCTCTAGGGAGGCAGTGCTACAAACGTAAATTTATTTTATTAGGATTTTATTGTGATAGACCAGTGATGGTGAACCTTGGCAACCCAGATGTTTTGGAACTACATTTCCCATGATGCTCATGCACTCTGTATTGTAGTTGAGCATCATGGGAAATGTAGTTCCAAAACATCTGGGATGCCAAGGTTCACCATCACTGTGATAGACCAACAAGAAGGCGCACATAATTATTGATTGAAGTGGAAGGAAAATGATAAAAAGTGTTGTGGCGTGTATTTGTATTCAACACTCCTTACTCTTGTGGCACCCTCCTAGGTAGGTGGTAGTGAGAGAGTATAGTTTTAAGCTCTGTCTGCTTACCAGAGGGGCTGCAGGTAAATCTATATTGTTCTCTGCCTACCAGAGAGCAGGATTGGTTAGTAGGGTCTGCTCAATGTGCTCAGTATGTAATTCAGTAATTCACTGTTTCTGGAGAAGTGTTTCACACTGGTCCAATAGGAAGGAGTGTTGGACAGTGGGAGGAAACCTGACAAATGGGTGCATAGGCTTTGATACAGTCCTGATGGTTGGCAGAGGGCAGGTCACCTCAGTGCATTCTGGGATACTGTATAAAAGCCAGGAGCACATGTGCTGCGGGATTTTTGGCTGGCCTGGAGAGCAGAGTCCCAGAGGGAGGGGATGGGATGTAGCAGTGGCATGCGGTCACAGGAGGTCGTCCTGAGGGCCAGAGGAACGGATGAGAGGAGTTGAACCCAGAGGTCCATTAGAGCTGACTGAGGGGGAGACACTGAAGACCCTGGGACCACAGTATCGTGAGTACAGGGACTCATGTCAAGGGGCCTGACCTGAGGGGGGCCACCCCACGTGTAGGATAGTCAGTGGATGGGTGTCGGCAGTGAAGAGAAAGAGGATAATAGAGAGAGTGAAGATAATTGTCAGTTCATCAAGTCATCTTTATCCAAATCCACCCATAGTGCCTGGATGATTCAGCAGCCTGGCTGTACCTGAAGATAGGAGTCCTCAACCATTGTGCATAGTTAATTTGGATTATCCCACTATTCCCTTCTCCTATCCCTAATTTATAATAAACACAAAACAACCAAATACCCCTGGACTGATCACTGGAGTGTGCCAAGGAAGGAGAAAGTAAAGACTTGAAACTGTCATTTATGTATGCTGGTAACTCAGGGGGACCCCTAAATGTGAAATCTGTCAGTCCTTAAGGGGCAGTGCTACACTCTGATACCCTTAACCACTTGCCGACTGCCTAACGCCGATCTACGTCGGCAGTCAGCCCCTCACAGGCAAAGTGACGTAGGGCTACGTCACTAGCTTGTGAGGGTCTAGGGAGCGAGCGCGCGCCCCCGGAGGCGCGCTCCCGCTCCCGCGTGGTCACGGACCCCCCCGCGCGTGTGACCAGCGGACCCGATGTCCGCCGGTCACTCGGCGATCGGCGGGGGAGAGGGAGAATGTCAGGCAGCTTGTGTAAACAAGCTGCCTGTCATTCTCCTCGCTGTAAAGACACTGATAAAACGGATCTAGTATGTAGATCCGTTGATCAGTGTCCTTACAGCTCAAGCCACAGCCAATCACAGTAGAAATCACGCCCCTAGGGATACACACAGCCCCTCCCTTCCAAATAAAGTTAACCCCTTCACAACCAGTGTATTTTTACAGTAACAGTGCATATGTATAGCACTGATTACTGTAGAAATGTCACTGGTAACCCCAAAAGTGTCACAAATGTCAGTCAAGGGTCCGATCTGTCCGCCCCAATGTCGCAGTACCGCAAAAAAAAATCGCAGATCGCCGCCATTACGCGTTAAAAAAAAAAACAACAAAAATGACAAAAATCTTTCCCTTTGTTAGTAAACGCGATAACTTTTGCGCAAACCAATCAAAATACGCTTTTTGCGATTTTTTTTTACCAAACCTATGTAGCAGAAAACAAATTGGCCGAAAATTCTAAAAAATTTTGATTTTTACTTTTTTTTGGGGGGGAATTTCATATAAAAAAATGTGAAAAATATTGTTATTTTTGCAAAATTGACGCTCTTTTTTTGTTTATAGCGCGTGATCAAAAAATCGCACAGGTGATCAAATACCACCAAAAGAAAGCTCTGTTTGTGGGAAAAAATTGATTTTTGTAAGACCTTACCGTAAAATCCTTTTCTCTTAAGCTCATTGACAGACGTAGTCTTCTTGATTCTCAAGAGCTGGGTTATGTTGTCTCCGCAGGAGTAGGACTAGGCAGAAAGACAAAACGTTCTGGCTCCACCCTAGGGGCAGTCCCTGAGGGTATATCCTCCCTCTCTCTGCTACAGGGAATCAGTTCTGTTCTAAAGCAGTAAAAGAGAATTTAACCCAACCCAACTCAGTGATAGAGGGGCGGGTACTACGTCTGTCAATGAGCTTAAGAGAAAAGGATTTTACGGTAAGATCTTACAAAAATCCATTTTTCTCTATCGCTCATTGACAGACGTAGTCTTCTTGATTCTCAAGAGCTGGGACATCCAGAAGCAGTGCCACAAATGAGGGGTGGGATTGACAAAAATCAAAATCCAATCTAGAAGGCCCAACCGGTGCCAAACTAGAAGTTTTAAAGGCTCACTATAAACAAAGAATGAGACCCTTGCGGCCAAACACGGCATCAGATGATGCCATTACATCAACTTTATAATGTTTTGTAAAGGTATGCACCGACGACCAGGTAGCCGCCTTGCACTCCTGGACCACTGACGCCTGATGGCGAAAGGCCCATGACGCACTAAGTGCCCGAGTGGAGTGCGCCTTAACAGGGAACGGGGGCTCCCGACCCTTAATAGAATAAGCCTGTACCACCGTCTGTCTGATCCATTTGGAAATGGTCGCGGCAGATGCAGGCAACCCCTTTTTGGGTCCATCCGGGATCACAAAAAGTGAATCCGTCTTGCGAAACGAGTCTGTCGTTTTTAAGTATACCCTGATCGCCCGGACCACATCCAAGGAGTGTAAAGCAAACTCCCGAGGATGACTGGGCTTAGGACACAGGGAAGGTAATACAATTTCTTCATTCAGATGAAATTCTGAAACCACTTTTGGTAGGAAGGATGGATTCGAACGAAGAACCACCTTATCTCTATGAACCACCAGATATGGGGAACGACAAGATAAAGCGGCCAGTTCTGAACCCTGCGTGCAGAAGTGATAGCCACCAAGAAGGCCACCTTCTGGGACAACGTAGGTAGAGGAATCTCCCTAATATCTTCAAAGGGAGGTTTCTGAAGAACCGACAATACTAAATTAAGATCCCAGGGTGGTAACGGCGCGCGCACTGGCGGAGCCAGATGTCGCACCCCCTGGATGAAATTCCGCACCAAGGAATGAGTAGCCAAAGGCTTCTGAAAGACGATAGCTAAAGCTGAGACCTGACCCTTGATAGTGCTCAAGGCCAGTTTCTGCTCAACCCCTTGTTGCAGAAAAGCTAATATTCGACTAACCGATTAAGACCGTGGACGGAACCCCAAAGGTTCACACCATGCAATGTAGGACTTCCATGTGCGATGATAAATCTTTCTGGAAGTCGCTTTCCTTGCTTCAACTAGAGTAGGAATAACTGAAGCTGACAATCCCTTGTCCTTCAGCACCTGGGTCTCAATAGCCAGGCCGTTAAAGCCAGCGATCGTAAAGCAGGATGGAAGATCGGTCCCTGAGACAGTAGGTCCTCCCTGAGAGGAAGTCTCCACGGGACGTCCGCCACCAGTCTGACCACGTCGGCGTACCAAGCTCGACGAGGCCAGTCCGGAGCTACCAGAATTACTGGAATTCCTTCCTCCTCTATCCTGCGAAGAAGTCTTGGCAGTAACGCGAGAGGAGGGAAGGCATACATTAGCTGGTATTGCCCCCACGGGGCGATCAGTGCGTCTGCGGTCTCTGCTAGAGGATCGCGGGAGCGAGCCACGAATCTCTGTACTTTCCTGTTGAATCGTGATGCCAACAGATCCACATCCGGGGTGCCCCACCGTAGGCACAACTGGTGGAAAACGTCTGGATGGAGGGACCATTCCCCCTGATCCAGAGTCTGACGGCTGATATAATCTGCCTGCCAATTCTCCACCCCCGGAATGAACACCGCAGAGATAGCTGGAACAAATTGTTCCGCCCAGCGAAGAATGCAAGCCACTTCTTTGGCCGCTCGGACACTCTTGGTGCCCCCCTGGTGATTGACATAAGCCACGGCCGTGGCATTGTCCGACTGGATCCGAACCGGGCTGCCCTGGAGCTGCTCGGTCCAGTTAATCAGACAAAGTCTGATCGCTCACAGTTCCAATACATTTATCGGCAACCTGGATTCTTCCGGGGACCAAAGTCCCTGGACAGATAACTGACCGAGAATTCCTCCCCATCCGGATAGAATGGCATCCGTGGTCACTATCGTCCAATATATTGGCAGAAATGACTTTCCCTGGCTGAGCATCGGAGACCGAAGCCACCAGACCAGAGACTCTCTGGTCTGTTTGCTCAATCGGATCTGATTGTCCAGGGATTCCGGATTCCGATTCCATCTGAGAAGAATCTCTTGCTGAAGAATTCGGGTATGGGACTGGGCAAATGGGACTGCTTCGAAGGAAGCCACCATCAACCCCAGAACCCTCATGCAAGTCCGAAGGGAAGACCAGCTGTTGGATAGTAACAACTGGACTGCTGATTGAATCTTTCGGAGTTTCCCTACCGGAAGGAAAACTCTTGTCCTGACTGTGTCTAGAATTAGACCCAGATATTCGAGCCTCTGGGTGGGAACCAGAAATGACTTTTGCTGGTTCACCAGCCACCCGAATTCCTGTAAAGAAATCATAGTAATTTCTATGTTTTGTAGCAAGGTCTGAGGAGACTCTGCATGAAGCAGAAGATCGTCTAGGTAACCAAGAATCGATATGCCTCTTTGGCGCAGTAGTGCCAACATTGGGGCCAACACCTTCGTGAAGACCCGAGGAGCCGTGGCGAGACCGAAAGGTAACGCCACAAACTGATAGTGGTTCTCTTCTACGGAAAAGCGTAGAAACCGCTGATGTCCTGCGAAAATGGGAATGTGAAGATATGCGTCCTTGATGTCTATGGACGCTAGGACATCCCCTGGATGCAGGAAGGCTGCTACTGTGCGAATGGACTCCATTCTGAATTTTCTTATGTTGACAAAAGAATTGAGTGCCCTTAAGTCCAGAATTGGACGCACTTTGCCCTCTTTCCTGGGTATTGTAAATAGGTTTGAATAAAACCCCTGAAAACGTTCTGTCCGAGGAACGTGGACTACCACTCCTTGTTGTAGTAAATCCGTGACTGCTCTCCGCAGATCTTCTAAACGATCCGGGGATAGTCGAATATTGGAAGGGAAGAATCGCGCCGGTGGGAGAGATCGAAACTCGATCTTGTACCCTGACCTTATGACTTCGCAAACCCACTTGTCCGGGATTCTGGAAAGTCATGGATCCGGGAACCGGCGAAGACGTCCCCCCACCCCAGTTATGGGTGGGGGCGCACCTTCAGGCTTTGGACGATTTATCTTCAGGTCTGGAGGGGGCGGGCTTTTGCTTGCCCGACCAACGACCCCTGAAGCCTCCTGAAGGAGCTTTGGAGGACTTCATTTTTTCACCCGCGGGACGAAAAAACCTCTTGTGAGCAGAAAAAGAAGGCCCTCGTCTTTGACGAGTTCCTTTACCTTTAAAATTTTGCGGTAAAAAGGTGCTCTTTCCACCCGTGAGATCCTTAATGATCTCATCTAAGTTGGCTCCAAATAGACGCTCTCCTAAAAAGGGGATATTAGCCAATGCTTTTTTGGAACCTTGGTCGGCTAACCAACCTTTTAGCCACAGTGTACGCCTGAGAACCACTGCTGAGACTGATGCTCGCGCCAATAATGGAGTGGCGTCTAACGCCGCATCACACACAAACTGTAACCCCTGTATCATTTGTTCCAACAAATCTGATACCGCCTGAGGGACCTCTTCTAAGTCCCGGCATAACCACTTGGTCCATTCAGTTACAGCCTGCGAAACCAGACCAATAGCTATTATAGGTCTGAAAGCTGATCCAATCAAGGAAAACATGGTGCGAGACATAGCTTCTATCTTGCGATCCACTGGATCTTTAAAAGACGGAGCGTCTTCTAGAGGAATAACCGTGGTTTTATTCAATCTAGCAATTGGTGAATCCACCACAGGTGGTTCTGTCCACTTCTTAATGAGGGTTTCCTCAAACGGATAACGCCTGTTAATGCGTTTAGAAATAGTAAAAGTGCGTTTTGGCAGACGCCATTCTTCTTCGATTGGATTGCCAAAACATTTGGGCAATGGAAAAACCTTCGCCACTTTGATGCGTTTTATAGTCCCAAAAGGGATTTCAGTTTCAGCTATTTCCGACGGAATACCCTGTAATCTTAAGGTTTCTTGAACAGATACAATGAGTGCGTTTACCAACGCTTCCTCTCGGGCTATGGCTGATGCCGAAACATCCTCCTCACTGTCTGAAGAGACAGTACCCGAGACACCAATCCCAGATGAAGTACCTGCAACTGCAGAAATAGGCTCAGAGTCTGAATCCGAGGTTTCAGATAATAAGGGGTTAGGCGGGGGTCGCTTTCTTGCGCCCTGTCCCTGACAAGCCACTTCCACCCGGGACACAAAAGTTTCCATAATAGCTGACAATGATTCAATCGTCAGTGGGGTGCTGGAGGATCCTGCAAACCCCTCGAGGGGATCCGGAGGAGATACATGAGTGGCAGGGTCCATGTTAATTCAGGACACCTTTGCCAGAAAAAACAAAAAAACTTTTTTTTTTTTTTTTTTTTATGTGTCTCCCCCTAGCGCAATAGCGCCCCTCAGAGTACCTGCTTCTCGATCCCCACAGAGAGAGAGAGGGACCCCCAAGGCTCACCAACCGATGCAGTGAAGTTTCCAACCAACTGCAGTCAGCGTCTGTCTTTTACAGACTGGAAGGAGCTGTTGCTTTTTCCCGGGTAGAAGGACGTGGCTCCGCCCCCTGTGTACGCCTTCCGGCGTTCCCAGCTCTCCACGAGGTAGCTGGGCTCATGAAACATGGCCGCCCCCATACAAGAGACATAAGACTCCAAAAACATGGCGGCCGGCGTGACCTGAGGACATACATGCACTTGGTCTACGGCAAAATGGCGGCGGACCGCCGAAATCGTTTTCCCAGCACATCCACCTGCATCTCTGCTAAGTGGCGATATATTGATCTACAGGAGATACACTACAAATAAGGTAGGATTATACCTCCTATGTCTGCTGTAATGTTACAGTCTGCTGGGTAGAATGTTAGCTCTCAAACCAAGTCCACTTCCCACAAACACATACTGTATTTACAAGGGGGACTTTTTAGTGTCAGATATATACTGACCATTTATGGAGGGGCCCATAATTCATACTGCCTCATAACGAGGAAAGAAAAAAGGGAACGTTTACTCACCATACCAAACCGACAGGCACCCTCTCTTCACAATACCCTCTCCACCGGGGTGGGGGGTTGTGGACCACTCCGGACGCCTCAACTCTCTGGTTCCTGGCGTCCAAGCGAGACTTTTAACTCGCAAGGTCAGTCCCTCCACTGGGACTCCGTCGCGGCCGACCCAGCGCGGAGCTCTGGTGTGCACGCGCTCGTAGGCAGAAACCGGGGTGACCACTGGATCTCAACATCCAGCCCATCGCCCGGCCCCGCATACTTACTTGAATGTGTCGCGGCCGACCAAGCGCAATGCAATGGTCTGCGCGCGCTCGTAGGCCGGCTGGGGTGACCACAAGTGTCGCCCAGTCCGGCGTTTTTGCTTGAAGATCTCACAGGAAAAAACACTGGAGAAAAACTACCTAAAAAATGTTTTTTCTAAAGAAAAAAATCTTGCCAGGACCAAAAGATCCCAGCAAGGAACTTAGGTCCTTACTCCTGACTAGACAGAAAAAAACTGATTCCCTGTAGCAGAGAGAGGGAGGATATACCCTCAGGGACTGCCCCTAGGGTGGAGCCAGAACGTTTTGTCTTTCTGCCTAGTCCTACTCCTGCGGAGACAACATAACCCAGCTCTTGAGAATCAAGAAGACTACGTCTGTCAATGAGCGATAGAGATAAAAGGACGTCAAATTTGTTTAGGTACAGCGTCGCACGACCGCGCAATTGTCCGTTAAAGTCACGCAGTGCCGAATCGCAAAATACCCCCTGGTCAGGAAGGGGGTAAAATCTTCCGGGGCTTAAGTGGTTAACCAATGGCAGCTGGTGCTCCATGGGCTGGGGGGGGGGCGGCAGACGGACCACATCATAACCCCCCCTCCCGAACCACCCAAGCTCCAGCCTGCACACTACACCCCCCAAACCCCCCAACTGGTCGCTGGCTCACCCTGGACTGACATGTGGAGGGCAGGCAGCGGCAGTTTACCCCTTAGTCTCCTCCGTGGGTCAGGCTTCCCCTGCGTCTCCTCCCTCGTCCTCCTTGGCCAATAGCATGGCTTCTCCTTTTGGCCAATTGGGAAACGGGTCTCAGGACCTGCTTCCTGATTGGCCAGGAGGAGAATCCGTGTGACAATAGAAGATATTCATTCGCTACTGTCACACAACTGGGTGGGCTCAGGGCGCAGTGCTCTGAGCCCAGAGCCCACCCTTTTTTTAAGCCTATTAGAGCCTCTGGCTCTAATCGTGTGCTTAAAAAAAAAACCCATTGGAATCCATTGCTCCGGCGCCCTGCATGTAGATTAGGGGGCCGGATGCATGAATAGGGGGGGCGGCCCCTGCGGCTCCAATGGACGGGCCGCCACTGCCCCTAACCAAAATCTAGTGGAACCCATTGCCTTCAGAAACCACCTAATTTGTAAATAGAGTCCAAATCATTTGGTGGAGGGGTAATTATGGTGTGGGGTTGTTTTTCAGGGGTTGGGCTTGGCCCCTGAGATCCGGTGTAGAAAAATTCCTAAGGTGTCAGCATACCAGGACATTTTGGACGCAAGCCTGTACCGTTCCGAACCGTACTGAACTGTACCGAACCAAACCGCATTAGTGATCACTAGTGCTGCAAATCAGTGCCTTCCAGTGCTGCTAATTAGTGTCCTCCAGTGCTACCTATCAGTGTTCATCAGTACTGCTAATCAGTGCCACCTCTCTGTGCCGCCAATCAGTGCCCATCAGTGCCACCCATTAGTGCAGCCTCATCAGTGCCACCTATCAGTGCCTCCTCATCAGTGCCACCCATTAGTGCAGCCTCATCAGTGCCACCTATCAGTGCCCATTAGTGCCTCCTCATCAGTGCCCATCAGTGAAGGAGAAATTTACCTGTTTGCAAAATTTTATAACAAAATATGAAAAACATTATTTTTTTCAAATTTATCGGTCTTTTTTTGTTTGTTTAGCAAAAAATTAAAAACCCAGTGGTGATTAAATACCCCCAAAAGAAAGCTCTATCTGTGTGAAAAAAAATAATTTCATTGTACGAGGGGTCCCCGTTGCAGCACAGCGTGTAAATACCATACTTTCGGACTCGGCCGTAGACCGGAAGTGACATCAACCGGCTTCTTCCGACGCGTTGCGTCACACACACGTGATGTAATCAGTCTCTTTCTTGAGATACTACAAGCTACAACTTATTAACCTTATAAAAGGGAAATGGTGGAGTCTCTACGCAGCACACAACCTGGGGCAAGGAACTATATAAAGGGAAATACTTCCTACGCATTGCTTCTTGCCCATCCATCACAGGTTGGGGTGGCCCCTGACTAAGCTGTATTACTTTACCTGCAGTAGATAAAAGTGAGGTCAGATCCCAGCTGTGCTGTCTAACAAGAATGTTTGAATTCAAGAAATGACTGAACAAATTACTAACTTTTGGCAGATAAGATATCCGTATTTACATATTTCTGCTGTGAATGTAGCAGTTTGCCTTTACTTACATTTTAAACTAATAACAAGAAACGCACTGGCAAATGGTTCCGTAATAGATTATCGCCGATTTTTATTTATTGCTATTCAAGGCGGATGCTGTGAATATTTGAATTTATGTATGTTTCCAGAATTTAAATAAGGATTATATAAGAAAGGAAAAATCACCGTCGGAAATGCCAGGGGGAAATAAAAAACAGATTAAAGCTTTAACCCATTCCTGCTCTATCCAAAGCAAAATATAAAAAATATGTTTTAATGGAAGTTAAAGGGTCCCTCCACCCAAAACTTAAACTTTTTTCTTTGGTAGATGCGTGAATTTTAAAGCAACTTTTTTTCCCCATACAGTGGGCCTGTGCTCATTTTGTCAAGGGGTGAATAGAAAGCCTTATACTGACCTGATCCTCAGCTCCAGCAGCAAATGGTGCTTTCCCACCATCCAGCAGTGGACTGTTCCATGCGTCTTCAAGTCCAGAGCAAGTCTAAGGGCGTGAGGACGGCAGGACAGTCCACTGCAGGACAACAGGGGGGGGGGGCAGAAGTCGCAGGGACTGGTCTTGTGCTGGGAGGATCAGAGGATTAGGTAAGTATATCTCTGCTCTCCAATAACTTAGACCAGGGGTCCCAAACTGGTGGCCCTCCAGCTGTTGCAGAACTACAATTCCCATGAGGCATTGCAAGGCTGATAGTCACAAGTATGACTCCCATAGGCAGAGGCATGATGGGACTTTTAGTTCCACAACAGCTGGAGGGCAACCAGTTTGAGACCCCTGCCCTAGACAAAAACAAGCAGTTAACCCCTTAAAGTGCAGGCACAGCCCCACTGCATAAAAAAAAAAAAAGCCAGAGTTTAACTTTAAAGTCCAGACATTTTCATATATCTCATATGTTCATAGATCTCTTGGTGTCTCTATTGATGAGATGAGGGTCTACACACCTGCTGTGACCATTATAGGAGGCTGCCACCATCGCTAAAGGAGGTTTTATTTTATGTTATGGAGAATGTAACAGGAGATGCTGGAACACCCAAAATTCTCAGGTGGAGGAACAGAGACACAAATTATGGCTGGAAGATCTTACTGCTTGAGAATACACTACACGCCTAAAGCCTAGGGCCAACTTGTGGTTGGAGTGATCATGTGATCTTAACCAATAGCTCCCAACTGTCCCTGATTTCGAGGGACTGTCCCTGATATGGAACAAAGTCCCTTTGTCCCTCTTTCCTCCTCATTTTGGTCTGATCTATATAGTTTAGTGATCGACCGATATTGTTTTTTTATTGCCGATACCAATATTTTGGTCAACGCATTTCGGTATCGGCCGATATTTTCATACATTAAAAATTTTTTTTTTCTTTGACAGGTACTCTTGTGGAGGGATCTGGGGGTCTAAAAGACCGCAAACCCCTCCTCTGCACTTAAAAGCATTCAAAAGTTTGGCTGTTTTTAATGCTGTAATTTTTTTGAATTTGGTGCCAAGTACCCGGAAGTGATGTCATGACATCACTTCCTTTTTTTTACATGGAGACCCGATCAGAGCCGAATGCGGCTTTGATCAGGTCTTCTCTTCGGTGGCTGTGCAGGTAATATGCCCGGGTCTCCCGGCATGACGGGGGCCTGGGGGTGAGCCACGGAAGGCAGCAGGAGGGGGGGACGGCCCCTCCCGCTCCTTGTAATGACAACCGAGTGGCTTCTCAGCCGCATCGGTCATTACAAGACAGCCGACCGTCAGCTTTGGACGCTGGTACCTGGGTGATGCCTCTAGCTGCAGGTACAGCATTTTCCCGACCTCAGGGGCCGATTTCGATATATCAGGGAAAGTGCATATCGGCCCCCGATAATCGGTCGATCCCTAATATAGTTGTATATAATACTTTTCTTTCAAAAAGTGTTTCCCGGTGCTAAACCTTTCATCTAATTTCTAAATTGCTGCATTTACTAATTTGTAAATTTTAAAAGCCTGTATATATATATATATATATATATATATATATATATATATATATATATATATATATATAGCGCCGGTGCCACATCCTAATTAATGTAAACAAGGAGAGAATTGAACAAAATGGACTTTACTGGCACATAGTCATAAGTAATCCATAAAGGTAAAATCAGATATTTATTATAAATTCTTTTAAAAAAGGTACGAGTACTTCATACCCAAAAAATCACAAGAATAAAAGTTTATACAAACAGTGGACACAATGTGTATCCGCATTGAAAAAAAAATATATATATATATATATATATATATATATATATATATACATATATCATTAAGCAAATGGGTGCCTAATACCACTCAATATTTTTCAAAGCATAAATCTGTAACTTTCCTTTCACAAATTCTGCTGGTAGATATTCATGATTGTTCAGGAAGAACGATTCAAGGATAGTAGAAAGTGGTGGTGAGGCAACTCCAATGCTTATCAACTGTTTAAGGCTCAGGCTTCCAACATGTTCGCGCTTTGCGCGTCCTCAGGGGCCTATCAGTGAGTAAAACAATAATTCACATACAGAAATTACAAGAGCAATTAATTCAAACATTGTAGATTCATTGTGCTTTAAAGTATCTACTGTACGTAAGTCACCGTAAGAATATATAGAGGATACTCAACATATAACCAATATGTAATATAATAGAAAAGCGGGTATATTCACCAGAAGAGAAGCCAACCCAGAAAAAAAACGATCCCAGAAATTTGGAGGTGGAGACGCATCCATGGACATTAGTACTCTAAGAACAGATAATCCAAAACCTAATAATGATGAGGAGTCAGCCCAGAACTACACGGGAGAATCTTGTTAATGATCTCAAGGCAGATGGGACCAGAGTCATCAAGAAAAAAAAATTGATAACACACTACACCAGGAGTTCCCAAACAGCTGAACCGGAAATCACAGAGTGGACCCGCTTAAATTGTGCTGTGGGAGCCTGCGAAAATTATAGAGAGCCAGAGCAGTCAAATCGCGATGGACTCAGGGCCCCGCCCACGCAGTTTACAGAGGCTGCTCTGCATTCCCAGCGAGGAGGATACTTGCATCACTGAGTACGTATGTGGGCTGTTATGTAGGATATGTTCATGGGGTACAGAGCCAGCTCCTCGGTCCAGCTGGTGGCAGCGGTGGTGGCTTGACTGGCGGCAGGATTCTCTCAACTATAGCAGGCAGAGACGGCAGCCTCGGTGTCATAGGAGGACCAGGTGGGCCGGCAGTTTCAGGAGTTCAAGGCAGCTTCTGTGACCCCAGAGGATCTGAAGGAGAAGAGCCAGGACACCAAGACCAGCATAGAGCTCCTCATCATGGAGACTCTGGGTGAGGTGTGCTGGGCCCTGGAGAGGGCAAACAGGGGCTTCACCTTCACTGTGGACCGCTGGGAGAGGAAAGAGGGCGAGTGCCATATAGCCTGCTGATCACTGTCCTGGGGTGGTTGATTTCTGTCCTCTGCCTGTCTTATACTGTCAATGAGGGTGCTGATTACTTACAACTCCGCTTATATGCCACACATGCCACAGGTTTCTGACTCCTCACTTAGAACATCTGGCAAGTGTATTCAATAATAAATTGAAAAGTAGTAAATTGATATTTTTAATTTAACATCCCCCTCTCTTTAAAAAATGGATTTTTGTAAGATCTTACCGTAAAATCCTTTTCTCTTAGCTCATTGACAGACGTAGTCCTCGGTGATAAACCACCTTCGGGTTATGTTGCCTCCACAGGAGCAGGACTAGACAGGAAATTAAAAAGCTCTGGCCACACCCTAGGGGCAGTCCCAGAGGGTATATCCTCTCTCTCTCTGCCTCAGCAAATCAGTTATGTGAAAAAGCAGTCTTTAGAGATTTAACCCAACCCAACTCAAAAAACAGAGGGGCGGGGACTACGTCTGTCAAAGAGCTAAGAGAAAAGGATTTTACGGTAAGATCTTACAAAAATCCATTTTTCTCTAGCGCTCATTGACAGACGTAGTCCTCGGTGATACACCACCTTCGGGACGTCCCAGAGCAGTATCACAACTGAGGGGTGGGAAAATGAAATCAAATCCCAATCTAGAAGGCCCAACCGGTGCCAACTAGAAGTTTACAATGCTCATCCTTAATGATGAGACTCAACAAAAACGGAATTTTTGTAAAATCTTACCTGTAAAATTCCTTTCTCTGAGTCCTCCGACAGTCGCCGCCTCTTCATATTCGTCACATATGGGGTATTAGACTTTGCTCCGAAGGAGTAGCTAGGCAACAGAATATGTTAACAATAAAGCTTTAACATATCCCACCCTCAAGGGGTGGTCCCCTCAGTCAATACCCTCCTACTTCCTGCAACCATATCTCAGTTTTAGTGGAATAGCAGTAGAGTATACATTCAAACCCCAAAAGAGGGGCGGGGGCGACGACTGTCGGAGGACTCAGAGAAAGGAATTTTACAGGTAAGATTTTACAAAAATTCCGTTTTCTCTTACGTCCTCCGACAGTCGCCGCCTCTTCATATTCGTCACATATGGGGACGTCCCAAAGCAGTGCAAACATGAGGGGTGGGAAACGCATCCGCGCCGAAAGGCAACGCAGTCTCCACATCAAAGAAAGGAACCTTACCAAAGGAAGGAAACCAGCTGGGCAACAGCAAAAATAAGTGCTCAACAGGAGCAACAACCCAGGAAAAGACAA
The DNA here is from genome assembly GCF_965119305.1 of Pelophylax lessonae. Lineage (NCBI taxonomy): Eukaryota > Metazoa > Chordata > Amphibia > Anura > Ranidae > Pelophylax > Pelophylax lessonae. The sequence goes on along the minus strand of NC_138774.1, from coordinate 279,093,686 downwards.
AAAACCCAGGGGATACAAAAAACTATCCCAACAGCCAGGAGTCCCCACAAGGGACCCTAGGGAACAGCCGCACTAAGAACCTTGCGGCCAAAGGAAGCATCCGCCGATGCCTGAACATCTACTTTGTAGAATTTTGTGAAAGTGTGCACGGTCGACCAAGTCGCCGCCTTACACACCTGGGCTACAGAAGCCCCATGACGGCAGGCCCAAGACGTACTCAGAGATCTAGTAGAGTGCACCTTCACAGGCACAGGGGGAACCTTCCCCTGCAAGGCATAGGCCTGTTCAATGGTCTGCCTGATCCATTTGGCGATGGTAGAGGCCGAAGCCGCCATGCCCTTCCGAGGACCCTCTGGAAGAACAAACAAGGAGTCCGTCTTACGAAAAGACTCAGTCGATTTAAGGTAAACCCTTATCGCCCGAACAACATCCAGAGAGTGCAATCTCATCTCCTTTGGATGTTTAGGCTTCGTGCACAACGAAGGCAAAACAATATCCTCGTTAAGATGGAATTCCGAAACTCGTTTCGGCAGAAAAGAAGGATTAGGTCGCAAGACCACCTTATCCAAATGAACAACCAGGTACGGAGACTTGCAGGACAAAGCCGCCAGTTCCGACACTCTGCGAGCCGAAGTGATCGCCACCAAAAAGGCGACCTTTTTGGACAACATAGACAACGAGATCTCCCTGATCTGTTCAAAAGGAGCACGTTGTAACACAGATAGAACGAGATTCAAGTCCCAAGGGGGCAAAGGATCCCTCCTAGGAGGAACCAGACGCCGCACACCCTGAATAAAGGTGCCAACCAAGGAGTTGGAAGCCACGGGACGTTGAAACAGAACGGCCAGCGCAGACACCTGACCCTTTATCGTAGCCAGCGCCAAACGCTGATCGACACCCGTCTGAAGGAAAGACAGCACACGGGAAACCGAGTACGTGCGGGGTGAAAACCCCCTGGACTCACACCAGGCAAAATATGCCTTCCAAGTACGGTAATAAACCTTCCCCGAGGAAGACTTCCTCGCGTTGATCAAAGTATGAACGACCTCTGGAGAGAGACCCTTCTCCTTCAGGACCTCGGTCTCAACAGCCAGGCCGTCAAAGCCAGCGACTGTAAAGCAGGATGGTAAATCGGTCCTTGAGACAGTAGATCGTCTCGAAGAGGCAGATGCCAAGGGGCGTCGACCGCCAGATTCACGAGGTCTGCGTACCAGGACCGGCGAGGCCAGTCCGGTGCCACAAGAATCACCGTGCTGCGTTCCGAGTGTAACCTGCGAAGGAACCTGGACAGCAACTGAATCGGTGGAAACGCGTACATCAGCCTGTACTGATGCCACGGGGCCACTAACGCGTCCGACGCGTCTGCCCGAGGGTCGCGCGTCCTTGCCACGAACCTCTTCACCTTGTAGTTGAGGCGAGACGCGAACAGGTCCACATCTGGAAGACCCCACTTCGCGCACAACATCTGGAAGACAGCCGGGTGGAGAGACCATTCCCCCTGATCCAGGGTCTGGCGACTCAGATAGTCCGCCTGCCAGTTCTCCACTCCCGGAATGTGAACCGCCGTTATCGCCGGGACATGAGTCTCGGCCCAAGATAGAATGTCGGCCACTTCTCGAGCCGCTCGGGCACTCCTGGTGCCCCCTTGGTGGTTGATGTAGGCCACCGCCGTGGCATTGTCCGTCTGCACCCGAACCGGGCAGCCCTGCAGCCGGTCCGTCCAGCGATGAAGACAGAGCCTTATCGCACGCAATTCCAGAATGTTGATCGGGAGGGAAGACTCCCCCTCCGACCAGGTCCCCTGGGCGGACAGAACGCCCAGAACACCACCCCAGCCCGACAGGCTGGCATCCGTGGTGATTACCGTCCACGAGATCGGACGAAACGACTTGCCCCCGGACACCAACGGGGACTGGAGCCACCACAGAAGGTTTTCCCTGGTGCGATGACTCAACGAGATCTGAAGATCCAGAGATTGAGGTCGCCCGTCCCACCTGGACAGGATCTCCGCTTGGAGACCCCGCGTGTGAAACTGCGCGAAAGGAATCGCCTCGAAGGCCGAGACCATCAATCCCAGACACCTCATACACGTCCGCAGAGACGAGTGTGGAACGTCCCTGAGGGACCTGACTTCCTCCTGAAGAGTCCTGAGTTTGTCTTCCGGCAGGAAGACCTTCGCCTGCACCGAGTCCAGTATCATTCCCAGATAGGGGAGACGAACCGACGGACTCAGTGTCGACTTTGGAACATTTATCGTCCAACCAAACTCCTGCAGAGTTAGCATTGTGACAGACAGGTCCTCCTCCAGACCCTGTCTGGTCGCAGACCGAACCAGAATGTCGTCCAGATACCCCAGGACAGAAATGCCCTGGGCCCTCAATAATGCCAGAACCGGTGCAAGCACCTTGGTGAAGACCCGCGGAGCCGAGGCGAGACCAAAGGGCAACGCCACGAACTGGTAGTGATCCTCCGCAATGGCAAATCGAAGGTATCTCTGATGACCCTCGAATATGGGGATGTGAAGGTACGCATCCTTCAAATCGATGGAGGCCATGAATTCCCCCGGAACGAGGGCAGCCACCACCGAGCGCAGGGATTCCATGCGGAACTTGCGAACCCGCACAGAGCGGTTCAGAGCCTTCAAGTCCAGAATCGGACGAACCTTGCCCTCCTTCCTGGGCACGGTGAACAGATTGGAATAAAACCCCCGAAATCTGTCCCGATGAGGCACCGGAACCACCACTCCCTGAGCCCTCAGGTCCCGCACCGCCAGGTGCAGATCCCGCAGGCGCTCTGGAAACAGTTGAAGATTTGAGGGAAAAAATCTGCTCTCCGGCCGAGAGAGAAACTCGATCTTGTAACCAGATCGAACGATTTCCAGAACCCATCTGTCCCGCACACGGGCCAACCAGGGCTGAAGAAAACCGAGCAAGCGTCCCCCCACCCCAAAACTGGGTGAGGGCGCCCCTTCAGGCCGAACTGTTATGGGCTGCAGGTCCGGATTGGCCGGACTTCTGTTTCCCAGACCAGGGCTTCTTCTGAGAGCCTTGGCCTTTGAACGGTTTGCCCTTGTAGTGCGGCCGAAAGGCACAAAAGGACCCCTGAGGGGGCCGAAAATTAGCATGCTTCTTCCCAGAAGCCCCCTTAGCCTTGGGGAAATGGGGCAAGAGAGTGCTCTTACCCCCGGTGATCCCCTTAATCAACACATCCAGGGACTCCCCAAAAAGGCGAGACCCATCATAAGGCAGATTGGCTAAGGTCTTACGTGAAGATTGGTCCACCGACCAACATTTCAACCAAACCAGACGGCGAGACAACACCGCCACGCTGTGCACACGTGCAGCCAACGGAATCAGGTCCAGGTCCGCATCACACAGATACATGACACCCTGGTGGATCTGATCCACCATATCCAGGGTCGCTGCCGAGGCCGAATCGGCCACTAGGACGCGCCTAAGCATCTGCGTCCAACTTGCGATCGCCTGGGCCGCCATGAGAGAAGCAAACAGAGCCTTAAGCATAGAACCCTTAACAGAATAAGTATGACGGGCAAGAGACTCGAGTCTCCTATCCGTGGCATCACGGAAAACAGGGGAACCCTCTGCAGGAATCGCAGTGGCTTTGTTCAAAACCGCAATTGCATGATCCACTGGCGGAGGCACACACCACCGTTCATCAGTGGCAGGCGAGAAAGGATAACGCAGCTTGAATTTACTTGGTACCGCAAAAGGCTTGCGCAGATCGCGCCATTGATCCTTAACAGCGCGCTGAAAATCAGCATTGCAGGGAAAAACCTGCGGCGTCCTGCGTTTCCTCTGCGTCCCATAAGCCGCCAAGGCAGCGGGGGGGACACACTTCGTCCTGCAAACGTAGCGTCTGCTTAATGGAAGCAATCAACTCATCCATGATTGCAAGCTCTTCAGGCGAGCCAGGGGGAGAATTATCAACCCCCTCAACTTCAGCCTCTACCTCAGACCCCACTAGATCAAGAGAGGAGCGGGACCCCGATAAGGAGGTCCCTGCCAGAACAGCCCCATCACCTTCACCCTCAGAATCAGAGGACAGAGCAACTCTGGGCCGTTTAGTAGATTGAGCAGCCACCAGCATTTGCACCTGGGCAGCAAGGCCAGCCACAATAGCGGCTAAATCCCCCCCTGGGGGGGAAACAGCGGTCCCCTGGCTTTCCACCAATACCGTAGGAAACTTGCCCTCCTGAGAATCCATTGCCCCTGTAATGCCAGACAACCAAGGGTTAACTGCCCCCTTTTAGCAAGCGCGGCAAGCGCAGCCCACCGCACCACACTCCGGCACAATGAGACCCCCACAGGGAATATACAAACTGAATACAGGCAATGGATAGCAAGAACAGAAGGATAAAACCTGAGGAGACCCCGCTGCTGCTGCTGCCTCGATCGGTGTTCCTGGAAAGAGGAAGTGATGCTGCCAGGGCGCTCTAAGTAAGCCTATGGAGGCTACAAGAAAATGGCCGCCGTGCATGTAAACCATGCGGCCGGAGCGGGCGCCGGTAAAATGGCGTCGTTTGGCGCCGAAAACGCCGCTCCACAGTGCATAAAAACACACACATTACATCCCAATATAAGGATACATGTTAGATCGCCGCAGCGATCGCTGTATATGCCCAAACATGCCAAGAAAAAACATGCCCCACAGCACACAGCTTCTCACACTGCCCAGCCTGACACACACAGTGTCATACAGCTCCCCCCCCCCCCCCTTGCAGCCCACAGCATGCAGCCGAGAGATAGGGAGACAAGCAGTGTGATTAAAGGCAGGTTACACAGTCCCAGACTGAGACCCTCCCAGACAGACAGGTCCCCACATAAATACACTTACCTCACATGGCGTGGGGAACCCGCACAGGCGAACAAGCCGCTGCACATGAGGCAGGGAGAGTCGCAATTCAAGACGCACACAATGGAGGTTAAGAAACCGCACAGCGTCCGGTGAGGTAGCCACCTCACCAATCATCCCTGCACCGAACAGGGATGGGTCGTTCACTGTGCCAGGAGCGTTACCTGGCTGAACGCTCGATGGCAGACTGGGAAGCCACTGACCCACGACCTGCGACCAGGGGGATCAGCCCGAGACCCAGTCCGCATGATCCTCTTCGTCCGAAGAACTAACTAATGCTGACAAAAATAACAGCTAAGTAAAGATAGAGAGAAAACTCAAACAAAATTTTAAAAAGAAGAAAGAGTCTGGGACAGAAAGTCCCAGCACAGAGAGAGCTAGCCACTCCTGACAAGCTAGACATTAAAACTGGGATATGGTTGCAGGAAGTAGGAGGGTATTGACTGAGGGGACCACCCCTTGAGGGTGGGATATGTTAAAGCTTTATTGTTAACATATTCTGTTGCCTAGCTACTCCTTCGGAGCAAAGTCTAATACCCCATATGTGACGAATATGAAGAGGCGGCGACTGTCGGAGGACGTAAGAGAAAAAGAGTTTTTTTCAAACAGAAAAAAACCCTCGAGGTAGACCACCGGTCTCCTCAAATTGCGGCCTGCAAAACCTTGCGGCCAAATGAGGCATCCGCCGATGCCGTCACATCAATTTTATAGAATTTTGTAAAGGTATGTACCGACGACCAGGTGGCCGCCTTACATACCTGGACCACTGACGCCTGATGGCGAAAGGCCCAGGAAGTACTGAGCGCTCGAGTGGAGTGCGCCCTAACAGGGAACGGAGGACTCTGACCCTTAATAGAATAAGCCTGTACCACCGTCTGTCTAATCCATTTGGCAATGGTCGCGGCAGATGCAGGCAAACCCTTTCTGGGGCCATCCGTGATCACAAAAAGTGAATCCGTCTTACGGAATGATTCCGTAGCTTTCAGGTATACCCTGATTGCCCGAACCACATCTAAGGAATGCAACGCATGTTCCCGATGATGCTTGGGCTGAGGACACAAGGAAGGTAGTACAATATCTTCATTCAGATGAAAATCTGAAACCACCTTAGGAAGAAAGGATGGCTTAGGATGAAGTACTACCTTATCCCTATGAATCACTAGGTATGGGCACTGGCATGATAATGCAGCCAGTTCTGACACCCTGCGAGCAGAAGTAATAGCCACCAGGAAGGCCACCTTCTGGGATAAAGTAAGCAAGGGAATCTCCCTGATGTTTTCAAAGGGAGGTTTCTGTAGAACCGACAAAACCAAATTAAGATCCCAGGGCGGTAAGGGCGCGCGGACTGGAGGAGCCAGGTGCCGCACCCCCTGGATGAAATTCCGCACCAAGGACTTGGTAGCTAAAGGTTTCTGAAAGAAGATTGCTAATGCTGAAACTTGACCCTTGATGGTGCTCAAGGCTAGCTTCTGCTCAACCCCTTGTTGCAAAAAAGCCAATATTCGAGTCACCGAATAGGTACGTGGAGGAAATCCTAAAGATTCGCACCACGCAATATAAGTCTTCCATGTGTGATAATAGACCTTGCTGGAAGTCGCTTTCCTTGCTTGAATAAGAGTAGGAATGACTGAAGCTGACAAACCTCTGTCCTTCAGTACTTGGGTCTCAATGGCCAAGCCATTAAACCCAGCGACTGTAAAGCATGATGGTAAATTGGTCCTTGAGACCACAGACACTCCCTGAGACGAAGTTCCCACGGAACGTCTGCGACTAGCATGTTCAAGTCGGCCAGGCCGGCTTGAGGAGGCCAGCCTAGAATTTCTAGGACCACTGGCGCTGATAGAATCTGAACCAGGCGTCCCTAGAGGTATCTGGCCCCGACCATCCGAGAAAGTCTGGTCGTTTTCTGTTCCCACACATTTATCAGATACCTGATTGTTATCAGGAAGGGTGATCTTTTCTGGTTGAACCTCAGGGACCGAAGTCACCCGACTAGAGGCTACTTGGCCTATCTGGTCAACCAGATCCGATTCCTGTGAGGTATAGGGACTAATCTTAGGAAAAGGTAAAGGAAAAGATCTATTCAGGGAACGGTAACTACCGCTTCCTGTAGTACTTAAATGTTGGAAGGGAAGAATCGCACCTGTAGTAGTGGTTGATGCTCGATCTAATGTCCTGAATACCGGTGAAAACGTCCCCCCACCCTGAAACCGGGTGGGGGCGCACCTTCAGGCTGTGTACTCCTTTGCTTCGGGTTTGGCTGGGTTGGTCCTCTGTTTGTCCGACCAGCCCTTCTTGAACCCTCCTGGAGGAGTCTTGCCTTTCCCGCTAGTACCAGCCGGGCGCCCTTTATGGGCGGTAAAGAAAGGTCCTCGCTTGTTGCGAGGTCCCTTAGCTTTAGCAGCCTGTGGCAAAAAAGTGCTCTTGCCCCCAGTGGCATCCTTAATGATTTCATCTAGGTTGGCCCCAAATAGACGATTCCCCTGAAAAGGGAGATTTGTCAAGGTCTTCTTGGAACCTAGGTCAGCTGACCAGCATTTTAACCACAGCACACGTCTGAGGATCACCGCTGACATAGATGCATGCCCTAATAAGGGAGTAGTGTCCAAGGCTGCGTCACAGATAAACTGTAGCCCTTGTATAATCTGTTCCATCAAATCAGATGTCTCCTGGGGAATATCTTTTCCCCTAAGGTCTTGGCGTACCATTTTCGCCCATTCCGTAAGTGTCTGGGAAACTAGACCAATAACAATTACTGGTCTAAATGCTGACCCTATCAGAGAGAAGATGGTGCGGGACTCTGCTTCCATCTTTCGATCCACCGAATCCTTAAAGGACGAAGTGTCCTCCACTGAGATAACCGTGGCTTTATTCAGCCTGGAAATAGGTGGATCCACCACTGGTGGTACCGTCCATTTCTTAATGATGGATTCCTCAAACGGATAGCGTCTAGCAATACGCTTGGAAATAGTAAAGGTATGTTTAGAATGCTCCCATTCTCCTTTAATCTGATTACCGAAACATTTGGGTACAGGAAAAACCTTCACCGTTTTGATGGGCTTATTAGTACCAAAAGGAATCTCTGTTTCAGTTGCCTCTGCCGGTAAAGCCTCAAGTTTTAAGGTTTCCTGCACTGCCACAACTAGTGCGTCCACCAATGCTTCTTCCTGAATTATAGCAGGAGAAGAAGCGTCCTCCTCACTGTCTGAGGGGGCTTTACCTGGGATAACAGCCCTTGCAGAGGAACCTGCAACTGCAGTGACCATCTCTGAATCTGAGTCAGAGGTGTCAGATAGTATAGGGGTAGGCGGGGGTCGCTTCCTTGACCCCCGTCCCTGACAGGCCGCCTCCACCCGAGCCACCATAGACTCCAAAATTGCTGTAAATGACTCTACACTCTGTGCACCGGCGGGTCCCGTGGCCCCCTCGAGGGAAACAGGTGGGGGAATATGTGTGGCAGGGTCCATGATAATTCCAGTCACTTCCTGGATAATATAATTCAAAAATAAAAAACTTTTTTTTTTTTTTTTTTTTCCAGACCCCCAGCGCCAAAAAAAGCCCCTTAGTGTTACCTGCTAGGGATCCCTATCGATCGAGAGAGAGAGAGAGATAGACCCCCAGGCTCACCACTTGATGCTCAGAGTTTAACTGCAACAGGTTACAGCGCTGTCTTGACAAACAGGAAGTCTTTTGGCTGGCTGCCCAGGAAGAAAGGAGGCGGCTCCGCCCCTCTGCACGCCTTCCGGCGCCTCCCCCAAGCTCCACGAGGTGTTTGGATCACCTCAAACATGGCCGCCCCCATGCTGGAGACACGAGGCTCCGCCAAAATGGCGGCTCGTGCGATCCAGCAAAAAAAATGGCGGCGGCCTGTACTGAATAGCGGTGTGCTGCAGGGCACCCAACACTCTCTCTGCATGGGGATATGGCGTGGTTGGCGGTACCGGCCCTGGCGGACCGCATGGCCATTCGGGACGCCTGCTAATAGCTGGAGATCTGATTAGGAAGGCAGTCTACATGTCCGTGGCTTCTGACTGGTAGGTAGCTTATTCTTATCACCGTAAGATTCCCAGAATGCCACAGATTACATCTTTTTAACATGTATACAATTAGATTGTTAGCTCCCAAACCAAGCCTCCTGGCTTTTTGCACATAAAATCACACTCAAAGTAGGAGGATCTGTGTCATGTTATAGGATAGAGAGGGACTCTATCTTACCATACAGAGAGGGGCCCGCGTTCACCACAAGACCCGTCAGGGGAAAAGGGGGAACATACTACTCACCATACCGGAACCAGGCGGGCACCAACTCCTGACAGTACCCCTCTCCACCGGGGCGGGAGGGCTGTCGACCGATACGGACGCCGTGACTCATGGTCTTTGGCGTTTCAGCGAGACGTTTAACTCGCGGGGTCAGTCCTTTAATGGGACTTTGTCGCGGCCGACCCAGCGCGGAGCTATGGCCTGCACGCGCTCGTAGGCTGAACTGGGGTGACCACCGGATCTCAACATCCAGCCCGTCGCCCAGTTCAGCTTTCTTGCTTGAAGATCTCACAGGAACACTGGAGAAAAAAGGCTGTCTAAAAAATCCTTTAAGAAAAAATTCTTGCCAGGACCTAAGATCCCAGCAAGGTATCTAGGTCCTTACTCCTAACTAGACAGAAAATAACTGATTTGCTGAGGCAGAGAGAGAGAGGATATACCCTCTGGGACTGCCCCTAGGGTGTGGCCAGAGCTTTTTAATTTCCTGTCTAGTCCTGCTCCTGTGGAGGCAACATAACCCGAAGGTGGTGTATCACCGAGGACTACGTCTGTCAATGAGCGCTAGAGAAATATGCATTATTATTATGATTTGCATTCATATAGCGCCAACAAATTTTGTATCGCTTTACAATATTCAATTACAAGCAAGTGGGTCCCCGAAAAATAACTGTATTCAGAAGTGGGTCTCAGCCCAAAAAATTTTGGGAAGCCCTGCACTACACCATAAAGGACTGAAATTCTGCAGCGCCCGCAAGGTCCCCCTGCTCAAGAAAGCACACGATTTCCAAAAAACAACAATATCTCTCCTGCACTCGAGTGGCATGCGGGAAGGTGAATGTTCTAGGCGGTTTTATGACACAAATTAAGTGTTCTTGCTGCCCCCCTCAGGACCAAGAGTATCCAAAAGGCACTACAAGAAAACAACAAGAGAAGGGCCACCGACCTTGTGCATTACCACTTAAAGTTTATTAAAATCAAAGAAGGGTAGCGTACAATATACTCACAAACGTAGGATATGAACAAGCATATAGGAAATGGACACCGCTCGCTTCCAGGACACTTCTCTACTGCTGGATAGTGTGATGGCGTCCTCAAAACCTGATGTGGCTTACGCGTTTTGAGGGAGGACCCTCTTCCTCAGAGCCAAAATCCCCACATCAGGTTTTGAGGACGCCATCACACTATCCAGCAGTAGAGAAGTGTCCTGGAAGCGAGCGGTGCCCATTTCCTATATGCTTGTTCATCTCCTATGTTTGTGAGTATATTGTACGCTACCCTTCTTTGATTTTAATAAACTTTTAAGTGGTAAAGCACAAGGTCGGTGCGCCCTTCTCTTGTTGTTTTCAAGAAAGCACATGTACAGGCCCACTATTGGTCCTTGGACCAATCCTGTTCAATTTATTCATAAATGATCTAGAGGAGGGGATATCTAGTACAATCTCAGTATTTGCCGATGATACTAAACTAGGCATGCCAATATCTTCTATGCAGGATGTGGAAACCTTACAAGCTGACCTGAACAAAATAACGGGGTGGGCAACTACATGGCAGATGAGGTTTAATGTTGAAAAATGTAAAGTAATGCACCTGGGTGCCAGAAACCAGAAAGCAAGCTACTCACTAGGGGGGGAAACTCTGGGTAAGTCTAGGATGGAAAAGGACCTGGGGGTACTGGTAGACAACAGGCTTGGCAGTGGCATGCAATGCCAAGCCGCTGCAAGCAAAGCCAACAGAAAACTGGGATGTATAAAAAAGGGGATTCACTCCAGAAATAAAGAGATTATTCTCCCACTCTACAAGACTATGGTCCGGCCACATCTGGAGTATGCTGTCCAGTTCTGGGCACCGGTCCTCAGGAAGGATGTGCTGGAACTGGAAAGAGTCCAGAGAAGGTCAACAAAAATAATTAGGGGAATGGAGGGCATCAGCTATGAGGAAAGACTACAAGCACTGAACTTATTCTCTCTGGAGAAGAGACGATTGAGGGGGGGATATGATATCAATGTACAAATACTGTACTGGTGACCCTAGCATAAGGAACAAACTATTCAGAGAAAGGGAATACAATAAGACATGTGGCCACTCACTAAAACTAGAGGAAAGGTGGTTTAACCTTAAAGTACATAAGGGGTTCTTCACTGTAAGAGCGGTAAGGATGTGGAATTCTCTTCCACAAGCAGTGGTATCAGCAGGGAGCATCGATAGTTTCAAAAAACTATTAGATGGGCACCTTAAAGACCACAACATACAGGGGTATACAATGTACAACATACAGGGGTATACAATGTACAACATACAGGGGTATACAATGTACGGTTAACAGCAAACACACACACACATCATAGGTTGAACTGGATGGACTGATGTCTTTTTTCAACCTCACTAACTATGTAACTATCTAAGGCCCATTATCTAAGATTGTACGTTTTTGTGAGATTAATCAGTGGTTTCCTATAAAGTCCTACTATCTTTGGGGTGTCTCTTCTTCCTTTTGTTGTTTTGGTTGTATCCACAAGGCAGATTTGGTTTGGATAATGGCTCCCATGCCCTATTTTTAAGTGGTTCCCATGCCCTAGTTTTCTGGATCTTTGGCTTGTCTCCTTGCTTGCCCCAGTCTGGCCTTTTCCCCGTCTTTTTCTTGTACACAACACCACAGATGCGCCCTACATCAGCCGTACAAGGTCAGCTTAGATTAATCAGGGCTTTCCTCTTTCAGCCTGGGACACCTGTGTGATTGAATATTCGCCACGCTATCCCCCCCCCTCCTCCTCTTAGCTGCCACAATCTTCTGGGACATGAACATCAATGTAAAACACGTTTAAACTCTATAAACCTCTTAACCCTATACCCGCCTGCCCGCCTGGGACTCTCTATCAACTGTCCCCAGGTACTAAATGGAAGAGAGAGCAGCGTTTGATAAATCAAGGAAACGACTGCAGCTGACACGCAGCGAGATTATTTTCTTTGATAAATGCAGGGCTGGCTTTGCTCCTGGAGATCTTTGATACATAATTCCCTTTACACCTTTTATAGATAGTTCTAGTGGTGTGACAGCGCTGGGGGGGGGGGGGGGGGGGGATTGCCATAGAAAATTCCGATTAGTCTAGCACGAAGATCAGATTTAGAACCTTCCCGTCCGTGTACAAGGCTTGTCCAGCAATGTATCTCACGGCCCATGCCATGTAATATTCCCTGCAAATCGCCCATCACTCCCTCTGAAATCATATTACATTTCTACGGGGGCAGCGTTATAATCCGTCTGTGCTATCTATCTCAGATGCTTCTAGGCCCCCTGTGTATAAGCCCTGATATATAAAGTTTATTTTTTTTTTTTATTCACTAGATATTGAGATTTCAACTTGATCTCCAGGCAAATAGCTACAGTGAGGGAAAAAAAAGTATGTGATCCCCTGCTGCTTTTGTATGTTTGCCCACTGACAAAGAAATGATCAGTCTATAATTTTAATGGTTGGTTTATTTTAACAGTGAGAGACAGAACAACAACAAAAATATCCAGAAAAACGTATTTCAAAAAAGTTAAAAATTGATTTGCATTTTAAGGAGTGTAAAAAGTATTTGATCCCCTATCAATCAGCAAGACTTCTGGCTCCCAGGTGTCTTCTCTACAGGTAACAAGCTGAGATTAGGAGCACTCACTTAACCACTTGCCGACTGCCGTCAGTATATTTACTGCGGCAGTCAGCCCCTCACAGGCAAAGCGAAATAGGACTACGTCGCTCGCCTGTGAGGCTCTAGGGGGCGGAGGCGGTCCCGCCCTCGCTCACGGACACCCCCGCGTGTGTGCCCGGCGGACCCGATGTCTGCCGGCCACCCGTGATCCTCCGTTGCAGAGGGAGAAAGGCAGGCGGCTAATGTAAACAAAGCCGCCTGTCATTCTTCCCTGTGTAACAGCAGAGATCATACGGTACTGCTATGTAGGATCGTAGATCTCTGTGGTTACATGAAAAGCCACATCCCTGCATAGTTAGAATCACGCCCCTAGGGACACACTTAGCCACTACATCACTAATAAAGTTAACCCCTTCCCTGCCAGTGTCATTTTTACAGTAACAGTGCATATGTATAGCACTGATTACTGTAGTAATGTCACTGGTAACCCCAAAAGTGTCAAAAATGTCAGTCAAGGGTCCGATCTGTCCGCCGCAATGTTGCAGTCCCACAAAAAAAAAAATCGCAGATCGCCGCCATTAATCGCTAAAAAAAAAATAACAAAAATCTTTACCTTAGTAAACGCAATAACTTTTGCGCAAACCAATCAAAATACGCTTATTGCGATTTTTTTTTTACCAAACATATGTAGCAGAAAACAAATTGGTTTAAAATGTTAAAAAATTTTGATTTTTACATTTTTTTGGGGGAATTTCATATAAAAAAATTTGAAAAATATTGTTATTTTTGCAAAATTGTCGCTCTTTTTTTGTTTATAGAGCATGATCAAAAAATCGCACAGGTGATCAAATACCACCAAAAGAAAGCTCTGTTTGTGGGAAAAAAGGACATCAAATTTGTTTAGGTACAGCGTCGTACGACCGCGCAATTGTCCGTTAAAGTCATGCAGTGCCGAATCACAAAATAGGCCATGGTCAGGAAGGGGGTAAAATCTTCCGGGGCTTAAGTGTTTAAAGGGAGTGCTCCTTATCTCAGATTGTTTTTGTTTTTTTTTTGGAAAACAAACGTTTATTGGGTTCACATAATAACAACAAAACAAACATATGCAGTCAGCACACCAGGTCACGTCACATCAGCAGTATATAATACAACATTGTCACATAAGGTACAGAAATCAGGCAGGAAAAAGAAAAAAAACAAAATACAGGTCCATGGGGGAAATAGCATCGCACATAGGCAAGTATAACAGCAAGTATAACTGAAACCCCATCCCATAGCGTCCGTGAGTATAAGCAGGGTACACAAGGTTCACCCCAATCCCAGAGATCACCCAGGAGAACAGGTGTCAGAGGACTGAAGCCACCTGTCCCAAACCCTATGATAACTGCCAAGAGAACCCCGGTTAGTATATATGACTTTCTTGTAGGACAAGGATTGATTGATGTCAGCCTTCCACATAGCTAGATCAGGCCAGACGGACTGTATCCACGTGCGGGCAATCAGTTTTCTTGCGCTAAAGAGGGTTTCATGTAGGAATTTTACGGTGTATTTATCAACGTCCTCATCAGGTATAATACCCAGCAGGCAGACCCTAGGATCTAGTGTGACAGGAGCCCCCATACGGTCGTGCAGGAAGCGAACCACCTGCACCCAGAAGCCCTGGATACGAGGACAGTGCCACAACAGATGTCCAAAGGTGCCTGGTGACAACAAACACTTGGGGCACACCGGGTCTCTGGAGGGAACGAATCTGGCTATTCTGTCAGGAGAGAGGTACGCTCTATGTAATATATACACCTGTGTCAATCTGTCAGACAGCTTGGGCGAGACAAGCTTACAGGCCCCAAGAGCCTCCGTCCAATCATCATCGTCAAGGTCTCCAACATCGTCAGTCCAGCGAGGGCGAACACTGAACGCCAGGGCCGTGGCCGTTTTGGTTGTCAGCATCTCATATAAAAGGGAGATAAGTTTACGGGAGTCAGAACCAGTCAGGACATCCAACAGGTCAACAGTGGGCAAGTCCGGGTAACGGCCCCCAAACTGAGCGTGAAGGGCATGGCGAAGTTGATAATACCGATAATACATGGAGGGGGGAAGGTCAAAGTCAGTCCGTAACTGGGAGAAGGGTCTAAGTGCTCCCCCCCGCAATACATGGGAGAGATACACGACCCCCCTGGCCATCCACAGTCCAGGGTCCGGTAGTTGTAGTAATTCAGGTAAGTGTCTATTGAACCACAAGGGAGTTTTAGCGTGGAACAGCGGGTCACCAGTCCTGGATAGCGCCAAATCCCATATCCTCCTATAGTGAGAAGAGACAGCACTCGTCACCTGGGCACTTGAAGGCCCACCCGCGCCTCGGAGAATATCACAGAAGGGGTGAGGACTCGAGGTCAGTACTGGGGGGCAGGCCAGGGCCATATATCTGGGAGCATCCAATGCATTGACGTGATAGAAGTGGGATAACTGCGACGCAAGGTAGTACGCCCCAAAATCCGGAACAGCAAGCCCTCCCAGAGCAGTCGGCTTCTGAGCGTGACGCCACGCCAGCTTGTGTCTACTGGGACCCCACACAAAAGTTTTCAGTAAACGTTCAAGAATTGCGAAATATTTGTAAGGGATATACACAGGGGAGTGCCATAAAACATAGAGAATTTTAGGTAGGAGGACCATTTTAATCAAATTTACACGGCCCATTACGCCAACGGGAAGACGGGACCATAGTTGGGTCTTATGCTTAACTAGGGCGTACAGAGGCTCAATATTAAGAGCGATATAATCAGCAAGGGTACGGGATACCTGCACCCCCAAATGTTTAAGCGTAGAAACGCGAAGTAAGGGGAGGAGGGATTGATCCTGCGATTGGGCAAAAACATCCAGGGACAAAATTTGCGACTTATCCCAATTAATGGACAGGCCGGAGAACCCGCCGAAAGTAGTGATAAGGTCCAGGACTCTAGATAGGGAGGGGCCAGGGTCAGCTAGGTAGAGGATCATATCGTCGGCGTATAATCCGATCTTATCAACGTGATCGCCGCGACCAAGGCCAACAACATCCGGGTGTGCACGTATGGCAATGGCCAGGGGCTCGACCGCCAGCGCATATAGCAGTGGGGAGATCGGGCAACCCTGTCGAGTTCCCCTAGAAAGGGGGAACGACCCGGAGGTGTGTGCATTTGCCACTACTCTGGCGCAAGGGCGATGGTAGAGGATGGTCAACCACTTCACAAATTTAGGCCCAAAACCAAAGCGCCCCAGACATTGCCATAAGTAGTGCCACTCCACCGAGTCAAAGGCCTTGGCAGCATCCAAGGACACCAGCACCCGGGTACCCACCAGATCAGGGGCGTAACTACAGGGGTTGCAGGGGTTGCAATCGCAACCGGGCCCCATGCTCAAGGGGGCCCATGTGGCTCCCCTGTACACCTGAATAGGAGGGGCGGCGGGGGCAGCATGTAGAGAAATCACTGTCCTCCTTTTTCCTTCTGTAGCTGCAGGAGGAAAATGGAGGAGATTAGTTCCTCTGTACGCTGCCCCCGCCACTTCTCCTATCCAGTATACTTGTGTTCTGCTGTCTCTGGGCCCCTGTGTGCTCCCCTGGTCCCCCCCTTCTGTGCTGCCCCTCCTTCAGAATTCTCCCTTCCCTCACCGTAATAAAGGGCCCCGCAACTAGAATAAAGGGCCCCAGGGTGCCAGGGGTCCAGGGGGCCCTTCATGGTTTCTTGCACCGGGGCCCTGAAGGTTCTAGTTACGCCTCTGCACCAGATCATGCGTCGCCTGTACATTCATGAACAGACGCCGTGTATTACATGCCGTGTTCTTGGATGGCATGAAGCCCGTTTGATCTGAGTGTATGAGAGAGTGAATGACCTTGTTAAGTCGCAGGGCAAGTATCTTAGCCAGGATCTTAATGTCACACTGAAGGAGTGAGATGGGGCGATAGGACTCAGGCAACGTGGGGTCTTTTCCGGGCTTGGGTATAAGGACAATCAAAGCTTCACCCATGGACGACGGGGCGGCAGAAGCTTCAAACATGGCGTTATAAACCTCTAGGAGTTTGGGGGCCAAGGTCTCCGAGTACAGGGAATAAAACTCGGCAGGGAGACCATCCGACCCTGGAGCCTTAGCCCGCGCAAAACAGGAGAGGGCCTCAACTATGTCACCCACTGATAGGGGGGCGTCAAGGGCAGACGCCTGCTCGGGGGATAGGGTAGGAAATGAGATAGTGTCAAGCAGAGCCGAGAGATCCGAAGGAGGGTACTCCACTTTAGACGTATAGACGTCCCGAAAAAAAGATGCAAATTCTTCCGCAACCGCAGAGGGATCAGCCGGATCCCCAGTGGTAAGACGACGAAGGTTAATTACAACCGGGGGCCTCTCGTGTAGGTGAGCCAAATAAGCAAGAAGCTTACCGGCTTTCTCACCGGATTCAAACGTCCGCTGTTTACAAAAAAAAAGCTTGCGATTCGCACGTTCCCGACACAGCTGTTCCATCGCCCGTGTCTGTAGATTCAAGTCCGCAAGCAACTCCGGGGAAGGAGCAAGGGCGTAGCGACTCTCAAGTTCCGCAAGTCGGTGCTCCGCGGAGGAGAACTCCACCCGCGAAGACGGCTTGAACCTGGATATGCGCTCTGACAATAGCATCCTAGCATGAAGTTTGAACGCCTCCCACACCAACAGGGGCGAGGTGGTGAGGTCGTTATTAGCAAAAAAGTGCGTCCATTCCTCCCCAAGGCTGTCCAAACCCGGGACCACAGAGAGCCAGAAAGGATTCAGGCGCCAGTGGCTCCGCGGAGGGCCAGGGAAGGATGACAGCGACACCCAGTAAGGGGCATGGTCGGAGAGCAAGCGGGGCCCAAACCCCGCAGCCCGCAGGCCAGGCGTCAGCGAGCGCGAGAGCCAAATGGAGTCAATTCTCGACATGGAGGAGTGGGAGGCAGGATAGCAAGAATAGGCACGGGTGGAGGGGTAAAGATGTCTCCAGGTATCGACCAAGTCAAAGTCAGTAAGCAGTCTACTAAATCTAGTATTGGGTACAGGGGCATCATCCACTAAGGAGGCACTCTGTCTGTCCAGTACAGTATTGGATACCATATTGAAATCCCCTAACCAAATTGCCGGGAGGGAGGGAAATCGAGCCATGAAGTCAAAACCCACTGTGAGGAGAGAGGCAGCATAGGGGGGTGGCACGTACCACGCCAGGAGCAGTACCTCCCGACCACCAATTACCCCTCTAACAAAAACATACCTGCCCTGAGGGTCCGTGAGCACATCCCGCACCTGGAAAGAAATGGATTTGGAAATAAGTAGGGAAACCCCCCTCGAGTACGAGGAATAGGTAGCGTGGAACGACCATCCAATCCACGGGCGACGGAGAGCTCGGAGCAAGCCGTCATCCGCGTGCGTTTCAACCAAGACCATAATATCCGCACGCTGATCTTTCAGATAGGACAGGACAACAGAGCGTTTAATCTTGTCCCGCACCCCACGGACGTTCCAAGTAAGGATTTTCAGGGAGGCCATAGTAACAAGGACAAAACGGGAATGGGCAGGAGCAGCAGGACCCCCAGCGCAGGCAGTACACCCCCCCCCAACCACATGTGACAAACAAATGTGACAGTGCATGGCATATAAAGAAATACATATAAAAGTGAACCCAAACAAAAGCCCCAGAATAGGGGCACACACAGCTCAAATACAGTAACCCCACCCGTCCACCCGGCTCCACACAAACCCCAACACGTGGGAGCATCAACCCAGAACAAACAATAAAAAAACAGACAGTTGCATAGGTATGAGAAACGCCAGCGGGTCGAGCCGACCCAAAAAGGGCCACGGGTCGCCCGCTGGGGTATCAAACTTAACAAAAATAACAGCCCCCAATACAGGGGGGAACGGGGGCGAATATTCTCCGAAGGGAGAGCCCACGACCAGGGCCCTATAACAGTGTGAGACAGCAGATAGAAAAAAACCCACAGCGTGAGCTATGTGCAACCCGGGCTGTAAGCAGTCAGTAATCCGAACTTAGGGGGTGTAGGAGGCTCAGGGGAGCAGCAGTGAATGCAGCAGGCCCCCTCGGAACCCCAGTGCCACCCAACACCCACACCCGAACCAGTTTGAAGAGCAAAGTCAGGTAGCAGAGAGGTATGTCCGGCGGGCGGGGGTGCAGAACAGCCACAGGGGAGGGGGTCCGCATCAATGGGGGAAAAATACATACAGAGATGCCACTCAAGACTCAGCCAGGCAGGGAATCCCGCGTCCCGCAACAGAGAGGCATGTCCATAGAGTCAAATCCATCGGGGAACGGTAAGGACTGCAGGCAGAGACCCCGGCGGAAAACAGGAACATCAGGGCAAAGGGACATCAAGCATACAAACAGGCAGCAGAGCACTTATTCAGTGGAGGCCATCAAGCCAAGCCACGGCGGAATCAGGATCCTCAAAGAACCGCACTCTGTCTTCGGCCACCACACGTAGCCTCGCAGGGTACAGCATGGAGTATTTGAGATTGCGGACACGCAGCCGGCGCTTGACCTCAGTAAACTGGCTGCGCTGCTTCTGAACAGCAGCCGAGAAATCGGGGAATGCCATAACAGTGTGATTGTCCAAGGGGATGTTGCCCTTTTCCCGGGCAAGGCGAAGCACAGCATCCCGGTCTCTGTAGTTAAGGAAGCGTGCAATAAAGACCCTAGGAGGGGCACCCTGGGGGGGTCGCTTCGCTGGCATCCTGTGGGCTCTTTCCACCACAAAAGCCTGGGAAAAGGCGGCTCGGCTGTAGGTAGTGACCAACAGGTTCTCCAGATAGGTGGCTGGGTCGGTGCCCTCCGATCCCTCAGGGAGACCGATAAAACGGATGTTGTTCCGCCTAGCACGATTTTCCATATCGTCCTGTTTAGCATAAAGTTGTGCAATGTCCCTGGAGGCCTGTTCCACCGAGGTACGAACCGGGGGGAGTTCATCCTCCACAACACCCAAGCGATCCTCCACCTCGGTAATCCGCCCCCTGAGCGTCTGCATGTCCTGGCGGATCAGTGAAATATCCACCTTAACCTCCTCGATTTTGGAGGTAAGAGTGGCCTGACAGTGGGAGATAGCCTCCAGGATCTTACCGCTGTCCAAGGAGCGCTCGGCCGGATCCGGAGCGGAGGGTGGATCGCCGCCATCTTGGGCCTGCGCGCCGTCTTCCTGGCGGCGGAAACGATCGAGTTTGGCAGCGGCCTCGGAGCGTTTGGACGGTGGAGACATGGCGGCAGAGAGGCACGGTAAGTAGGCAGGCACACTGGAACGGAGATGCGGTGAGTATCGGGTCACAGGATGAGAAGAAACCGTTAATGCCGGGAGAGAGGAGCTCACGCACGTCTGCTCACATGAAGCTTCAGGCCACGCCCCCTTATCTCAGATTGTTACCTGTATAAAAGACACCTGTCCACTGAAGCAATCAATCAGATTCCAATCTCTGCACCATGGCCAAGAGCTGTCCAAGGATGTCTGGGACAAGATTGTAGACCTACACAAGGCTGGAATGGGCTACAAGACCATCGCCAAGCAAGGCTGGAATGGGCTACAAGACCATCGCCAAGCAAGGCTGGAATGGGCTACAAGACCATCGCCAAGCAGCTTGGTGAGAGAGTGACAACAGTGGGTGCGATTATTTGTAAATGGAAGGAACACAAAATAACTGTCACTCTCCCTCAGTCTGGGACTCCATGCAAGATCTGACCTCATGGAGTTTCTATGATCATGAGAACAGTGAGGAATCCGCCCATAACTACACGGGAGAATCTTGTCAATGATCTTAAAGGAAGCTGGGACCTGTCCACCGAAGCAATCAATCAGATTCCAATGTCTCCACCATGGCCAAGACCAAAGAGCTGTCCAAGGATATCTGGGACAAGATTGTAGACCTGCACAAGGCTGGAATGGGCTACAAGACCATCGCCAAGCAGCTTGGTGAGAGGGTGACAACAGTGGGTGTGATTTTTCGCAAATCGAAAAAACACAAAATAACTGTCAATCTCCCTCGGTCTGGGGATCCATGCCAGAGCTCACCTTCAGGAGTTTCAATAATCATGAGAACGGTGAGAAATCAGCCCAGAACTACACGGGAGAATCTTGTCAATGATCTCAAGGCAGGTGGGACCATAGTCACCGAGAAAAAAAATTGGTAACACACTACGCCCTAAAGGACTGAAGTTCTGCAGCGCCCGCAAGGTCACCCTGCTCAAGAAAGCACATGTACAGGCCCATATAAAGTTTGCTAATGAAAATCTGAATGATTCAGAGGAGAACTGGGTGAAAGTGTGGTCAGATGAGACCAAAATTGAGCTCTTTGGCATCAACTCAACTCGCCGTGTTTGGAGGAGGAGGAGGAATTCTGCCTATGACCCAAAGAACACCATCAAATATGAAGATGGAAACATTATGCTTTGGGTATGTTTTTAGGGGACAGGACACCTTCACCGCATCAAAGGGACGATGGACGGGGCCATGTACCATCAATCTTGCGTGAGAACCTCCTTCCCTCAGCCAGGGCATTGAATATGGGTCGTGGATGGGTATTCCAGCATGACAATGACCCAAAACACACAGCCAAGGCAAAAAAGGAGTGGCTCAAGAAGAAGAACATTAAGGACCTGGAGTGGCCTAGCCAGTCCCCAAACCCATAGAAAATATGTAAAGGGAGCTGAAGTTTGAGTTACCTAAGGTCAGCCTGGAAACCTTCAAGACTTGGCGAGGATCTGCAAGTGGGACAAAATCCCTCCTGAGATGTGTGCAAACCTGGTGGCCAACTACAAGAAATGTCTGACCTCTGTGCTTCCATACAAGGGTTTCTCCACCAAGTACTAAGTCATGTTTTAGGAAGGGGTCAAATACTTATTTTATTCATTAAAATGCAAAAAAATGTAAACCTTTTTTGAAATGTGTTTTTCTGGATATTTTTGCTGTTTTTCTGTCTCTCACTGGTAAAATAATCCTACCATTAAAATTATAGACTGATCATTTCTTTGTCAGCAGGCAAACGTACAAAATCAGCAGGGGCTCACATACTTTTTTTCCCCTCACTGTATATACACATTTTAATTCATTTTAATTTCGATCCATCTATGGCCAGCTTAACCAATTCTGGACCGGAAGGATTTGCCCCCCTTAATGACCAGGCCATTTTTTGCGATTCGGCACTGCGTTACTTTGACAATTGCGCGGTCATCCGATGCTATACCTAAATAAAATTGCTGTCCTTTTTTTCCCAGAAATAGAGCTGGTGGTATTTGATCACCTGTGCGATTTTTATTTTTTGCACTATAAACAAAAAAAGAGCAACAATTCTGAAAAAAAATATATATTTTTCACATTCGGCTATATAACATTCCCAAAAAATAAATAAATAAAAATCACATTTTTTCATCCTTTTAGACCAATTTGTGTTCTGCTACATATTTTTGTTAAAACAAAAACAACAAAAAACGCAATAAGCGTATTTTGATTGGTTTGCGCAAAAGCTATTACGTCTACAAACTAGGGGTAAGATTTATATCCTTTTTATTTTTTATTTATTTTTTACTAGTAATGGCAGCGATCAGCGATTTTTAGCGGGACTGCGACATTGCGGCGCACAGATCGGACCCCTAACTGACATTTTTTACACTTTTGGGGGGGACCAGTGACATTACTACAGTAATCAGTGCTAAAATATGCACTGTTACTGTACTAATGACACTGGCAGGGAAGGGGTTGACTCAGGGGGCGATCAAATGGTTAAGTGTGAGCCTAGAGCAGTCATGGCGAACCTTGGCACCCCAAATGTTTTGGAACTACATTTCCCATGATGCTCAGCTACACTGCAGAGTGCATGACCATCATGGGAAATGTAGTTCCAAAACATCTGGACTGCTAAGGTTCGCCATCACCGGCCTAGGGGGTGTTTCCTAACTATGAGGGGGATGAGCTTGTGGAACCAACACAGAGACATGACATTTTTGACACTTTTGGGGGGAACCAGTGACATTACTACAGTAATCAGTGCTAAAAATATGCACTGTCACTGTACTAATGACACTGGTAGGGAAGGGCTTAAACTAGTGGGTGATCAAAGGGTTAAATGTGAGCCTAGGGGGTGTTTTCAAACTGTATGGGGGAGGGACTTGTGAAATGACCACAGAGACCTGCAATCCTATATAGAAGGATCACAGGCGCTCTATGATAATTTCAGAGAGAAGAACGGTCGGCTGTGTTTACAACAGCTGACCGTCGTTCTTTCTCAGCAGGGAGCGATCGCGGGTGCCCGGCGGCAATCACGGCCGCCAGTCCCGTGTGTCAGCATCCCCACTGCCTAGTGGGGGAGGGAGCGCACTGCCGGCGAGGCACGCTTGCCCCCCAGCACCAAGTGCGCGACCGACATAGGGCTACGTCGGTTCGCCCAGGAGGACCAGCCTGCCGCAGTAAATGTGCGGCCAGCGGCCCGGAAGCTGTTAAAAATAACCCTTTTCTTCTATTAGATTGGAGTGCTTTCTGAAGAAGGGCAATTATATATTGGTTCATAACGAAACAGGAAATGGTTACGAATAATCTTTGTGTTTCTGTTGTTGCTAGTGAAAAGCTTTGATTGCTTTTTGCTGTTCATGCAATGCTTTTAAAAGTGCACCTGTCATTTTGTAACAGAGAGAATACAGCAAAGTGGAAAGGTAGATGTTGATCCTGCTTTTATATTTTTCCCTGCAAACCTGTAATTTTAAAGCTTATGTGAAGTCACTAAATATAGAGCACGCTGTGGTATCTAAAAAGCATTCCAATGTGTCAACTCAAGCCCATCCACAGAAAGCATGGCTTTACCGTATATTAGATTTTTATTCAGTGGTCAGTACAGGGTCTCTGCCCATCAATCTGCTGGAGGGCAGGGGTATGGCAACACTCGCTTACCTGTAGATACAAGATAAAAAATTGAGTTTATTACTGCCAGATCAGTTAGTAAATGGGTAAATAGAAGGAGTTGATACATGGATTTGCAGAGGGAACTCAGTGAAGGGGAGAAGAAGCAAAGTTGCATAGGTCAGGAAGCAGTCTGGGGGAGAGAAGTGGGAAGCCCAGCTACATAAAGCGCATAAAAAACTGCACTGGGACAAGAGAACAAGCAGCTATGGAACCGATGTAACAGTAAATTCTTCACCCCATGGGAATGCAGCTGATCAGCACAAGTCCATCCATAGAAAGCATGGCTTTACCGTATATTTGATTTTTATTCAGTGGTCAGCACAGGGTCTCTGCCCATCAGTCTGCTGGAGGGCAGGGGTATGGCTACACTCACTTACCTCTTACCTGTAGATACAAGATAAAAAAAATGAGTTTACTACTGCCAGATCAGTTAGTAAATGGGTAAATAGGAGTTGATACATGGATTTGCAGAGGGAACTGACAGTAAAGGGGAGAAGAAGCAAAGTTGCATAGGTCAGGAAGCAGTCTGGGGGAAGCCCAGCTACATAAAGCACATTAAACTGCACTGGGACAAGATAGCAGGCAGCTATGGAACTGGTGTAACAGTAAATTCTTCACCCTATGGGAATGCAGCTGATCAGCTGTGACTGTGTCAGGAAGACAGAGCAATGGGGGAAGAGAGATGAAGAAAATATACAGGCTGGGACAAGAAGTATAGGAAGAACTGCAGGGAGAGAAACAAAGTTACAGAGATAAACTCAGGAGCAGAGCTAACATTGGAGCCAGGGCTGGGAGAGGGGGGCCCTCACAGGGAGAGGGGTTAGTGAGGGACAACTATCTCTTTCTCAGCAGATAAAATCTGGCAGCAGGGAGAGGGGGAAAGATCAGCTTTCAGCTGCTGGAGGAATATTTCTGTAAATGTTGTTCATTACTAATCCCCCTCCCTGTGTGGCCCCCCTGTGTGCTCGGGCCCCTTACAAGAGGACCGATGGTCCCCCCTAGCAGCAGCCCTGCTCGTATCTGCATGGATGTCGCACCACTTCCTTAAACTAAATCTCTTTAAAGCCAAGCTGATAATATTCCCAGATAGAAAGGTGTAGCGCACTAACACAAACACATAAGTTGTTTTAAAAGAGTCCATATAACTGGGTGTCCAAGACGACAATCACAGGTGACATAGCTGTCACTTAAAGGTGCAGTAAAATAAATCCATTGTGAATCACTGCCACCACCAGAAAGATTGGACACTCAACAGATGGCGTTGCGACCATTACAGTAGAAAAAAAAGCCTCAATCATACATAGCCAAGGATCATTCAGGATGTCAAAACCAAAGGCAAACCTCCACTGAATCAACGCAAATGTATCCAACTAGGAATGAAGTAGCTCAGCTGGAGCCCAAAAGTAAGAAACACCGGAAAACGCATGTAACGCACGCGGTGACCACATCCATTAGGACAAAACACGTCAGGGCCATGCGGTCAGACATTCCCATAGACACACTCCTAAACCTTGTGGACAGCTTTCCCAGATGAATGAAGCTGTTATAGCTGCAAAGGGTGGGCCAACCTAATATTGAACCCTACAGATTAAGACTGGGAAGCTATTAAAGTTCATGTGCGTGTAAAGGCAGGCGTCCCAATACTTTTGACAATATAGTGTATATCATCCTGGCAATACTAGGAGGGCCTGTGGGACAATCACTGGTAGCTAGATGTAGATAGGTTGTAGTGGGACTTAAATCAGGGCAGGACCAATCCCCAGAGCAACACATGCGATGCCCCCTACAGCCAAGTAATCTTTAAAATTTGGACCTTAAAAGCCATGTAACCTGCCTATACTTTGGTTTTAGGTTTTCCAGAGAAGGGACGATGGCTCTGTGAATTTTTTCCGTGGATGGGAACAGTACAGAGACGGATTTGGAAAGCTGACAGGAGAACATTGGCTGGGTAAGTGATTTTTTTTTTCTTGCTTTACCTAAAATGCACAACATAACTTTAAAGAGTTTATTTATAAAAAAAAAAAAAAATGGGCAGAGCTTTTCAATTTGTACATTTGTTTTGTGTGAATCAGTGGCATAAACCAATGTTAACAGGCTATTTTCTCTTCAGGTTCAATGTTACTTAATTATACAGAATAGCGAAAATCAAGAAAATACCACATTTTGGCCACTAGATGGAGCTTATGATCATAGGTAATGTAACGGATCAACTGGCACCCGACTGGGGTACCTCCGTTGACGGATGCTCCTAGTGCTTACCGAGGGCTCCAAGCACTTCACCAGACACCATAACCACCGCAGACCCCACGAACCTCAGCAGCTTGGTTGGGGTCTCACCTACCCTGGACCTACGACAAGGCTCCAGGTTCCAGTGGGTGAACCTGTCTTTCCCCAGAGTGAAGCAGGAACAGGAACAAGCTCTTACAGGAGCTTAGTGATTAAGGGAGTATGAAGAGCATAGCAACCCCTTGTAGCAGATTCCCCCAATAAGAGACAGGACTCTAGATTGAAGGTATGAACTGTTTATTGAACCTACTCATACACATTATATACACTATCAGGTCAGCTGAGTGATTACATCATCATATGCAGATGGAATTGTATACAGAAACAGAATTAACCTGAACTAATTATCTAGCCATTTGGACAGAACAAGGTGAGATCATTAACATTTAACAATGGGACAGGCAGACTTAACACAATCCACATCGCACCTCAAAACAGACAATAGGACAAGGCCAATCACAGTCTGTCTGTGTCCTACATCAAAGTACATAGAGTATCCATCTAAATATTGCTATGATTATTTAGGTGTCACAGATTTCATGGCAACAGGCTATAGGTCTCACAGTGTAAAGTGGAATTAAATCTTCATATTTCTTGAGAGATATTGTTGATAAATATTACTCTCCCATTTGAAGTTATCCAAACCATTTTCTTTGTGTCCCTTAAGTATCTGTCTTTCACTCCCAGTGACAGTGAGTATCGTCACAGGTAATAAATGCTTATTTACTATAATCGTCAGCTTTAGGGACCATAATGCAGTATTTGTCCCTATTCACTGCATTCTGTATGAAGAGTTACATTTAGTCTGGAGAGAAAATAGCATAATGGCGTTCAATTTTGCCACCATTCACACACAACAGATGTACTCAAAGATTTACAAGATAAATAGCCCTGCAAAAGTATTTTAAAGCGATTGCTGTCGCATAATGCATATGTGTGGTGGCAAAGAGGGTAGGCTTATGCGCTCACGTTTGGATGGGTACAGCGTGGTGTGTCGGTTATAATACAGACACAGTCCAGGTCCAATTAGTAGAACTTGTAAAGGTAAAACAGTTCACAACAAACCAGGTGGGAGAAGGCCCAACTGGGAACACTCACGTATGCCAACAGCATGTTTGAATCCACTTACTGTTGACTGACTCTCTACCTCTGCTGGTAGTCTGTTCTAAGCATCAACTTCTCTTTTGGTAAAATAATACTTTCTAAAATTAGTTTTGAACTTCCCTCCTGCTGGTTTGAGGTCATGTCCCCGTGAATGGCACCTAAAATCCCAGTGCAGTTTTGCTGCAGTAAATTGCGCTGTGATTGCGGCAGCCTGCATCGCGGCACCCAACAGTAGCCCCTGAACTTTTTGTGGGTGACAAGCTTCACACTTTGTGGGTTGTCGCGATTGCAGCATGATTTATTGTGCAGAAGAACAGCCCCCCAATTTTAGGTGGGGAATGGCATCTCAAATGTTCGTTCTGCGATTTCGCGAGCAGAATCGCGGCAAACCTGCCCACAATTCAAAACGCTGAGGTGTGAATGCAGCATAAAAGTTTGTTTTCCCTCTCACTTTCTACCTTCATGGAGAAATAGT
This sequence comes from Pelophylax lessonae, assembly GCF_965119305.1. Lineage (NCBI taxonomy): Eukaryota > Metazoa > Chordata > Amphibia > Anura > Ranidae > Pelophylax > Pelophylax lessonae. Next base: position 279,066,134 of record NC_138774.1, on the reverse strand, counting down.
CCCCATGGCAAACAGCAACGTTAAATATGTCCAGTGATAGCAGTAAAAACATAACATCGTTCCAACCCTTCGGTCTGACGAAAGAGCTAAGAGGCTACGAAACATGTTGCCGCCCCATGTGTGACATCATCATGGCTAGATGCCGGTTGGTCACATTTCCGGCTTGCGTTCCAGCCTGGTCACAGCTGGCCATTGCACACAGTTGCACCGTTCTCTTCTCCTGTGACAGTCTAATCTCCACACTGTGCTGACATTTCTGGACTTCCCATCTCGGGGCTTAAGCCTCGTACACACGTACCGATTGTTGGCTGACCGATCGGCCGACTTTTGTCCAGTGTTGTTGTGTTGGTTGAAATGTGCTCTAGACTGCACACAAATTTTTTCGGCCAACAACAACCAACTTCAGAAGTGATGTCACGTGATGGTTTACTTTCCGTGTGTTTTTTCTTCTCTGAGCATGCCCAGTCTTGCTCATCAGATTTTTGTCTGCCGAAATCTGCACTGACTGACGAACAATCGGCCATTCTGTTGACGGCCAACAAAAATTTTATAGCATGCACACCAGATTTTGTTCGGCCGAAAAGTCGCAGTCGGTTGTCGGAAGCATCATACTAACAAGCCGACCATCGGCCGATCGGATGTTGGCCGAAAATTTACGGCCAACAATCGGTGCGTGTGTACGAGGCATTACTCTACTCATCGAGTCTTAGAGCTGCCCACCCACAAGGCTAATACCATACACAGGCAAACATTTGTCAGCTCACTAGGATTCAGCAGGAAATGGACCCCGATACATCTGTAGGATCCACGAGATTGTCATCTGCCACATGCGGAGGGGGACAATGAACTTTGCTAGCCCAATCTCCATCCACACTGTGCTGACATCTCTGGACTTCCCATCTCGGGGCTTACTCCACTCCTGGAGTCTCAGAGCTGCCCACCCACAAGGCTAATACCATACATAGGCAAGCATTTGTCAGCTCACTAGGATTTAGCAGGAAGCGAACCCCAATACATCTATAGGAACCATGGGATTGTCATATGGCACATCCAGAGGAGGACAATGAACTTTGGTAGCCCAATCTCCACACTGTGTGAGTGAACTCTATTTTATTACATGTGTTTTAGGAATAAACAGATACACTTAGAAGGCTGTGCTTCTTGTTTTTTTTTTATTGTTCCAACCATTCCCTGCTATAAAACTGCCCGAAAGGGGCCACTGAACACAGACAGGTTCTCTCTGAATAGAACAGCCACCAGTCACCCAAGCGCACCAACAATTAAAGTTCAGTCTAAGGGATGGGTTTTTAGGATTTATTGCTCAAAAAAACTTTACCGGGGGAGGGGTTTAGGGCAGTGATGGCAAACCTTGGCACCCCAGATGTTTTGAAATTACATTTCCCATGATTCTCATGCATTCTGCAGTGTAGTTGAGCATCATGGGAAATGTAGTTCCAAAACATCTAGGGTGCTAAGGTTTGCCATCACTGGGTTTAGGGTAATGGGATATTTCCAAACAACCAGCAGCAACAGCAAATGAAATAGCTTCCCTCTAGTTTAATGTCAGCTTCTCTGGAGGTAGCTGGGGATATAACTATATCTAAGGTTTCACAGCTGTAGCCCACGGAGCAGTCCTTAGCAACCAGTTCTCTTACATCTCTATGCAACTGTCAATCCCCAGTAAGATCCCGACACACAGTGTCCTAGGAGCTGTAATCCACCCAATTTCCACAGGTAGATCCTCAAAGAGGGAGAGGAAAAAGTCCTCTTCCAGACCTGGACTCTAAAAATGTTTTCTTCAGCAGGTATCCCCTTTTTTTTAGCTGTCCTCCTTGGCCCCTTAGTGCACCAAATGCTGAGGCCCAAACAGTGATGTCTTTGTGATCTTTCTGCTAGGGGCAGCAACCCCAAGAGTACTAGAAGCCTGACTGACAAAGAACAATCTGCTCAGGGCTCCAACACATTTATCACCTCCCCAGCCACCATCCGGGTGCCCCTTCACATGGATTGGGCAGGATATGAAATTTATTCAGCTTATCATTTAAAACTTCCACCTTATGCTCTGGAAGCATCTTCCAGAGGAAGGGGGAAGCAATTAAGATCTTAGCCTACAAATCCTGAGCAGACCAAACAATCAACCACTCCACTCACCACAGTGGAGAGAATAACTAAATTTACCTAACAGCCTAACTGGGAGGGCGCTACACCAGGATTCAGTCAATACACAAATGATTAGCTAACGAGGAAGATCCAGGAAAATGTAACCAAATTTATCTTTTCACTGAATTAAATAATTTTATCTATCATCAATTGCTTGCTCCTCATGGTCTACCAAGTGGTTGGCCAACATTATGAGGCTACCTTATATGTGGGTGGCTTATAAAGTGACACTGAATTCTCGTATTCTGGAATTCTATTCCAGTATGTAATCTTAATCAGACGGTGACTGTAGCCATGAAATTAGGAGACGCTTGCTTCTTGGGAGGAAAGCAATGGCAAACCTAGAGAACATTATAAAAAGCAGAGACATTGCCCTACCGAAAAAGTGCCACATAGTCAAAGCTATGGTATTCCCAGAAGTAACCTATGGCTGTGAAAGTTGGAACATAAGGAAGGCTGAACGCCAAAGAATTGACACTTTTGAACTATGGTGTTGGAGAAGACTCTTGAAAGTCTCCCTTGTGTAGCATTACCCCCTTGGGGGTTGCTGTTAAGTGTATGTTCTTCTGCACTGCTTTGATAAACCGCCAGTGTTCAGCCGAGCTGACATCAAAAAGACAGTGAGAAAAACAGGTTGTAACAACACCAATGATATTAATAAACACAATCTCTCTTAGAATATGCACATAGATCTCTTGAATAACTATATATTATCACTATGAAGCACTCAGGATCAAGAGGAACCCTGGGCCGGTCTATACCACCTGTATCCTTATGAGAGATAGGGTGATCTAGATACCAGTAACGCGTCCCCTTTAAGAAACAATAGTATAATAATGTCCTACTCGCAAGGCCTTGCTAAAGTCTTCACCAGGCAGTTGGTGCTCATGAAATGAACAAATTTCAAATAGTTTATAGCAAGCAATGCAGAATAGTTGATTATAATCCTAAGTGATCTGGTGGCAGATTCAACTGCAAAAGGTCTGTGTTCAGTGTAACTAGAACTGTAATAATTGTGGTCTGAACTCTGAGCAGGTACCCTCTCACCAAATCCTGATGTCCATCAATGAGGGTTCTAGGGAAACAGGCGATGACAATCCTCCACGCTCTGTGGCCTCGAGATGGCTGCGCTCTGCTGTCTCAGGGTGTCCTGCTAATTCCACCCGATCAGCAATGCTGCAAGGATGTTTGCAATGCTGCAATGAACATCCGTTCCACCAGGGCTGAGTCTGCAGGCAGATGGGGTGGTGTGCAGTAGGCTGCAGTCTGCTATCTCGCTCTCTGTACGGCAGACTGATGTGCACACGATGGGTTCCAGGAAGCAAGAGGCCCCAAGCCTGTTTAACCAATCCCTTTATAGCCTCTCCCAAGATGCTCTGCTGCACCAAAGCTTGCTGGGAAAGATAGTTCTTAATCCAGCCGCATAGTCATAGCTTTACAGAAGACTAAAATTCCCACAATGCCGTTCTTTTTCTCGTTTTTTTTTTTTTTGACAAAGCATAAATGAGCAAGGTAAAGTTAAAAGCTATTTGGCTCCTGTGAACATCTGCACCAGATGTTGCACTCTCCAGCTTTAGTAAATCAACCCCAGTAAGAAGAGTCATTAAGTAGTGGATGCACATGGATTATATTTGGAGAATAAGGAAATTGTTTAGTGTCACTTTATTTTCCAAAAGCAGGGTGACGAAGTTAAACACTGCAGTCATTTTCAAATATTATTCCCCTCAACCTGTACAATATGCACTCTTGCAATCCTTGGCTACATTTGTTCCAGTGTTGCCAACCATCCCTAAATTTACAGGCACTTTTCTCCTGTCCGTAAACTTCCATGGACAGGAGAAAATTGCCAAAAAATCCCCATGGCAGCAACTCTGAACTGCACAGGTAGATGTCCGGAGCCAGCTGATTAGAGAACTGCCAGCCTCGGCCTTGGATCCAGCAGCGGATGTGGCTTATATTCACATACCCCACTGCAAATGTTGAGGCCAAGCTTGCCAATTCACTAATCGGGTAGTCCTGGAACTAGTCATGTGCAGTTCAGAATCGCTGGCAAAGTATTTTAAAAAGTGTTTTCCTACCAGGTGCTTGCAAAGCGGCCAGGAAGGAATGTGTAAGTTGGCACTCTGGAGGAAGATTAAAGGGGACACTCTAGAGGAGGAGGAGGTGGAGGTAAGGGGACACTCTAGAGGAGGTGGAGGTAAGGGGACACTCTAGAGGAGGAGGAGGTGGAGGTAAGGGGACACTCTAGAGGAGGAGAAGGTGGAGGTAAGGGGACACTCTAGAGGAGGAGGAGGTGGAGGTAAGGGGACACTCTAGAGGAGGAGGAGGTGGAGGTAAGGGGACACTCTAGAGGAGGAGGAGGTGGAGGTAAGGGGACACTCTAGAGGAGGAGGAGGTGGAGGTAAGGGGACACTCTAGAGGAGGAGGAGGTGGAGGTAAGGGGACACTCTAGAGGAGGAGGAGGTGGAGGTAAGGGGACACTCTAGAGGAGGAGGAGGGGGAGGTAAGGGGACACTCTAGAGGAGGAGGGGGAGGTAAGGGGACACTCTGGAGAGGGAGGTAAGGGGACACTCTGGAGAGGGAGGTAAGGGGACACTCTGGAGAGGGAGGTAAGGGGACACTCTGGAGAGGGAGGTAAGGGGACACTCTGGAGAGGGAGGTAAGGGGACACTCTGGAGAGGGAGGTAAGGGGACACTCTGGAGAGGGAGGTAAGGGGACACTCTGGAGAGGGAGGTAAGGGGACACTCTGGGGGAGGAGGTAAGGGGACACTCTGGGGGAGGAGGTAAGGGGACACTCTGGGGGAGGAGGTAAGGGGACACTCTGGGGGAGGAGGTAAGGGGACACTCTGGGGGAGGAGGAGGTGGAGGTAAGGGGACACTCTAGAGGAGGTGGAGGTAAGGGGACACTCTAGAGGAGGAGGAGGTGGAGGTAAGGGGACACTCTAGAGGAGGTGGAGGTAAGGGGACACTCTAGAGGAGTGTCACGGAACCATGAACCAGACGTACAACAACAGATAAGTGAAAATAAGAAAGCTTTATTGAAAAACAAGCTGTAAAGCAAAAGTCCAAATGGATGGCGAAACTGATGCAGAGTCTTTTGCGAAGCCAGGGGTCAGGAACCAGCAGGGTAGTCAGACGAAGCCAGGATCAGGAACCAGCAGGGTAGTCAGACGAAGCCAGGATCAGGAACCAGCAGGGTAGTCAGACGAAGCCAGGAACAGGAGCCAGAAGCAGCAGCAGTCTTGGAAGCATGTGAACACAGGAGGACCAAGCAGGGAACTGAAGCCACAGACCTCCTATATATATGAGCTAGGCATCCAGCTCCTCCCAGTGGGAAGGAGGAGCCGCAGGGTGGGAGGCTACAAGAAACCCAGAAACCAAGATGGCCGCCAGCACATGTCAAACGAAGGAGAACAGCAAGAAGGTAAGACCATGACAAGGAGGAGGAGGTGGAGGTAAGGGGACACTCTAGAGGAGGAGGAGGAGGTGGAGGTAAGGGGACACTCTAGAGGAGGAGGAGGAGGTGGAGGTAAGGGGACACTCTAGAGGAGGAGGAGGAGGTGGAGGTAAGGGGACACTCTAGAGGAGGAGGAGGAGGTGGAGGTAAGGGGACACTCTAGAGGAGGAGGAGGAGGTGGAGGTAAGGGGACACTCTAGAGGAGGAGGAGGAGGTGGAGGTAAGGGGACACTCTGGAGAGGGAGGTAAGGGGACACTCTGGAGAGGGAGGTAAGGGGACACTCTGGAGAGGGAGGTAAGGGGACACTCTGGAGAGGGAGGTAAGGGGACACTCTGGAGAGGGAGGTAAGGGGACACTCTGGAGAGGGAGGTAAGGGGACACTCTGGAGAGGGAGGTAAGGGGACACTCTGGAGAGGGAGGTAAGGGGACACTCTGGAGAGGGAGGTAAGGGGACACTCTGGAGAGGGAGGTAAGGGGACACTCTGGAGAGGGAGGTAAGGGGACACTCTGGAGAGGGAGGTAAGGGGACACTCTGGAGAGGGAGGTAAGGGGACACTCTGGAGAGGGAGGTAAGGGGACACTCTGGAGAGGGAGGTAAGGGGACACTCTGGAGAGGGAGGTAAGGGGACACTCTGGAGAGGGAGGTAAGGGGACACTCTGGAGAGGGAGGTAAGGGGACACTCTGGAGAGGGAGGTAAGGGGACACTCTGGAGAGGGAGGTAAGGGGACACTCTGGAGAGGGAGGTAAGGGGACACTCTGGAGAGGGAGGTAAGGGGACACTCTGGGGGAGGAGGTAAGGGGACACTCTGGGGGAGGAGGTAAGGGGACACTCTGGGGGAGGAGGTAAGGGGACACTCTGGGGGGGGAGGTAAGGGGACACTCTGGGGGGGGAGGTAAGGGGACACTCTGGGGGGGGAGGTAAGGGGACACTCTGGGGGAGGAGGTAAGGGGACACTCTGGGGGGGGAGGTAAGGGGACACTCTGGGGGGGGAGGTAAGGGGACACTCTGGAGAGGGAGGTAAGGGGACACTCTGGAGAGGGAGGTAAGGGGACACTCTGGAGAGGGAGGTAAGGGGACACTCTGGAGAGGGAGGTAAGGGGACACTCTGGAGAGGGAGGTAAGGGGACACTCTGGAGAGGGAGGTAAGGGGACACTCTGGAGAGGGAGGTAAGGGGACACTCTGGAGAGGGAGGTAAGGGGACACTCTGGAGAGGGAGGTAAGGGGACACTCTGGAGAGGGAGGTAAGGGGACACTCTGGAGAGGGAGGTAAGGGGACACTCTGGAGAGGGAGGTAAGGGGACACTCTGGAGAGGGAGGTAAGGGGACACTCTGGAGAGGGAGGTAAGGGGACACTCTGGAGAGGGAGGTAAGGGGACACTCTGCAGGAGGCGGTAAGGGGGCATTCTGGAGGCACTGATGTAAAGGAGCACTCTGGGGGCTCAGATGTAAGGGGGCACTCTGGAGGATGTAAGTGGGCTCTTATGTAAGGTGGCACTTTGAGAACAGGGATGTAAGGGGGGACTATGCACACTCTGTTTATAGGTGGAATGCTGGGGACTTTGATGTGAACATAGCACTCATCCTGACTGCTGCACTCTATATGTTGCTTTGTTTGTTACTTAGGGCCGGTCCACACCATTAATCGCACAGGAACTTGCTGTGCATGGTAAGTCTGTAACCTGCCAGATAGCTCACGTGCCTCTCTACTTGTGCACAAATAAACTACAAGGGCAGGGATAGAGAATGAAGCAATAATTGGCCCCACCCAAGTCTTCTTAGTTTAGATGAGTGGCGCAGGCTTTATGGCCACACCACTCTTGGTTAATTCCACTCATTATATCTGAATAAAGTTCAACCTACAAAGCAAACCACCTCACAACAAAGCATTTTAAGTGGTTTTAGATGCTAAAGGGATTTCTTTTTACCCTAATGTATTCTCTGCATAAAGGTAAAAAAAAAAAACTTCCAATACTGGTTTCACCTTTCCTCATGCATTGACAGAATACTGTGAATGGTGGAACTACAACCACCGTGAGCCATTGTGGCTGAAGACTTGAAGCTCTCAATGAACTACCAGGGCACTGATGAGTAGTTCATTGATGCTTCCTGTTATTCGGTAACTGCCTGCCCATACGAGGTACAGACAACTACGCTGACAGCCTGCAGGAGCCTGAGATTGCACCTATGATCTGCTGATCGCAGGTGCAATGCTTTGTAGGCTCCTTATAAAAAATAATAAATGCCCTTTTTTTACCTGCAAAAAGATATGCATTTTTTTTTTTTTTTTTTACAAAAGGTGAACTTTTCCTTTTAAAGAGAAGTACGTTAATCTATTTTTTTATAGAACTTTTATTACTTTTATTTTTTTTACAAAATGTAACTTATCCTTTAAAAGAGAAGTATAGGAATCAGTTATTTTTTTTTAGAATCATACTTACCTAGGTGGATACAGCTTCAGTCCTCCGCTGGCTCTAACACTGAACCGAGTGATCAAGCACTGTCAATTGCTCAGTTCTCAGAGCTCTGTGAGCTGAGAGCTGGTGACTGTCAATCACAAGCTCTCTTGCTCTGCCCCCCCCCCTCCCCACTCACTGGAGCTCTGGGCTTTGAAGGGGGTGGGAGCGGCAACGGTTAGGCTTTCAGCTGGGCCGGGTGCCAGTCCCGGCATGTGGGCAGATCCTGATCATATGGTTGCGATCTCTCCTGAGCCTGGACAGGCTCTGTGACATCAGCAGACAGCGGACTTGTGCCCCCTGTCTGCTGAAAACGAGTCACAGGAGTTCAGAGTTTGGCCATTTATCCACCAAGACATATAGCCCAATGTATGACAACTTGACTAGCTGCCCATTGGTAACCATGATCTTGGTTTTAAAAGATAAAATCCAGGGGCAACAGGCAGCTTCTTTTTTTTTTGCTCCTTTTTGCTACAAACTTTATATGTTTGGTAAGGTGGCTCGGTGCCGGCTTTGTTAGTAGGAGACGGAAATTGTATACGCTTCTAAATAATAGAGATTTTCATATAAATTATAACATTGATAAGGGATCTATTCTTCCAGAACTAATCATTGCAACATCTCATTTCCAAAAGTTATATTAGGAAGCTGCACACAATATATTTGCTTATTGTTCAAGTTTTAGTTTATATCTGTGCTAACTGCTTATTACAAATACATAAGGCTTATTATTTGCTGCATAAAAAAAATAGTTTATTCTACAGCTGATTCTTATGAATTGTAAGATCCTGATAATACTGCACATGTATTATTCACAAATCCAAACCATTTTATCTGCTTTGTAAAAAGACGGAAGGTGTTTTTGGTATTCAGTAAATAAATGTTTGTGTTCGAGTCTTTTCTGTGCTAAATTGTAACTTGAACGGAAATGGCTGCAAAACAGCGTGGCACTGCCTGTACTGGTAGTGAGGATGGACATCTTTATAAAGCTGCAAATGAGCATGCGTTACATTTAGAAATCGCATTCAACTCCTTATCTATATACAGTGCCTTGCGAAAGTATTCGGCCCCTTGAACTTTGCGACCTTTTCCAAATTTCAGGCTTCAAACATAAAGATATAAAACTGCAATTTTTTGTGAAGAATCAACAACAAGTGGGACACAATCATGAAGTGGAACTAAATTTATTGGATATTTCAAACTTTAACAAATAAAAAACGGAGAAATTGGGCGTGCAAAACTATTCAGCCCCCTTACGTTAATTCTTTGTAGCGCCACCTTTTGCTGTGATTACAGCTGTAAGTCGCTTGGGGTATGTCTCTATCAGTTTTGCACATCGAGAGACTGAAATTTTTGCCCATTCCTCCTTGCAAAACAGCTCGAGCTCAGTGAGGTTGGATGGAGAGCGTTTGTGACAGCAGTTTTCAGTTCTTTCCACAGATTGTCGATTGGATTCAGGTCTGGACTTTGACTTGGCCATTCTAACACCTAGATATGTTTATTTGTGAACCATTCCATTGTAGATTTTGCTTTATGTTCTAGATCATTGTCTTGTTGGAAGACAAATCTCCGTCCCAGTCTCAGGTCTTTTGCAGACTCCATCAGGTTTTCTTCCAGAATGGTCCTGTATTTGGCTCCATCCATCTTCCCATCAATTTTAACCATCTTCCCTGTCCCTGCTGAAGAAAAGCAGGCCCAAACCATGATGCTGCCACCACCATGTTTGACAGTGGGGATGGTGTGTTCAGGGTGATGAGCTGTGTTGCTTTTACGCCAAACATAACATTTTGCATTGTTGCCAAAAAGTTTGATTTTGGTTTCATCTGACCAGAGCACCTTCTTCCACATGTTTGGTGTCTCCCAGGTGGCTTGTGGCAAACTTTAAACGAGACTTTTTATAGATATCTTTAAGAAATGGCTTTCTTCTTGCCACTCTTCCATAAAGGACAGATTTGTGCAGTATACGACTGATTGTTGTCCTATGGACAGAGTCTCCCACCTCAGCTGTAGATCTCTGCAGTTCATCCAGAGTGATCATGGGCCTCTTGGCTGCATCTCTGATCAGTCTTCTCCTTGTATTAGCTGAAAGTTTAGAGGGACGGCCAGGTCTTCGTAGATTTGCAGTGGTCTGATACTCCTTCCATTTCAATATTATCGCTTGCACAGTGCTCCTTGGGATGTTTAAAGCTTGGGAAATCTTTTTGTATCCAAATCCGGCTTTAAACTTCTCCACAACAGTATCTCAGACCTGCCTGGTGTGTTCCTTGTTCTTCATGATGCTCTCTGCGCTTTACACGGACCTCTGAGACTATCACAGTGCAGGTGCATTTATACGGAGACTTGATTACACACAGGTGGATTCTATTTATCATCATTAGTCATTTAGGTTAACATTGGATCATTCAGAGATCCTCACTGAACTTCTGGAGAGAGTTTGCTGCACTGAAAGTAAAGAGGCTGAATAATTTTGCACGCCCAATTTTTCAGTTTTTTATCTGTTAACAAAGTTTGAAATATCCAATAAATTTCGTTCCACTTCATGATTGTGTCCCACTTGTTGTTGATTCTTCACAAAAAATTACAGTTTTATATCTTTATGTTTGAAGCCTGAAATGTTGCAAAAGGTCGCAAAGTTCAAGGGGGCCGAATACTTTCGCAAGGCACTGTACACCCATAAAAAGGACGTCGTTTAATTACTCTATACTCAGCCCACATACACTGCCTTGAAAAAGTATTCATACCCCCTGATCTTTTCCACATTTTCCCATGTTACAACCAAAAACGTAAATGTATTTTAATGGGATTTTATGTGATAGACCAACACAAAGTGGCACATAATTGTGAAGCGGAAGGAAAATGATAAATGGTTTTCTACTGTTTATGCCCAAGTTACAAGCATGTTTCCCTTGTTGTCTATTCAATTGTTACCTGATTTTTAGGTCTGTAACTAAATTATCAATAAAACTTATTGGAAAAAAAAAATGGTTTTCAAAATGTTTTACAAATAAATATGTGAAAAGTGTGGCATGCATTTGTGTTTATCCCCCTGTACTCGGATACCCCTAACTAAAATCTAGTGGAACCAATTGCCTGAAGAATTAGTAAAAATTGATTTTTGTAAGATCTTACCGTAAAATCCTTTTCTCTTAAGCTCATTGACAGACGTAGTCCTCCTTGATTAATATCAACTCGGGTTATACTGCCCTCTACAGGAGTAGGACTAGACAGGAAAGAAAACATTCTGGCCACACCTTAGGGGCAGTCCCAGAGGGTATATCCTCTCTCTCTCTGCTACAGCAAGTCAGTTATGTCACAAAGCAGTGTTTAGAGAATTTAACCCAACCCAACTCAAAAACAGAGGGGCGGGTACTACGTCTGTCAATGAGCTTAAGAGAAAAGGATTTTACGGTAAGATCTTACAAAAATCCATTTTTCTCTGTCGCTCATTGACAGGCGTAGTCCTCCTTGATTAATATCAACTCGGGACGTCCCAAAGCAGTGCCACAAATGAGGGGTGGGATAAAAAATCAAAATCCAATCTAGAAGGCCCAACCGGTGCCAACTAGAAGTCTTAAAGGCTCATCAAATCCAAAGATGAGACTCAACTGAAATTCCAATGGAAAAAAACCCTCGAGGTAGACCACCGGTCTCCTCAAATTGCGGCCTGCAAAACCTTGCGGCCAAAAGAGGCATCTGACGATGCCATCACATCAACTTTATAAAATTTTGTAAAGGTATGCACCGACGACCAGGTAGCCGCCTTGCAAACCTGGACCACTGACGCCTGATGGCGGTAGGCCCAGGAAGTACTGAGCGCTCGAGTGGAGTGCGCCTTAACAGGGAACGGAGGTTTCCGACCCTTAATAGAATAAGCCTGTACCACCGTCTGTCTAATCCATTTGGAGATAGTCGCGGCAGATGCAGGCAACCCCTTTCTGGGGCCATCCGTGATCACAAAAAGTGAATCCGTTTTACGGAACGATTCCGTAGTCTTCAGGTATACCCTGATTGCCCGAACCACATCCAAGGAATGCAACGCACATTCCCGAGGATGATTGGGCTTAGGACACAAGGAAGGTAGCACAATATCTTCATTCAGATGAAAATCTGAAACCACCTTAGGAAGAAAGGATGGCTTCGGATGAAGAACTACCTTATCCCTATGAACCACTAGATATGGGGAATGGCATGATAATGCAGCCAGTTCTGACACCCTGCGTGCAGAAGTGATAGCCACCAAGAAGGCCACCTTCTGGGATAATGTAAGCAAGGGAATCTCCCTGATATTTTCAAAGGGAGGTTTCTGCAGAACCGACAAAACCAAATTAAGATCCCAGGGCGGTAAGGGCGCGCGCACTGGCGGAGCCAAGTGTGGCACCCCCTGGATGAAATTCCGCACCAAGGAATGAGTAGCCAGCGGCTTCTGAAAAAAGATTGCTAACGCTGAAACCTGACCCTTGATGGTGCTCAAGGATAGTTTCTGCTCAACCTCCTTTTGCAGAAAAGCCAAAATTCGGGTCACCAAATAGGTACGTGGGGGAAATCCCAAAGATTCACACCACGCAATATAAGTCTTCCATGTGCGATAATAGACTTTGCTGGAAGTCGCTTTCCTTGCTTTAATTAGAGTAGGAATAACTGAAGCTGACAATCCTCTGTCCTTCAGTACCTGGGTCTCAATGGCCAGGCCGTTAAAACCAGCGACTGTAAAGCACGATGGAAGATCGGTCCTTGAGACCGCAGATCCTCCCTGAGAGGAAGTCTCCACGGAGCGTCCGCGACTAGCCTGCCCAAGTCGGCGTACCCGACTTGACGAGGCCAGCCCGGAATTTCCAGGATAACTGGAGTTCCCTCCACCTCTATCCTGCGGAGAAATCTCAGCAGCAACTTGAGAGGGGGGAAGACATATAATAGCGGATACTGCCCCTACGGGGCGTTCAGTGCGTCTGCTGCGTCCGCTAGAGGATCGCGGGCACGAGTTACCAACCTCCGCTCCTTCCTGTTGAGCCGATATGCCAACAGATCCACCTCCGGGATGCCCGAATGAAGACACAGATGGTGAAATCCTTGGTGATCGACCTAAGTCCTCACCATGACATTGTCTGACTGGATCCGAACCGGGCTGCCCTAGAGCTGCTTGGTCCAGGCAATCAGACAAAGTCTGATCGCTCTCGGTTCCCACACATTTATCAGAAACTTGATTCCTATCGGAAGTGATGACTTCTCCTGGCTGAGCATTAGAGACCGAAGTCACCGGACCAGAGACTCCTTGGTCCGCTCGCTCAACCGGATCCGATTCCTGGAGGGAACTGGGAATGATCTTTGGAAAAGGTAAAGAAAACGTTCTGCTCAAGGAACGGGAACTACCGCTCCCTGTAGCATATAAATGTTGGAAGGGAAGAATTGCACCGGTAGAAGTGATCGACACTCGATCTTGTATCCTGATCGTATGATCTCCTGAACCCTTTAGTCCGGGATTCAGGAAAGCCCTGGATCTGAACACCGGTGAAGACGTCACCCCACCCCTGAGCTGGGTGGGGGCGCACCTTCAGGCTGTATTCAGGCTGTTATCTTCAGGTTTGGCTGAGTCGGCCTTTTGTTTACCCGACCAGCGCCTTTTGAAACCTCCTGAAGGGGCTTTGCCCTTCACGCTCGCCCCAGCGGAGCGAACAAACCTTTTATGAGCGGAAAAGAAAGGTCCTCGCCTGTTACGAGGTCCTTTAGCTTTAGCAGTCTGCGGCAAAAAAGTGCTCTTGCCCCCAGTGACATCCTTTATGATCTCATCTAAGGTGGCCCCAAATAGGCGATCCCCCTGAAAAGGGAGATTCGCCAAAGCTTTCTTGGAACCTTGATCCGCCGACCAACACTTTAACCACAGCACACGTCTGAGGACTACTGCTGACATCGATGCATGCGCTAACAAGGGAGTGGCATCCAGGGCTGCGTCACAGACGAACTGTAGTCCTTGTATAATTTGCTCCATCAAATCAGACGCTGCCTGGGGGATACTTCTCCCCTTTAAGTCATGGCGTAACAATTTTGCCCATTCTGTCAATGTTTGTGAAACTAAACCAATGGCAACCACTGGTCTAAAGGTTGACCCTATCAGGGAAAAAACAGTGCGGGATTCCGCTTCCACTTTTTGATCCACCGGATCCTTAAAGGACGGAGCGTCCTCCAACGGGATAACAGTGGCTTTATTTAGTCTGGAAATCGGTGAATCCACCACTGGTGGTACCGTCCATTTTTTAATGAGGGACTCCTCAAACGGATAGCGTCTAGCAGTGCGTTTGGAAATAGTAAGGATTCGTTTCGGATGATCCCATTCCTCTTTAATCTTATTACCAAAACATTTGGGTAAGGGAAAAACCTTCGCCGTCTTGGTAGGCTTACTAGTACCAAAGGGAATTTCCCTCTCGGTTACCTCTGCCGGTGTAACCTCAAGTCTTAAGGTTTCCCGGACAGACACAACTAGTGCGTCCAACAATGCTTCTTCTTGTGCTATGGCGGAGGTAGAACCGTCCTCCTCACTATCTGAGGGAACATTACCTGAGACAACAGCCCCTGCAGAGGGACCTGCAGCTGCAATGACCATCTCAGAATCTGAATCTGAAGTATCAGATGAAATAGGGGTAGGCGGGGGTCGCTTTCTTGACCTCCGTCCCTGACAGGCCATCTCCACCCGGGATACCAAAGACTCCAAAACTGCTGATAATGCATCAATACTCTGTGAGGCACTGGAGGGTCCTGCGGCCACCTCGAGGGGATCAGGTGGGGATACATGTGTGGCAGGGTCCATGATTATACAAGACACTTGCCAGAAAAAATTAATTGCAATCAAAAAATAAAACTTTTTTTTTTTTCTTTAGTCCCCCAGCGCAGCAGCGCCCCTCAGTGTTACCTGCTTTAGGACCCCTACAGAGAGAGAGAGACCCCAAGGCTCACCACCTGATGCTCAGAAGTTTCTATACAACCTGCTTCCAGCACTGTCTGTTACAGACAGGAAGTCTTTGACTTGCTTTCCCGGGTAAAGGAGGCGGCTCCGCCCCTTTACACGCCTTCCGGCGCCTCCCAATTGCTCCTCGAGGTGTTTGGTCACCTCAAACATGGCCGCCCCCATGCTAGAGACACGAGGCTACGCCAAAATGGCGGCCCCGTGCGATCTGCGGGAAAATGGCGGCGGCCTGTGGAGGATAGCGGCGGCTTGTAAGGTAGCAGCGGCCTGCGGGAGGTGTGCGCTCGGCCTGTGCGGCCTGCGGGAGTGTGCCCTCGGCCTGTGCGGCCTGCGGGAGTGTGCGCTCGGCCTGTGCGGCCTGCGGGAGGTAGTCCTTGGCCTGTGCGGCCTGCGGGAGGCTGTGCGGCCTGCGGAGGTGACCGGCTTTATAGAAGGATGGCGACCTGCGGATGCGGTAATCCAGGCATAGGCATAAGCCTGTATACACATTATGTCAGTTAAGATACCTCTATAGCTTAATAGTAATGCCTTTTAGCAGTCTGCCACTGACTTCAGTCATCTCCCTTATAGTGTCATATAGTGACTATAGATAGTCAGCTCCCAAACCAAGCTCTTAAGAGGGGGATCAGTGACACTTGCTAGGATCACGTCCATCCATCCCAGAGAGGGGTCCGCGTCCACCAACAAACCCGACCGGGGGAGAATGGGAACATCTTACTTACCATACCGGAACCAGGCGGGCGCCAACTCCTGACAGAACCCCTCTCCACCGGGGTGGGGGGGCTGTCGACCAATACGGACGCCGTGACTCAGTTTGCAACTGGTCATTGGCGTCCAGGCGAGACGTTTAACTCGCAGGGTCAGTCTCCGTCCAGTGGGACTATGTCGCGACCGACCCAGCGCGGAGCTATGGCCTGCACGCGCTCGTAGGCTGAACTGGGGTGACCACTGGATCTCAACATCCAGCCCGTCGCCCAGTTTCAGCGTACTTGCTTGAAGATCTCACAGGAACACTGGAGAAGAAAAGCTGCCTAAAAAAAGTATTTCTAAAAAATCTTGCCAGGACCAAAAGATCCCAGCAAGGAACTTAGGTCCTTACTCCTAACTAGACAGAAAAAAACTGACTTGCTGTAGCAGAGAGAGAGAGGATATACCCTCTGGGACTGCCCCTAAGGTGTGGCCAGAACGTTTTCTTTCCTGTCTAGTCCTACTCCTGTAGAGGGCAGTATAACCCGAGTTGATATTAATCAAGGAGGACTACGTCTGTCAATGAGCAACAGAGAAATCTCATTACAAATACAGCTGTATTGTGAAGCCCTCAGGAAGTTTGCAATGCCTCGTTTAGACTGAGCGGTACGGTTCGGTATGGTACGCAATGCTTGCCGTTTCCATTGTCAAAGTTGTGAATGGTACCCTAATTCCGAACCGTACCGTACCACTTTTTTTGGGACCCTTTCGTTGGGGTACCAAGCACATTATTACCGTACCAACAGGGTGGAGCTACAATGTTGAGGTACTGTTGAGCTGAGGTACTGTTGATGGTGGAAATGCAAGCTTGATCATGGTGTACCGTACTGAACTGTACCGAACCGTACCGCTCAGTGGGAAATGAGGCATTAGAGAACATTAGTGAACAATCAGCATCATGAAGATCAAGGAACACACCAGACAGGTCAGGGATAAAGTTGTGGAGAAGTTTAACCACTTAAGCCCCGGAGGATTTGGCTGCTAAACGACCAGGGGGTATTTTGCGATTCGGCATTGCGTGACTTTAACGGACAATTGCGCAATCGTGCGACGCTGTACCTAAACGAATTTGGCGTCCTTTTTTTCCCACAAACAGAGCTTTCTTTTGGCGGTATTTGATCACCTGTGCGATTTTTTGATCACGCGCTATAAACAAAAAAAGAGCGTCAATTTTGCAAAAATAGCAATATTTTTCCCTTTTTTTTATATGAAATTCCCCCAAAAAAAATGTAAAAATCAAAATTTTTTAACATTTTCGGCCAATTTGTTTTATGCTACCTATGTTTGGTAAAAAAAAATTGCAAAAAGCGTATTTTGATTCGTTTGCGCAAAAGTTATTGCGTTTACTAACTAAGGGAAAGATTTTTGTCATTTTTGTTGTTTTTTTTTTTTAACGCTTAATGGCGGCGATCTGCGATTTTTTTTGCGGTACTGCGACATTGCGGCGGACAGATCGGACCCTTGACTGACATTTTTGACACTTTTGGGGTTACCAGTGACATTTCTACAGTAATCAGTGCTATATATATGCACTGTTACTGTAAAAATACACTGGTAGTGAAGGGGTTAACTTTATTTGAGAGGGAGGGGCTGTGTGTGTCCCTAGGGGCGTGATTCTAACTGTGATTGGCTGTGGCTTCAGCTGTATGCAGAGTGATCAACGGATCTACATAGTAGATCCATATGATCAGCTCTCATACAGAGGGGAGAATGACAGGCAGCTTGTTTACACAAGCTGCCTGACTTTCTCCCTCTCCCCCGCCGATCGCAGAGTGGCCGGCGGACATCGGGTCCGCTGGTCACACGCGCGGGGGGGGGGGTCCGTGACCACGCGGGAGCGCGCCTCCGGCGGCGCGTGCTCGCTCCCTAGACCCTCACAAGCAAGCAACGTAGCCCTACGTCACTTTGCCTGTGAGGGGCTGACCGCCGACGTAGATAGTCGTGCGGCGGTCGGCAAGTGGTTAAAGCAGGGTTAGGTTATAAAAAAATATCCCAAGCTTTGAACATCTCACGGAGCACTGATGAAACCATCCACCGAAAATGGAAAGAGAATGGCACAACTGCAAACCTACCAAGACATGGCCTCATTTACTCTGTGTAGGATGGCTTGATAGAACATAGGGGCTGGCAGTGATATATATATATATATATATATATATATATAATTTTTATTTTACAACCACTTTAAGCTTTGAAAAAAGCTAGAAGCTGATTGGTTGCCAGGCATTGCTATTTCAAAGTCTGTCTTCTCCAGTTTGATAAGTTCCTCTTAGTGTCTCTAGTGCAGTGGTCAGGAGTGTCTCTAGTGCAGTGGTCAGGAGTGTCTCTAGTGCAGGGGTCAGGAGTGTCTCTAGTGCAGGGGTCAGGAGTGTCTCTAGTGCAGGGGTCAGGAGTGTCTCTAGTGCAGGGGTCAGGAGTGTCTCTAGTGCAGGGGTCAGGAGTGTCTCTAGTGCAGGGGTCAGGAGTGTGTAATACACAGAACACTTTACAATGTACAACCAAAATAACCCCCGCTCCTTAGTACAAATCATCTCCCCAAGTCCATATCTCCACTAGCATACCTTTTTTCCCCACCCAGCCCATCCCCCAGTACAGACCCCTCTGTAAACATGCAGACCCCCTAGCATAGACAGCCCCCCTACCCAACAGAGACCCCAAGTACAGATTCCCCTCCCAGAACAGACCGATCGCCCCAACACAGACCCCTAATTACAGATTCCCCTCCCAGAACTAGGACTAAACACTAATGTAGGTTTCTTGATTCCTGTACCTCTACAATGCTGTATAGTTTTTATTGATTCCAACAAATTAGACTGTCACTGGAGTGCGGCCATCCAGACATTTTTTGTTCTCTTATACTGTGCATGCAGAGCCAGCACCCTTTCTCTGTGCTCAACAAGGACTATTTGAGGAGTATTTACCTTGAGCGGTGTCTCTAAGTACAGATTCCGCTCCCAGAACTGACTGATCGCCCCAACACAGACTACTAAGGACAGATTCCCCTCCCACAACAGACAAGAGACCGATCGCCCCAACACAGACTCTTAAGTACAGATTCCCCTCCCAGAACAGACCGATTGCCCCAACACAGATTCCCCTCTCAGAACAGACCTATCACCCCAACACAGACTACTAAGTACAGATTCCCCTCCCAGAACAGACCAGTAGCCCCAACACAGACCTCTAAGTACAGATTCCCTCCCAGAACAGACCGTTTACCCCAAAACAGACCCCTAAGTACAGATTCCCTCCCAGAACAGACCAATTGCCCTAAACAGACTACTAAGTACAGATTCCCCTCCAGAACAGACCAAACGCCCCAACACAGACCCCTAAGTACAGATTCCCCTCCCAGAACAGACCAATCGCCCCAACACAGACCCCTAAGTATAGATTCCTCTCCCAGAACAAACCAATCGCCCCAACACAGACCCCCTAAGTACAGATTCCCCTCCCAGAACAGACCGATCGCCCCAACACAGACCCTTAAGTACAGATTCCCCTCCCAGAACAGACCGATCATCCCAACACAGACCCCCCTCCCAGAACAGCCCCAACACAGACCACTAACTACAGATTCCCATCCCAGAACAGGCCGAAACAGGCAAAAAACTATTAGATGGGTACCTTGAAGACCACAACATACAGGGGTATACTATGTACGCTAAACAGCAAACACACACACACATCATAGGTTGAACTGGATGGACTGATGTCTTTTTTCAACCTCACTATGTAACTATGGCCGATCGTCCCAACACAGACCCCTTAGTACAGATTCCCCTCCCAGAACAGACCGATCACCCCAACACAGACCACTAACTACAGATTCCCCTCCCAGAACAGACTCCTAAGTACAGATGGAACTCTTAAGCACAAACCCCTTAGTACAGACTGAAGCCCCCTCAGCACAGAATGATGCCCCCCCCCCCTCCCCAGTACAGATTTTACGTGACTATGCTTCTGTCTTATCCCTATCAGCTCATCCGCTCCTGGATCCGAACTCGCTCACCTCATGGTGGGGTACCCTGAGGACCGCGACCTGGTGCCAACAAGCAGCGAAGTCCATCTCCACCATCAGGAGCTCTGGTGAACACTGGTTGGCGCTTAGACTCAGCACCTCAGGCTAGCCTGCGTCTTCCACCAGGGTGACCCCTTTATACGTTTGACTCAGCTAAGGGAGGCCTGACACGGACACAATGCCTGCCGAGACCTGCCGATTGTTCACAGGAGAGGCAGAACGGCAGTCTGCCTATGTAAACAAGGCAGACCGCTGCTCTGTCAGGGGAGAAGATAAAGATCTTGTGTTTCTGCTAAGTAGGAACACGGATTTTGGTCTTCCTCCAGCTGAGCCATCCTCCACACAGTTAGCAAACACTCCCTTGGAGCATGCCTAACTCTTTGATCGCCCCTGATGTTAACCCCTTCCCTGCCAGTGTCATTAGTACAGTGAGTGCATTTTTTTTTTAGCACTGCTGTATTAGTGTCCCTGTTCCAATTTGTCCACCACAATATCTCAGTCCCACTAAAAATCGCCAATCGCCACAATTACGAGTAAAAAATACAAATATAAATTCCATAAAAATATCCCATAGTTTGTAGACACTTTAACTTTTGCGCAAACCAATCAATATACACTTATTGGGATTTTTTTTTTTTTTAACAAAAATATGTAGTAGAATACAAATCGGCCTAAATTGATGAAAATTGATTTTTTACATCTTTTTTTTTATTGGGTATGTTTTATAGCATTAAGTAAAAAAAAACAGAATTAAGTTTAAGAATTCAGAATTAAGTCAGTTGAAGCCGCATTCCTCACTGCATTTTAAATATATAACCAAGTACAAAGTAGAGGTGGGGAGTGCTATAAATGATTTTCTAAATTTACTAAATATACTTCTGCTGCCTGCAGATTAGGACAGGTGTCATCACACTAAGCAATCAGAATGTATCTTAAGAAAAGAAGCAGTGAAATAAAGAAACCGCCAATAGCTAATAAAATAAAATGCCATTTCGAGACACCACCAATAGCATAAATCCTCTCCCACTCTTTTTCAAGTATAGATCATGGTGTGATTGGGATACTATATACTCCATTGATGGATACTTAAAGCGAAAGAAAACATTCCCCTCTGGGTGATCTCTGTACATTACAAGGATTATAACAAACTTTGTTGCAGATTCCTATGTTTTGTTATTCTGAGGAAATCCATCTGTTTCTCTGTGCTCATGTGGGAAAATTAATCTAATGGGAGTGGCTTCATGATTATCAATCAGCTGTGCAACTGCAGGGCTCTAATGAGGAAATATGCTGGGTCTGCATCCCTTTAGACGTGTTCCTATTCACCTATTGGGATTATCTCACCAAAAATGACATTTCTGTTGCAGGGGATGCCAGAAATCTGACTTGTATCTTAGTGCAGACTTCTGGGAAAATTGGTGAGCCAATCACACAAGCAGGAAATTATGTTTCTGGGGGTGTGGTCAGTACACATTCTGTGTACACAACACCTCCAGGTAGCCATATTGCATTGCAATTTCAGAAAATTACAGAGCTGCAGATTGAAAAGGAAAGTTCATTGTTGGTCTATCACAGTGATGGTGAACCTTGGCACCCCAGATGTTTTGGAACTACATTTCCCATGATGCTCATTCACTCTGCAGTGTAGTTGAGCATCATGGGAAATGTAGTTCCAAAACATCTGGGGTGTCAAAGTTCGTCAGCACTGGTCCATCACATAAACACCAGTTTTTGGTTGTAAGATGACAAAATGTGGGAAATTTCAAGGGGTATGTATACCCCTTTTTTTTTATGGCCGATACCGATATTTTGGTCATTGCATATCGATATCTGTCGATATTTTCGGACATTTAAAAAAATATATATATATTTTTTTTTACACAGGTACTCTTAAGGAGGCATTTGGGGGCAGTGGCGGCTGGTGGATTGTGGGCACTGGGGCGTCGCCCCCCCCTTATCCATGCGTCCTGCCCCTTAATCTACATGTGGGGCACCGGACGCATGGAGTTCAATGGGGCTTTTTTTTTTTTAAACATGTGATTAGAGCCAGAGGCTCTAATAGGCTAAAAAAAAAGGGTTGGACTGCGCCCCGAGCCCACCCAGTTGTGTGATAATAGCGAATGTAAATTCGCTATTGTCACACGGATCCTCCTCCAGGCCAATCAGGAAGCGGGTTCTGAGACCCGTTTCCCAATTGGCCGAAAGGAGAAGCCATGCCATTGGGCATGGAGGAGGAGGGAGGAGACTCAGAAGACAGGGGGAAGAAGCCAAAGCTGCCGCCTCCTGCTGTTGCAGATGTCCAGGCAGGGTGAGTGAGCCGGGTCCTGTCCTGCTGTGGTTTTATGGTGTGCAGCCTGGTGTGGTCCGGGAGGGGGGGTGTATGGTGCGTCCGTCTGCCGGTGGGACGGGAGACCCGGGCGAGCCGCGGGAGGGGGGGACGTCCCCTCCCGTTCCTTGTAATGACAGCCGAGCGTCTTCTCAGCCGCATCGGTTGTCATTACAAGACAGCCGACCGTCGGTTATGGATCTCAGTACCGGGGTGGTGCCTCTAGCTGCAGGCATCACTCCAGTACAAGCACTTTCCGAAATATCAGCAATAACGGTAACCTCAGGGGCCGATTCCAATATATCGGGGAAAGTGCAGATCGGCCCCGGATATATCGGCTTTGCCGATAATCGGTCGATCCCTAATATGAATATCAGTATTTTTATAGGGAAATGCTGTTGGTGGTGCCTTTTCTTCACTGTTTCTTTTTTGTTGTAATATTCTGTGTTTGATTAGCCTGGAATTCTTTTGACTATGTGCCACAGTCTTTGAAAACCATAAAAAGTAGACATTTTGGAGTACTGGCACACCTGCCATCCCCATCGGTGACAATGGCGGGGCTGGGGAACAGAAGAAAAGAAGCACCTCTGTTGATATGCACGTTCAGGGCTTGGTGCGCCAATCTTGCTTGACTCTGCAACAGAATCTTAATTGAAATCAGCAAACAAGAACATAGAGGCCACAGATCACAGAAATACCTTGATTTGCATTCTACATTCACCTGGTGTCCTCATTAAAATGGTGAAGATCGAGTTTGACCCTCTCGAAGGGACTCCAGCACCGCCAGAAGACAGAACATAGTAATAGAATGAATAAGCATAGCACACTCAGAGAAAATCAAATTGCTGGAGAGAAAAGAAATCTGGGTATTATGGACGTTACCAAGTCGGAGCAACGGGAAGAAAAACATATTTTATGTATTATACAGTTCAGCCACTTTTGGGAGTATTTTAGGATTCCCAGTATTATTTGTCTAAAGGTACTCCAGTTCTGGAGATTGCTTGTTTTAAAGCCAACTCGTGTCATTTACTTTTCTCTAGTCATTGGTTAACCTCTTTAGCTCTGGAAGGTTTACCCCCTTTCATGACCAGACCATTGTTTGCATGGGCGTCCGCAGAACTTTTTTCAGGAGGGCATCATTTTAAGGTCACCCATACTCCGCCCCTTTTCGCCCCTCATAGATCCCCTTTAGAGCAGGCCAGGGTCCTCGATAGATCCCCTTTAGAGCAGGGTCCCCATAGATCCCCCTTTAGAGCACGCCAGGCCAGGGTCTCAATAGACCCCCCTTAAGAGCAAGCCAAGCCAGAGTCCTTCATAGAACCCCTTTAGAGCAGGCTGGGGTCCCCATAGATCCCTCTTTAGTCTTACCTTTTCACCTATATTCCCCGTGCTACCAGGTTTTCCTGCACCACCAGGTACTCTAGGCTCTCCCTGCAAAGAATATATATATTTAGCCAATATGACCCCCTTTAGAACAGGCCAGGCTAGGGTCCCCCATAGATCCCCTTTAGAACAGGGACCCCATAGATCCCCCTTTAGAGTAGTCCAGGCCAGGGTCCCCCATAAATCACCCTTTAGAGCAGGCTAGGGTCCCCATAGATCCGTCTTTAGTCTTACCTTTTCACCTATATTCCCCGTGCTACCAGGTTTTCCTGCACCACCATACTCTAGGCTCTCCCTGCAAAGAATATAAATATATTTAGCCAATATGACCCCCTTTAGAACAGACCAGGGTCCCCATGGATCCCCCTTTAGAGCAGGTCTGGCTAGGGTCCCCCATAGATCCCCTTTAGAGCCGGGTCCCCATAGATCCCCCTTTAGAGCAGTCTAGGCCAGGGTCCCCCATAAATCACCCTTTAGAGCAGGGTCCCCATAGATCCGTCTTTAGTCTTACCTTTTCACCTATATTCCCCTTGCTACCAGGTTTTCCTGCACCACCAGGTACTCCAGGCTCTCCCTGCAAAGAATATATATATATTTAGCAAATATGACCCCCTTTAGAGCAGGTCAGGGCCCCCAAAGATCCCCTTTAGAGCAGGGTCCCCATAGATTCTCCTCTTAGACCAGGCCAGGAAAGTTCCGGGGGGGGGGGTTGCACTTGCTCCCCCCCTTGCGGACGCCCATGATTGCTTGCGATACAGCACTGCATCATTTTAACTACTTGCCGACTGCCCACCACTGGCTGGGCTGCGCAAACTGCCGTACCTGTACGGCAGTTCGCGGGAGGGCTCCTGGGTGCCCCCATTAGGCAGCGGGGAAGCCGTTCCGCAGGGGCCAGCGGCCGCGATTGCCACCGAGCACCCGCGATCGCTCCCCGTGGAGAGAGAACAGCGGTCTGCTGTTGTAAAAACAGCAGACCGTTGTTCTCTCTGGATCCTCCTATTTAGGATCACAGGTCTCTGTGTTGATTCCTCAAGTCCCTCCCCCATACAGTTAGAAAACACACCCCTAGGCTCACACTTAACCCTTTGATCGCCCGTGAGTTAACCCCCTCCCTGCCAGTGTCATTTTTACAGCAACAGTGCATAATTATAGCACTGATTACTGTAGTAATGTCATTGGTCCCCCCCAAAGTGTCAAAAATGTCAGTCAGGGGTCCGATATGGGGAGCCAGGGGCGTAACCACAGGGGTTGCAATTGTGCTGTGCAGCTCCCCTGTACACCTGGATAGGAGGGGCAGCGTGTAAATAAATCACTGTCCTCCTTTTTCCTCTTGTAGCTGCAGGAAGGGGGCCCATGAAGAACTTGTGAAAGGGTCCCAATGCAGGACCGTAATAAAGGGCCCCGCAATGAGAGTAAAGGGCCCCAGGATCAGTGGGAAGAGCCCCAGGCTTGAAGGGAAGGGCCCCGGTCAGGGGTCCGGGGGGCCCTTCATGGTTTCTTGCACCGGGCCCTGAAGGTTCTAGTTACGCCTCTGTGGGGAGCAGATCATTGTTCTCTCTGGAATGAACACAGAGATCCTGTGATCCTCTTATTTAGGAACACAGGTCTCTGTGTTGGTTCCACAAGCCCATCCCCCTCACAGTTAGTAAACACCCCTAGGCCAATGATGGCGAACCTTGGCAGTCCAAATGTTTTGGAACTACATTTCCCATGATGCTCATGCACTCTGCAGTGTAGTTGAGCATCATGGGAAATGTAGTTCCAAAACATCTGGGGTGCCAAGGTTTGCCATGACTGCCCTAGGCTCACACTTAGCCCTTTGATTGCCCGAGTTAACCCCTTCCCTGCCAGTGTCATTATTACAGTAACAGTGCATATTTTTAGCACTGATTACTGTAGTAATGTCACTGGTCCACCCCAAAAGTGTTAAAAAATGTCAGTTAGGGGACCAATCTGTCCGCTGCAATGTCACAGTCCCGCTAAAAAAAAAAACACAGATCGCCGCCATTACTAGTAAAAAAAAAAAAAAAAAAAAAGACATAAATCTTTTGCCTAGATTGTAAGCGCAATAACTTTTGCGCAAACCACACAAAATACACTGATTGGGATTTTTTTTTTTTTTTTTATCAAAAATTTGTAGCAGAATACAAATTGGCCTAAAAGGATGAAAAAATTGGATTTTTTAATTTTATTGGGGGTAATGTTATATAGCAGAAAGTAAAAAATATTGTTTTTTTTTTTTTCGAAATTGTCACTTTTTATTTTGTTTATAGCGCAAAAAAATAAAAATTGCACAGGTGATCAAATACCACCAAAAGAAAGCTCTGTTTGTGGGGGGGAAAAATCAATACATCATTTAACCACTTCAGCTCCAGAAGGTTTTACCCTCTTAATGACCAGGCCATTTTTTGCGATTTGGCACAAATTGTGCAGTCGTGCGATGCTGTACCCAAATAAAATTGATGTCCTTTTTTTCCCACAAATAGAGCTTTCTATTGGTGGTATTTGATCACCTCTTAGATTTTGCACTATAAATAAAAAAAGAGCGACAATTTTGAAAAAAAAAAACGCCATATTTTTTACTTTCTGCTATAAAATATTCCCAATAAAAAAATTTAAAAAATCTAATTTTTTTATCAGTTTAAGCCAATTTGTATTCTGCTACATATTTTTGATTAAAAAAAAAATTCCAAAAAAGCGTATTTTAATTGGTTTGTGCAAACGTTATCGCGTTTACAAACTACGGGATAGATTTTTGGAATTTTTATTTATTTTTTTGTTTTTATTAGTAATGGTGGTGATCTGCGATTTTTAGCTGGACTGCGACATTGCGGCGGACAGATCGGACCCCTGACTGACATTTTTTGACACTTTTTGGGGGTACCAGTGACATTTCTACAGTAATCACTACAGTAATCAGTGCTAAAAATATGCACTGTTACTGTACTAATGACACTGGCAGGGAAGGGGTAAACACTAGGGGTGATCAAAGGGTTACGTTTGAGCCTAGGGGAGTGTTTTCTAACTGTATGGGGGAGGGACTTGTGAAATGATCACAGAGACCTGTGATGTATGCCTAAATGTGATTACTTACTGTTTGGGGGGGGGGGGGGGTTCTGTGACAGGCACAGAGAGATCGGGGTTGCAGCTTAGCTGAAATTCCTGATCTCTCCCTGCCTGTCTGACAGAAGATTCGCCTGCTTTGTTTACATAAGCAGGCTGGTCTTCTGTCAGTTTCTCGAATTGCGGGAGGCTGGCAGCTCCTCGTGCACATCAATTAGGAGGATGGTCTATGTGGACAGCTTTACCCCAGATACCTGCATACTTAGAAGTGCCTGTTTTAATCATCAACCATGTGAGTTGCTAAATGTTGAACCTTCACTAAATGTAACCATGTAGCTACACTTAGAGGCTCCTCTCTTCTCTTTTATACTCTGTTGCAACGTGACGCTACTTGTATTTTAACCACTTAAGCCCGGAGGATTTGGCTGCTCAAAGCCCTGCCCTATTTTGCGATTCGGCACTGTGACTCTAACGGACAATTGCGCGGTCGTGCGACGCTGTACCCAAACGAAATTTACGTCCTTTTTTTCCCACAAACAGAGCTTTCTTTTGGTGGTATTTGATCACCTGTGCGATTTTTATTTTTTGCGCTATAAAACAAAAAAAGAGCAACAATTTAAAAAAAAAAAAAAAATGTCACATTCTGCTATATGACATGCTCAAAAAATGTAAAAATCAAAATTTTAACATTTTAGGTCAATTTGTTTTCTGCTACATATTTCTGGAAAAAAAAAGTGCAATAAGCGTATTTTGATTGGTTTGCGCAAAAGTTATCGCATCTACCATCTACGGGAAAGATTTATGTCATTTTTATTATGCTTTTTTTTTTCTTGTAATGACGGCAATCTGCGATTTTTTGTGGGACTGCAACATTGTGGCGGACAGATCAGACCCCTGATATTTTTGACACTTTTGGGGGAACCAGTGACATTACTACAGTAATCAGTGCTAACAATATGCACTGTTACTGTAATAATGCCATTGGCAGGGAACCCTGTGGGTGATCAAGGGATTAAATGTGAGCCTAGGGGAGTGATTCTAACTGTGGGGGGGGGCGTGGCTTATGAGATGACCATAGACACGTGATCCTATATAGAAGGATCACATGATCTCTATGATCATTCCAGGGAGAAGGACGGTCAGCTGTGTTGCCAACCGTCCTCTCTCAGCGGGGAACGATCGCGGGTGTCAGACGGCAATCGGAGCCGCCTGACACCCACAGTGGCTTCCCCGCTGACGATCGGGGGTGGGAGCGGGCCGGCAGCAGCGCGCGGTCGCCCCCTAGCTGCCACTAAGCAAGTGACGTAGACTTACGTCATTTTGCCTGTACGAGCCAGACTGCTGAAGTAAATATACTGTGAGCGGTCTGGAAGTGGTTAATGTCTGTAACCTTACTGGGCTGATTTACAATTTTCTATTTTTTTTTTTTTTTTATTGCGGCATGATTAGATTCTGTCTAAAACAGGAGAATAGGAAGCGAGGGTAAATCTAGAAGATACACAAACCGCAATAAAAACACCTTGTGAGGAAGGCTTAGACTCTCCATGAAAAAGTGTTGGATGAAGTTTAACATCTGTTCGTGTTAAAACAATGTCCTATTTTATTTTACACCGCCATTGCTCTTTAAAGGGTACAGTGAGGGAAAAAATTTATTTGTTCACTGCTGATTTTGTACATTTCCCCACTGACAAAAAATGATCAGCCTAAAATTTTGATGGCAGGTTTATTTTAACAGTGAGAGACAGAATAACAAAATATCCAGAAAAATGCATTTAAAAAAAGTTATGAATCGATTGAGTTATTTGAATTAAATGAGTGGAATAAGTATTTGACCCCTTCGCAAAACATGATTTAGTACTTGGTGACAAAACTCTTGTTGGTAATCACAGAGGTCAGACATTTCTTGCAGTTGGCCACCAGGTTTGCACACATCTCAGGAGGGATTTTGTCCCACTCCTCTTTGCAGAACCTCTCCAAGTCATTAAGGTTTCCAGGCTGTTTGGTAACTCGAACCTTCAGCTTCCTCCACATATTTTTATGGAATTAAGGTCTGGGGACTGGCTAGGCCACTCCAGGACCTTTTGGTGCTTCTTCTTCAGCCACTCCTTTGTTGCATTGGCTGTGTGTTTTGGGTCATTGGCATGCTGAAATACCCATCCACGATCCATTTTCAATGCTCTGGCTGAGGGAAGGAGGTTCTCACCCAAGATTTGATGTACATGGCCCCGTCCATTGTCCCTTTGATGCGGTGAAGTTGTCCTGTCCCCTTAGCAGGAAAACACCCCAAAAGTATAATGTTTCCACCAATGTTTGAGGATGGGGGTGATGTTCTTGGGGTCATAGGCAGCATTCTTCTTCCTCCTCCAAACACAGCGAGTTGAGTTGATGCCAAAAAGCTTGATTTTGGTCGCATCTGACCACGACAGTGTCACCCAGTTCTCCTTTGAATCATTCTCCTTTGAATCATTCAGATGTTCATTAGCAAACTTCAGAAGGGCCTGTACATGTGCTTTTTTTAGCAGGGGGACCTTGCGGATGCGGCAGGATTTCAGTCCTTCACGGCGTAGTGTGTTACCAATTTTTTTCTTGGTGACTATGGTCCCAGCTGCCTTGAGATTATTGACAAGATTCTCCCGTGAAGTTCTGGGCTGATTCCGCACCATTTTCATGATCATTGAAACTCTACGAGGTGAGATCTTGCATGGAGCCGCAAACTGAGGGAGATTGACAGCTATTTTGTGTTTCTTCCATTTGTGAATAATCGCACCAACTGTTGTCACCCTCTCACCAAGTGGCTTGGCGATGGTCTTGTAGCCCATTCCAGCCTTGTGTAGGTCTACAATCTTGTCCCTGACATCCTTGAACAGCTCTTTAGTGTAGGGCAGGGGTGTCAAAATTCCTTCTCGGCCTTTTGGCTAAGATCAAGTGTAGTATCTGTTCTTATCAGTTGGTATGGAACCTGATGGTTAGTATCGGTGGGGGCCGAAATGAACCAGGGCGCTCCAGAACTACCGGGGGACTGGGAAGTAAGCCACACCAGAGAAAGCCGGATGGGTCCATTGCCTTCTGATTTGAATGGGTCCGCCCCTATCAGTTTGAAGGGAGCAAGAAAACCAGCTTGTCCGACTAGTTAGTACTGCTCCTGGATGTGACGGATGGCGGTGGGAGGGCCTTTCCTCCTGGGTTAAAATCTGGCCTTGCAAAAGGCTTGTCCCCAGTTGAAGGCAGGCTCACCCTAAGCTTTCCAACGTTCTGATGCCTCCTGGTAGGATGGGCTACACTGGGTCTGGCCTTGGGCCGAGATAGAAAAAGCCCGTGGTGTACGTGCCCCTGGGGGTGGCAGCCCAGGGGTGCCTTAATTCTCACTGGTGAGGGGCAGCTTGGTCACTGCACCACACACACTTTTTCCGCACCTGCCTCTTGGGCTAGGCCTTTTGGCTTCGACCAGAGGAATTTTTATTTTCCGGCCGGAAGGCCTGCCTTTGTATTTTCACATTGGCACTAATTCACCTCTCCACTTCCCCTTCCCCACCTTTTGTTTGTGTGTGATTTTTCTTTGTAGTTTGTCACTTCACTATCACCTTTTTTTCTCTGCACGACTTGTAGGGTGTGGGTCCTCGGGCCCAGCCTTGAGTCTTGGGAGGGGGTGGATATGGCCTTTTGGCTTAGTTCGCCCTCTCTCATGGGGTCTCCCTTCGGGGGAGCCCCACCTAGTACTTGGGGTGGGCTGTTTCGGCAGTCCCCCTGGAGAACGGGGTCAGTCTGGTTTCGGCCAGACAGACCATAAGTACCTTATATCAGGAGTCTTGTGCCCCGGGGGATCGAGGTTAGGGTCCTACCTCTTCGGAGGGAAGACCATCCTTTCGCACACCCTGTGCACTTTTTGTGTTCTCACGTTTGCGTGTGTGCACTTTTTTATGCACCGGGTGTAAGTCTTTTGAGTGTGTTTCACACGCCACGGGCTTAGAAAAAAAAAAAAGGGGGTGTCAAACTCAATTTCATCAAAGGGCCAGTTGGATCTGGGGTGCGCTACATACAGAGTGCAGATTACAGGAGTGCAATATGTACAGAGTGCAAGGTTTAGGGGTGCGTTATGCACAACATGCAACCCACCTCCCCAAAGCTTTCTCGCATTTCTCTCTCCTACCAGGCCCGGCTCTTGTACTTACCTGCTTAGGCGGCTCTGCCTTGCCTTGCAAAAAGGTTGCTTTTTCACTGAGATTCTCGAGATCTGTCCCTGCCATGAGTGTGTGCAGGGATCTGTCACTTCCGGGGGGCCGCTGTGCTTCAAACTGACAGCAGGGAGCGGAGGGCCAGAGCTGGAGGGGGTGGAATGGGGTTCCACCATGTTCCAACTGAAAAATAGGGTGGGAGGGCCACTTGACAAGGCCTGGAGGCCAGATTCGGCCTGCGGGCCTTGTGTGACATGTGTGGTCTAGGGCAGTGGTCCTCAACCCTGGTCCTCAGGGCCCACTAACAGGCCAGGTTTTCAAGATAACTGAAATACATCCCAGGTGATATAATTTGCTGCTCAGTGATTGCAGTACTCTAGTCTGCATCTCCCCAAGGTAATACTTAAAATCTGGCCTGTTAGTGGACCCTGAGGACTGCAGTTGAAGACCACTGGTCTAGGGCATGGTGGAGAGATTGGAATCTAATTGATTGATTGCTTCTGTGGACAGGTGTGTTTTATAGAAGTAACAAGCTGAGATTAGGAGCACTCCCTTTAAGAGAGTGCTCCTTAATCTCAGCTTGTTACCTGTATAGAAGACATCTGGGAGCCGGAAATCTTGCTAATTGACAGGGGATCAAGTACTTATTTCACTCATTAAAATGCAAATCAATTTATAACTTTTTTGAAATGTGTTTTTCTGGATATTTTTGTTGTTATTTTGTCTCCCACAGTTCAAATAAACCTACCATTAAAATTATAGACTGATCATTTCTTTGTCAGTGGGCAAACATACAAAATTAGCAGGGGATCAAATATTTTTTTCCCTCACTGTAACCCTTCATAAAATTAAACTTGTGCAGTCATGCATCACATTCAGAAAGTATGGTTCTCATTTTCCTCTTCTCCTTCCCTTCTAGGCTTACAGAGGCTTTACTTATTGACTATGCAAACACATTACCAGCTCCGCATTGACCTGGCTGACTTTGAAAACGCTACAGCTTACGCTCAGTACAACACGTTTGGCGTTGGTCTGTACTCTGTTAACCCTGAAGAAGATGGGTACCCTCTCACGGTGTCGGACTACTCAGGAAACGCAGGTAGGTGCTTGGCTCATGTATGTGATGGATGGTACGAATTCCACAAAATAAGGGGCTACCTAAAAAAAAGAAGAAAAAAAAATGTTAAGTATGTCTAAAACCAAAACTCTTTTTTACTTTTGATAGCATAGGGAAGGGCAAGTAACCCGGTCAGGTCTTTTTTTTTTGCTATCTGTGCACTACTGGAAAGATTTCCCTTAATTTCCTGTCTCAGAGACCCAACAATAAGTGAGAGGAAACCTCGACAGATGGAGAACATACCCTCTCTTAGACAGTTGAGGAAAAGTAGAAAAATAGCACTGGACCCATAAGATTCATGAAAGTAATCGGGTTCCCAAGCAGGCTGTTTCTACACCGCCAAAGGATCTTCATGGTCTTCTTGGTTTGTAGTGTTATGTACCAAAAATGTAAACTTAAGCACCAGAGCAAAGGTCCAAATAAAAGTGAGGGGGACAATCCAAAGAGAAATCCAACACGTTTTAGGGCTCCAAAAATGCCGCTTCATCAGGGCTTTATTTAAAGCAATGTGAATGTACTAGGAATGTTAACCACTTCCGGACCGCCCGCCGCAGTTTTAGGTCGGTAATTTTACGTTAAATACTGGTGTTATGGCAGCAGATAGCTGCCATAATGGGTACTTTCTTACAGGGCCGGCGGTCCTCTTTCACATAAAAGTGGTCCCAGCGGCGTGATTTGCAGCGGGATCACTTTTATGGGCGTCGGGAGAGGTGCTCCCCTGGCCCCCCAAGCCGCCGCCACTTCCCGGTCGCTTTCCCCGCTTATCGGAGCCGTCGGTAGTGGGGAAAACAATCCGGTCTGTCTATGTCCCAGGCTGGAAGTCGAGTGAGGGCAAGATGGCCCCCCACTCGACTCTATGGCCTTGGAGGACCAGAGCGAAGTCATACGTCACTTACTCCCAATGGCCTTAACCACTTGCCGACCGCCGCACGACTATCTATGTCGGCGGTCAGCCCCTCACAGGCAAACTAACGTAGGTCTACGTCGCTTGCTTGTGAGGGTCTAGGGAGCGAGCACGCGCCCACGGAGGCGCGCTCCCGCTTGGTCACGGACCCCCCCGCGCGTGTGACCGGCGGACTCGATGTCCGCCGGCCACTCTGCAATCGGCGGGGGAGAGGGAGTAAGTCAGGCAGCTTGTGTAAACAAGCTGCCTGTCATTCTCCTCGGTGTAAAGACACTGATCACACGGATCTACTATGTAGATCCGTTGATCAGTGTCCTTACAGCTCAAGCAACAGCCAATCACAGTAGAAAGCACGCCCCTAGGGACACACACAGCCCCTCCCTCCCAAATAAAGTTAACCCCTTCACTACCAGTGTATTTTTACAGTAACAGTGCATATGTATAGCACTGATTACTGCAGTAATGTCACTGGTAACCCCAAAAGTGTCAAATGTCAGTCAAGGGTCTGATCTGTCCGCCCCAATGTCGCAGTACCGCAAAAAAAAATCGCAGATCGCCACCATTACGCGTTAAAAAAAAAACAACAAAAATGACAAAAATCTTTCCCTTTGTTAGTAAACGCGATAACTTTTGCGCAAACCAATCAAAATACGCTTTTTGCTATTTTTTTTACCAAACATATGTAGCATAAAACAAATTGGCCGAAAATGTTAAAAAATTTTGATTTTTACATTTTTTTGGGGGGAATTTCATATAAAAAAATGTTAAAAATATTGCTATTTTTGCAAAATTGACGCTATTATTTTGTTTATAGCGCATGATCAAAAAATCGCACAGGTGATCAAATACCACCAAAAGAAAGCTCTGTTTGTGGGAAAAAAAGGACGCCAAATTCGTTTACGTACAGCGTCGCACGACCGTGCAATTGTCCGTTAAAGTCACGCAGTGCCGAATCGCAAAATACCCCCTGGTCGTTTAGCAGCCAAATCCTCCGGGGCTTAAGTGGTTAAAGGGCCCATTTTTTTTTTTCTTGCTGAAAAAAATTCATTTTTCTTTTTTTTTTTTTTGCTTTTAAGGGTAGATGTGAGATGCGAGGTCTTTTTGACCCCAGATCTCACATTAAAGAGGACCTGTCATGCTTATTTCTATTACAAGGCATGTGTACATTCCTTGTAATAGGAATAAAAATGATCAAAAAAAATTTTTTTAAAAAGGGACAGTGTAAAAATAAAAAATACAAGGTAATAAGAAGAAAAAATTTAAAGCTCCCCGTCCCTTCGAGCTCACGCGCAGAAGCGAACGCATACGCAAGTCGCGTCCACATTTGTAAACTGTGTTCAAACCACACATATGAGGTATCGCAACTATCATTAGAGCGAGAGCAATAATTCCAAACAGGTAACCTGTAGAAATGTTTAAAGCGTCCCCTATGGAGATTTTTAAGTACCAAAAATGTTTGTCGCCATTTCCACGATCGTGTGCAATTTTAAAGCCTGACATGTTAGGCATCAATTTATTCAGCATAACATTATCTTTTACATTATAATAAAAAAAAATTTGGGGCTAACTTTACTGTTTTCTAATTTTTTAATCTAAAAAAAGTGTATTTTTTCCAAAAAAATTGCATTTGTAAGACCGCTGCGCAAATTCGGTATGACAAAGTATTTTAACAATCCCCATTTTATTCTCTAT
This sequence comes from Pelophylax lessonae, assembly GCF_965119305.1. Taxonomy (NCBI): domain Eukaryota; kingdom Metazoa; phylum Chordata; class Amphibia; order Anura; family Ranidae; genus Pelophylax; species Pelophylax lessonae. Next base: position 279,031,679 of record NC_138774.1, on the reverse strand, counting down.
GGTCTCTGCTGAAAAATATATATAATGTTTGGGGGTTCCAAGTAATTTTCTAGCAAAAAATACTGATTTTAACTTGTAAACTCGTGTCAGAAATCGGCCTTGTCCTTAAGTGGTAAACCAGCTGCTGACAAGACCTGTGCTTGTAAATCACACTGGAAGAAAATACCATGAAAAATCCAACTCAGTTCTAGCCCATTCACAATATTTTCAGTGAAGCCCTGATATAGGGGCATTTTTTGGGCCCCTGAAATGCATTGGAATACTCTTCGGGTTGTCCCCCTGACTTTTATTGGAATAAAGTTGTATCTAGACTAGAGCTGCACGATTCTGACCAAAATGAGAATCACGATTTTTTAGCTTGGAATAAAGATCACGATTCTCTCACGATTCTCTGTGTAACAAAAAAAAAAAAATTGGGATAACTTTACTGTTACGTTTTTTTTTTATTCATTAAAGTCTATTAATTGCGTTTGAAAGACTGCTGCGCAAATACAGTGTGACATAAAATATTACAACAATCGCCATTTTATTCTGTAGGGTCTCTGCTAAAAAAAAATATATAAAATGTTTGGGGGTTCTAAGTACTTTTCTAGAAAAAAAAACTGATTTTAACTTGCAAGCAACAAATATCAGAAAAAGATCCAGTCTTTAAAAGGTTAAACTTCCTTTCTCCCTGGCAGAGGGAAGGAAAAGATACAATGTAATCATTTTTGTTTATAGTTACTGGGAGATAGCTGTTTGTCGGGAGGCTTTTTTTTTTTTTTCCACAGCTGTTCTCTCTGCTATGCAGCTATGCAAAGAATCGAGCATATCTCAGGGTTAGATCGTCAGGAGGGGTGAATCGAGATCGCGATTTTCATACGATTAATCGTGCAGCTCTAATCTAGACCTTATAGCAGTGGTGTGTAGGTAGCTTTAGTTTACACAGGAGCAGATGCCCCCATCTGAAGATTTCCCTTCATCTCCTGTTTTTGTGAGAATTGTAAATTTTGGACTTCTCATCACTTTCTGTCCCAGTGACAACAGACAGTGATAAGTACTCCAATGTATTGTAAAAATTGCCAGAATGAGCTGACAAGAACATTTGGAAGACCAGAGACAAAAAAGGAGATGTTTACACAGTTAGCCATTTAGACAATACAGTATTTCAGTGCTAGTGCATCACATCTCTTTTTGTGCTTTGTTGTCCCCTAGTCAATTCCCATCTTAAGATCACCGTCTATGTTGCAATTTGACTGTACAATCAATCTTAGATCTACCAACAACAATATAATGCAAAGAGTTGCCTGACTGGATACAAATGAATTGGATGGTTTAAGTAAACCCTTGCAGGGCTGCTGGTAAGGCAGTATAGCTAGCCCTCCTGTACTGGGCCCAGGCCCCATCAGTTCAAATAAGGGGCCCGGGAACCTGTCGAGCAGAAGGGCTTTACTGCCAAATCTTGTGCAGCGTATCTTCCTTTTTCTCCCTCTGGCTGCACTGCAGGAGGATCAGTATCTGCGCCCCCCTGTGTGCCGGTTCTCCTGTACTGGGCCCAGGCCCCATCAGTTTAAAAAGGGGGGCCAGGCACCTGTTGAGCAGAAGGGCCTTACTGCCAAATCTTGTGCAGCTTCTCTTCCTTTTTCTCCCTCTGGCTGCGCTGCAGGGAGATCAGTATCTGCGCCCTCCCCCCCCATGATTCTGCTGTCTGGGCCCCCGTGTACCCCCCTTCCCTGCCACACTGCTGGCTTCTCTCCTCTCCTGCCGGATGCTGCTACGGGCACACGGGGATTGTTTCAGGATGGAGAGTGGGAGAGGTAAATACTGTATGCCCGATCGCTCCCATTTATCACTTAAAGCGGAGTTCCGGGCACAAAATCAACCTTTTTTTTTTGTGCCCATCCGCTTAGTCTCCTTCACCTGAAAAGGAATTGTATAGTTAGGCATTTATTTTTTTTTTCACTCACCTTGTAATTGTAGATTGAAAATACTCACCTATTCTCTACTTCCTCCCTCTGTGCCGCGGCTCCGACGTCACTTCCTGTCAATGCGACGGCACCGGCCCTGCTCGTCACTTCCGGGGCGACTCCGCATTCCCTGCTAAACAGCTTCTGGGCATGCCCAGAAGCTGTGGAGGAATGCGGCGCCGCACCGGAAGTGACGAGAGGGGCCGGTGCAGGCGCATTCTGGGAGAAGAAGACACGGAAGAGGACGCAGAAAAGGATCGCGCTGGCTTCAGCTGCCCACAACAGAGATGGCAACGCTGGAGAAGAAATTTTAAAAGTGAGTATTTCTTCTTGTAGGTAAGTGCGAACCGGGACAGATCAGAGGCTAGCCATTGTGGAATGTACTAGCCCTGACTGTCCCGGGGGTATGTTCACTGAAAAAAAGTTTTCGTGCCCGGAACTCCGCTTTAAGCATTGTAAACAGTTTAATATGCTTTAGTTTGTGAACGAAAAGGAAGCCTCAGAGTGCTGCCTATTCATTCATCTCCAGCATAGCTGAGACTGCCGAGAAAGGGACTGAGGATCCATGCCCTCAATCCCTTTCTGAGGATCCATGTCCTCAATCCCTGGATCCTCAGAAAGGGACTGAGGACTAATGTCTCAAATATGAGACATCAGGGGTCGATTTAGACCCCTGATATTGCAGCAAAGACGAGGGCCTTGTCAGGTAGGCTGTACAGAGGCCCATGATTTCTAACATCAGCCCTGTTTGGTCAAGGAGATTGTTTAAAGAGTGTATAGTAAGATTGTAACTGGTATGGTGATCTTTTAAGAATGCTCAGAGGGGCTGACAAACATTTGGTATCTGCATCTAAGTCTAATGTTGATTGATTGGAACCAAGAAATCTATGTGCCCCAAGAATATTTCCAAGTGCCCTAGGTGGAATGATCAGAACACACAGAGAGGGTAAATCTCCCAGTCGGCACACGGCAATAATAACTCCACAGGAACATGTACCATTCTAGATGGCAAAAAACATGCTCTATAATAACGATGGATTCTATGCAGTCTACTCTGTTGACCTGTCTATGGAATGGCCACTGTTGCGTCCTGTGATCTAAGTTGTTGTATTCTTATCTGTGTGAAAATTGCAAGCTAAAGAGTGCCCTCACTATATCAAAAACTAAAAATAACATTTTGGATTTAGCTATATTTTAGATGTATTTTTTACTTTCAAGCAGACTTGTATAAAGTACTCGAAATTTCTACTTGAGTAAAAGTACAAGTGCTCGATCAAAAAATTACTTGAGTAGAAGTGGAAGTGCTCGCAGAAAAAGTTACTTAAGTAGAAGTACTAAAGTATTCAACATTTTTTTTACTTAAGTATTGCAAGTAGTTTTTTCAAAAAATTTGCTACTTAAGTACTAAAAGTAAAAAGTACCAGTAGTTTTGAAAAAAAATTTCTACTCAAGTACTGAAAGTAGAAGTACAAGTACTGTGTTAAAGAAAGAAGTCAAAAGTATGAACATCATATTGTTTTTATTATTTCAAATGATTTATTCAAATGATTAACCTGTGTTTGTTAGTAGTTTCTTGATGCACTTTAAGCGCTGTAGCACCATTTATTTGTTTGTTTCATATTTTCTTTTTATTGGAAAGATTTGGTATAGCAGCTTTTATTATACACAGCCTTTATTTTCCTATGCGCTGATTTACAAATGACATTATACACATTTTTTTGAGCTTTATGCAACCTGCCATCTACTGTTCTGGCAGTGGTAGTTTTTTTAAAAGTAACGAGTAACTATGCAGCACAAAAAAAAAATACTTGAGTAGAAGTATCGAAATCATCGAAAAAATGTAGTGAAGTAAAAGTAGAAGTAGGAGAAAAAAATTCTACTCTAGGAAAGTACAGATACCGCATTTCCGTACTTAAGTACAGTACTTAAGTAGTTCTACTTCGTTACTATACATCTCTGCTTTCAAGTAATAGCAAGGATGTACATCAGCAATGAGTTTCCCACATAGACAACTGCTGATCAGGTGTTTGCTGCATTTTGAAGGAACAGCTCTAAAGCCTCGTACACACGCACAGATTGTTGGCCGACCGATCGGCCGTCTTTTGTCCAGTATTGTTTGTTGGTTGAAATGTGCTCTAGACTTGCACTGGACTTTTGTTGGCCAACAAAAACCAACTTCAGAAGTGATGTCATGTGCTGGTTGACTTTTCGTGTGTTTTTTCTTCTCTGAGCATGCCCAGTCTTGCTCATCTGATTTTTGTCTGCCGAAATCAGTACTGACTGAGGAACAATCGGCCGTTCTGTTGTCGGCCAACAAAAATGTTATAGCAGGCACACCAGATTTTTTTCGGCTGAAAACTCGCAGTTAGTTGTCGGAAGCATCATACTAACAAGCCTACAATCGGCCGATCGGACGTTGGCTGACAATTTACGGCCAACAATCTGTGCGTGTGTACGGGGCTTAAGACCGCTATAACAATTGAGGAACAAGCCTTAGAAGGCCATTGCTTTTAATCTTGGAGCGGCTTTGTGAATGTCGAGGCTTTGAGAGTTGTATCTAACCACTGACACTATCTGCAAGAAAGCTGTATGATTTTCCGGTGGTTCTGCGAGTTTCCTCGCAGCCTATTAAAAATAAACTGACTATATGACTTTATTGTAGATATCAGATTGTAAGCTCCTTCAGGGTTGACTTGCACAAAGCTTTCTCCAAGGCCTCCCCTAGAACTGAGGCTTTTATCTAATTCCTCGAAGGAATGCGTGCAAAGTTACCCGAAAACTGCCAAAAATAATTAAAAAATACACATTCAATGAATGTAAGAATGGAGGATAACATGCCAAATGTTTATCAATTGCTGAAAATTTTTCAAAATCTCTAGCCCTGCACAGCCAGTCACACAGCATTTCCTTCATACATTCCAATGCAGAAAACAATCGTTATTTTTGATGTTTTAGTAAGGGCTTGATAACTTGGATGCAGTAGGGAATCATGGAATGCCAAATTTGAAAAATGTCCAGAACTATGAAGAAAGGGACACTTCCACCATATTTACAAAAAGTCCTCTATTTCCCTCCTCCTGCAAAAACTTTGTATTCAAAGCACAGCACCTGCTGCTCACTCCTATGGGAACTAGCAGGATGTTACTAGTTCAGCAAAGGCCTATTATAGACAGGAACTCTCAGTCCCTTGACAAAGTAGTACAATGTGACTGAACAGCATGATGACACTCCACCTCCTGCTTCCCTGTGGCCACTGATCCCCCCCCCCCCACCCAGTAAGGGATCCCTCAAAAGCCTCTCCTCAACACTGCTTCTCCATCATCCACCTGACTCCCCCTGCGGGAATGGCCCAAGTCTATTTGTGGGGTTGTCTCAGTACCCTGCCAGCCCACAGCTGAGGATTGGCTGAGGCCTCAAATATTCATAGCAGGCTCCTCCTAACCCCCTCCCTCTAGTTCTAGAAGATTCTCCAGCTTTCCAGACACCAGGGGGAGGCACCAGAGAGCTGCCAGGAGGAGTCACCCAGCCCTGGGCTCTAGTAACCCTGACCCAATTCAATGACTCAGGTTATTGCTGGCCGGAATATGCTTTTACATACTTTTAACACTAGTAGCACACACTAGAGAGTGCTACATATGTGATAATGGGATGCTTTATTAAGTCATTTCAAAGAACACATACCAGCCGAGTAGTCAACTAACTTTTTGTATTGCTCAAGGGCTATGGCAGGATATTAGTTCTTCTAACACAGGCCATACACTTAGCATTTTGCAAAAGCAAACCATAAGTATTTTTCATCAATGGTTTTTGAAAAACCAATTGGATTCAACTCCAAAAACCATATAATTGGTAAAACCATGTACCACCACCCCTTACCCTCCTTCTTCACAAAAGTACCAATATGTAGAAACCATAGAAATTATTTAATGCATTCACCTTATTTTTCTACTTTACAAATCAAGTTGACCTTGAATTTCATAATGGTGCCCCTCTTTTCTTGCCTCCTAGGGGATTCCTTTGGAAAGCACAGTGGAATGAAATTCACCACCAAAGACATGGACAACGACCATTCCGAGAATAACTGCGCCAGCTTTTACCATGGAGCCTGGTGGTACCGCAACTGCCACACTTCAAACCTGAATGGGCAATATCTTCGTGGGCACCATGCTTCCTATGCTGATGGCATTGAGTGGTCCTCCTGGACAGGTTGGCAATATTCACTCAAATTCACAGAGATGAAGATTCGCCCCTTACGAGAAGACAAGTGATCTTCTCATTGTTTCTTTACCGGGGGGGCTTTTTAAGGGAGAAATGCTAACTTGCACTCACTTATTTGGGTGGGAAACAAAAAAAAAAAAAAGCAAAGACTTTTCAGCACTTTTCAAAGCTATTGCACAAATAAATGTGTTAGTGCTGAGTCTCTGAATATACTGTAAAGATGACATATTGGAGTTTGCCAGGATAATTCAACAATGAACCTTGGAGAACTGGACACACAAAAAAAATGGAGATTTTTTGACGACTAAAAAACAGCATAATACTAAAGTGCCGTTCTACCAACATCTCTGGTTGCACTTCATTGTCTCTCAGACAATTCCCATGTTGAGAAAGGAGGGACTTATTAAGACACAAACATTTGGTATTTACGTGCAAGTCCAATGTTGACTGGAACCAAGACATCTATGTGCACCAATTATATTTCTCAGTGTCCTCGGTGAAAAGTTTTTTTGTTTTTTTTTTTAATACAGTGTTAGTAGCCAAGATCACCCCGTAATTGCTGCCACACATTGCCTTCCTCTGTGTTCCTGGCATCCCTTCGTTGACAGATGAGTGAAGACTTTGTTGAGCCTTCCGACTATAAAATTTTCTCCTCACGCTGCGTTTGGCATTAATGGTCCTCCCCGCGGTACCTGTCATTTGTTTCTGCTATTATTATTTTTTGGTGACTAGTGGAGTTGGAATTATTTCATGTTTACACCCCTGCAACATTCTCTTCGACACAGCTGCCTTGTCTCTGATGTCCGCTTGATTATTTCAACGCAGCAACAGACTTTGGAATGCTGCGTCTTCTGTCAGACAAGATGACCTAGATGTTCATGTGGCGTGTGGGTGGAAAGGCAAAACATGTTCTGGCACAAGGCTGTGTAGGGTAGGAAAATGTGAGGTGCCAAGCCAAAAAGATTTTGTGATAAATATTTGATTCTTAAATTTCTGGTTTATAAGTTTTTTAGAATTCTTTTTGAAAACTGTGCACACTTTTTGTCCAAGATAAATGTGTTTTGGTGAGGACTAAGTTTGATGACTATGGTTTTAAAGCATCTTAAGCAGGTGTATCCAAAGTGACATGGCAGAATCATGTTTACATAGCACAGATAAGCATCAAATATTCATAGCAGTCCCTGGGCAAACTTAATCATGGAAATTTAAGCACACTCTAGACCAGGCATGTCCAACCTGCGGCCCAGTACCCCAGGCAATGTGGCCCACTGCCCCCTGACAATTTTTTTTTTGCTGGGGAGGAAGGAAATCGGGTCGGGGGCATGGCCATAGCGGCTTCCAACTAATGGTAGGCAGAGGCTGCCTTGGAGGGGAGGGGGGGGGGGGGTTGAGCATGTGGATTCCTTCTGACTCCTGCCACCATGACCACTTCAAATCACTGAAGTGGTCATGGTGGTTAGAGTGTTCCTTTAATATCTCTTAGAAGAAGTAAATAAACCTCCATATACTGATTCCATTTCATTTGATCATCCTCTAGTTGTGTTAAATTAGTGCGGGGGGGGGGGGGGGTGCGGCCGCGCGGGAAGGGCGTGGCGGCATTTTATTACTTATATACCTTAACTAACTATAGTATATATTTTATATGCGGCCCGACAAAATTTATCTACACTCAATGTGGCCCAGAGAAGCCAAAAGGTTGGACACCCATGCTCTAGACCAGGGGTGTCAAACTCAACTTCATAGAGGGCCACATCTGCATTATGATTGCCCTCAAAGGGCCGGTTGTATCTCAACCCACTTACATCAGATGTCAAGAGTCCCCCACCACCCCCACCCTTTACATCAAAGTGCACCCCCTTACCTTGTGTTGATGCTGGGAAGAAGCTTGGAGCAGAGCTAGGAAAGTGAAGGGTCTGGGGGAGGCCCAAAGGAGGGCTAGAGCTCTACTGAACCTCTAGGAGAGGTGTGAGGGCCACATGAAATGGCCTGGAGGGCCGGATTCGGCCCGCGGGCCTTGTGTTTGACACATGTGCTCTAGACCATTTCAGTCAGGAATCGAGGAACACTTCAACATGCTTTTGGACTGTGGGGGGGAAAGCAAATTGAAACCAAGCAAACATTGGAAGAACATCAAGGTGTTCATGAGAACCTAGGACTGCAAGATAGTAGTCCAAACTGCTGTACCAAAACATGGTTCCCTATTGAAGTAGAACTTTTTACAAAGAAAAGTTATACATCTAAATTTCCCAAGCTGTGTAGAATGTGTGTCAGCTTGACCAGAACCTTTCTACAAAACAGAAATTCTGAAACGGCCATAAAAATATCACCTTCGATATTATCACCTCAAAGCCTGATTTGGTTTCCTAACATCTCTCTTCAGCAAACATTTCAGGCTCCTTTATGTCAGCCTGGCAGCTGTTTAATGATCAGCACAGTCTCAATTACCAAAGACGGAAGGCGATTTGTAACAAGGTGCGCTAAACATTCTCTGCTGTTCTCATTGTGGTGACGCACACGTCCTCATAATTAGTTGGTCATTTTCAAAAACAGATTAAGGTGTTGCAGTAGAAGGACTCTTAGGGGGAGGCTATTGTTTCCCAGTCACAATTACCTGCTCCTGAGGGAGCAAGCTGTTATTTTAAGGGACATCAATAAACCCCCAGGAGGTCCTGCACCCCATGCCTGTACAGCCAGGCAATTAGTAATGAGCTTGATTCGTGTGGCTTCCTTCGTGAAATCATTAGCATATTTCAAGCAGTTTATCTTTTCGCTACCTAGGCTGTGGCGGCCAGCATCGTAAACAAGCGTTTTGTAAATTAAGAGGAATCTAGGCGTATATAACCTAGAAGTTAATGGACCGTGACAAAGTTTGGTTGGTTATGCCCGGAAAGTGGCATTAACAGTCTGTTCATTAAAGCTGCTAGCTTGGCATTGGTGAACCATTCTTCTTCCCCTCCTTTCTTTTTGACGTGTTGAATGATTTTGCTTTTAATGTCTTGGTTAAATGAGCATGAAGTCTTCTCGTTTGTCGTGAACGAAGACATAACTCAGCAGGAACACCTGAGCTGGTGTCAGCTGCAAATCTCGAAAATGAAGATCAGGTGCAAAGAGAGGAGAGGTCTCTTCGGGCCTGGACGTAAACTGGGAGAAAGGTTTGAGGAGAGGGGATTGAAGAAAATATGTGGGGAGGCAGCATTTATGGTGGAGGGGGGGGGGAGATGGAGAAGGGAAGCGACACAGATGGGAAGAGAGAGGCAGATGGAAAAGGCACTCGATGTGACAAACATAGAGAACTATAGAGGAGGAGATGCACAGATGGAAGAAGTGGAAAAGAAATATGGAGAAGGGAAGATAATGAACAAAATAGGCTTTGAAATAATATTATTACAGAGCATTTTGAATAATAATACTACTAATAATAATAATGTAAAAGGCAACTCAGGCTATGGTCATATTTAAAAATCATAAGACTCAAGAGGCTTAAAGAAAAGGGACAAGTTAGGTTGCCAAAAATGAACCAAACCGTAGATATCCATCTGTTCATCAATATTACTGATGAAGTTACTAGAGGCATAGCTTTAGAGGTCTACACTACCTCAATACAAAGGCACAGGAGGAAGGCTGATTGGTAAGTATTTTTTATTCTATAATCTTTTATTCTTGCCCATTTTTACCATTTAAATCAAGAATGTGGGTGTTGGGTTGGGTTATGTGAATGAAATCCATTACAGTCTTAATGAAGACTGTAACGGATCAACCCCCCCCCCCCACCCCGACCGGGCACCTCCGTTGACGGATACTCCTAGTGCTTCCCGTGGGCTCCAAGCACTCCGCCAGACACCATAACTGCCTCAGACCCCACGAACCACCGCAGCTTGGTTAGGGTCTCGCTGTCTCTTACCCACCCTGGACCTACGACAAGGCTCCAGGTTCCCGTGGGCAAACCTCTCTTTCCCCAGAGAGTGCAGCAGAACAAGCTCTTACACGAGCTTAGAGCTTATCCAAGGGAGTATGGAGGACATAGCAATCCCTTGTAGCCGATTCCCCCAATAAGAGACAGGACTCTAGATTGAGGGTAAAATATATCTCTTTATTGAACAAGAAACATACTTTTATACAGTTTTCCCCCACAAGGTTACCGCCCAGGTGGACCTTGTTGAGAACAGGCCCTGACATTCACAATCCAATGAAAACAGAGTTTTACACTCCCATATAGTGTACACATATACATCCCATAATAAGTGTATCTTAAGACAGACAGAACAAGAGAGGTCATTAATATTTAACAATGAGACAGGTAAACTTTAAACACAATACACATTCCATTTCAATACACAAACAATAGGGAAGCCTGTCTGGCATGCAGGGACATGGAATACACACATCTAGGAGTCAGACTTCATGGCAATTGTCTATAACAGTCTAAGTCTCCCAGTGTAAAATAGGATTAAATCTTCATATTTCTATATGAAGATATTGCTGACAAATATTGCTGTCCCATCTGAAGCAATTCAAACCATTAAGTATCTGCTCCTCACCTCCAGTGACGGTGGATACCGTCACAAAGACTCAATTTGAACTTTGGACATACAGCTAAGTGCATAGTTGAAATACATGAAATTGTACTACTGACAAAACTGAAGGATATGTAATTTCCTCCAGTTTTTCTGCGATGCCGCCACCCCTGCCGGATAGCATAGCCAGGTCTCGGACCTCCATTGCAGTTGCAACAGGATCTGGGCACCCTCAGTTTCTGGCTAAATAAGGAAGGAGAAGCAGCAAATGGAGGTGGTTATCCCTCTGCTCACTCCTCTTTTCAGCAGGTTTTACGGCCAGCACATGTTGTGATCCTGATTAGCTACATTTTAATGAATATATAACTGCATTCGAGTCGGTTTACACTAAGGCGACACGACTCTGCACGATTTCGGGGGCGACTTGTGCATTACCATGCACCACGACTTCGGAGCGACTTGCAGGGACTTCACATAATGGAAGTCTATGCAAGTCTCTCCGAGGTCGCCCCGAAGTAGTACAGGACCCTTTTTCTAAGTCGGAGCGACTTGTGTCGCTCCTATTAGAACGGGTCCTGTAGCGGTCAATGGACCGCGAGGGAGGGCGACTTGTCAGGCTGACAAGTCGCGGCAATGTGAACCGACTCTTAATCAGTGTGGAACGTGAAAAACAATGGCCGTGATGCATGCAAGGCTTTGGGATCCTTCATGTCAGGACAGCAGATGTTACATACAAAATGTTCAAACTTATGCAGATGCCTTTTAATGACTCCTAGGCCTGTATATATTTCTACGTCTTTTAAAAGCCTGAGCAGATGCAAGAAATGTTTGGCTTAAACTGAGGTTAGGGCTAAGAGCTTGACGATAAGGCTCTTTGAAACGGCTTTCCTCTTAATCATCTTGGACAGAGACAAGTGATAGATTATGACTGTGACACCTAGGCCTAGAGAACGAAGAGATGATTTGTTTGGTCTTTTTGCCCATTTTCTTTTTTCTTAACACTCGACACCTCAGCTAGTGACAGCTGTTCAAAATGGCAGGGAAAAAACGAATCAGGAAAAAGATTGGGACTCCTAGGCCAGTTTGTTATTTCTACAGTCAGATCACATACTGCATAACCAAGACATGGCTGACCAAAAATGGCGGCACGGCTTAGGGACCAAGACGAAGCTCCTACAGACCTACAGCGGTTCCTTGATTATCCCCCAGACTGTAAATTGCCTACGCATTCTTTAATTGGTGAGCTTCATCTATACATCGCACAACAAATTAGAACTATAATGGATGATACCACCAAGGATTTTGCAATGGTTTCTGAAAAATAAATCTAGCAGGTTTTTTTTTTAATACACAGTATTACATGTGTTTTGAGGATTTTTCAAATTAGGTGAAAATGATTTTGTGCAAATAAAAGGTATGTTGACAGATACATGACGTATTGCAGTATGTGTGTACCGTGTTTTTTTTCCTCTCTCACTGTGATGCATAATTAGATTTCCGTGTAATCGAGTGTTGCTATGACTAAAGTAATACATCCCATCTGTGGTTGAAAAGTAGAAAATTAAGTCATCTGTAGAATCAACCAAAGCAAAGCATGCTGGAAGTTACTGTTCTCTAGGACAGTTTGTGTTCAGTGGTCTGCAACACACCAGGCAAAATATTTCCAATTTTATACAGTATTTCACAAAAGTAAGTACACCCTTCACATTAAAGCCCCGTACACACGATCAGATTATCGAACGATCTGTCGTCCGTTTTTTGTGGCATGCTAGTCTGATGTGGAAAGTGAAGAAGTTATTTTCATACGAATTTTCCTGTACGACAGAATTCTACTTCATAAGCGATGTCATGTGTTGGATTGCTTTGTATGTGGTCTTTCGTCTCTGAGCATGCCTTGTCTTGCTCTTAAAATTTTTTTCCGTCGAAATCTGTACTAATGAGACGAAAATCAGACGTTGTATTACGGACGACAAAAATTTTATAGCCTGCACATCAGGATTTTGTCAGTCGGAGTCGGCTGTCGAAAGCACCATACTAACAATCCGAAAATCGGCAGATCGGTCGTTGGACGAATTTTCCCTACAGATTTTCTTATTGTGTGTACGGGCCTTAAGACTCTTGGACCTACATCTCAAGGATTATAACATTCAGGGGTATGTGAGATAATTGCCTCCACACACACCTACACAGGTTAAACTGGATGGACTGTTGTCTTTATTCAACCTCAACTACTATGTAAAATTTTTGTAAATATTTTATTCTATCTTTTCATGTGACAACACTGAAGAAATGACACTTTGCTACAATGTAAAGTATTGAGTTTACAGCTTGTATAACAGTGTAAACTTGCTGTCCCCTCAAAATAACTCAACACACAGCCATTCATAAATCAAAAATGTATAATAATCAGCGCAAAACCACAATATTAAAAACAAAAAATAAAGGCAGCAAGCAATCAGTGTTAACACATTGCACCAGTGAATATAAAATCAATATTGATGCGCCAAAGTGACTCAAATCATAAAAAATTAATCAAATATGATGAAAAATCAGTTAGAGTGGTAAATCAATATTGTGAATCATGCAAACAAATCACAAAAAAATGTTAATAGATGACACTGTGAAATAGATAATCTCAATAGTGATGAAGTCACATGACGCAACGCGTACGGGGAAGGAGCCTACTCGCCAGACATCAGACCTAGGAAGGTCTTGCCTCTTACACGCTGTCAGCTGTATCTAGCCCGCACTGTCTGAAGTGCCTGCCTTTGTAAGTGCCATAGTTGCTTTTTTTAAATAAAAGTTTAATACTAAGAGCATTAGATCCCTCTTCCTTTCTTTTGCCTGAGTGTCACCATGTACTGAAGGCTGGCTCAGGGGAGGTTGGAGATTTGAAGAGGAAAGACAGGCAGTCCATTTACCAGTGATGCATTTATGACTCTGTACGAGTCTATCCCTGAGGTGAGCTGCTATAAGAGCACCAGTCACGGAGAGCACTGTTCTGGAGTGGTGTGAAGCACTATTTCACTGTTTTAACATTTCACAGGAGAATTGATTGGGACATTTGGAACACCCTTTGTTGTGTTTAAGGATTTGGTTTGGGAAACAGCCATTCATGTCTAAACCGCTGGCAACAAAAGTGAAAATGTCCAAATTGGGCCCAAGTATCCATTTTCCCTCTCCAGTGTCATGTGACACGTTAGTGTTACAAGGTCTCAGGTGTGAATGGGGAGCAGGTGTGTTAAATTTGGTGTGATCACTCTCACTCTCTCATACTGGTCACTGGAAGTTCAACATGGCACCCCATGGCAAACTCTCCGAGATCTGCAAAAAAGATTTATTGCTCTACATAAAGATGGCCTAGGCTAGAAGATTGCCAAGACCCTGAAACTGAGCGGCAGCACGGTGGCCAAGACCATACAGGGGTTTAACAGGACAGGTTCCACTCAGAACAGAAATTCCAAGTGATCCACAGGAACCAGATCTCAGACGGACTCCGTATGTTGAATGGATCTCCTCAGTGTTGAGTGATCATGTGAAATGAAATAAAAAACGCCATAGCGTAAAACCACAAACAAATAAATGTAACACCCCAAGTGATGGGAATATCAGAAAGGTGCTGTAGTAGTGATAGTAAAGAACATAGACACCTCCAATCCTGTGAATATACTCCTTACCAGAGTAATAGAAAAATATTGCAGAAACAAATAGTGTAGAGGACCTCCCCCAATAGGACTGCAGCTTACCAAAAGGAAAGTAAATAGAGCACATAGATCCCAATCGTGTCGCCGAAGAGGGCTGACATACATATGCCCTTACCAGCTCCAAAATGATAAAAGGCAGAAAAATTCCAATGGGAACACTGATACAGGCTCAGCATACAGATGGTGATGTTCCCATTGGAGGCGCCTGGTTTGGAATATCTAGACACCAGCATTTGGAGTTTTGCTCGCAGCGGAAGTGCTTAGGCGAATCAGGACCTTTTTCTGCCTTTTATCATTTTGGAGCTGGTAAGGGCATATGTATGTCAGCCCTCTTCGGCGACACGATTGGGATCTATGTGCTCTATTTACTTTCCTTTTGGTAAGCTGCAGTCCTATTGGGGGAGGTCCTCTACACTATTTGTTTCTGCAATATTTTTCTATTACTCTGGTAAGGAGTATATTCACAGGATTGGAGGTGTCTATGTTCTTTACTATCACTACTATAGCACCTTTCTGATATTCCCATCACTTGGGGTGTTACATTTATTTGTTTGTGGTTTTACGCTATGGCGTTTTTTATTTCATTTCACATGATCACTCAACACTGAGGAGATCCATTCAACATACGGAGTCCGTCTGAGATCTGGTTCCTGTGGATCACTTGGAATCTTTGGGCCTATTTATCATTAGCCTTTGGTAAGCGGTACCTGTACAGAAAATTTCGTCAGACGTGCTGCTTGCCTTTATATGGACTTTATCTCTGGACTTTTTTACATCATATATGTTTTCACTATATAGCGCAACTTATATTTATACATTGTTTCTGAGGTGATAGTCACACTTGAAGTTGCTGCTTACAATCTCTTTGGTTTAGCGCAGTTGTTTACTTTTTTTGTTTTTTTTTGTCCACTCAGAACAGGCCTTGCCATGGTTGTCCAAAGAAGTTGAGTGCACATGCTCAGCGTCATATCCAGAGGTTGTCTTTGGGAAATAGACGTATGAGTGCTGCCAGCATTGCTGCAGAGGTTGAAGGGGTGGGGGATCAGCCTATCAGTGCTCAGACCATACGCCGCACACTACAGCAAATTGGTCTGCATTGCTGTCATCCCAGAGGGAAGCCTCTTCTAAAGATGATGCACAAGAAAGCCTACAGTTTGCTGAAGACAAGCAGACTAAGGACATGGATTACTGGAACCATTTCCAGTGGTCTGATCAGACAAAGATAAACTTATTTAGTTCAGATGGTGTCAAGCATGTGTGGCGGCAACCAGGTGAGGAGTGCAAAGACAAGTGTGTCTTGCCTACAGTCAAGCATGGTGGTGGGAGTGTCATGGTCTGGGGCTGCATGAGTGCTGCCGGCACTGGGGAGCTACAGTTCATTGAGGGAACCATGAATGCCAACATGTACTGTGACATACTGAAGCAGAGCATGATCCCCTCCCTTTGGAGACTGGGCCGCAGGGCAGTATTCCAACATAATGACCCCAAACACACCTCCAAGATGACCACTGCCTTGCTAAAGGAGCTGAGGGTAAAGGTGATGGACTGGCCAAGCATGTCTCCAAACCTAATCCCTATTGAGCATCTGTGGGGCATCCTCAAACGGAAAGTGGAGGAGCGCAAGGTCTCTAACATCCACCAGCTCCGTGATGTCATGGAGGAGTGGAAGAGAACTCCAGTGGCAACCTCTGAAGCGCTGGTGAACTCCATGCCCAAGAGGGTTAAGACAGTGCTGGAAAATAATGGTGGGCACTCAAAATATTGACACTTTGGGACCAATTTGGACATTGTCACTTAAGGGTGTACTCACTTTTGTTGTCAGCGGTTTAGACATTAATGGCTGTGTGTTGAGTTATTTTGAGGGGGACAGCAAGTTTACACTGTTATACCATCTGTACACTCACTAATTTACATTGTAGAAAACTGCAATTTCTTCAGTGTTGTCACATGAAAATATATAAAATATTTACAAAAATGTGAGGGGCGTACTCACTTTTTTGAGATACTGTATGCCCATTGTCAGTTTGTTAGAATTTTACATCCACTCAATTTTTTATTTTTTTTTTGAGAACTATAGCTGCAATACTACTGGACTATCTAGTATCTAGTCCTCTCCATGGTAATCAATAACATGTGATCAGTTTTTATGGGGTCTAGTAGGTACCTTGTACTTGTATAGACATGACAGACAAGAGAAAATCGGTAAAACATAATATTAATAGATTTTGTGCACTGATTTCATCTAGCAACATTCTAGTTGACCAAAAATGTCCCAGTCTGATTTGCATGCTCTTCATTAGATCTATAAACAACTATTTAGAGTAAGGGTCTTTGCCATTTGAATTGTTTAGAAAGGTCTTCAAGTTACGTGGTTTAGAAAGGGCTTCAAGTTACGTCGTTTAGAAAGGCCTTCAAGCTACGTCGTTTAGAAAGGCCTTCAAGCTACGTCGTTTAGAAAGGCCTTCAAGCTACGTCGTTTAGAAAGGCCTTCAAGCTACGTCGTTTAGAAAGGCCTTCAAGCTACGTCGTTTAGAAAGGCCTTCAAGTTACGTCGTTTAGAAAGGCCTTCAAGTTACGTCGTTTAGAAAGGCCTTCAAGTTACGTTGTTTAGAAAGGCCTTCAAGTTACGTCGTTTAGAAAGGCCTTCAAGTTACGAAGTTTAGAAAGGTCTTCAAGCTACGTAGTTTAGAAAAGTCTTCAAGCTACGTAGTTTAGAAAAGTCTTCAAGCTACGTAGTTTAGAAAGGTCTTCAAGCTACGTCGTTTAGAAAGGCCTTCAAGTTACGAAGTTTAGAAAGGTCTTCAAGCTACCTAGTTTAGAAACCCTTTTTTCTATGGCAGTGGTAGATTATCACAAGTATAAATGTTGTTATTAGGAAATGGTCTCATCCCATCAACAGCCAGTCAGCAGATTTTCTTGTCTGTGTCCAACCCAGAGGAGTCCTTGTCCTTGTTTAGAAAGGTCTTCAAGCATGTACGTCGCTTCATGGGACCGCTAGTGGGGGTGAGCACCGATTGGCGACAGGGGGAGCCAATTATGGCACTTTTCCACTGCATGGAACCGTAACGGTTCGGCACGCTTTTGTGCTTTTCCACTGCTGGTACCGCATGGTATAGGGTCGGAACGGTTCGGTACGGTACGGTATAGGTTTGCTTTTCCACTGCATGGAACCGAACGGCTCTGAAAAAACAGTACCTACTCGATTGTGGTTCCAACAGGTACCAAACTGGTACCGTATCCCACAATCCTTTGCATGCAGTCACTACTAGCCACTGATTGGTCAGAGAATCCCACCCACCCCGTTGTTATCCCACCCACTTAACTTTAGTACTACTTTAGTGGAAAAGCAAACCATACCGTACCGTACCGAACCATTCCGACACTATACCATGTGGTACCAGCAGTGGAAAAGCAAACCGAGCCAAGCAGGGCAGAGTAGAGCCGAGCCGGTACTTGCAGTGGAAAAGTGCCATTAGTGGCCATCAGGTACCCATGATCGCTGCCCGTGGAGACAGAACAGTGGTCTGCCATTGTAAACACAGCAGACTGCTCTTCTGTCAGTAATGAACACAGGCATCATGTGTTCCTCATATTTAGGAACACAGGTCTCTGTGTTCATTCAGCATCCCTGATGGAGCACTCGTGCTCCTAACATGTTGCCTTTGCTGCTCCAACCGGATGTGACGACATTGAGTGAGGCGGAGGCGCCAAAGATGCAGAAAGTGCCAGAAACAACTGACACAGCCAGGGACCAGAGGATGCACACCCACACTCCACTCCATGTCCACAGAGTGGATGACAACCATTACGCCCCGGTGCATTTCTACTAACACCCTGTGAGTCACAAATACCGTGTGTCCCAATAAATTGTTTTTACCACACTCAGATGGCGCTGCTCTTTACCCCACCTTTATCTGTTTACAGAGTTTCTTCTAGCTCTTTTCAGAGCTGGTGGCCCTCCCAGCAGTGCAGTTATTCTTCTATATATTCTCTCCATGGACTTCCTCAAAGACTAACCTTTTGTGTAGTGCATTGACACTTACACATTGTGCCGTGCAGTCTGCCTTGTCCCATTCACATCTTGCTCACTGAGCGCTGATCATTGACATTGTGTTCATTCAGCAAGCCCATCCCCCACACAGTTAGAAAGCACCCCCTTAGGGACACACTTAACCCTCATGCTGCGTGCCGTACAGAGCAGCCAGAGATCGTAGCATGTGGGACATCAAACCACCCACAAAAGCTACGAGGTAACCCAACTTCTCTGGCTTCTCCTGCAGGAATCGAGCCCTGACTCTGGCTGTGTGCCGAAATTATAAAAAAAAAAAAAAATTGTAACGGCTGCAGGGAGACTCCCGCAACTTGCGGGAGATTAAAGTTATGTGCGGCATGCGCCCCCCCTCCCGTGGCGCCTGGGCGCAGTGCACCTCCCGCACCCGCCTCGGATCGTCCCTGCTTTGATCTCCCCTGGTGTTAACCCCTTCCCTGACAGTGTTAGTACAGTAACAGTGCATATTTATAGCACTGATTACTGTAGTAATGTCATTGGTCCCCCCCAAAAGTGTCAAAAATGTCAGTTAGGTGTCCGATCTGTCTGCCGCAACATCACAGTCCCGCTAAAAATCGCTGATCGCCGCCATTACTAGTAAAAAAAATAAAAATAAATATGATTAAATTAAAATAAAAATGACAAATCTTTCCCCTAGTTTGTAGACGCAAAAACTTTTGTATAAACCAATCAATATACTCTTATTGGGATTTTTTACCAAAAATATGTAGCAGAATATATATTAGCCTAAAATGATGAAAAAATTAGATTTTTACATTTTATTTTATTAGGAATGTCATATAGCAGAATGTGAAAAATGTTTTTTTTTTTTTCTGAATGGTTGCTCTTTTTTGTTTATAGCAGAAAAAAATAAAAAATCGCAGAGGTGAACAAATACCACCAAAAGAAAGCTCTATTTGTGGGGAAAAAAAGGACATCAATTTTATTTGGGTACAGCGTGGCAGGATCGAGCAATTGTCCGTTAAAATAGCGCAGTGTCGAATCGCAAAAAAAATGGCCTGGTCATTAAGGGGGGGGGGGGTAAAAATAAATAAATATGACATAAATCTTTCCCCTAGTTTGTAGACGTGATAAGTTTTGCGCAAACCAATCAAAATACGCTTATTGCGATTTTTTATTTTATTTTATTGGGAATGTTATATAGCAGGAAGTAAAAAACTTTTTTTTTTTTTTTTTCAGAATCGTCGCTCTTTTTTGTTTATAGCGCAAAAAATAAAAATCGCACAGGTGATCAAATACCACCAAAAGAAAGCTCTGTTTGTGTGAAAAAAAAAAGACATCAATTTTATTTGGGTACAGCGTCGCACGACTGCGCAATTGTCCGTTCCAGTGCCGAATTGTAAAAAAAATGGCCTGGTCATTAAGGGGGCAAATCCTTCCGGTCTAGAAGTGGTTAAATAAGTGCATTTTCAGCCACACAAAGAAGCTTTGAAGCCCGTACATTAGATTTGCCTAAATGTGGAATTCCCCTTTAAGGCCTTTTAAAGCAGGTGAATGAGCATTGCCGAGAGTTTGTCTATGTAGCAAACAGTTTCCAGTAATAAGTTTACTGGTACCGATGAGATTTCCATTAATGAGGGTGTCAGCTGGCGTGGGGAAAGAAATGTCTAAGAGCAGTGGGGCAGCACCCAGATCCCATCTGGAGTGGATTAAGCTGCCAAATTTAAAAGTCCTCTACAGAGAAAACCTTACAAGGCAGACAAAGAGCTTAGCAAGATGTTGAGAACTGTAAGACGTTGGAGAATCCACTTATACTTTTGGCTTTGAAATGATTGTTAGATTCTGGAAACGTAGTCACTACTTCTAAAACAATTGCCTGCAGCAAAGTCAAGATCTCTGTATGAATTCAACAATCCCTTTTCCAGTGCGCAAAAACTTCTATCAATATATCATTCTAAACATTGCATATTAACCACATTTAAAAAAAAAAGCTAAGAGGAAAAACCAGAGCGGTATATACACTTAGGGGGCCACTGATAGGGGGGGGGGGACCACCAGTCCTTCTGTAGGGGGCCCGGGCACACAGGGGGGCCCCAACCACATGGGGAATCAGTGCAGTCGGGCAATTACAGAAGGATACCCTGTGTGGCTCCCTGCAGCAGCTGAAAGCCAGTTTTTCCCCCTCCTGCCAGCTTTCAGCTGCTGCAGGGAGAGACACAGACACAGGGCATTGTTCCTGTAATTACTTCTCCGACACCGATCCCCCTTCCCCTGTTCTGCCTGCTTCTGATCCCCCCCTCCCCATGTGCCCTTCTTTCACTGTGCCACCTCCCCCTCTATGTTCCCCCCCTCTTACTGTGCCGCCCCCCCCCCTCCAACACCGATCCCCCTTCCCCTGTTCTGCCTGCTTCTGATCCCCACCTCCCAGTGTGCCCTTCTTTCACTGTTTTGCCCCCCATGTGCCCCCCTCTTACTGTGCCACCCCCGACACCGATCACCCTTCCCCCGTTCTGCCTGCTTCTGATCCCCCCGTGTGCCCCTCTTTCACTGTGCCACCCCCCTCCTCCATGTGCTCCCCTCTTACTGTTCCACCCCCCTCCTCTGACACCAATCACCCTTCCCCTGTTCTGCCTGCTTCTGATCCCCCCTCCCCGTGTGCCCCTTTTTCACTGTGTCCCCCTCTTACTGTGCCACCCCCCCAACACCGATCACCCTTCGCCCTGTTCTGCCTGTTTCTGATCCCCCCCCCTCCCCGTGTGCCCCTCTTTTACTTTGCCACCCCCCCCCCCAACACCTATCACCCTTCCCCTGTTCTGCCTGCTTCTGATACCCCCTCCCTGTGTGCCCCTCTTTCACTGTACCCCCACCTCCATGTGCTCCCCTCTTACTGTGCCGCCTCCGACAACGATCACCCTTCCCCTGTTCTGCCTGCCTCCCCGTGTGCCCCTCTTTCACTGTGCCTCCCCTCTTATTGTGCCACCCCCCCCCCCCCACACACACACACACACAATGCTACAGGCTGTAGGAAAATAAACTGTAAAAAAAATGTAATGAATCATTTTAAAAAATTGTAAACTAAAATGGAAAAAATAAAATTTTTAAAAAAAAATAGATAATTTTAATGTAAAAAAAAAATACACAAGACAATTAAAAAGTGCTAATTCACACAGGTTCTGTGTTAGGTTTGTGTCCGCTAATAATGATTTTAGTGTATTTTTAGTGAAACTATTGTCTTGATATATTGGGGGGGGGGGGGGACCGTGATTTCTAACAGCAGCCCTGCATACACCCACGGGCCACTTTATTAGGTACGCATTTAGGCGTTTAGTACAGTGTTTCTCAACTCCGGTCCTCAGGGCACACTAACAGGCCAGGTTTGCAAGATAACTAAATTACATCCCAGGTGATCTCATTTTCTGCTCAGTGATTGCATTACTCTAGTCTGCATCTCCCCAAGGTAATACTTAAAATCAGGCCTGTTAGTGGGCCCTGAGGACCGGAGTTAAGAAACAGTGATCTAGACGTAATGAACATGACTTGCTAAAGTTGAAACCGAACATCAGAATGGGGAAGAAAGGGGATTGAAGTGACTTTGAACCTGGCATGGTTGTTGGTGCCAGACGGGCTGGTCTGAGTATTTAAAAAAACTGCTGATCTACTGGGATTTTCACACACAACCATCTCTCGGATTTACAGAGAATGGTCAAAAAAAGTAAAAAGAAAATATCCAGTAGTGTGGACCGAAATGCCTTGTTGATGTCAGAGGAGAATGGGCAGACTGATTCGACATGATAGAAGGGCAACAGTAACTCAAATAACCATTCTTTACAACCAAGGTATGCAGAATACCATCTCTGAACGCACAACACACCTTGAAGCAGGTGGGCAACACCCACAGAAGACCACACCAGGTGCCACTCCTGTCAGCTAAGAACAGGAAACTGAGGCTACAATTCACACAGGTTTACCAAAAATGGACAATAGAAGATTGTAAAAACGTTGTCTGGTCTGATAAGTCTCGATTTCAACTTGGACATTCAGATGGTAGGGTCAGAATTTGGTGTAAACAACATGAAAGCATGGATCCATCCTACCTTGTATCAACAGTTCAGGCTGGTGGTGGTGTAATGGTGTGGGGGATATTTTCTTGGCACACTTTGGGCCCCTTAGTACCAACTGAGCATCGTTTAAACGCCATGGCCTACCCAAGTATTGTTGCTGACCATGTCCATCCCTTTATGACCACAGTGCCCCCATCTTCTGATGGCTCCTTCCAGCAGGATAGTGCACCATGTCACAAAGCTCCAATCATCTCACCACTGGTTTCCTGAACATGACAATGAGGTCACTGCACTCCAATGGCATCCACACTCACCAGATCAGGTCATTGTACTCCAATGGCCTGCACACTCTCCAGATCAGGTCAGTGTACTCCAATGGCCTCCACACTCACCAGATAAGGTCACTGTACTCCAATGGCCTCCACACTCACCAGATCAGGTCACTGTACTCCAAAGGCCTCCACACTCACCAGATCCGGTCACTGTACTCCAATGACATCCACACTCACCAGATCAGGTCACTGTACTCCAAAGGCCTCCACACTCACCAGATCCGGTCACTGTACTCCAATGACATCCACACTCACCAGATCAGGTCACTGTACTCCAATGACCTCCACACTCACCAGATCAGGTCACTGTACTCCAATGGCCTCTACACTCACCAGATCAGGTCACTGTACTCCAATGGCCTCCACACTCACCAGATCCGGTCACTGTACTCCAATGGCCTTCACACTCACCAGATCAGGTCACTGTACTCCAATGGCCTCCACACTCACAAGATCAGGTCGCTGTACTCCATGACCTCCACACTCACCAGATCCCAATCCAGTAGAGCACCTTTGGGA
This sequence comes from Pelophylax lessonae, assembly GCF_965119305.1. Classification (NCBI taxonomy): domain Eukaryota; kingdom Metazoa; phylum Chordata; class Amphibia; order Anura; family Ranidae; genus Pelophylax; species Pelophylax lessonae. Next base: position 279,008,376 of record NC_138774.1, on the reverse strand, counting down.
TGAGATGATTCACATCATGGATGTGCAGCTGACAAATCTGCAGTAACTGCAGTGATGCTATCATGTCACTATAGACCAAAATCTCTCAGGAATGTTTCCAACACCTTGGAATCTATGCCCCCTTCATAAACCACTTCAGCTCCGGAAGGGTTTACCCCCTCAACCACTTGCCGACCGCTGCAAGACTATATACTGCGGCGGTCAGCCCCTCCTGGGCATAGTGACGTACCGGTACGTCACTCGCCCACGAGCCTGTAGGGGGCGAGCGTGCACCACCGGCGGCGCGCTCCTGCCCCCGGTCGTTCACTAACATCCCCGTGCATGTGACCGGCGGCTCCGATGTCCGCCGGCCTATCGCGATCTCGCTCAGGAGAGGGAGAAAGGCAGGCGGCTGATGTAAAAAAAGCAGTCTTGTCATTCTCCCTTAGATTATGAAAGAGGCTATGCAGGATCGTATGTCTCGGTTATGATCTAACAAGCCACGCCCCTTGACAGTTATAATCACGCCCCTAGGGACACATTTAACCCCTTAATAACCAATAAAGTTAACCCCTTCCCTGCCAGTGTAATTTTTACAGTAACAGTGCATATTTATAGCACTGATTACTGTAGTAATGTCAATGGTACCCCCAAAAATGTCAGTCAGGGGTCTGATCTGTCCGCCACAATGTCGCAGTCCCACAAAAAAAAAAAAAAAAATCGCAGATCGCCGCCATTACTAGTTGTAGTCTTGATTTCTACATTTTTTTTGGAAAATTTCATATAAAAAAAAATGTGAAAAATATAATTTTTTCAAAATGGTCGCTTTTTTTCTGTTTACAGCGCAAAAAATAAAAATCGCACAGGTGATCAAATACCACCAAAAGAAAGCTCTGTTTTATATACATAGTTACATAGTAGGTGAGGTTGAATAAAGACAATAGTCCATCCAGTTGAACCTGTGTAGGTGTGTGTGGCCGTAATCATCTCACATACCCCTGAATGTTCTGATCCTTGAGATGCAAGTCTAAGAGTCTTTTGAAAGCCACCATACTTCCCGCAGAAACCACCTCTTGTGGTAGAGAATTCCACAATCTTGTAGCCCTAACAGTAAAGAACCCCCCACGTTGCCTGAGGTTAAAACGCTTCTCCTCTAATCGCATTGTGTGCCCCCGAGTCCTCATGCAATCCCTTCGACTGAACAGCTTTTTTTCTAAGCTGAGATCCCCATTGAGATATTTAAAAATTGCTATCATGTCCCCCCTGATCCCCCCAGGGTTGTGGGAGAAAAAGGACGTCAATTTCATTTGGGTACAGCGTCGCACGACCACGCAATTGTCCGTTACAGTCACGCAGTGCTGAATCGCAAAATAGGGCCTGGTCTTTGAGCAGCCAAATCCTCCAGGGCTTAAGTGGTTAATGAACAGGCAATTTTATGCGATTCAGCACTGTGTTATTTTAACAAAAAATCGGTCGTGCGAAGCTGTACCCAAATAAAATTGATGTCATTTTTTTCACAAACAGAGCTTTCTTTTGGTGGTATTTGATCACCTGTGCGATTTTTAGATTTTGGGCCATAACAATAAAATGAGCAACAATTTTGAAAAAAAAAACGCCATTTTTTTACTTTCTGCTCTAAAACATTTTATCAGTTTAGGCCAATTTGTATTCTGCTACCTATTTTTGGTAAAAAAAAAAAACCAAAAAGTGTATTTTAACTGGTTTGCGCAAAAGTTATAGTGTTTGCAAGCTACGGGATAGATTTTTGGAATTTTTATTTGTTTGTTTTTACTAGTAATGGCGGCGAAAAGCGTTTTTTGGCGGGACTGCGACATTGCGGCGGACAGATCGGACCCCTAACTGACATTTTTGACACTTTTTGGGGACCAGTGACAATACAGTAATCAGTGCTAAATATTATGCACTGTTACTGTATAAATGACTGTCAGGGAAGGGGTTATCACGGGGGGTGATCAAAGGGGTTAATGTATGCCTAAATATGCTTGCTGACTGTGGGGGGGCTCTGTAACAGGCACAGAGAGATCGGGGTTAAAGCTTAGGTGAAACTGCTGATTTGTCCCTGCCCGTGTGACAGAAGACCTGCCTGCTTTGTTTATAAAAGCAGGCGGGTCTTCTGTCAGTTTATCTGACGATCGCGGGAGGCTGGCGGCGATGGCTGCCGCTCCTCCCGCTGTGTCTAAACAGAGACCTCGTGCAGGAAATCACGTAGTACTACGTGATTTTGCACAGCCGAGCTGCCCTGCCGCAGTAATATTACAGTTGGCGGTGCCTGTCTGACCAAGAAAACTCATCTGCTTTGTTTATAAAAGCAGGCGGGTCTTCTGTCAGTTTATCTGACGATCGCGGGAGGCTGGCGGCGATGGCCGCCGCTCCTCCCGCTGTGTCTAAACAAAGACCTCGTGCAGGAAATCACGTAGTACTACGTGATTTTGCACAGCCGAGCTGCCCTGCCGCAGTAATATTACGGTTGGCGGTGCCTGTCTGACCAAGAAAACTCATCTGCTTTGTTTATATAAGCAGGCGGGTCTTCTGTCAGTTTATCTGACGATCGCGGGAGGCTGGCTGTGATTGCCGCCGCTCCTCCCGCTGTGTCTAAACAGAGACCTTGTGCACGAAATCACGTGATTTTGCGCAGCCGAGCCGCCCTGCCGCAGTAATACTACGGTTGGCGGTCAGCGAGTAGTCAAGGCAGCTCTGAAGGCTAAAGGGAGTCCAACCCAGTACTAGCAAGGTGTACCTAATAAAGTGGCCGGTGTGTGTATATTACCACTCACTTGGAAAGGGTGTTAAGCTGACCAAACACGTTCCATCTTGATTATACAACTCCCTTTTTTAAAAGCCGTACACAATTAAATTGAACAATAAACTATCGACTTGATAATCATAAAAAAATCTACGGGTATTGTTCATGCTTGATCAATTTCGAGCATCCCTATTCGATCCAGTCTAAATTGCTCTGATCTGACGTGGTGGAAACATTAACCGTCTGCTGCTGTTAAAATCACAGCATGCATGTGAAAATCAAATTTTTTTTTTGCTCGATCTGTCAGGTTTTCTTGTGAACAGAGGCAATCCTTTACATTTCTACATGAAAAAGCAATCCGAATGAAAGGAAATGAACTGAAACCTTACGTCTCTGCGTTAAATCAATTTTATATATAATCAATGGTTTTACTGGGAAGATTAGCAGTTAGAAATGTAAAGGAATGAAATTGGTAGAGTGCAGGGGTAGACTGGCAACTTTCGGCCCAGGGGGCAAGTACAAACCAGAGGACTATGGTGCAGCGACTCGGCCCCCCTCCCACTTTCCCTCACCCCCCCCCCCTCCCCACTCTCCCAACCCTCCTCCTGACCCCCATTCCAAGCTGAAACCCTGCTCCAAATACTCTCTACTTACCGCCTGGCCAGCACGGGGGAGGTTGGGGGGAGCTGGGACAGCTCGGTTGGGTCTGGCCAGGGCAGAAGAGTCTCTAGTGGGGCATGGAATTGGCCTCTGCTCAGACACAGTTTATGGTGGGGGGGGTCTGCTCTTTGTCCTTGCCTTCAACCCCCACTCAGTAGGTCAGCGGCAGAGACATTTTACTTCTCTTCACCAGGAATTCTTTAGGCATGTCTGTGGCATAAGTGGTGCAGCCTTTTTACGGGCATCAGATCGGCCGAAGGGGCAATTGCCCTCTTTTCCCCCTGGCCCAGTCCTCCCCTAGTAGAGTATATGTATAGGCCTAGTTTACATCTACCATAAACTTTGCAGTAAAGGGGCTTGCCAGATTGGATGTACCGTGCCTTGAAAAAGTATTCATACCCCTTTCTACATTTTGTCATGTTACAACCAAAAACATAAATGTATTGTATTGGGATTTTATCTGATAGACCAACACAAAGTGGCACAAAATTGTGAAGTGGAAGGAAAATGATAAATGGTTTTCAACATTTTTTTACAAATAAATATCTGAAAAGTGTGGAGTGTATTTTTATGCAGCCCCCTTTACTCTAATACTCCTAACTAAAATCTAGTGGAACCAATTGCCTTCAGAAGTCACCTAATTAGTAAATACAGCTGTTCTGTGAAGCCCTCAGAGGTTTGTTTGAGAACCTTGGTGAACAAACCGCATCATGAAGGCCAAGGAACACATCAGACAGGTCAGGGATAAAGTTGTGGAAAAGTTTAAAGCAGGGTTAGGTTATAAAAAAAAAATCCCAAGCTTCGAACTTCTTGCGGAGCGCTGTGCAATCCATCATCCGAAAATGGAAAGAGTATGGCACAACTGCAAACCTACCAAGACATGGCCGTCCACCTAAACTGACCGGCCGGGCAAGGAGAGCATTCATCAGAGATGCAGCCAAGAGGCCCATGGTAACTCTGGAAGAGCTGCAGAGATCCACAGCTCAGGTGGGAGAATCTGTCCACAGGACAACTATTAGTCGGCACTCCACAAATCTGCCCTTTATGGAAGAGTGGCAAGAAGAAAGCCATTGGTGAAAGAAAGCCATAAGAAGTCCCATTTGCAGTTTGCGAGAAGCCATGTGGGGGACAAAGCAAACATGGGGAAGAAGGTGCTCTGCTCAGATGAGACCAAAATTGAACTTTTTGGCCCAAAAGCAAAATGCTATGTGTGGCAAATAACTAACACTGCACATCACCCTGAACACACCATCGTAAAACATGGTGGTGGCATCATCATTTTGTGGGAATGCTTTTCTTTAGCAGGGACAGGGAAGCTGGTCAGAGTTGATGGGAAGATGGATGGAGCCAAATACAGGGCAATCTTAGAAGAAAACCTGTTAAGAGTCTTCAAAAATTTTGAGACTGGGGTGGAGGCTCACCTTCCAGTAGGACAACGGCCCTATACATCCAGCCAGAGCTACAATGAAATGGTTTAGATCAAAGCAAGTGTGTTAGAATGGCCCTGTTGGAGTCTAGCCTGCAGATTTTGTTTGTGAAATTCTTACCTCCTTGCTGCAGGGTTCTGCTAGATTTGTGACTCCATTTGATGGGGACTCCAGTTGGTGGTGTTTGGCTTCTCTGTTCACCTATGGGCATCACCTGGTCCACTCTGGGTTTATATCCCTTTACCCTTCTATTACTTCCTGGGTCACCTCCCTGTTTGCTTCCCTACATACTGTATACACATGCTCAGTTCAGTGCTCCTTGCCTGAGCAGTTCACTGAGCTCCTAGTTGTTGCTACCTATATATCCTGCGTCTCACTACCCCGTGTACCGATCCCAGCCTCGTCTATTGTTGTGCTCGTCTGCCACCTGTCCTGATCTCAGCTTGTTTCCTGGTTTTCTCTTCAGTCTCCTGTTGTACTCTGCACTTGGTAAGTGGTGTCCGCATTCCCAGCTGGGTGTACCTGGGGGGGCCGCGACCTGGTTCCAGCTTGCTGCAAGGCCATCCACACCATCAGTGGCCCTAGTGAAGAAGCAGGTTGGGGCTTACACTCCGCGAACCCTGAGTTGGTGAACTACAAGGGCTCACTATTACAGACTCTTGACAGGCCCAGTCAAAGTCCAGATCTAAATCCAATTGAGAATCTGTGGCAAGACTGGAAAATTGCTGTTCACAAACGCTCTCCATCCAATCTGACAGAGCTTGAGCTATTTTGCAAAGAATGGGCAAAAATGTCCTCTCTAGATGTGCAAAGCTGGTAGAGATATTCCCAAAATGATTTGCAGCTGTAATTGCAGTGAAAGGCGGTTCTACAAAGTATTGACTCGGGGGGGGGGGGGGGGGGATGAATACAAACTTTTCACATATTTGTAAAAAAAAATTGAAAACCATTTATCATTTTCCTTCCACAATTATGAGCCACTTTGTGTTGGTCTATCACATAAAATCCCAATAAAATACATTTACGTTTTTGGTTGTAACATGACAAAATGTGGAAAATTTCAAAGGGTGTGAATACTTTTTCAAGGCGCTGTATATTTGAATGGATTGTTAAAGTAGGGTAAAATCACCTATAAATGTATTGGTATGCCAATTTGTCCTAAAAAAAAAAAAAAAATAAATAAGTACCTGCATGTGGGCTCTTCACCCTTTGTTAAAAAAATAAAGTGTATGTAAAGCAAAAACGTTTTTTTTAGATTTAAATAGAGTTATGAATAGTTAAAATTTTGTTTTTTCTTTTTTTTTGCAATCTTTTCTCACTTCCTATCCTGCAGACACAACAGGAGGTAAGTGGGGAATTCTTTATATGACAGTCATTTACCTTTACTTACTAACTTGTGGATTTAACATGAGGAAAGTGGGGACAACTTAAAATTAAGGGAAATACCCTCTTAGCTGTCATCAGAACAAGTGTCCCTAGTGGAAGATATTCCTTCTTGTTCTGGTGACAACTCAAAATTTCGTTTAGCACCCTCCTAGGTAGGTGCTAGGAAAAAGAATAGTGTGCTCTGCCTGCTTCACAGGGGAGCCTGATCAGTAGTCAGGCCTTTTGCATATGTCCATGTGTGATTCATTTGGGCTGAGGGACTTTCCCCACTGTATCCAATAGGGGAGCCTGTTGGATTGTGGCGGAAACCCAGCCAGTGACGCACAGGCTTTTAGGATTTTCTTAGTGGGTAGGCACAACAGTGGTGCATCCTGGGATATTTTATAAAAGCCACAGCACATGTGACAGGGTGTCTTTGGGCAGGAAGCAAGGTCCCAGGAGGAGGGTGACGGCCGTCTCTTCTCCTGCTGCTGAGGAAGGTGGTCACAGGCAGTCAGCCTTGTGGACCAGAAGCGTGGTGCTAAGCCAGGAGGGTCCAGTGGATACAGAGTGGAGTGATAAGGGAGTCGGAGGCAGAGCGACCCAGGGAAAAACAGTGTCCGTGAGTACCGGGAAGCTTGCCAGGGGTCTGCCCAGGAAGGGGACCACTCCAGGGGGTGCCAAGTTAAACCCTGAAGAGGAACCTAAACTAGAGTACGTATTCTTTATCTTCACTTCAGTGTCAAGGTGAAGCAGCGGCCTTGCCGCATTCTACAGTCAGTTGTCATCAGGAATTGTGCATAGTTCAAGTTGGAGTATTATTATTATTATGGATTTCTATAGCGCCAGCAACTTACGCAGCGCTTTACAATATTAGAGGGAGACAGTACATATACAATACAATAAAATACAAGAGGATTTAGAGGGCCCTGCTCAGAAGAGCTTACAACCTAATGGGGTGGGGCAGGTGTTACAAGAGGTAAGAGTAGGGAATGAGCTGATGGCAGATTAGTTGGCTTCCCTGAAGAGATGAGTTTTCAGGGATCGCCTGAAAGCAGCTAGAGTAGGAGATAGCCATACAGGTTGAGGTAGAGCATTCCAGGAGGATGGGAGAGGCCCTGGAGTATCCCACTCATCCCTTCTCCCATCCAAGTTCCAAATAAAACAAAAAAACAAATCCCCTGTACTGTTCATTATCTGAGCCAAGAACTTTTAATGCTGTGTATCTGCTGTCAGTTGTTAATGGTAACCCAGGGGAACCCAAGAAGTGTAATTCTCAGCAGCTCCCTAGGGGGCAGTGCTACATTCGAATTGGTCTTGGCAACAGGACAAATAGAGAATGTGGCGCAAACAGCACTAAAACCCAACAGAGGTAATAATCCTCCCCTACGCTATCCAAAGTTTTTGCTTTGCAGACACTTTATGTCCAAAACAGGTACAAAAATGCATTCAAAAGAGAAAGTTTGACTGCACTCAGTAGATGAACTCGAAGTGTTTATTCCCATAAACTTAAATACACAGGTGGATCACACAGACATGGGACAGGTTGACGCGTTTCACGACTCTGCTTACTCGTTACGAGTAAGCGACCAACAGAGTCGTGAAACGCGTCAACCTGTCCCATGTCTGTGTGATGCACCTGTGTATTTAAATTCATGGGAATAAACACTTCGAGTTCATCTACTCCTGAGTGCGGTCAAACTTTCTCTTTTGAATACCTGATTACCGGATGGCGGATCTGACCGGCACCGGAGTGCCTCGCCTCACCTGAGAGGCTGTTTTCTGTTTGCTACAATTACAAAAATGCATTGCCATGTAGTCAACAATAAGTTGGGTCAATATCCATAGCACATAGTGCGGATTGGAATGAGTTGACTACATAATGCTTGTTCTTCCCTGAAGAACAGCAAAGTTCAAAAGAGGTCTTCAGTATTGGCATGCCAGATCAGGTGCATTAGACGTCGAAGAGCTATCTGTCTTCTCTACAACCTGAAAGCCCCGAAAAACCTTTTCTCTTGAGGAACCTCAGAACTCTGCATTTCTTCATTAATCCCATGCCTGTTTTGAAACCACTTGAGCCTCAAGGTTAAGTGGGTTCATGGTGGACACGATGTTCAGTCATCTAAAATCAATGCACATCGGAGAAGCCTAGTGGCAAGGGAGATCAAAAACCAACTCCCAGCTACATACAAAGCGTTAAAAGGTTAATACACTTAGCAGGGTTCAATTCAGCTTTTCAAATACCCTCCATGTTTCTTTACTAATGCAGGAAAAAAGGTCAACTGTTCTATTCCACCAAGGCTTTTTACCTGATGAAGTGGAGAATCCGATGAGTTATTTTTCAAGGTAGCCAAAAGCACTATGAGATTGTCTTCACAGTCTCGCTGATATGAAGTAAAGCATGCACCTGCGTCTCCTAATCAAGGTATTACTAGGCAGCTGCCGTCTCTCACAATGGCTAGAAGCAACAAACACAGCTGCTGGTCATGACAGTCAAGCCGATCACTAAAAAGCCATACGTATATAAAAATTGGATCCAGTCATTTCCCATCAGATCAGTTCTCGTCATAAAAAAAAAAAGATTCTTTCCGTCCGCGTTTTTGTTACAAGCACATAAAAATAACAGGTGACTCCTGCAAAGTGAAGATTGGCTATAATTCTCTATGCGTAAACCCCCACCTTCAGCTAAGCACATACGCTGAATTTTAATGGGTACAAAGCAATGGAGCACAAGGATTTTTATGACACAAAGCTAAAGTTCCTTTCTAGGAAGGATGGAAGGAAGCAATGGATTTAAGCAATTCATAAGTAGCATATTTTATAAAATTTAAGATGCATACCTTCAGTGAAAACCGCATGTCCGAGTAATCCAGAGCAGAGATAGAACTTTAACCTTCAGGGCCTTGTCCAAGAAACCATAAAAGACTCCCCTGACCCCATGTCAGCGTAATCCATAGCAGAGATAGAACTTTAACCTTCATGGCCTGGTCCAAAAAACCATAAAAGGCTCCCCCTGACCCCATGTCAGAGTAATCCAGAGCAGACATAGAACTTAAACCTTCAGGGCCTGGTCCAAAAAACCATAAAAGGCTCCCCCTGACCCCAAGTCAGAGTAATCCAGAGCAGAGATAGAACTTTAACCTTCAGGGCCTGGTGCAAGAAACCATAAAAGGCTCCCCTGACCCCATGTCAGAGTAATCCAGAGCAGAGATAGAACTTTAACCTTCAGGGCTTGGTCCAAGAAACCATAAAAGGCTCCCCCTGGCCCCATGTCAGAGTAATCCAGAGCAGAGATAGAACTTTAAGATTCAGGGCCTGGTCCAAGAAACCATAAAAAGCCCTTACCACTGATCCCAGGGCCCTTTATTATGGTCCCACAGTGGGACCCTTTCACGTGTTCTGCAGCGCCCCCTCTTCACAATGGCGGAACGCCAAGGCCCGGTTACATATGCGACTTTTGCAACCCTGATTCAGAGATATGGCCAGCTGAAGATACATGCAAATCATGACTTTTCCTCAAAATTGGTTCCACCCCTCTCCCAATCCCCATTGGTTCATTAGTCTACTGGGCCACCCAACAGACCAATAGGGAGATAAAGGATGTGGAAGTGGACAGAAAGAAGTAGGCCTTTCCAGCACATAGGGTTTATGCAATAATGCATTGCATTCAATTAAATAATATCCACTTCCTGACCTCAATACGTATATCTACACTGATGCTTGCAAGTAGATTACTAGGGTTATGTCTGAAGCCATCAGCCATAACCCCAGTATTTTTTTTTTTTTTTTCTTTTTCAGGGGGCGATTCTGTTTCTCGTGGAGCAGCTGGATCACTTTCAGAAGCAGCAGGAAAGGTCATATTTGGGAGTTCCAAGTCATTTTCTTGCAACAAAAAACAGGTTTTTACTTGGACAAAATGCACAATTACCGTGTGATTGCAACGAACTACATTTTTTTACTCTAGGATCTCTGCAAAAAAAAATATATATATATGTGTGTATATATATATATTTATTTATTTAGATTATATTTGGGAGTTTTAAGTAATTTTCTTGCAAAAAAATACAGATTTTTACTTGGAAAAAAAAAAAAGTACCAGAAAAGGCTTGATCGTTAAGTGGCTTTAACATGCACATGGAGTTATGGCATCATTACAGACAAGCTCAGGTAAGTTATACAAGGAAAGGGGGTTGATAAGATTCAGTTTACATGGCCTTCTTAACCAAAGTTCAGTGATATGCACAAATATTAAAATTGATTTACTCATGATTGTGGTTTTTTTTTTTCTTCAATACCTTTTTTTTTTTCAAGAAAGAAATCACACGGGCAATACAGAAACCATATGACATACATGTACAGAAATCAAATGTAGTCCAATGAGACTCAGTACTAAGGAAATACTAGCTGGACAAAGAGTTAGGTACACAAATAAAAATGTAACACTGACAACCAGACAGTAAGGATTCTCTGTACCCAGTGTGGAATTTTATCAGAAAAAAAATCAGAGATAAAAAAACGCCAACAATGGTGGTTAAAAAAAAAAAAAAAAGAGAGCCCAATGAAGGTCGAAGGAGGGAGAAATTAAAAAAAAAAAGGAACCCAATGAATTTCGAAGGGGGGAGAGAGAAAAAAAAAAAAAAGGAACCCAATGAAGTTCGAAGGGGAGAGAGATAAAAAAAGAAAGGAACCCAATGAAGTTCGAAGGGGGGGGGGGGGGAGAGAAAAAAAAAAGGAACCCAATGAAGTTCGAAGGTGGGAGAGGAGAAAAAAAGGAACCCAATGAAGTTCGAAGGAGGGAGGGATAAAAAAAAGGAAACCAATAAAGTTCGAAGGGGGGGGGGGGGGAGATTAAAAAAAAGGAACCCAATGAAGTTCGAAGGGGGGAGAGAATAAAAAAAGGAACCCAATGAAGTTTGAAGGGGGGAGGGATAAAAAAAAAAGGAATCCAATGAAGTTTGAAGGGGGGAGGGATAAAAAAAAAGGAACCCAATGAAGTCCGAAGGTGGGAAAAATTAAAAAAAAAAAAAAGGAACCCAATGAAGTTCGAAGGTGGGAGAAATTTAAAAAAAAAAAAAGGAACCCAATGAAGTTCGAAGGGGGGGAGGATAAAAAAAAAGGAACACAATGAAGTTTGAAGGGGGGAGGGATAAAAAAAAAAGGAACCCAATGAAGTTCGAAGGGGGGAGGGATAAAAAAAAAAAAGAAATCCAATGAAGTTCAAAGGGGGGAGGGATAAAAAAAAAAGGAACCCAATGAAGTTCGAAGGTGGGAGAAATTATTAAAAAAAAAAAGGAACCCAATGAAGTTCGAAGGTGGGAGAGGAGAAAAAAAGGAACCCAATGAAGTTCGAAGGAGGGAGGGATAAAAAAAAGGAATCCAATAAAGTTCGAAGGGGGGGGGGGAGATAAAAAAAAAGGAACCCAATGAAGTTCGAAGGTGGGAGTAATTTAAAAAAAAAAAAGGAACCCAATGAAGTTCGAAGGGGGGAGAGAGAAAGAAAAAAGGAACCCAATGAAGTTCGAAGGGGGGAGGGATAAAAAAAAAAGGAATCCAATGAAGTTCGAAGGGGGGAGGGATAAAAAAAAAGGAATCCAATGAAGTTCGAAGGGGGGGGAGATAAAGAAAGAAAGGAACCCAATGAAGTTTGAAGGGGGGGGGGGGAGAGAAAAAAAAGGAACCCAATGAAGTTCGAAGGGGGGAGTGATAAAAAAAAAAAAGGAACCCAATGAAGTTTGAAGGGGGGAGGGATAAAAAAAAGGAACCCAATGAAGTTCGAAGGGGGGAGGGATAAAAAAAAAAGAATTCCAATGAAGTTCGAAGGGGGGAGGGATAAAAAAAAAAAAGGAACCCAATGAAGTTCGAAGGTGGGAGAAATTAAAAAAAAAAAAAGGAACCCAATGAAGTTCGAAGGGGGAGAGATAAAAAAAAAAAGGAACCCAATGAAGTTCAAAGGGGGGAGAGATAAAAAAAAAAAAAGGAACCCAATGAAGTTCGAAGGGGGGAGGGATAAAAAAAGAAAGAAACCCAATTAAGTTTGAAGGGGGGGAGAGAAAAAAAAAAGGAACCCAATGAAGTTCGAAGGGGGGAGAGAATAAAAAAAGGAACCTAATGAAGTTCGAAGGGGGGAGGGATAAAAAAAAAAGGAATCCAATAAAGTTTGAAGGAGGGGGAGATTTAAAAAAAAGGAACCCAATGAAGTTCGAAGGGAGTAATTAAAAAAAATAAAAAAGGAACCCAATGAAGTTCGAAGGGGGGAGAGAGAAAGAAAAAAGGAACCCAATGAAGTTCGAAGGGGGGAGGGATAAAAAAAAAGGAATCCAATGAAGTTCGAAGAGGGGAGGGATAAAAAAAAAAAGGAATCCAATGAAGTTCGAAGGGGGGAGAGTTAAAGAAAGAAAGGAACCCAATGAAGTTCGAAGGGGGGGGGAGAAAAAGAAAAGGAACCCAATGAAGTTCGAAGGGGGGAGGGATAAAAAAAAAAGGAATCCAATGAAGTTCGAAAGGGGGAGGGATAAAAAAAAGCAATCCAATGAAGTTCGAAGGGGGGAGGGATAAAAAAAAAAGCAATCCAATGAAGTTCGAAGGGGGAGGGATAAAAAAAAGGAACCCAATGAAGTTCGAAGGTGGGAGAAATTTCGAAAAAAAAAAGGAACCCAATGAAGTTCGAAGGGGGGAGAGATTAAAAAAAAAAAAAAGGAACCCAATGAGGTCCGATCGGGGTAGAGATAAAAAAAAAAAAACACTCATTCCACCATCCCTCTCTCAGACCAAGAGGGACCCAGTGGTGCAACCTTAAACAAGGATAATTCAGCGAAGAAACACCGCTCAAGGTGAATGCTCCTCAAACCAACCTTGTTTAAGCACAGAGAAAGGGTGTTGGCTCTGCATGCATAGCATATAAAAACGAAAAATGTCTGGACGGCCGCACTCCGATGCAACTCTCATTTATTGGAATAGATAAAATCCTTACAGCATTGCAGAGGTACAGGAACAAAGACACTGACGCGTTTCGCACCTATATTAGTGCTTATTTATAGCTCTAGACAATTTTTCGCTTTCAAAAGATAATTCAGCACAGCGGACTGGTTTGCAATTTTGATACACTGATTTAAAAATAAATACCTGTTATAAAGTTGCACAAAAAGCATCCCGCTTTTAAAAACGTCCTGCTTCCATCCGTTGTGGATACATCTCCATCTGACTTTCAGCAGCTCCATGCACACCAGAACCTTGTTCTCAGCTGCAGGAAAGAAAAAATAAATAATTAGACCTTCAGCGCAGGTATAAGTAAAATCGATCGGCTATCTGAAATCTGTCCGGGCTATACTGGAAAAGTCAACTCTGAATCCTGCAATAGCTTGCAGATGGGTCTGTTCACCCAATCTATTGTGTAACTTTCTCTCTACAATCAGATTATTAATTTACAGGCAGATTTAAAAGTGTAACTCCCCTTTTGTTGAGAAGAAAAAAAACATTCCCCTCTGGGTGATCTCTGTACATTGGAAGGATTGGCACAAACTTTGTTGCAGATTTCTACCTTTTATTATTCTGAAGAAATCATTGTTTGTTTCACTGTGCTGAGTGGGTCAAATGGGAGTGGTTTCATAATTATCAATCAGCTGTGCAGCTGCAGAGCACTAATAAGGAAATCTGAGTGGGTCTAATCGGATTGGTTTCATAATTATCAATCAGCTGTGCAGCTGCAGGGCACCAATGAGGAAAGCTGAAAAAAATAGCCTGGTCATTAAAGCGGTAGTATCCCGCTTTTTGACACTTTTACCTACAGGTAAGCCTATGATAAGGCTTACCTGTAGGTACAATATCTCCTAAACCGGCACAGTTTAGGAGATATTTGCAGTGCATGCAGCCGCTCACACGAGCGGCGCATGCGCTCTGAAGGTCCGGGGGACCTTCAGTTTTGCTTGCCGGGAGCTTTCTGGAAAAATCACTCCCGTGCGCATGCGCGGGAGTGAAGTCATCACGGCTCCGGCCAATCACAGCGCCGGAGCCGCCGAACCCGGAGGAGACGCCGAGGGATCATGGCAGCGCCCGCAGCGATGTCCGGGGGTCCGTGTCGGGGGTTCGTTCTAAGGTAAGTAATACATAATCAGCTAGTATGCGATGCATACTAGCCGATTATGCCTTTGTCTTGCAGGTTTTTTTTTTGGGTTTGCAACCGCTTTAAGGGGGTAAATTGAAAAAAAAAAAAAAACTAAGGAAAGAAACGTGGACTTTGGAGGCACTAGATACTTAAAGATATAACATTTTATTAAATAATATGTATAAAAACATTTTTATACATATTTTTAAATAAAATGTTATATTTTTAAGTATCTAGTGCCTCCAAAGTCCACGTTTCTTTCCATTTAGTTTTTTTCAATCTTCCAATAGGATGTGGCACTTATTATGCTACATAGACGCCCAGGATACCGCTACCTGGGAGCGTACTTAGTTCATTTTTTCATTAAGGGGGTAAAAGCTTCTGGTCCAGAAGTGGTTAAAGCGTATCTCCACTTTTGTTGAGAAAAAAAAAACATTCCCCTCTGGGCGATCTCTGTACATTACAAGGATTATAGTAAACTTTGTCCCTAACTTTTGTTATTCTGAAGAAATCCATGTGTGTTCCTCTGTGCTGAGTGGGTCTAATGGGAGTGGTTTCATAATTATCAATCAGCTGTGCAGCTGCTGGGCTCTAATGAGGAAAGCTGCTGGGCCTGCATCCCTTTAGACGTGTTCCTATTGGGAGTATCTCCCCAAAAATGACATTTGTGTTGCAGGGGATGCCAGAAATCTGACTTGTATCTTAGTGCAGACTTCTGGGAAAATCAGTGAGCCAATCACACAAGCAGGAAATTATGTTTCTGGGGGTGTGGGCACCATGGGCCTCTTGTATTTGCCCCCTGGGCAGAAAGTTGCCAGTCAGCCCCTGCTTTAGACGTGTTTCTATTGGGAGTATCTCACCAAAAATTAAATTTCTGTTGCAGGGGATGCCAGAAATCTGATTTGTATCTTAGGCAGACTTCTGGGAAAATTGGTGAGCCAATCACACAAGCAGGAAATGATGTTTCTGGGGGTGTGGTCAGTATACATTCTGTGTACAGAACACCTCCAGGCGGCCATATTGTATTGCATTTGAAGAAAATTACAGCAGCTGCGGATTGAAAAGGAAAGGTCATATTTAATAACATTCAATTACAATATGACTCGTGTCACAATTGTATACGCTATATTGTTTTTTCTTTATTTGCTATTCTTTCCTACACGAAAGTGGAGTTACCCTTTGGATTAAACTGTTGCCTTTGAAGAATTTCTTTCGCAATGTTTTTATAAATCAGAATTTCTGAATGCCAACAGCAGCATGGAGGCAGGCAGTGGGTGTGTTTGAGAATACCTCTTCTGAGTTACAAACTGGTATTCCCAGATAACCCTCTTGCACACCTCCCCACGTATATATACTGCAGGGCAGCGGCACCTCTGCGCAGAATCACCTACAGGTATGCAATTCTGCACTCCTGGGTCTTCGGTGAACACATGCGCTACCAGCGGCCGGCTCCTGCCTTTCATTGGACACAATGGGAGCCAATCAGCGGGTCCAGCAAACCCGATGTCCCGCCAGTACCCACTGACCGTTCCCGACAGAGGCAGAATCGGCAGTCTGCCTAAGTAAATAAGGCAGTTCGCCGTTCTGTTAGTAGGGAAGACAGAGATCATGTGTTTCTGCTAAGCAGGAACACAGATCTCTGTCTTCTCACAGTTAAAGCACATCCCCCATACAGTTAGTAAGAACTCTCTAGGAACACATTTAACACTTTAATCGCCCCTGATGTTAACCCCTTCCCTGCCAGTGTCATTAGTAAAGTGACAATGCATACTTTTTAGTACTGATCACTGAATTGGTGTCACTGGTCCCCAAAAAAGTATCAAAAAAGTGTCACTTAAGGCCCGTAAACACGTGACGATTGTCGGCCGTAAATATTCGGCTGACGACCGATCGGCTGATTGTAGGCTTGTTAGTATGATGCTTCCGACAGCCGACAGCACATATTCGAACAGAATCTGTCGTGCAAGCATTAAAATTTTTGTTGGCCAACACCAGAACGGCCGATTGTTCGCCAGTCAGTACAGATTTCGGCCGACAGACAGCAGATTTGCAAGACTGGGCATGCTCAGAAAAGAAAAAAGACAAGGAAAGTTAACCATCACATGACATCACTTTTGCAGTCGGCTGTTGTTGGCCGACAAAATTCGTGTGCAGTCTTTTGCACTTTTCAACAGACAAGACAGCCCTCGGACAAAAGACGGCCGATCGTTCGGCCGACGATCGGTACGTGTGTACGGGGCTTTAGTGTCCGATTTATCAGCCGCAATATCGCAGTCTCGCTATATGTTTGTTCTTAACAAACGAAACATACAGGGATATGGGAAATGATTATAGACACTGACACACGTACACCAACACAGATCGAACTGACTATAAAGGCTATGGTCCTTATTCAATCGTACTTACTATGCAACAATAAGTCACTTTTTGCCGCCATTACTAGTAAAAAAAATAAAAATAAAAAAAAATTAAAAAAGATTACATAAAAATATTCCATAGTTGGTAGACGCAATAACCTTTGTGCAAACCAATCAATATACGCTTATTGGGATTTTCTGTTACCAAAAATATGTACAGTGAGGGAAAAAAACGAATTTGATCCTCTGCTGATTTTGTAAGTTTGCCCACTGACAAAGAAATGATCAGTCTATAATTTTAATGGTGGTTTTATTTTAACAGCGAGAGACAGAATAACAACAAAAATATCCAGAAAAATGCATTTCAAAAAAGGTATAAATAATTTGCATTTTAATGAGTGAAATAAGTATTTGGTGGCACTTGGTGACAAAACTCTTGTTGGCAATCACAGAGGTCAGACGTTTCTTGTAGATGGCCACCAGGTTTGCACACATCTCTGGAGGGATTTTGTCCCACTGCTCTTTGTAGATCCTCTCCAATTAATTAAGGTTTGGAGGCTGACGTGTTGTAATTTGAACCTTCAGCTCCTTCCACATATTTTCTTTGGGATTAAGGTCTTTAGACTGGCTGGGCCACTCCAGGACCTTAATTTGCTTCTTCTTCAACCACTTCTTTGTTGCCTTGGCCGTTTGTTTTAGGTCATGGTCATGCTGGAATACCCATCCACGACCCATTTTCAATGCCCTTGCTGAGGGAAGGATGTTCTCACCCAAGATTTGACAGTACATGGCCCCGTCCATTGTCTCTTTTGATGCAGTGAAGTTGTCCTGTCCCCTTAGCAGAAAAACACCCCCAAAACACAACGTTTCCGTCTCTATGTTTGACGGTGGGGATTGTTTTCTTGGGGTCATAGACAGCATTCCTCCTCCTCCAAACAGTTGAGTTGATGCCAAAGAGCTCAATTTTGGTCTCATCTACCCACAACACTTTCACCCAGTTCTCCTCTGAATCATTCATTTGTTCATTAGCAAACTTCAGACAGGCCTTTACATGTGCTTTCTTAAACTGGGAGACCTTACGGGCACTGCGGGATTTTGGTACTTCACGGCGTAGTGTGTTACCAATTGTTTTCTTGGTGACTATTGTCCCAGTTGCCTTGAGATCATTGACAAGATTCTCCCGTGTAGTTCTGTGGTGATTCCTCACCGTTCTCATGACCATTGAAACTCCACTAGGTGAGATCTTGCATGGATCCCCAGACTGAGGAAGATTGACAGGTATTTTGTGTCTCTTCCATTTGCGAATAATCGCACCAACTGTTGTCACCCTCTCACCAAGCTGCTTGGCGATGGTCTTGTAGCCCATTCCAGCCTTGTGTAGGTCTACAATCTTGTCCCTGACATCCTTGGACAGCTCTTTGGTCTTGGCCATGGTGGAGAGATTGGAATCTGATTGATTGATTGGTAGTTTCTGTGGACAGGTGTCTTTTTTACAGGTAAAAAGCTGAGATTAGGAGCATTCCCTTTAAGAGAGTCCTCCTAATCTCAGCTCATTACCTGTATAAAAGACACCTGGGAGCCAGAATTGCTGATTGATAGGGGATCAAATACTTATTTAACTTACTAAAATGCAAATAAATGTATAACTTTTTTAAAATGCATTTTTCTTTATATTTTTGTTGTTATTCTGTCTCTCACTGTTAAAATAAACCCACCATTAAAATGATAGACTGATCATTTCTTTGTCAGTGGGGAAACGTACAAAATCAGCAGGGGATCAAATACTTTTTTCACCTCACAGTAACAGAATACTTATTGGCCCAATATTGGGGTGAACCTTCTGGGGCTTAAGTGGTTGATAGCTCAGTAACAACAGCCGGTAGAGCAGGGGTCTCCAAACTTTCTACACAAAGGGCCAGTTTACTCTCCTTTAGACTTTAGGGGGGTCTGGACTGTGGTGAGTGGGAGTAGAAGAGGTCCAAGCGTCAGTGGGGAAAAAATAATGCTCCATCGTTTGTTTCAGAGGGAGGAATTGTGCCCCATCACTGGTATCAGAGGGAGGAATTGTGCCCCATTACTGGTATCAGTGGGAGGAATAGTGCCCCATCATTGGCATCAGTGGGAGGAATAGTGCCCCATCATTGGCATCAGTGGGAGGAATAGTGCCCCATCATTGGTATCAGTGGGAGGAATAGTGCCCCATCATTGGTGTCAGTGGGAGGAATAGTGTCCCATCATTGGTATCAGTGGGAGGAATAGTGTCCCATCATTGGTATCAGTGGGAGGAATAGTGCCCCATCATTGGTGTCAGTGGGAGGAATAGTGCCCCATCATTGGTATCAGTGGGGGGGGGAATAGGGCCCCATCACTGGTGTCAGTGGGAGGAATAGTGCCCCCTCATTGGTATTAGTAGGAGGAATAGTGTCCCATCATTGGTGTCAGTGGGAGGAATAGTGCCCCATCATTGGTGTCAGTGGCAGGAATTGTGCCCCATGAATGGTATCAGTGGATGAAATACTGCTCTGAGGGCCAGATAAAGGCAAGTAAAGAGGCGCATCTGGCCCCCGGGCTGCAGTTTGGAGACCACTGCAGTAGAGGGAGCAGGTGTGGTATAGCTATGCCTGGTTGAACAGCACAGGTAGGTTGCAAACTCTGTATGAGTTGCCAGGGCTTCTTCAATGTTCAGATTTTGGCTGGAGTAGGGGAGGGCTGGGCCAGGGGGGCAATTGCCCCTGGGCCACTTTGATGCCCCATAAAAAGTCTGCACCTCTTCTGCCACAGACATGCCTAAAGGATTCCTGGTGAAGAGAAATAAAGTAAAAGAAGAGAAGTAATAAGTCCCCACTGCTGACCTACTGAGTGCGGGATAAAGACAAGGAAAGAGCACAGCCCTCCAACCAGCAGAGGCCGGTTCCATGCCCCATGGAGACTCTCCTCCTCCAGCCAGCCCCGACCAAGCTGTCCCAGCTCCCCCCAACTGCCCAGGTTGGGAAACCAGATTCGGTCGGTGAGTAAAAAGTACCTGGAGCGGAGCTTCAGCTTGGAATGGGTTTAGGAGGAGGCCAGGAAGAGAGAGAGAGTGGGAGCGGCACCATGGGCTTCCGGTTTGTACTTGCGCCCTGGGCTAAAAGTTGCCATTCAGCCCCTGGGCTGGAGTGTACCTTTAAAACCACATGTGAAGGAAAGATGTGTAAATTTAGGACCTCATTCCACAAGCGCACTATTGTCACCTGTATGCAATGTTGACAGAGCTAATAAACCAAGCCTTATTATCCACGCAAGTCATTTACAATCCATTCATGAAGTATATTGTGCACAGATATGACCAATTGGCGCCGGTTCCATCACCGTGTGCCGCGTTGATTGTAGGCAACTGCAATAGCAATGGGATCCTAGCCTGTGGAATGTGTCCCTCTAATTCCTCCCATTAAGTCTACACTGAGTGACGTCTCTATTAATCAGGGTCCTTGTTTAAAAGGTAGAGCAAGAGAAGCAGAATCTCCCACACGGCGCACCAGCAGATCCGTACGGATTCAAGAGGACCCAGTGTGTTATCCTGACCTTTGTGGATCCTTCAGTACATGGTAAGTTCTGGGACTGGGGCTTGTCACTTTATTTACCCTTATCATATTTCAGAAAATATGCAAATCTCAAATATGGGACCAATTTAGAAAAAACTATAGTCTGACTTAGACAAGGAATATGGGTGATATGGACGACTAGAATCACGCCAACCCAATTTTTGATGTATATTCAATTGTATCAACATGGGCATTGTTTGCATTTAGTATATATTTTTTTTAATTCTTTATTTATATAAAAGAATAAAAAATCCATCAGAGCAATGTACAACAGAAAAAGTGCAATGTCATGCATAATATAAAGACAATCCAAAATGGCATGGTAATATAAAGCGAGTTACAGAAATGCAAGATACTTTGACACCCATATGTTCTCACTTCCGAAAATGAGGTGGTAACTGTGGACAATATGCCAGGGTTTGCACGGGTTGGACGTTTCGGGTTTTTGGGGAAAAAAGGAACAAGGAAAAAGGGACAAAAGGCCACCCATGGGTGCCAAAACCAGAAAGATATAGGGAGGAATTTAGTATTTATTTTAGCTTGAATTAAAAAAGAATCTATCATCAGGTTGGTGTACGTTTTCAAGGTTTTAAAGGTTTATTGGGCTGAGGTATAATGAAAGTATTTTGGAAAATTAACATTTCCATTACATTTTCAGTCTAGAATTGGGATTACAAAATATTCCTAATCAAATAATGACTATAACTATAAAAATACAATATTTTATAAGTATATATATATATATATATATATACATACATACATACATATATATACACACATATATATTTATATATAAAACTAAAAAAAATTCAACTGTTATGACTGAAGTGAAAAAAATACATTTTTTTTTGTTTTTGCAATATAAACAAAAAAAAAAAAAAAAAAAAAAAAAAAAAAAAGGTTTCAAAGGTTTATGGGGCTGCAGTATATTTAAAGTACTTTGGAATATGAACATTTCCATAAAATTTTCAGTCTAGAATTGGGATTACAAAATATTCCTAATCAAATAAAGTAATGACTATAACTATAAAAATACAATATTTTATATATATATATATATATATATATATATATATATATATACACACACATATATATATATATATATATATATATAAAACTAAAAAAAATCAACTGTTGTGAAAATACATTTTTTTTTTTGTTTTTGCACTATAAACAAAAAAAAAAAAAAGGTTTCAAAGGTTTATGGGGCTGCAGTATATTTAAAGTACTTTGGAATATGACCATTTCCATACATTTTTTAGTCTAGAATTGGGATTACAAAATATTCCTAATCAAATTATTATTTTTTATTAATTATTATTTCTAATCATAATTAATGACTAGAACTATAAAAAATAATATATATATATATATATATATATATATATATAAGTTCAACTGACTGTTCTGACCTCTGACAACTGAGTGTCTCTTAACCACTTGACCTTCGGAAGATTTACCCCCCTTCATGACTAGGCCACTTTTTGCACTGCCTCATTTTAACTGACAAATGCGCAGTTATGCAACGCAGTACCCAAATAAAATTTGTCATTTTTATCCCCACAAATAGACCACACAAATTTATTTTAGTGGTATTTGATCACCATTGCTTTTTTTTTTTTTAACAAAAAACGACTGACAGTTTTGCAAAAAAAAAATAATAAAATTTTTTACTATCAAATTAAAAAAAAAAATGGAAAAAAATCTAATTTTTTCATAAATATAAGTCAAAATGTATTTTGCATGAAACGCTGTACCCCCAAAAAAAATTATGTCCCAATAGGTGTATATTAATTGGTTTACGCAAATGTTATAGTGCCTACAAACTATGGGATATATACTGGAGTTATTTCTTTTTTTTTTATACTAGTCATGGCGGCGATAAACGACTTATAGCGGGACTACGATATTGCAGTGGACAATCGGACACTTTTGACACTTTGCGGGAACCAGTGACACTAATACAGCAATCAGTGCTAAAAATATGCACTGTCACTGTACTAATCACACTGGCTTGGAAGGGGTTAAATATCCAGGGCAATTGAAGGGTTAACTGTGTGCCTAGCCAGTGTTTGGATTTGAGTACCTTGCTTAGTAGGAACACAGAATCCATCCCTTCCTCCCTGTCAGAATCGAACTCTTGTTTACATAGGCAGAGCTTTGTTCTGAGTCTCCACCAGACGATCGGCAGGTGCCAGAGGACATCAAGTGCCCGGCACCTGCAGATCGGTTTCCGCTGTGAATAATGAAAGCAGAAGAGGCGTGCGCACCCCCTGCAGGCGGAAGTTCGGGATCACACACACGCATATATATATATATATATATATATGTATATATGAATATATGATCTTGCACACAGCTGCTGCCCTGTAGCGAAAAAATCGCTATAGGGTGGTCAGCAAGAACACAACTCGGCATCTGAAATATATCCCAAAATATGAACTTAAAGCCAGGGGCAGTCACTTTCTTAAAGGAAATATCAACAGCGCCAGCCAGAGCTGGCTTTTATATGATTCCCCATGCAAGGGGTTTCCTAAATCATTTTCCAGGGGAATTCCCCACTGGACGCGAGGGGGGACTAGGGACACGTAAACATATTACAGAATCAACCAACACAACCAACACAAACAGTATTATACTTTCCTACCAGTAACTAATAGATAACCGTGATTTAATCAAACTAAGCCAATTAACTAGCAGACTGCCATCATCAAGCTCCGGAGGTACAATACACACTATTATAAGTGTAAACACAGAAACCACAATAGATAATAGGTGTGTAAATCAGCATTATCAACGATGTGTGTCAGACAGGTGGTTGGGCTGATGATATTAGCATATAAAAAGAGTCTGACTGTGTGAAGCAGCCTCTTATTTGCAATAGGCAGCTAGGCCTTAACATGGATCCTAGAGATATATGGTTGACAAATATTACTGTCCCATTTGAAGTGATCCAAACCATATTCTCAGTGTAGAAAGATGATCCGCACACCGGTAGTTGCTCTTAAAAAAATCGTCATCTTGATTCAGGAACCACACTACACAACTGCTGATAAGATCAGTTGACATGTTTCAGCCTATAAGGCCTTAGTCATAACAGTTATGACTAAGGCCTTATAGGCTAAAACACGTCAACTGATCTTATCAGCAGTTGTGCTCTGTGGTTCATGAATAAATTTGACGATTTTTTAAGAGCAACTACCGGTGTGCGGATCATCTTTCTACATATGTACTCAGTTATACGGCTGTGAATCAGGCACCCAGGAGCTTGTTTATTGGTGAGCTGTATGGGTAGTACAACTGCTCCTTCAGTTTGCATATTCTCAGTGTCCATTCCACTACAATGCAGCTTACCAGTACTTAGATGTGGTGGTGCTCTTGCAAAATGACATCACAGAATTGGCTCCACCCGATGCGTTTCCCCATAAAAGGCCTCAACTGGGAAAGGAGGCTCCAAAAGGAGCTCTAAAATCAACCCTTTTCTTGTTTTGTCCAGGACATGGTTTAAACATGGCATATTTACTTCAAGAATTAACACTGGACTTGGATACTAAGAAGTTTGGTTTGAAACTGTCACATTTTATGGACTTCATTTGTTTTTAGCAAAGACGTTATTTTTGTAGCAATATTTAAAATTTTTGCTGGATCACTACTGAATTGTTGCTTACATTGATTTTGATACACATTTCAAGTATTGTGTAAACACATATTGGTATTTTTTTAATTCTTTTTAATACATATTGGTATTTTAGAGGAGCGTCCCAATCTTTTTTTCTTTATTTTGTACTAAGACTGTGTTACGACTTATTGGGTTGCAACCTTCTTTATTTATTTTTTGATTTACAAATAGTTTTTTTAAGTATTTTTATTGATCACCTTTTTGATAGGTGGTGGGATAAGCACAGGGTTTCTTTATTATATACATCTTTTAAATTTTACCAAAATATTGGGAATTTTTTGTGTTTGTGTGCAGCTTTTTTTTAAAAAAGTAACATGTTAGACTTGCCAGCTCTGTGCAGTCGTTTTGCACAGAGCAGCCCGGATCCCCTTCTTATCTGGTCCCCCGCAGGCAATTCTGGCCCCTCCCCCTCGACTAGTGGCCCCAATAGCAAGCCACTCCCTATGGGGTCACTAGTGCGTGCTCGCTTCCAAGCCCCACTCTATGCATCCAGGGCCATCTTTAACACAGGGCAAAAGGGGCAGCTTGCCCCAGGCCCACTCATTGCTGTGAGCCTACAAATAGTAGGTAAGTGAATTTGGGAGGGCCCAAGAAAATGTTTGCCCAGGGTCCAATCAATATTAAAGATGGCCCTGTATGCGTACATAGGACACAAAGTCACAGGTAGGCCCTGCCCCTGCTATCTCCTCATTGGCTCACTGCCTGTGATTGAACCAATGGCTCCCATTGCTGTGTCTCAGCCAAAGAGGAGAGAGAGACCCGGGGCAGTCGAGGCTCCTGTGCACATTGCTGGATAGATAGGGGGCTCAGGTAAGTTTAAAGGAGGGGCTGTGGGGGGGAGTTGCCTTTATAACCACGTTATGTGTATTTTTTGCTGAAAATTTGCATTTGAAAAACAGCTGAGCACATATTGTGTTAAATAAAAAAAATGGCAACAGCCACCATTTCATTTTATTGGGCTTCTACTTTCAGAAAATTTGAATGTGGTTCCAAGTCATTTTCTAGCACAAAAATGCATGTAATAAAAAAAAAAAAATTAAATTTGCATGTAGTAAAAAAGAATTGCCTTAGTAGGCAAGTGCTTAAAGGGTAACTCCCACTTTAGAAAATAAAGAAAAAACAATATAGCGTATACAATTGCGACACAAATCATATTGTAATTGAATATTAAAAATGACCTTTCCTTTTCGATCTGCAGCTGTTGTAATTTTCTGTAAATGCAATGGCTATGGCTACCTGGAGGTGTTCTGTACACAGAATGTATACTGACCACACCCCCAGAAACATAATTTCCTGCTTGTGTGATTGGCTCACCAATTTTCCCAGAAGTCTGCACTAAAATACAAGTTGGTTTCTGGCATCCCCTGCAACAAAAATGTCATTTTTGGTGAGATACTCCCAATAGGAACACGTCTAAAGGGATGCAGGCCCAGCAGATTTCCTCATTAGAGGCCTGCAGCTGCCACAGCTGATAGATAATTATGAAACCACTCCCATTAGACCAACTCAGCACAGAGGAACAAACAGCAATTTATTCAGAATAACAAAAGTTAGGAATCTGCAACAAAGTTTCAGGCAGGAAGACGTGAAAGCCATGAGCCGCCAAGAGGAAATCTGTCCTGGTAAAACACAGAAGGCTTCTGTGTTCGCAGGTGATAGTGGTGAGCTGGGAGTAGAGGGCGAGAGCCGGAGGTGGTGGAAAGGAGTTCCGCCACGTTCTGGCTGAAAAAAATCCCTGCCTGCAAGGGCAAGTGCAGGGCAAGCATGCCAAATTGCGCCCCCCCCCCCAAAGATGTATGAGCATTATGTGTCTGATTGAGCACTAATCTGAATGCTCACCCCCAAAGCATAAATCCCCCTCCTCTCAGTATAAATCTGCCCCCTGCTGAAATATTCCCTCCCAGAAAAAAATCTTTGACCCTCCATCCCCCCCCCCCAGCTTACCCCTCAAGTTTCTCCTTCAAGCACAAATGCTCTCCCCCCACCCCAAATACCCCCTTCCAGCACAAATTCTCCTCTCCTAGTCCCAAATCCTACCCACAAATTTCACTCCCTAGCACAGAACCCCCCGCCCCTTCCAAAAAAAAAGTATTTCCCCTCTTCCATATTACTTTTACAGTACATATCCCCCCTCCTAGAACAAATCCTCTTCCCCCTCCCAACACAAATACCCCCCCCCCCACCCCCAATTCACCACTCGTAGCACACTTCCCCAAATTTGCCCTCCTAGAACAATTCTTATCCAATGCCGCCCCCTAAATTCCCTTCTCAACAGAAATCCCATCTTCTCCAATCTCCTTGTGGTGCTCCCCCCCCCCCCACATAATACCACAGTGCCCAGGGCAGCCGCCCTTCCTTCCCACCCCTTGTCCCGGCCCTGGGGCCACATAAAATGGACTGGAGGGCCTGATTTGGCCCCCCCCCGTGTCTTGTGTTTGACACATGTGCTCTAAACTCCAGAACCCAATCCTAGGAGTTACAAAACCCACAGGAAACCAAAAACCCAATTTTTCTCCGGTCAGAACAGCCATTGGGGAGCCTCTCAGTCTGAATCCACGGGCACCATTACCAAATTTTCTCAGGTAAAAAGGTAATATTCCTGACAAGCCGAAAAATTACCAAAAGGGTCATTTCTTAGGTAAAATTAGGCCCTGTGATAATTACAAATGTTACTAATGAAGTAAGTTCCCGGGGCAGCACAGTAACGATGGCAATATAATATTGCTAGCAGGAATAATGCATGAAGTAAAAATGTTATACTGCCAAGATTAGCAAATGTTTTAATAACAGGGAAGGCTTAAGAGGCGATATAGTTATAGTGGAAATAATAACGGAAATATTAATAACCACAGTCATTGCTGAGGTGGAAGTTACACCGAATCATCTGTCAGGTGCATACATCAGCCTAGTTTACTGCTACAAACCATATTGCTTGCACTAAATCATCCCGATCCGAGCACAGCCAGTGAAATCAGCACTGGATAGGTTGGCGCTTAGGAAAATGGCCCCTCCAGATGTTCTCCGTTAAACTTAGAAGCGGATAGCCACGGTCTTGCTGCCCTCAAAAGGCTTGGGGGAAGTCTACACCACTGCAACCATATAAAAACACACAGAAAGCGCACCGACCTAGTGCATTATCCTGAGAAAACTCATTTATTGAATAAAAGCATGGTAAGTATTATACTCACAAAGTTGCAATTGTTAAAAGTGCATCACAGATCTCACCAAGTTCCATCCAGTTGTATCAACATAGACAACAGAAACTGAAGACCCCGTGGGCTGACGTGTTTCGAGGAATTCCTCTTCGTCAGAGCAACAGAAAGAGGAGCTCTGAGGAGGAGGAATTCCTCGAAACACGTCAGCCCACGGGATCTTCAGTTTCTGTTGTCTATGTTAATACAACTCAATGGAACTTGCTGAGATCTGTGATGCACTTTTAACAATTGCAACTTTGTGAGTATAATACATACCATGCTGTTAACCACTTGCCGACTGCCGCAAGTACATATACTGTGGCGGTCAGCCCCCCCCCTGGGCAAAGTTACATATCGGTACGTCACTCGCCCGCCAGCCAATAGGGGGCGAGCGCGCACCACCGGAGGTGCGCTCCTGCCCCCGCTCGTTCACTGCCATCCCCGCGCAAGTGACCGGGGGCTCCGATGTCCGATGGTCACTCGCTGGAGAGGGAGAAAGGCAGGCGGCTGATGTAAATTAAGCCGCCTGTCATTCTCCCTGGTGTAACTGCAGAGACTATACGATCCTGCTATGTAGGATTGTATGTCTCTGTGGTTACATCAAAAGTCACGCCCCTTTACAGTTAGAAGCACGCCCCTAGGGAAACACTTAATCCCTGGATCTCTAATAAGGTTAACCCCTTCCCTGCCAGTGTTATTTTTACAGTAACAGTGCATATGTATAGCACTGATTACTGTAGTAATGTCACTGGTACCCCCCAAAAGTGTCAAAAATGTCAGTCAAGGGTCCGATCTGTCCGCCGCAAAGTCACAGACCCGCAAAAAAATAAATAAAATCGCAGATCGCCGCCATTACTAGTTAAAAAAAAAACAATAAAAATGACATAAATCTTTCCCATAGTTAGTAAACCCAATAACTTTTGCGCAAACCAATCAAAATACGCTTATTGCGATTTTTTTCAACAAAAATATGTAGCAGAAAACAAATTGGCCTTAAATGTTAAAAAATTAGATTTTTTACATTTTTTTTTTTGGGGGGGGGGATTTCATATAACAAAATGTGAAAAATATTGTTATTGTTTCAAAACTTTCGCTCTTTTTTTGTTTATAGCGCAAAAAGTAAAAATTGCACAGGTGATCAAATACCACCAAAAGAAAGCTCTGTTTGTGGGAAAAAAAGGACGTCAATTTAATTTGGGTACAGCGTCGCACGACCGCGCAATTGTCTGTTAAAGTCACGCAGTGCCGAATCGCAAAATAGGCCCTGGTCTTCGAGCAGCCAAATCCTCTGGGGCTTAAGGGGTTAATGAATACATTTTTTGTCTCAGGATAATGCACTAGGTTGGTGCGCCCTCTGTGAGGTAAACCAGTCTGCTCATTTCACTGCAACCATAGGAAAACACACAGAGTATCTGTACTGGTCACCAATATCCACCATTCAGGGACTTCTTAGACCTGCGCCAATAAGAGTCACCACCTAATCACGTTTTACAGGTGCATCTCATAAAATTAGAATATCATCAAAAAGTTTATTTATTTCAGTTATTCAATTCAAAAAGTGAAACTCATATATTCTATATAGATGTGTTATACACAGAGTGATATATTTCAAAATTTTTCTTTTAGTTTTGATGATTATGACTTCGTGAAAACCTAAAATTCAGTATCTCAGAAAATTAGAATATTACACAAGACCAATTAAAAAAAAGGATTTTTAATACAGAAATGTTGGTTTACTGAAAAGTATGTCCATGTACAGTATAGTATGCACTCAATCAGGGCCGGGACAAAGGGTGGGCAGGAGGGGCTGCTGCTCTGGGTACTGTGAGGTTGGGGGGGGGGCATAAGGAGATTGGGGGAGGGGATTTGTGCTGGAATTTGTGTGGGGAGCAGAACATTTGGAGTGGGGGAGAAGATGAGTACTAGGAGGGAAAGTTTTAGGGGTTAAGGATTTGTGCTCGGAGGGGGTGAAACCAGTGGTGGCCGGCCGATAGGGGGCGCAGGGGCGCCGCCCCCCCAAAAAAAAGAAAAAAAAAAGATTAAATTAAAAAAAATAATTGTCAATTTTTGCCCACTAGGGGCGCCGGACTTAGAGCTGGGTATGGGGTTTTTTTGACCCCACGTGCTGCAAACAGAGGGGCCGATTGGCGCTCTTCTGGGGGTCATCGGGGCGCAGAGCAATGCGCCCGACACTCCCCACTTTACTGATGTCCGCTCTGTGATTGGTCCAGACTCCAGCCTGGACCAATCACAGGAGGACATGGACCTGGTGACGTGACTCGTGGGGGCAGTGCACCGCCCCGGCGTCACGATCCCCTTCATTCCCGCCTAGCACAGAGAGAGGAGTGGACACACACAGGACAGGAAAGCGAGAGCCGCCGCTTGATTTGATAGGATCTTCGCAATCGGTGAGTGACCTACCCGATGCCATAGGCTGGGGGACTCTGAAGGACGAAGGCAGGAGCCGGGAGCTGGGAGCCGGGAGGACCAGGAGTCGCCACTGGGTGAAACCAAGCAAAGGCCTGAAAGACGCAACACTTTGTATAATCAAGACCAAAAATCAGCAATAATTCATGGAAAAATAAAGGCCACCATATTTGAAAAGATTCCCAAACATCACAAGGTCATTTACTACCATCCGGCTTGGATCCCTTTTTCCTTGATCCCGGATGTTGGAGACCTATAAAGAACTATTATCTGTGCTTAGGACATTGCTAGAGTGGTCAACCTTTGTCTCCGTTCTCTTCTCCTCTTATTTCTTTTTCTCATACTCTAACCCCATACTTTCCTCTCTAGATTTCTTTATATATGCCTTACGTTTTTTTTTTCCCCTCGTCTATTTTTGGCCTTATACTCTAGATCAGTGTTTCTCAACTCCGGTGCTCAGGGCACACTAACAGGCCAGGTTTGCAAGATAACTGAAATACATCCCAGGTGATATCATTTGCTGCTCAGTGATTGCAGTATTCTAGTCTGCATCTCCCCAAGGTAATACTTAAAACCTGTTAGTGGGCCCCGAGGACCGGAGTTGAGGACCACTGCTCTAGATCACCTAATACCAGGGCTTTTTTTCAGCTGGAACTTGGTGGAACTCAGTTCCACCACCTCTGGCTCAGGTCCTTCAGATTAATACAGCAACAAAAGTAAGACATATGGAAGATGGTGGGGCTTTTAGGAGGTGGGGAGAAGATAGGGACAGTGGAAAAAGGGATTGCATGCAGAGGTCAGAGATGAAGAGGGATGAAAGTGAGTTGTGGATGGGGGATGCAGCGATAAGCAGCTGTGGAAGAAGGCTGAACTCGGCACTCTGTGTGTAGCGCACCCCTGAACTCTGCACTCTGTGTGTAACGCACCCCTGAACTCTGCACTCTGTGTGTAACGCACCCCTGAACTCAGCACTCTGTGTGTAACGCACCCCTGAACTCTGCACTCTGTGTGTAACGCACCCCTGAACTCTGCACTCTGTGTGTAACGCACCCCTGAACTCAGCACTCTGTGTGTAACGCACCCCTGAACTCAGCACTCTGTGTGTAACGCACCCCTGAACTCAGCACTCTGTGTGTAACGCACCCCTGAACTCAGCACTCTGTGTGTAACGCACCCCTAAACTCAGCACTCTGTGTGTAACGCACCCCTAAACTCAGCACTCTGTGTGTAACGCACCCCTGAACTCAGCACTCTGTGTGTAACGCACCCCTAAACTCTGTCGTCTCGTGGTTGAGTTCCTGCACCTATTTTCTGAGAAAAAAAGCCCTGCCTAATTAAAATTATATATCCAAATCTATGGACTTATGTAATGTGTGTGTTTTTGGAGGGCTTGAACCTCTGTTTCAATTCTACCTAAAACCAATAACTTTAACCCCACACAGCGCAGTTTTATTATTGCTCGTCTTTATAGTTGTGATGTTATATATGCACTTTGTATACTTTCGGTTACTGTAGGTGCTTTCAGTTCTAATAATGTCATGCACATTCTGTAATTTTTTCAATAAAAATATTGAACATCATTTTTTTTTTTTTCTCTTACAAATCCATAACTACACTATTTTGCCAAAAGTATTGGGACACCTGCCCTTACACACAAACTTTTTTTTTTTCTCAAATAAAACTTTATTGAATGAACAATTGAAAAACTGTGCCAGCAGTACAGTCTCCAGCTCAGTCAAAATACAATACAACATACCGATTTAAAAGCATAAAAGTATTACATCCATAGAAACATAGTAAATCATAACCATTGACAGATACACGACTTAACCCCACACCACATTACCCAAGGGTAACCTCTAAAACCAATTCGTAATTACCCTCTTCCAATGAAAAGCCGGTCCATAAAAAAATCAACTTTAATGGCATCCCAGTCTTAGTCCGTAGGGTTCAATATGGAGTTGGCCCACCCTTTGCAGCTATAACAGCTTCAACTCTTCTGGGAAGGCTGTCCACAAGGTTTAGGAGTGTGTCTATGGGAATGTTTGACTATTCTTCCAGAGGTGCATTAGTGAGGTCAGGCACCGATGTTGGACAAGAAAGCCTGGCTTGCAGTCTCCGCTCTCATTTATCCCAAAGATGTTCTATCGGGTTGAGGTCAGAACCCAAGTTCCTGCACCCCAAACTCGCTCATCCATGTCTTTATGGACCTTGCTTTGTGCACTGGTGTGCAGTCATGTTGGAACAGGAAGGGGCCATCCCCAAACTGTTCCCACAAAATTGGGAGCATGAAATTGTCCAAAATGTCTTGGTATGCTGACGCCTTAAGAATTCCCTTCACAGGAACTAAGGGGCCAAGCCCAACCCCTGAAAAACAACCCCACACCATAATCCCCCCTCCACCAAATGATTTAGACCAGTGCACAAAGCAAGGCCTATAAAGACATGGATGGGCGAGTATGGGGTGGAGGAACTTGGCTGGCCTGCACAGAGTTCTGACTTCAATCCAAACACCATTGGGATGAATTAGAGCAGAAACTGTGAGCCAGGCCTTAGCGTCCAACATCAGTGCCTGACCTCACAAATGCACTTCTGGAAGAATGGTGAAACATTCCCATAGACACTCCTAAACCTTGTGGACGGCCTTCCCAGAAGAGTTGAAGCTGTTATAGCTACAAAGGGTGGGCCAACTCAATATTGAACCCTACGGACTAAGACTGGGATGCCACTAAAGTTCATGTGTGTGTAAAGGCAGGCGTCCCAATACTTTTGGCAATATAGTGTATGTTCAAGTACAGGTATACCGAAACGGTTGACACAGGTGACCCACCTCCTTGGGTAGCATACCCATAAATAGGCCTTGAGATGCAGCGGCATCTCCGTCTACAATGCCTGGCTTTCCACTACACTGGGCTGTGTTTACTTTTACTCCCCCCCCCCCCCCCCCCCCCCCACCACAGCACCAGCGATCCAGTACACAGGGGCGATTACACGCTCCATAGACTTGAATAATAGGAGAGCCGAGTTGGGATCTCCCATGTTTCTCTATGGAGCGTGTAGTGCTTTAAAAAAAAAAGGCTTTTATTTTTTCTAAATAATGAGTGCAGTTTCCAACAGTACAACGCACCTCTCAGGAGGAATGGCACTACACAGGCTATTCCTGTCCATTTCCACAACAACCATTGACAAGACTTTTCTGTTCTAGACAATTTTGTTTTCTAAAGAGAAAAAAAAAAATGGTTTCTGCCGATTTTTTTTCTTGTTTTGCTTTTTTGCACTACCATGGATTTTCAATGTCAAAAAGAATGGCAGATAATGGAAAGAGAAAAAAAAAAGGCTTGCGACAGAATTAAAAGCACCCGAAACAAAAGAAAAAGTCATGTTTGTTAAAAAAAAGAGCTACAAAGAAAACAAGTCAAGATAAAACAAAAAAGTGTATATTTCAATGGTTAAAACACACTAGAATTATAAAAAAAAAAAAAAAAACTGAAGGTTAGGAAGGGTTACAGGATGATAGGGTGTGTAGATTTCTGAGAATAAGATAGCAGTTGCAATTATTTTTATGTTAGACAATATTTGTACAGCTGTTTCTCAAATGCATATTTTCGGAAGAAATACACTAAATTGAATGTTATTGCAAATTAACACAGTATTATATCACATTTTTTGGTAAAGTATAAAAGACAGGGGTTGGGTCGGGAACATCGATAACCAAACATTGTCAAGCCTTAAAATTAGATGCGCCTGTTAAACTGCGAAAAAGCATGGTACAGGGTATCAGGTGTTTTTTTTAAGTTTTTTTTTTTTATATAATCTTTATTTTAGTTAACAGGAAACACATAGTACAACAGGGAAAAGATACAGAATAAGGCCGAACACGGCCAAAAGCATGACAGCAGAAAAAGCCAGTTTCGAGGGACATCTTGCATGGAAAAAACAACTGCATATCTACCACATGATGAGGTTGGGTCATTGGCAGCGAACGCCCAAGCGGCTATGGGTGTAGCACAGAAAAAAAAACAGTGCCAGCCCCCGAGGACCCCAGAGCGAGGGCCCACGCCGGAGGAGGGGGGCAAAGATTGCCTCCAGCAAACCTCCCTCGATGTGGTGCTACCCTCCAGGAACCCCCCCCAGTCACGCCCCTGTCCCCCAAGGCAGGCGCAGGGTATCAGTTTTGAGTTACCAGTGAATTACTATATAATTATATATATATATATATATATATATATATATATATATACACACCGTGCCTTGCGACCTTTTGCCACATTTCAGGCTTCAAAGATATAAAACTGTAATTTTTTGTGAAGAATCAACAAGTGGGACACAATCATGAAGTGGAACGAAATTTATTGGATATTTCAAACTTTGTTAACAAATAAAAAACTGAAAAATTGGGCGTGCAAAATTATTCAGCCCCTTTACTTTCAGTGCAGCAAACTCTCTCCAGAAGTTCAGTGAGGATCTCTGAATGATCCAATGTTGACCTAAATGACCAATGATGATAAATAGAATCCACCTGTGTGTAATCAAGTCTCCGTATAAATGCACCTGCACTGTGATAGACTCAGAGGTCCGTTTAAAGCGCAGAGAGCATCATGAAGAACAAGGAACAAACCAGGCAGGTCAGAGATACTGTTGTGGAGAAGTTTAAAGCCGGATTTGGATACAAAAAGATTTCCCAAGCTTTAAACATCCCAAGGAGCACTGTGCAAGCGATAATATTGAAATGGAAGGAGTATCAGACCACTGCAAATCTACGAAGACCTGGCCGTCCCTCTAAACTTTCAGCTCATACAAGGAGAAGACTGATCAGAGATGCAGCCAAGAGGCCCATGATCACTCTGGATGAACTGCAGAGATCTACAGCTGAGGTGGGAGACTCTGTCCATAGGACAACAATCAGTCGTATACTGCACAAATCTGGCCTTTATGGAAGAGTGACAAGAAGAAAGCCATTTCTTAAAGATATCCATAAAAAGTGTCGTAAAAAAAAGTTTGCCACAAGCCACCTGGGAGACACCAAACATGTGGAAGAAGGTGCTCTGGTCAGATGTAACCAAAATCAAACTTTTTGGCAACAATGCAAAACGTTATGTTTGGCGTAAAAGCAACACAGCTCATCACCCTGAACACACCATCCCCACTGTCAAACATGGTGGTGGCAGCATCATGGTTTGGGCCTGCTTTTCTTCAGCAGGGACAGGGAAGATGGTTAAAATTGATGGGAAGATGGATGGAGCCAAATACAGGACCATTCTGGAAGAAAACCTGATGGAGTCTGCAAAAGACCTGAGACTGGGACGGAGATTTGTCTTCAAACAAGACAATGATCCAAAACATAAAGCAAAATCTACAATGGAATGGTTCACAAACATATCCAGGTGTTAGAATGGCCAAGTGAAAGTCCAGACCTGAATCCAATCGAGAATCTGTGGAAAGAACTGAAAACCGCTGTTCACAAACGCTCTACATCCAACCTCACTGAGCTCGAGCTGTTTTGCGAGGAGGAATGGGCAAAAATTTCAGTCTCTCGATGTGGAAAACTGATAGAGACATACCCCAAGTGACTTACAGCTGTAATCGCAGCAAAACGTGGCGCTACAAAGTATTAACTTAAGGGGGCTGAATAATTTTGCACACCCAATTTTTCAGTTTTTTGTTAAAAAAGTTTGAAATATCCAATAAATTTTGTTCCACTTCATGATTGTGTCCCACTTGTTGTTGATTCTTCACAAAAAATTACAGTTTTATATCTTTATGTTTGAAGCCTGAAATGTGGCAAAAGGTCGCAAAGTTCAAGGGGACCGAATACTTTTTCAAGGCACTGTGTATGTATATATATATATATATATATATATATATATATATATATATAAGATTAAATACTACAAAAAATTATGTGTATATCCCTCGCGCCTATGGGTGTCCCAACAAGTGGGTAATAGAATAAATTAAATAAACATACGTAAAGTGTAGCTGCTACATGGAAAGAAAATTGTGTGGTATAAATATGACCCCAAAGGATTTGCAGCCAACTATAGCGCTTGCTTGGAATAAAATTATTAAAAACTATTGGTGGGTTTCAAATAAAGTGCTGAGTGCTATCAAATAATCCAATAACAATAGACCATTTAAGTTAAATAACAATATAATGGAAGACGGATAAGTGGTATAATATTAATGGTGAGGAAGGTGCTAAAAGTGAGTGCAAAAACAATCAAATAATTATGTCAAATCAATAATATCAAAGTGCATACAATATATAATAAATTACATCAATAGGTGCCTCAAGTGCCAATGTGCAGATAAAAAAGTCCACATAAAAGTTCATAAGTGACTCAAGTGGAAATGCAAGTTTATCTTGAGTTCCAATAAAAGGAAAAGTGCAGGTGCTCTGTTGAATCCTCCAATGATCCAAATGCTGGTACTTGTGGTGTCAACGTGGGGGATAATAGGAGAATACACTCACCAGATCTTGTGGGTCCTATATACCATACGGTATTAAGACCTATACTCGCTTGATGGCCACCAGGGCCCGAGCGGACACTGCTGGGCTTTGTAGTACCACAATGATCCGGAATCCCCTTCCTGGATAGCCTTGATCCGCAAGATCCGGTCAGGGTATGCAGGGTAAAAAAAGCTCCAGATAGTGTAATACCATTTAAAAAATAGTCTTTAATAGGGTAAGTAGGTATACAGCACAAATAAACGCAATTTCGCCAGCCAAAATGGTGCCGTGAGTGGAGAGCGGTGAATACCGGCTTGCGTTCCACTCAGGCACCCGTGACGTAAGCAGCATGTGTTCCACCTTACGCGCGTATCGTCAGTGTGTATGATGTCTTCAGATGCACTGAAATCCTTTGCGCGTATTGCCCGATTGTTGTGTGATTTGAAACCACAGGCAGAATCGCGGCGATTCCAAATTGAAGTTTGTGAATGGAGCCTAAGTGACATCATAGGCGGATCAATGGAACAATGTATTTCTAATTATAGCTTCTGAACACTGTGAAAAGTTTTTGGAAGCTCTATTTTACACAGCAAGAGGAATTGTCATCAAAATAGGCAGGGGATGTGGAACAGGACGTTCCAAGTATGTCATGCGTACTTGAAGGTGACGTTTTTTGGGGTGTAGGTAGCACATGCTATAACCTTGGAAGTGCTTGTTATATACTGTAGTTTTCAGGCAGCTTCATCCTTCATTTGCAAAAGCAACAGAGATCACAGTAACAACAATTCAGCAACACCTAAGACCTTTTTATGGAAACAGTTGGTGGCACGTGATGATCGTGACCTTTTTTTTCTTTGTGCCTCAGAAAGTAGCTTTAATTCCATGTGTGGTCAACATCAGGGTAATAGAAGAACGAGGTGCCTCCCAACATTAGGGTAAGATGACCATGAGGTACCTCCCAACACTAGGGTAAGATGACTATGAGGTGCCTCCCAACACTAGGGTAAGAGGACTATGAGGTGCCTCCCAACACTAGGGTAAGATGACTATGAGGTGCCTCCCAACACTAGGGTAAGATGACTATGAGGTGCCTCCCAACACTAGGGTAAGATGACTATGAGGTGACTCCCAACACTAGGGTAAGATGACTATGAGGTGCCTCCCAACACTAGGGTAAGATGACTATGAGGTGCCTCCCAACATTAGGGTAAGAGGACTATGAGGTGCCTCCCAACACTAGGGTAAGATGACTATGAGGTGACTCCCAACACTAGGATAAGAGGACTATGAGATGACTCCCAACACTAGGATAAGAGGACTATGAGGTGCCTCCCAACACTAGGGTAAGATGACTATGAGGTGCCTCCCAACACTAGGGTAAGATGACTATGAGGTGACTCCCAACACTAGGGTAAGATGACTATGAGGTACCTCCCAACACTAGGGTAAGATGACTATGAGGTGCCTCCCAACACTAGGGTAAGATGACTATGAGGTGCCTCCCAACACTAGGGTAAGATGACTATGAGGTGCCTCCCAACACTAGGGTAAGAAGACTATGAGGTGCCTCCCAACATTAGGGTAAGATGACTATGAGGTGCCTCCCAACACTAGGGTAAGATGACTATGAGGTGACTCCCAACACTAGGGTAAGATGACTATGAGGTGCCTCCCAACACTAGGGTAAGATGACTATGAGGTGCCTCCCAACATTAGGGTAAGAGGACTATGAGGTGCCTCCCAACACTAGGGTAAGAGGACTATGAGGTGACTCCCAACACTAGGATAAGAGGACTATGAGGTGACTCCCAACATTAGGGTAAGAGGACTATGAGGTGCCTCCCAACACTAGGGTAAGATGACTATGAGGTGACTCCCAACACTAGGATAAGAGGACTATGAGGTGACTCCCAACACTAGGATAAGAGGACTATGAGGTGCCTCCCAACACTAGGGTAAGATGACTATGAGGTGACTCCCAACATTAGGGTAAGAGGACTATGAGGTGCCTCCCAACACTAGGGTAAGATGACTATGAGGTGACTCCCAACACTAGGATAAGAGGACTATGAGGTGCCTCCCAACATTAGGGTAAGAGGACTATGAGGTGCCTCCCAACATTAGGGTAAGATGACTATGAGGTGACTCCCAACATTAGGGTAAGATGACTATGAGGTGCCTCCCAACACTAGGGTAAGAGGACTATGAGGTGCCTCCCAACATTAGGGTAAGAGGACTATGAGGTGCCTCCCAACACTAGGGTAAGATGACTTAAATTTTTCACATTTTTTTATATGAAATTTTCAAAAACAAAAAAGTAAAAATCTAAAAATTTTTAACATTTTAGGCCAATTTTTTTCTGCTACATATTTTTGGTAAAAAAAAATAAATAAAAAAAATCGCAATAAGCGTATTTCGATTGGTTTGTGCAAAAGTTATTGCGTTTTCTACCTACGGGAAAGATTGTCATTTTTCGTTTTTTTTTCTTTTAACTAGTAATGGCGGCGATCTGCGATCTTTTTTGTGGGACTGCGACACTGCGGCGGACAGATCGGACCCCTGACTGACATTTTTGACACTTTTAGGGGTACCAGTGACATTACTACAGTAATCAGTGCTATAAATATGCACGGATACTGTAAAAATGACACTGGCAGGGAAGGGGTTAACTTTATTGGTGATCAGTGGGTTAAATGTATC
This sequence comes from Pelophylax lessonae, assembly GCF_965119305.1. Lineage (NCBI taxonomy): Eukaryota > Metazoa > Chordata > Amphibia > Anura > Ranidae > Pelophylax > Pelophylax lessonae. The sequence goes on along the minus strand of NC_138774.1, from coordinate 278,969,685 downwards.
CCTAGGGGCGTGATTCTATCTGTGGGGGGCGTGGCTTGTGATGCAATCACAGAGACATACGATCATACATAGCAGGACCGTATAGTCTCTGTACTTACATCAGGGAGAATGACAGGCGGCTTTGTTTACATCTCCCTCTGCAGCGAGAGATCGTGAGTGGCCAGCGGACATCGGAGCCGCCGGTCACATGCGCGGGGATGTCCGTGAATGAGTGGGGGTGCTCCTCCAGCGGCGCGCTTGCCCCCTACAGGCTCCTGGATGAGAGACATAGGTCTACGTCGGTTTGCCCAGGAGCGGCTGACTGCCGCAGTAAATAGCCATGCGGTGGTCGGCAAGTGGTTAACTGCTTGCCGACCAGCAGCTGTAGTTTTACAGCGGTAGGTCGGCTCTGTCCCGTGAAACGATGTACCTGTACGTCGGTTCGCAGGGGTGCGTGCTCGCCGACTGGCCACAGGGGGAGCCAATCAGCGGGTCCGGTGGCCGTGACTGCCCCTGGGCCCCTGCGATCGCTCGCCACGGAGACAGACTGGCGGTCTGCCTTTGTAAACACGGCAGACCGCTGTTCTGTCAGTAATTAACACAGGGATCCTGTGTTCCTGTTATTTAGGAACACAGGTCTCTGTGTTCATGCAGCAAGCCCATCCTCCCCACAGATAGAAAGCACCCCCTAGGGACACATTTAACCCTTTGATCGCCCCTGGTGTTAACCCCTTCCCTGCCAGTGTCATTATTACAGTAACAGTGCATATTTCTAGCACTGATTACTGTAGTAATGTCACTGGTCCCTCCAAAAGTGTCAAAAATGTCAGCTAGGGGTCCGATCTGTCCGCCTCAATGTCGCAGTCCCTAAAAATCGCTGATCACTGCCATTACTAGTAAAAAAAAAAAAAAAAAAAAAGACATGAATCTTTCCCTTAGTTTGTGGACACGATAACTTTTGCGCAAACCAATCAATATACACTTATTGGGAGCTTTTTTTTTACCAAAAATATGTACAAATTGGCTTAAAATGATGAAAAAATTTGATTTTTAAAAATGTTTTATTAGGAATACTATTTAGCAGAAAGAAAAAAAAAAAAATATATATATATATATATATATAAATATATATATATATATATATATATATATATATATATATATATATATATATAAATATATATGTGTTTTTTTTTTTTTTTAAGAATTCTTGCACTTTTTTGTTTATAGCACAAAGAATTAAAAATCACAGAGGTGATTAAATACCACCAAAAGAAATCTCTATTTGTGGGAAAAAAAGACATCAATTTTATTTAGGTACAGCGTGCGCAATTGTCAGGTAAAGTAACGCAGTGCCATATCGCAAAAAATGGCCTGGTCATTAAGGGGGTAAATCTCCTTCCGGTCCAGAAGTGGTTAAAGCGTAACTCCTATTTTGTTGAGAAAAAAAACATTCCCCTCTGGGTGATCTCTGTACATTGCAAGGATTATAACAACCTTTGTTGCAGATTCCTAACTTTTGTTAGGCCCCTTTTAGACAGCGCCGGCGTCCGTTCTACTCAGCGGGGATCGATCCGCCGATCCCCGCTGAGCAGGTGGATGACAGCTCCGTCTCCACTCTTTGTGCAGAGACCGAGCTGTCAGATCCCCTGCTCTCCTCTATGGGGGGGATCGGATGTCCGTTCTCATCTGATCTCATCCGATCCTCCCAGAAGGATGGAAAATAGGGTTTCCATTCGTCTGGATTTCACGAACAGGATTGGAATCGGATAGCAACGGGAGTCAGCAGAGATGTCTCCACTGACATCCGCTGCCCCATAGGGATGCATGGAACATCCGATGAGGTCCGCCTGAAAAACTGACAGGCGGATCGGATCGGATCGCCTGTGTGAAAGGGGCCATATTCTGAAGAAGCCCCTGTGTGTTCCTTAGTGCTGAGTGAGTCTAATGTGAGAGGTTTCATAATTATCAATCAGCTGTGCAGCTGCAGGGCACTAATGAGGAAACCTGCTGGGTCTGCATCCCTTTAGACGTGTTCCTATTGGAAGTATCTCACCAAAAATGACATTTCTGTTGCAGGGGATGCCAGAAATCTGACTTGTATCTTAGGCAGACTTCTGGGAAAATTGGTGAGCCAATCACACAAGCAGGAAATTATGTTTCTGGGGTGTGGTCAGTATACATTCTGTGTACAGAACACCTCCAGGCGGCCATATTGTATTGCATTTGCAGAAAATTACAACAGCTGCAGATTGAAAAGGAAAGGTCATTTTTAATAACATTCAATTACAATATGATTTGTGTCCCAATTTTATACGCTACATTTTTTTTTTTTTTTGCTATTTTTATTCCCACAAAAGTGGAGTTCCTTATTTTTGAGCTACTGAAGGTCTCTCGGTCAGTTCATATTACCCTAGTCATGGCCAAGAGCCAACAAGAGCTGCCCAACATGGAGGTATAAAGAAAGCGTCCTAAGAAATAAATCTGGACTGCTCATTTGTGAGATTGTTAAAGATTTCAGGAAAGGCTTTCACTCACGGCTCTGCACTCCCACAATGAATGCTCTAATTAATATGATAATGTAAATCTGATGTTGCCAGCCGGCTCTGTACCTTAGTAAGAAAATATAGTTACTCTGTTCTTATATCTAAAATCAATACTCTAATGAAGTGAACCCGGCAGCTCCAAGCCATGCTATCGAATCCCCTCTTGGAAAGTTTAACTCCTGGGAGTAGCACAGCTAGCAAATTAAATATGTCAAAAGCAATGCTAAGATACCGGGGGAAAATACCTTGCAAATCAAGCGCAGTTTGCTCATTTCTGGGCTTAATTGACAAAAAAAAATACAATAGGAAGCATCTGTATACGGGTAAAATATTATTCCGTGCATGACCACAGGCAAGCGTTACAATCTAAACAAAAGTTCATTAGGAGACGCTATCAGGAATTGACAATGATAAGGGAAACGATATAACATGAAGACAAGAGGAAGTCGTGAAATTCACAAAATACAGGAAAAAAAAAAAACCACAATGCGCATTGTAAATGACAGCAAAATACTGAAAAAAATTTCTAGGGAAATTCTACCATGTGATTCTTTCTTTATACAGTATCTCACAAAAGTGAGTACACCCCTCACATTCTTGGAAATATTTTATTCTATCTTTTCATGTGACAACACTGAAGAAATGACACTTTGCTACAATGTAAAGTAGTGAGTGTACAGCTTGTATAACAGTGTAAATGTGCTGTCCCCTCAAAAAAACACACAGCCATTCATGTCTAAACCACTGGCAACAAAAGTGAGTACACGCCTAAGTGAAAATGTCCAAATTGGGCCCAAAGTGTCAATATTTTGTGTGGCCACCATTATTTTCCAGCACTGCCTTAACCCTCTTGAGCATGGAGTTCACCAGAGCTTCACAGGTTGCTAAGTGATCTTGTGCAGCCAGGAGCTGTGCATTACCGCCTAAGTGTGACCAGTATAGACAAGAGCTGTGCAATACAGCCAGGAGTTAAACAAGTTCAGCCAAGAGACAGGCTGACCCCCCACTCCTTCAACCTCTGCAGCAATACTGGTAGCACTCATACGTCTATTTCCCAAAGACAACCTCTGGATATGACGCTGAGCACATGCAAACAACTTCTTTGGTTGATATTGTCTAAATTGGGCCCAATTAGCCATTTTCCCTCCCCGGTGTCATGTGACACAAGGTCTCAGGTGTGAATAGAGTGCAGGGGCGTTAAATTTGGTGTTATCGCTCTCAGTCTCTCATACTAGTCACTGGAAGTTCAACATGGCACCTCTTAGCAGGAGGATCTGAAAAAAAAGGATTGTTGCTCTACATAAAGATGACCTAGGCTATAAGAAGATTGCCAAGACCCTGAAACTGAGCTGCAGCATGGTGAGCAAGACCATACAGCAGTTTAACAGAACAGGTTCCACTGAGAACAGGCCTCGCCATGGTCAACCAAAGAAGTTGTTTGCATGTGCTCAGCGTCATATCCAGAGGTTGTCTTTGGGAAATAGACATATGAGTGCTGCCAGCATTGCTTGTATATTCTGCTTGTCTACACTGGTCACACTTAGGCGGTAATGCACAGGTCCTGGCTGCACAAGACACTAGACAAGCACTGCACAGCTTGTAAGGTAAAGCACCCCACAGTCACTTCTCCATTGTGTAGCAGGAGTAAGTACTCGCTCAGTCCCAGAAGAGTGGAGTTCCTTCACAATTGCTTTCCTGGCTTTCTCTCTTGATCGTAGAGCCCCCAGCTAAGCCTAGCCCAGCCTTGATGTCTTCACTGGAATCCTGAGGCTTCTCCCAGTCTCCCTCTCTGCCCCAGGGACAGAACCCCCAGTACAGAGATCTCCTCTAGCAGGCTAGACCCTTGGCTGCCAGGCCTCAGAATATTGATAGACACCTCAGCCACCTACTAGACAACCCTCTCCAGGGATTGGCTGAAGACCTACAAATATTCAGGCTACTTGTTCTGCTCTCACTCCCACTGTACTCCCAGAAAAATCCAGAAGACGGGGGGGGGGGGGGGGAGTAGCAAAACCATACCTACCAACTTTTTGAAATGGGAATGGGGGACACCTATTAAGAAAAGTATGTATGCATAGGACACACCACTTGCCATGCCCCCTTAAAGGGGAAATATACAAAAAAAAAAAGGAGTTAAACCCACAAGGTCCTTTTTTACCGCTTCTATTCCTTTATATATTGGCTTATAAAAATGTAAAATGCAGCAATTTAGAAACTGGATGACCTGTTTAGCTCTGGGAAACACGTTTTGAAAGATAAAAAGTGCATTTTATATACAACTATATAGATCAGATCAAAATAAGGGACAAATGTGGAGGAAAGAGGGACAGAGGTTCCAAATCAGAGGCCTCAAAATAATGGACTGTTCGGAGCTTTGGCAAAACAGCAGCTTGTGCAACACTGAACAGTAATTAATCCCTGCTCTTCTGTCTACAGAGGAGCTAACTAAATTTACCTAGCAGCCTACCATATAACTAGGCAGGGGCTACATAAGCAAAATGTTTATCCCAAAAGGGGATAAAACTGTTACTGTAACTGCCTAAAAGAGGTTTGCTGGAGTTTGGCTTTAATTTGTTAGTCAAGTCCATCTAAATCTGCTGGTGCATCTAACACTACCCACTCCCCAGAATGACAATGCAGCAGTCCAAGGGTACTTCCATTGATCCCCCATAGAGTGTAGACACCCTAAGACAGGAAGTGCGTTACTGGGTGGATCACCAGGTGAAACTAAAGAATGAAAAAGCCTAAAAAACATCACAATTAGAGATTGGCAAGCTCCAATATATTATTTTTTTAGTTTTTTGTACTATTGTAAGTGAACAATGAGGCTGGGCTAAGTAGCCTCCCAGCAGCCAGCATCAGATGGTAAATAACTGCTAAGATCTGCTGGCCAACTGGTGGTGGATACAGGTATTGTACCATTTTAGTTTAGGAACCACAGTGCCACCAGCAGGTGTTCTAGCTATTTTGCATGCTCCTGACAGGCAAGAGATTGGACATTCTGATGTCTGCCCTGGCAGGGAGAAAATACAAGTAAATATTGAAAATCAGGTAAACCCTTGGAGGCATGGCCATACTATTATATCTATTGAGAGAAAATTATCAGAAACACATGTAGGTGATAGGCAGTTTTTTGAAGAAGCATACAAGTTTGCAGATATACACTTCAGGTGATACCATGAGCGTAGCTCGATAATTTAATCTTTTTCCTAATATGACAATGGTAAACTGCAAACTGAGTTACTGCACTTTGCACATGACCGTTGCACCATCTTATTGAAATGGTTTGATAACCTTTCTCTTGCTGTACACAAAGAGCTTCACTGGGATCAAAGATGATAGCAGTTCAGTTTGCCGATCCCCAGGGCTCTCCGCATACAGAGCCGTATCAAAGAAGGCATCTTTTTAGATGTACATTCTCCATGGGCTAGCTCAGGATTGGCTGGCAGGGATCAGCAGGGAACAAACACATCTAAAGGTGAGCCTTCTTTCACATAACGCTGGAAAACATTGTAGCCCTTCTCTTCTGCTCTTCACCTTTGCACCTCTCCTTTCATATATACTTCTAGACATTTCACTGTAGACATGCTGTAGAGAAATGTATCAGGGGCTGCTGGTATAATCCCAGCTAGGCGTTAGGCCCAATTAACACATATTTTCCATTACAAAAGGTGCGTTTATAGAAAATCAGAGGTGTGATGTAGTGTAAAAGCATATCACATTACGCTGACCTTTGTGTAAATCTTTGATCTCAATATTATTTTAATTGCATAGGAAAAACCGATTTGTGGTGGCAGCCAAACATTACTCACTCTAATGTTTAAATGGGTTGCAAACTCACTTTTTTTTTAATAAAAATAACAAACATGCCTATAATTACCTGCTCTGCGCTATCGTTTTGCACAGAGCAGCCCCGATCCTCTTCTTCTGGGATGCCCCATGGGTGCTCCAGGCCTCGCCTCTTCATCGGGTGCCCCTACGGAAAGCTGCTTTCCCTGGGGACACCCATGCAGGATCGCTCCCGTGTCCCACTGCTGCGTCCATTGACACAGACAGCAGGACTCGGCCCCGCCCCCCCCCCGACTCCCGTACCACTGGATTTGATTGACAGCAGCGGGAGCCAATGGCTATCAATCTGTCCAATGAGTAGAGAGACAGTGGCTGCAGCCGCTGTGCTCTTACACATTACTGAATCGAACGGGCTCGGTAAGAAAACGGAGGGTCTGGGGGGAGCTGCAGCACAGAAGGTTTTTCACCCTAATGCATAAAGGTGAAAAACCTTGAGGCTTTAGAACCATATTAAAAATCCCACAGAATAAAATGTATGTAGCACTGTCCCTGTAGGGCTTGCTTGTTGGGCCTCCTCCGATTACCAGCATACAGTCACTTAGTGTACAGTTCACACCTTCATCTGTACTTCCAGTATATACACGACAGCTGGTCGGCAAGTGGTGAAGGATATCGCCACTTGCTTTCTTCTTTTTAAGGGCTTTTCTTCCCCACTTTTAATAAAAGAAAGTTCAGCGAACACTAACATGAGTTCCCCTCGCAGAGGTATTCAGCATTCCTTCTTCATCAAAATAAATGGCATTCAGTCCTTCTGGCTTGCGCTTGCACCTGCAGCACTGCTGCTTTGGCCTTCCACTCCAAGCCCTTGTCTGTCTCCTACCGACGGTTTGCTCACCAACTTGGTACAGCTAGCAGCCCCTTTGCTGCGCTGGCTCTCACCTCTCTCCTAGGTGGAGCACTCCTTACTCTTGAGCAACGACCTCCTGCTTGCTGGGTGGAGCCCTCCTAAATCCTGGCAGCAGCCTCCTCTGTCTGCTGGGGGTGGAGCCCAGAACCATGGTCAGGTCACTACTAAAAGCTCAGCACACACTTGACAGATTCGCGTGCTGGTGGTTCTGAATACTTGGACCCAGGATTAGAGATTTCATCCCACCACAATTACTTTGAAATCTCCAGGCTCCAGATCACAAAACAGACTTTACCAAACACTGAGGAAATGGAAGAGTTAGTTTCTTCTTCATGACACAAGCTTCCTGGAGAATTCTGGGTCATAACCCCTTTATAGATCTTGGCAGGGCAACACTCTGCCACATCCTCTAGATCACGTGTCAAACAAATCCGGTCCTTCAAACCTTGTCATGTGGCCCTCACACCCAGTTTTGCAGCTGGAACGTGGCAGAACTCCATTCCACCACCTCCAGCTCCCACCCTCCGCTCCTGCTGCCTGCAAGGTGAGGCAGAGCCGCCTACACAGGGAGGTACTAGAAATAGGCAAAGCAGGAGATAGAGAGAGAGATGCAAGGAAGCTTCAGGGAGGGAGGTTGGGGTTGCACACTGTGCATAGTGCCCCTAAACCCTGCTCACTCTATACAGCACACTCCTGAACTCTGTATGCAACACACTCCCAACCCTGCACTCTGTGTACACAGCGCACTCCTGAGATATGCACTCTGTACATAGCATAATCCTAAACTCTGCACTCTGTACATAGCATAATCCTGAACTCTGTACTTTGTATGCAACACACTCCTGAACCCGGCACTCTGTACATAGCATAGTCATGAGCTCTGCACTTTGTACAGAACGCACTCCTAAACCCAGCACTCTGTACGTAGCGCACCTCAGATACTTTGAAGGCAACTATACTGCAGATGTGGCCCACAATAAAATGGAGTTTGACACCCCTAGCGCAAGGATCCACACAACAACTCATAGGGTCACTTTCAGAAATCTGTGCTGTGTTGTATACTTTATCACCAATCACATGTAAGCTTCCAAGGCATGTTTAAGTCTGATTGTGGCTGTATGAAACGTTTTAGACCGGACATTTTTTTAGACTTTCTGTATGTGAGAGACAGCAAGTTGCAATGGTGGGTGTGTTTAAGAATACTTCTCCTGCATTCACTGTGGGAGTTCCCAAATCTCAGGATTAGGAGAAATGGATTGGGCACTACAGAGATGTGTGAATGAAAAATGGAAGTACTGATTAGGTAGGCTGTGCGTCCAATACAGTCCATTACAGTTTACAAATGTATTTTCAGTTTTAGTTGGATTATACCTCTAAATTAAATTCCCACTTCCAAAATAATATATAGGTTTCATTAAAGTCATGAACACTAAGGCCCCTTTCACACAGGCGGACCGTTCAAATCCGCCTGTCCGTTTTTTTGGCGGATCTGAACGGTCCCCCCATGCATTCCTATGGGGCATCGGATGTCAGCGGAGACATGTCCGCTGACATCCGACCCGATCCGATCCGTCAAATCTGGACGGATGGAAACCCTATTTTCCATCCATCCAGCGGATCGGATCGGATCGGGTGAGAACGGACTGACAGTCCGTTGACATCCGATTTCCCCCATAGAGATGCATGGGGAACTGTCAGCTGTGTCTCCGCACACAGCGCGGAGACACAGCTGTCCTCCTGCTGCTCAGCGGGGGATCGGCAGCTCGATCCCCCGCTGAGAAAAACGGACTCCGTCCAACGGACGGAGTGTGTGAAAGGAGCCTTAGGGCTCAATCATACCTGCCTGCACACTGCAAAAGGGCAGGATCTAGGGGGATGCTGGGAGGGATGCAACCCACCCTCCCCCCCAGATTTCACTTGTGTGCCCCCAGGACCAAAGTGGAGGGGGATAAAGGACAGACTCTGACATAATGCAGAGACTCTTAAGTGAAGGAGGCTGTGATGTAATGGGGGAACATTGATGTGAAGGGAGGACTTCCCATGTGGCGCCAAGCAGAGGGTCACAACATCATTCTGTGCAGATGTCATTTTTCTTCAAACCAATATACGCAATTTTGAACTAGGGTGCCCCATAATATTGCATAGTTTTAGGGTACCGAGACTAAAAAAGTTGAGAAAATCTGGCCTTATATATTTACTTTTTGCCACAGCCATATAGAGACACGAACCAGCGGTTCCAGCTCACTCCTGCAACACCTATGCAGTACCCAGAAATGTCAAACGTTACTTCTGGATGATGTCTTGTGATATAGAAACGCAGGATCCCTGCCATATGGAGTGATAGGCTGTCACACAAAGCCAATACAAGCAGGGAGAGCTGGAGACAGAAAAAGAGGGAGAGGAAGGTGGACAGGATAAAACGAAGGTGTGTTGACAGTATGGCCCACTGATTTTTTTACTGCACCCCCAGATCAGAAAGGCTATTTCGATAGGTCTATAATGCGATTGTCACGATCAGAGGGTCAGGATCGAAGAGCAGTAGCTATAGCAGAGGAAGCTCATACAGGAACCTGCAGGATAGGAACACAGGCAGGTCACCCAGGAAGATGGCGCGGGCTCAACCGAGGTGCGTAATCTAAGTACTAACCGGTGTTCACCAGAGGTCCTGATGGTGGAAATGGATTTTGCTGCATGTTAGAACCAGGTCGCAGTCTTCAGAATCGCCCCACCAGATGATGAGCATCCAGGGTCCAATAGCAGATATAGCAGGTAGGGATCAAGCAGAAGTGTAGTCAAGGAATAGCCAAGGTCGATAACGAGTAGTTGCAGGATGGGATTAAGCAGAAGCTAAGTCGAGCTACAAGCCAAATGTCGATAACGAATGGTAGCAAAGATACGGAAGGCAGCAGGAGAGCCAAGCGAGATATTGGAGAAGGCACAATATTCTGGCAACCAGGAAGTGCAGAGACATGGCTTAAAGTTCATCAGAGGAGCAAAGGGTTCAAGGTAATTAAGATTTAAAGCAGGATAATTCAAGGATTTGTCTAGGGAACTGTCCAGCATTCCAGATGACACAGCAGGCAGAGTCACTGCCAGACACAGCAGAGGTCCCAGGTTCAAATCCTGGTCCTGACAGCGATATAATAATCAATGATAGCATGTGGGCTTGTGTTTGTTCTGTAGGGGCCATACCCTGCATTTTTAAAATGTAAGGCACTGTTTACCTGTAGCACTGCCTCCGTAGGGGTCCCTGAGTACAGATTTTTTCATGGTCTCCGTCTGATCATCCTGCAGCCAGTTGCTTAGGTATTTTCACTCAACCAGGTACACACTCATCTGCTCGTTATCCAATGACAAGTCTAGGGGACTTGTATTTTGTATTTATTGGTAGAACTTGGATAGGAGAAAGGATTAGTGGGATACTCCAACTTTAACTATGTACAGATGAAGACAACTTGGCCTCACTTGGTTGAACTGAATAGCAGACCCTCTGCTGAACCATACAACATTTGTATGGAAGAATAAGTCCTTTGCTTTCTCTAGCAGCAAACTAAATGAACTCTGATTCTACGGGACACTAATCAGTATCCCTTTTAGCTGGCACCCGTCCACTGACTTTACTAGCTTGAAGGGATGGCCCTCACAGAACAGGCCCCTAGACTTAGATCTGTACTCACAGTAGCCAGGAACACATCCTTCTAGGTGTCCCCCCCCTCCCAGTCAGCTCTGCAGGACATCTGGGTTTAAGCTTCTGTGACTTTGGCCCTCAGGTCGAACACCTGATACCGCATGGCCCCCCTTCCTCTGGGACCCTGCTCTCTAGCCGAAGACCCCATGCACACGTGCTCACTTGGTATATATATAGTCACCCAGCATGCCTTGAGGCACCTTCCTCTGCCAATGGCCAGGGCTGTATCTACACCTATGCTCTTATTTGTCAGGTTTCCTTCCACTGCTCAATATGCCCTGTCCTATTTGACCAGTGTGAAACAGGCAGACAACATGAGCAGCATCTGATCACACTCAGCAGACCCTATCAATGGATCACTGCTCCCTGTTGGGCAGAAAGTACTTCAGTTTGCCTGACAGTTCCCGTTAAGCAGGGAAACCCAAAAACAATGCACTCGCTAGCACCTACCTAGGAGGGTGGTACATACCCTTTTATTTAACTTTATTGAAATGTCACAAAGTGACATTCCATTCATTTCTATGTGCTGCAGCTCAAAGCAGTGCAACAAAAAGCAGACGAGTAGCTACATTGTGGTGTGAACGGGGAACACAAAACAATTGTCTGCAATGTGCCCTTGTAGAAACCTGCATTGATCAGGTGCAGAAAAACACAGACCTCTGCACCAGGCGTTAACGAGTCCTAAGGAAAGATTATTTATACTGATTTTACTACCTTGGGTATTACTCAAGTCATTGCTATGACTACATTATCATACAAATTGTTTGATTTAGATTTTTCTTCTGTTCTCTCACTTTGCATTTTGTACATTTTGCTAAAGACAATTAAAAAATATATATTTTTGAAAGTTTTCTTATATCACAGCATTCCTTCCCATCTGTCTAAAGCTTTTGCACATTACTGTGTATAGATATATATATATATATATATATATATATATATACACACACACAAACACACACACTTTATTAGGGCCACTTTAATAGGTACACCTTGCTAGTACCGGGTTGGACCCCCTTTTGCTTTCAGAACTGCCTTCATTCTTCAGGGCAAAGATTCAACAAGGTGCTGGAAAGTGGAAACAATCTTCAGAGATTTTGGTCCATATTGACATGATAGCATCACGCAGTTGCTGCAGATTTGTAAGCTGTACATCCATAATGCCAATCGTCACTTCCCATAGGTGCCCTATTGGATGAGATCTGGTGAGTGTGGAGGCCATTGGAATACAGTGACCTCATTGTCTTGTTGAAGAAACCAGTGGTGAGATGTTTTGAGCTTTGTGACATGGTGCATTATCCTGCTGGAAGGAGCCATCAGAAGATGGGTACACTGTAGTCATAAAGGGATGGACATGGTCAGCAACAATACTCAGGTAGGCCGTGGCATTTAAACAATGCTACTAAGTGGCCCAAAGTGTGCCAAGAAAATATCCCCCACACCATTACACCACCAGCCTAAACCTTTGATACAAGGCAGGATGGATGCATTCTTTCATGTTGTTTACGCCAAATTATGACGTTACCATCTGAATGTTGCAGCTGAAATCGAGACTCATCAGACCAGGCAACATTTTTCCAATCTTCTATTGTCCAAATTTGGTGAGCCTGTGCGAAATGTAGCCTCGGTTTTCTGTTCTTAGCTGACAGGATTGGCACTCGGTGTGGTCTTTTGCTGCTGCAGATCGTCTGCCTCAAGGTTTCGATGTGTTGTGTATTCAGAGATGGTACTCTGCAAACCTTAAGCTGGATACACACTATCCAACTTTTGTGGTTAGATTTCCTTCAGATGTACCTTTTCTATGTAGTGCAAGGGCCTGCCAGATTGCATACAAATTGAAAGTGTTTATGTTTGACCTCATATTATATGGTTTTGGTAAGTCTAAAGGAAAAAGTCTTCAGAAAATCTTATAGTGTGTATGGCTCATTAGATGTAACGAGTGGTTATTTGAGTTACTGTTGCCTTTCTATCATCTCAAACCAGTCTTGCTATTCTTCTCTGACATCAACAAGGTATTTTCCTCCACACAACTGCTGCTCACTGGATATTTTCACTTTTTCGGACCATTCTCTGTAAACCTGAAAGATGGTGGTGCGTGAAAATCCCAGTAGATCAGCAAATTTTAAAATACTTTTTTTTTACTAGTTTTTGAAATACTCAGACCACCCCGTCTGGCACCAACAACGTTCAAAGTCACCTAAAGCCCCCCTTCTTCCCCATTCTGATGCTTGGTTTAAACTTCAGCAAGTTGTCTAAACCACATCTAGGTGCTGCCCTGCCATGTGATTGGCAGATTAACAATTTGTGTTACCTATCAATTGAACAGGTGTACCTAATAAAGTGGCCGGTGAGTGTATATTTTCTGAGGTCTTTGGACGGTCACCTTACTTCATGGTATCACCTTGTTCTAATTTTCTAACCACAGGTCCCAGATGTTGCAGAGATAGCGGCACACGTGACAAGATCACAGCCGTTCTCTGCAACAGCCTACTGTAAGCCCAGGTCACCTTTAAATTACTTTAGCCGTAACTCAACCCAGAAGATGAACAGTGCTAAACTTAAGAGAAGAAGGTCTTCAAAGGCTAGCAGTGGAAAGGGAGGAAAGTATTCAGCGAGAGCTGAGATTTTTTTTTTTTTTCTTGTAAAAGCTAGAGTTCCTCTTTAACCATTTCCCATCCCTAGGACCTACCCGGACATGCTATGGAAACAAGTGGAACAAGACATGATCCTAGTATCTTATTTTAGATCCAGTTACCCTCTTTCCTGTAAGGGCTCGTTCACGTGTGTTGATTATAAAGAATGAAGCAATGTTCATTAATGACGTTGGTTTCGATGCATTGAAAACGCCTCAAGAAAGTTTGGTAAATGCCCATAAAAGTGTTGTTTTTCTAGTGGGAAGTGATGTCGAGGAAATTATCTACTTTGAGGTGTGGTTAGGTTGAGGTGTGATGAGGCTTTTTTGTGAATTCCCTGAAAACGGATTTGTATACTTTGATCTCTACGACACTTGGCTTGGTTCAGCTCTACTTAGTTGACATAAAAAGCTTTGCCACTGGCACTAAAGCTTAATGCCTCTGCTTCTGGCACGGTCAGTATTTCTGGCTGGTCTGATGCTTTCACCTGCACAGAGAAGAAAATATTGTTATCATATGGCTGCTCTGTACAAACAGGAAGTGGCGGAAGCTGTTCTGTCCTAGTTTTCCATTATTCCCCAGGGCATGCTGGGATACAGGAACCTCCACTTTCTCTCCCCCAGTGCTCAGTTAACACTTTATAAATACTTCACGAATGCCTCGTTTGCACTGAGTGGTACGGTACGGTTTGGTTCAGTACGGTACGGTTCGGAACGGTACACCTTGCATTTCCACTGCCAATAGTACCCTTTTAATGATAGGCGTGGTGTAGCAGGAAAGCTGTGATAGACGATTCTCTGTCAACCAACCAAAGTTCTGCAGAGTGTAGCTCCACCCTGTTGGTACGGTACTAATGTGCTTGGCACCCCAACGAAAGGGTCCCAAAAAAGTAGTACGGTACGGTTTGGAATTAGGGTACCATTCACAATGGAAACGGCATAAATAGCGTACCATACCGAACCGAACCGCACCAGTAAGCTCAGTGGAAACGGGGCATTAGATGCCATAAATGATATAGGAGAGGTTAAGGTGCAGTTATAGTGCATTACAACTGAAGTTAAAGTTATTATAAAGTCTCTTTTTTTTTCTATTAAAATAACAAACATGTTATACTTACCTGCCCTGTGCAGTGGTTTTGCACAGGGCAGCCCAGATCCTCCCCTTCTCAGGGTCCTTCCCTGGAGCTCCTGGCCCCTCCCTCCTGTTGAGTGCCCCCACAGCAAGCAGCTTGCTATGGGGGCACCTGAGCCAAGCTGCAGCTCCGTGTGTCCTTTCAGACATGGAGCCGCGGTTTGGCCCTGCCCCCTCTCTCTCCAGCAGCCTGAGCCAATAGCGCAGCTACTGTCTCTCAGCCAATCAGGACGGAGAGTCCTGGATGGCCGAGGCATTTGTGGCTGTCGCTGGATCGAGAGGGGGCTGAAGTATTTGGGGGGGGGGGTCCAAAGCATTACAAAGAAAAAAAGGAGAGCGTAAACGCCTAGTGCATTACCTTCAACACCAATTAAATTTATTAAAACCGCCAAAGTCATATTTAACAAACATTAGAAGATAAAAAGTGTATCGAACACAAAACCCCAATAACAGGGATATTCCCCCCCTTCACGGTTGGAAAATTTACGCGTTTTAGAAGACACACTCCCTTCCTCAGAGCTCAAAGAATGCATTAGGATTAAAAACCTTCTGACTTTACAACCCCTTTAATGGAGGCAGCTAACAAGCGTTGATGCCTCATAAGAGCGACAACGCTATTGCGCCTGTGTGTACAGCACTATGTGGTGCCATTGTAATATTCATGGCAGGCATCAAAGGGTGGTTATGAGGCTTTAAAAGCACTGCATAAATGCTGCTTAAACACAGGAGATTGATGCATGTGTAATTAAGCTCTTGAAAGGACCAATTCCACTATACAACTGCCTAAATACTTTTCCAGGGTGCAGAAGGGGGCCCTCTCCCATCACCGTTCCCATGCTCTCCTATGATATCGGGGAGCCTGGGATTGCTACACCAGATCTCTCAAAAAAGAGGTCATGTCTAGGCCCATTCAGTCAAAAGGGATGTTGTTCATCCCTTGTGATCGCAATAAAGTTGATCCAAAAAATAAAAAATCTAAAGAAACAGTGTAAAAAGTGTATTCAAATAAAATAAATAAGACAGTAAAAAAAAAAAAGTGCCCTCCATCCCCCCATGCTTTAGCTCAAAGGTCCCTCATATACAGTACAGTACATAAGTTTTAGGCAGGTGTATATATTTTGTTTATTTTTATCAAATTACAAAAGTGCACAGTTGCAAAGTGAACGAACAAAATCTAAATCAAATCAATATTTGGTGTGACTAGCATTCGGCTTCAAACCAGCATCAGTTCCTACACTTGCACACTTTGTACACTTGCACAAAGTCCAGGATTTTGTAGGATTAGTCAGGTGTATGATTAACCAATTATACCAACCAGGTGCTAATATTCATCAATTCCATATGTAGGTTGAAACATAGTAATTAACTTTAACAGAAACAGTGGTGTAGGAGGCTTAAAACTGGATGAGGAACAGCCAAACTCTGCTACTAAGGAGCGGTGGTGGAAGACAGGTTCAGGTCACTGGTCATACACCATGGCATGACTGAGCACTGCAACAAGACATAAGGGAGATCTACTGAATCAGCAAGGTCCCTCCCAGGCAAAGATTTCAAAGCAGACTGGGGTTTATGATGTGCTGGTCAAGTTCTTTTGAGGAAGTACAAAGAAATGGGCATACTTCCCTTTGATATCAGAAGCTGTCCAGTAGTGCCATCAGCACAGATCTGGCAGAAACCAAAAGGGACCCAGGTGCATCCATCTACTGTCATGAAAAGAATGGCCTGGTCCATGGAAGAATTGCGGCCAAAAGGCCATACCTCCGAAATAGAGACAAGGCTATGAAACTCAAATATGCACAAAAACAGAGAAACTAGGGTGTGGAAAAATGACAGCAGGTGCTTTGGACTGATGAGTCAGCATGCAAAATATTTGGCTGTAGCAGGAGGCAGTTCTCCAAAGAGCTGGAGAACGGTACAACAATGAGTGTCTGCAGGCAACAGTGAAGCATGGTGGAGGTTCTTTGCAAGTTTGGGGCAGCATTTCTGTAAATGGAGTTGGGGATTTTGTCGGGATCAATGGTGTCCAATGGTGAGGAATACAGGCAGATAATTACCCATCATGGCATACCATCACAGAGGCGTGTTATTTTCCCTAAATGTATTCTACAGCAGGATAATAACCCTAAACATGCAGCCAATGTCATTAAGAACTATGTTCATTGTAATGAAGAACAAGGAGTCCTGGGAATGATGGTTTGGCCCCCCAAAAAGTCCTGATATCATCATAATCGGGTCTGTCTGGGATTACATGAAGAGACAGAAGAATTTGAGGCAGCCTACATCCACAGATCTGATCTTAGTTCTCCAAGATTTTTGGAACAACCTACCTTCCGAGTTCTTTCACAAACTGTGTGCAAGACTACCTAGAAGAATACGGTTTTGAAGGCAAAGGGTGGTCAAACCAAATATTGATCTATTTTAGATTTCTCGTCTGTTCCTTTAGTTTGCATTTTGCTAAATGATAAAAACTATTAACACTTCTATTTAACACTTCTTTTTCTGAAAGCATTCTTCATTTATAGCATTTTTTTCACACCTCCCTAAATTTTTTGCACAAGCAGTACTGTATATGTAGAGGATTAACTAGAACCTTCAACGCAAGAAATCATGAAGGGCCCCCCGGACCCCTGGCTGGGGCCCTTCCCTTCAAGCCTGGGGCTCTTAACACTGACCTGGGGCCCTTTACTCTCGTTGTGGGGCCCTTTATTACGGTCCTGCAGCGGACTCCCTTACTGCCATCTTGGAGACTCCCCACGGTGGTGGAATGCCAGGGCCCTGTCATAAGTGTGACCTTTGCGATCCTGGAAGTTCACCTACTGGTGTCAGTAGTTTTTATTTTTTGGTATTTTAATTGTATTTATCATTTTACTTTATTTTTTTTACATTATCACTGACTATGACTCTGTCCATTCAGAAAAGGAAGGAGCTGGTAAATTACATATTTACCGACCCCTTCCTGGTTCTACATTCTGACACATCCCCTGCAGTCGGCAGGAGAGAGACGGGAGCACAGTTGGGGGGGGGGGGGGGACCAAGGAAGCACACAGGGGCCCAGAGACAGCAGAACACAAGTTAACTGGATAGGAGGAGTGGCGAGGGCAGCATACAGAGGAACCAATCTCCTCCATTTTTCTCCTGCAGCTACAGGAGGAAAAAAGAGGGCAGTGATTTCTCTACATGCTGCCCCCCCCCTATCCAGCTGTACAGGGGAGCCGCACAGGTCACCTGGAGCATGGGGCCCGGTTGCAATTGCAACCCCTGTAGTTACGCCCCTGTGTATATGTAAACGGTCAATGATTGCACCACACATTTGAGGTATCACCAAGATCGTCAGAGCGAGACCAATAATTTGAGTACCAGAGCACATTTAAATCTAAACTGGTAACCTGTAAAGGCTTTTTAAAAGGGCCGCCTATGGAGATTTTTAGGTACCGTATTTTGTGGTCATTTCACGGGCATGTACATTTTTCATTTTGACAGGTTTGGTGTGTTTGTGTGCACTAAAATGCATTTACAGTAAGTGTATTTTCATCCTGTTAAACAAGTCAGCAATGATAGTTCTGATATTATTCTGTCCTTAAGTGCCGGTTCAAACTTATGCGTTTGCGCTTGCAATGCGAATTTGCAGTGCGAGTTTACCTTGTGTTATTAAATAGTACCAGCGCGATTGTAATGAAAATTTGATTGAGTTGATGTTAATTAAGCTCAGGAGGGGTGAAGCTGAGGGGAAAATCAAACAAAAAGTAAGAATTCGCACATAAGAATTCGCACATATCTGAACTGATAATGCGAGTCCAGACCGATTTACATTGAGGTCTATGGAGACTAAATTCGCAACGCAACGCTGTAAACTCGCACAAGACCCTTTTTATAATCCCATCACATTCGCATCTGGATCGCAACACATAGATGTGAACGACTGGCACGAATTCAATGTATTTTGTAGATGCATGCGATTGGAGACTATTTAGAACGCATCACATTCGCAGTACAAGCGCATAAGTGTGAACCGGCACTTAAGGTTTTTTTAGTAATAACTGCATACTAAAAAATTTCAGAGAAAGGGTGTCAGCCTCTGGGAAGGAACAAAGCTGGCTAATATAAGATCCATCTGCAGAAAATTCAGCCTTGTACCTGTATAGATGACTGCAGAGCCTGGCAGAGGTACCAGGGTGGAGGGTTAATAACTCAGATGAGCGCAGAGCGGTGTGTCGAAGGCTTCTATCCCAGATTTATTGATGTACGGCTTGCAGCATAATGCTAACAGCGCACTAGAGAAGGAGAACACTAATTTATCAGTGAGCAAGTCTCGGCCGGCTGAAAATACAGAGACAGCAAGGTAAAGAGTCTTGCATAGTAAGGCCAGTGTTTACCACCTGGTAGGACCCTAGAGGCCGCAATGCCAAATTTTAAAGGGTTAGCCCACAGACTGGTCATGAGGAGTCAAGAGGTCCTTCTTCCCATTCTCACTACAGCGGTAGTGGTTGGTCATCATTACCACAGAAGCTGGTGATCACGGTATGAAATTAAAACCACTCTCTGCAGCATCATACTAAGAGCCCAAGCTGACCTGATAGGGCACCCAATGGGGGTGTATCTATGATGGCCTGGGCTCACAGGAATTGGGTTGAATGACACTGGATGCCATGTAACCTGGAAGAGGACTGGCCAGTGGATTATAGAACGATGCAGGAGGCCGTGAGCAGTGATGTTTTTTACACTATTTTTTATATAGTGAATCTAAGATGGAAAAGGACCTGGGGGTACTGGTAGACAACAGTCTTGGCAGTGGCATGCAATGCCAAGCCGCTGCAAGCAAAGCCAACAGAATACTGGGATGTATAAAAAAGGGGATTCACTCCAGAAAAAAATAGATTATTCTCCCGCTCTACAAGACTCTGGTCCGGCCCCATCTGGAGTATTCTGTTCAGTTCTGGGCACCGGTCCTCAGGAAGGATGTGCTGGAACTGGAGAGAGTCCAGAGAAGGGCAACAGAAATAATTAGGGGAATGGAGGACATCGGCTATGAGGAAAGACTACAAGCATTGAACTTATTCTCTCTGGAGAAGAGACGATTGAGAGGGGATATGATATCAATGTACAAATACTGTACTGGTGACCCTAGCATAAGGAACAAACTATTCAGAGAAAGGGAATACAATAAGACACGTGGCCACTCACTAAAACTAGAGGAAAGGCGGTTTAACCTTAAAATACGTAAGGGGTTCTTCACTGTCAGAGCAGTATGGATGTGGAATTCTCTTCCACAAACAGTCGTATCAGCAGGGAGCATTGATAGTTTAAAAAAAAAAAAAAACTATTAGATGTGTACCTTAACCACTTAAGCCCCGGAAGATTTTACCCCCATTCCGACCAGGGGGTATTTTGCGATTCGGCACTGCGTGAATTTAACGCACAATTGCGCGGTCGTGCAACGCTGTACCTAAACGAATTTGACGTCCTTTTTTTCCCACAAACAGAGCTTTCTTTTGGTGGTATTTGATCACCTGTGCGATTTTTTGATCACGCGCTATAAACAAAAAAAGAGCGTCAATTTTGCAAAAATAGCAATATTTTTCACATTTTTTTATATGAAATTCCCCCAAAAAAAAATGTAAAAATTAAAATTTTTAAAAATTTTCGGCCAATTTATTTTATGCTACCTATGTTTGGTAAAAAAAATCGCAAAAAGCGTATTTTGATTGGTTTGCGCAAAAGTTATCGCGTTTACTAACAAAGGGAAAGATTTTTGTCATTTTTGTTGTTTTTTTTTTTAACGCGTAATGGCGACGATCTGCGATTTTTTTTGCGGTACTGCGACATTGCGGCGGACAGATCGGACCCTTGACTGACATTTTTGACACTTTTGGGGTTACCAGTGACATTTCTACAGTAATCAGTGCTATACATATGCACTGTTACTGTAAAAATACACTGGTAGTGAAGGGGTTAACTTTATTTGGAAGGGAGGGGCTGTGTGTGTCCCTAGGGGCGTGGTTTCTACTGTGATTGGCTGTGGCTCTAGCTGTAAAGACACTGATCAACGGATCTACATACCAGATCCGTTTTATCAGTGTCTTTGCAGCGAAGAGAATGACAGGCAGTTTGTTTACACAAGCTGCCTGACATTCTCCCTCTCCCCCGCCGATCGCCGAGTGACCGGCGGACATCGGGTCCGCTGGTCACACGCGCGGGGGGGTCCGTGACCACGCGGGAGCGGGAGCGCGCCCCGGGGGGCGCGCGCTCGCTCCCTAGACCCTCACAAGCAAGCAACGTAGCCCTACGTTAGTTTGCCTGTGAGGGGCTGACCGCCGACGTAGATAGTCGTGCGGCGGTCGGCAAGTGGTTAAAGACCACAACATACAGGGGTATACAATGTACAACATACAGGGGTATACAATGTACGGTTAACAGCAAACACACACACACACACACACACATCATAGATTGAACTGGATGGACTGATGTCTTTTTTCAACCTCACTATGTAACTATATAGGTGGCAATTAAAAAACTAAACAAATAACTTGAGATATGCTTTAGCCCCCGTTCACACTGGGGCGACCTGTCAGGCGACCTGGTCGCCTGACAGGTCACCTGGCATAGAGAAGCTGTGGACCCGTTCTAATAGGAGCGACTTAAGTCGCTCCGACTTAGAAAAAGGGTCCGGAGCTTCTTTGGGGCGACCTGGAGCGACCTGCATTGACTTCAATGTTATGAAGTCCGTGCTGGCAGCTCCGAGGTCGCGGTGCGAGGTTGCCCCGGGAAGTTGGATTGCCCCAGTGTGAACGGGGCCTTAAACCACCTGAGATCTCTGCACTGAGTTCCTGGGTATGCGCACGTACTGTGCCCATTATTAGAGTATATCAGTGAGGATTGAAAGTGGTATGGTCAAGTAGAATTTGAATACAAACAATTTGGTATAAAACCAGTCCACATAATGCTATACAAAGCCAGGTTCATAAGGCACAGAGCACCACGAATATGAAATAATAGAATTGAGATGGGAACTGTACCATAAATGAGGGAATAAAAAAGGGAGACAAAGGTAGTACATCAGGTAGGAAAAAGAGTAACACCTACCGGGCTGTCCAAGCCTGCCAGACCTTATCGTACTAAGTAGGACAGTTTCTATTGAAGTAGGTCAATTTGTACATAGGCAGCACTGCGTTAGTTGTTGACTCCTAAGAGGACAAGGTGGGCAGGGAGGGTGAAGTCCGGTTACAAGGATTTTCCTTTTTGGCATAAATTAACAAAATTCCAAATCAAGAACTTTGATTAAAGTATTGTGAGGCCTTTGCATGCATCATCATGAATGCTCAGCAATGCCAGTTCAGGGGGCATGGGGAGGGACAATTGCAGATGGACAATAATGAGTACACAAATCTTCATCCAAAATGTTGTCAACCTGGATCAGTTCCAAAACATGTAAAGATTTGTACCAAGGTTCCTCAAACAGTGTGGGCAGGTTGTGCAGTGGTTGTGGGGTGAAAAACACCCTATGTAGAAACTTGGTCTGAATCATTTTAGGACAATCCTTAAGGTAGTCCTCCTGATTCAATGTTGAAATATCAGCTCTCTGCTGTTCCTATAATCTGTCAATTCTGGGAGAATCTATGCAAAGGAGAGCCAAAATTTAGGGAGGAAATGGGCTTAAGAAGAGAGTCCTGGGCAAGGAGCCTCTCAGTCGGGTTATGTGACATTTTTGTTGCAGGGGATGCCAGAAATCTGACTTGTATCTTAGTGCAGACTTCTGGGAAAATTGGTGAGCCAATCACACAAGCAGGAAATGATGTTTCTGGGGGTGTGGTCAGTATACATTCTGTGTACAGAACACCTCCAGGCGGCCATATTGTATTGCATTTTCAGAAAATTATAACAGCTGCAGATTGAAAAGGAAAGGTCATTTTTAATAACATGCAATTACAATATAATTTGTGTCGCAATGGTATACGCTATATTGTTTTTTCTTTATTTGAATTTTTTTTTCCCCCAGGAAAGTGGAGTTACCCTTTGAAGTTAAGCATTTTTATAACTTCATTATAATATTTAAACCTTATAGGTATTTCCTACCCAGTGGATATCGAGGTTTAAAATCCTGTATGTCGTGTGATGACAGCTTTAATTATACCAACTCCCTGGAAATCGTCTTAAATCGTTGATACATAAGTAACCAAGTGCTTCTTTACTCCATTCCAGATGCAAAATTTGAAATGCCAAGCAGGAGAGCAGTGGGACAACTCTCTTTTTATTAAACACAGTTCTTGTAAATGTTATTCATTGTTTGCACACACATGCCAGCTTTAGGCACAGGTGTTTCTCACCGCTGCCAGTCTGAGATCTCTCATCCTGAATAGAGTTAGAGCAAACCTGTCATGGGGCTTAAATACTGGGCTGAGCCATTATTTCCTAGAACTCCAGCCAAAAATATTTCATTGTCTTTTGGAGAAAATCTAAAGCAGAACGCCAGGTAAACATCTACATATGTAGTTTAAATACATAGAGGCGAGTTTTCTTTTTTTTAGCTGCCAGAGGGATTGTTATTTTGTCCACCCAGTCCTGATATTTACAGTCAAGCCAGGGTGGTGACTTCACTTTCCTCTACTGTGTCATATTATCAGGGCTCTTTTCAGCTGGAACTTGGTGGAACTTAGGTCCATCACCTCTGGCTCAGGTCCTCTGCTCACCGCTAGCACTTAAGGAAGAAGGCTGAACTCTGTAGAGCACCCCTGAACTCTGCACTATGTACCTAGCGCACCCCTGAAATCTGCACTCTGTATGTAATGCACTCCTGGTATTTAAAACCCCTTTAACCGCTTGCCGACCACCGCAAGTAGACATACTGCGGCGGTCAGCCCCGGCCAGGCAAAGTGACGTATATATACGTCACTAGCCTGTCACCGGTTTGTGAGCCAATAGCGGGCGCCCGCTTAGGCGTGCGCCCGCCCCGGCTCGTTCACTGGAGAGTCCGCGCTACGATCGTCGGTAGAGCGGGAGAAAGGCGGGCGGCTTATGTAAACAAGCCTCCTGTCATTCTCCCCTGTGTAAAAATGGAGATCAGACGGTTCTACTATGTAGGCCCGTTGATCTCTGTTTTTACAATAGTAGACATGTCCCATCACAGTTAGAAACACGCCCCTAGGACACACTTAATGCCTCCCTCTCCAATAAAATTAACCCCTTCCCTGCCAGTGTCATTTTTGCAGTAACAGTGCATATGTATAGCACTGATTACTGCAGTAATGTCACTGTTAACCCCAAAAGTGTCAAAAATGTCAGTCAAGGGTCCAATCTGTCCGCCGCAATGTCGCAGTACCACAAAAAAAAAAAAAAAAAAAAAATCGCAGATCGCCGCCATTACTCGTTAAAAAAAAAAAACACCAAAAATGACAAAAATCTTTCCCTTAGTTAGTAAACGCAATAACTTTTGCGCAAACCAATCAAAATACGCTTTTTGCGATTTTTTTTACCAAACATATGTAGCATAAAACAAATTGGCCGAAAATGGTAAAAAATTTTGATTTTTACATTTTTTTTTTGGGCATTTCATATAAAAAAAAATGTGAAAAATATTGTTATTTTTTCAAAATTTACGCTCTTTTTTTGTTTATAGCGCATGATCAAAAAATTGCACAGGTGATCAAATACCACCAAAAGAAAGCTCTGTTTGTGGGAAAAAAAGGACGTGAAATTTGTTTAGGTACAGCGTCGCACGACCACGCAATTGTCCGTTAAATTCACGCAGTAAAAAAAAAAAAAAAACAAAAACGCAAAAAAACCCCTGGTCAGGAAGGGGATAAAATCTTCCGGGGCTTAAGTAGTTAAGACTCTTCAATTTTTTGTGAAATTTGATCACACCCACTATAGGGGGCTTTTGGGGGGGGTCATGGTTGGGGGTTGAGTTTCTGCACCAATTTTCTGAGAAAACAAGCCCTGCATTTCAGAGGCGTAACTAGAACCTTCAGGTCCCCGGTGCAAGAAACCATGAAGGGCCCCCCAGACCCCTAGCTGAGGCCCTTCCCTTCAAGCCTGGGGCTCTTCCCATTGATCCTGGGGCCCTATACTCTCGTTGCGGGGTCCTTTATTACGGTCCTGCAGTGCGACCTTTTCACAAGTTCTGCAGTGGCCCCCTTCCTGCCATCTTGGGGCCTCCCCACGGTGGTGGAATGCCAGGGCCCGGTCGCAAGTGTGACCTTTGAGATCCTGGAAGTTCACCCACTGGTGTCAGTAGTTCTTTTTTTTTGGTATTTTAAATGTATTCTTTTCTATCATTTTATTTTTTTTTTTTTACAATGTCACTGACTAGGACTGTCTATTTAGAAAAAGAAGGAGCTGGTAAATTACATATTTTCCGACTCCTTCCTGGTTCTCTATCGTGACACATCCCCTGCAGCAGCCGGCAGTTGAGGGAAGGGTGCACAGTGGTGGGGGGGCACACAGGGGCCCAGAGACAGCAGACCACAAGTGAACTGCCGGCCCCTGCAACATATTATCATAATGAAAACTTACTCACTCTGCCTGGAGCTCCATGGTCAGCAGAACATAGTGCCAAGGGGCACGAATTTCTGACTTTGCCAATGACAACCAAACGGCAGAAAATCCTGCCCATGGGAATAATTCGAGACGAGACCAGCAGAATCGCACAAGTCCTGAAATCTGACAGTCAAAAGCACAGAAAAACAGCCAGATAAGGGGTGATCAAATTTAATCCAGACACATATGTAACAGTCCACTCTAAGAATGAGATGAACATTTCGAACATGGCACAAGATAAAGAAACAGCCCATCAGCAGGCAGTGGTCAACAAAAGATGAACCTAGCAAATGAAAACTCTGCGGTTGGACAGGAAGCAGCCTCAACGTCCAGTTTGACCAGCAATGACCCTCAGCCATACGTATGCACCCAAGAGATGGTCCACACCACATAAAATATTGAATAATGTATAGGTAATCGCACAAGCCTGCAGATCAATACCATTATTCACAGAACCTCCCCTATGATAGAAAGATGGTGAATCAGCCTGAATTGGCTGGATTCCTTTTTCGGGAACACCCTTAAGGGGGACACAACCAGGTCCACAAGCAGTGGAGAGGAAAAAAAGGGGTCACTCATCCTACCCAGAACCAAGTCCTTTTTGCTACCACTTCCAGGTGAAACACTGAGTGCAAATACATTTCTATTTTTTTATAATGGCAGAATGGTACTTAAACTACATGGAATAGGCAAACCCTACCTAAAACCCGACTCAATAAGGGAACCCGACTTAATCCTCTTTTCCCATTTTCACCGAAGCCCTACATTTTTCCAGAAGCATTCCCGGTGCGTCCCTTTCCTTATTTACATGACAGGTATGCGAATGGCTGCCACTGCTAAACTAGATTGGACTGGTGTCTTTTTTTGGCCAAATTAACTATGAATCTATGTTTAAAATGGCAGGTACCACTGAACTGGCAAGGGCCGCCATTAAACTGCCAATAAAATCCCCTCTTTTGAGAGACTGACATTCCGGAGGCAAACGGCGCCGCTAGCCCCCTCAGGAAAAACAGATTCTTAGTCCTGACATAGGCCATCAATTTCATCCAAAGGCTGATATCCTTGTGATCCTGGCAAATGGATGGTCTAATGGCTTTCCGCTGACAAAACTGTTTATAACCGAGACACGCCATCCCACCATACACCTATACATTTCACTAATAGTATCCAAAGGAAATGTAGCACCCTCCTAGGTAAAGCATTTGTTTTGCTCCGTCTGCTTATCAGGGGAGCCTGATCTTTTAGTTAGGCCTGCTCTATGTGCTCATTGTGCATTCATTTGGTCTGAGGGAGTGTCCCCACTGCATCCAATAGGGAGGCCTGTTGGACAGTGGAGGAAACCTGGCCAATGATGCACAGGCTTTTGTGAGAGTCCCAGTGGGAGGGCACCACTGCAGTGCATCCTGGGATTGACCTTAAAAGCCAGGAGTACGAGGCAGGGTGTCTTTGGCGGGAAGCAGAGTCCCAGGAGGAGGGTGACAGCTGTCTCTCCTTGGGTATGCTGAGGAAAGGGGTCACAGGCAGTCGGCCTGGTGAGCCAGGTGTGGAGCTGAGCCATAACGGTCCTGGAGAAACTGACAGTGGAGCTGAAGGCAGAGCTACCTGGGAAAACCAGTGTCCCAGAGTACCAGGGGGCTTGCCAAGGGGTCTGCCAAGGAAGGGGACCACTCCAGTGAGGTCAGTGGACAGAAGGTCAGCACACACAGTCAGAGAGAAAGGGGGTGCCAAGTAGAACCCTGAAGAGTAATCTACCAAGTAGTTTGCCATTCATATACTTCACTTTAGTGGCAGGGTGAAGCAGCAGCTTTGCCGCAATCAACATAGATAGAAGTCCTCAAGATTGTGCATAGTTTGCTAAGTTGGAGTATCCTACTTATCCATTCTGACACCCCAGTTCTAAATAAAACACAAAAAAACAAATCCCCTGGACTGTTTACTGACTGAGCCAAGAACCTAAAGTACTAGGAATTTACAAGTCATTGCTATGGGTAACCCAGGGGAATCCACTTCAAGCAGCTCCCATAGGAGTAGTGCTACAAACATAAAGCACAGAAAATTTAATGGTGCCTTTTCCCCAATGACACTTGTCAAAATCACAAAGGCTTGCAACCAAGTTGCAAACATACGTGGAATTAGCCAATAGTTCCTCTTTTCCTCCTCTTCTTTCTTGCTCTCATCTGGTTTAAATGCAAATTGAAACTAAATTAGACTTCTCCAGCAGGAACAGGGAAAAATTGTCCACATACTTGCTTCTCCAAATTTTTTCATGTACCTCAGGGGTCCCTCACAACAACACACATACATCTCCCACTTAGCTGAATCTGCCAACCTCACCCTGTCCACCTCCTTCTTCCCGTCCTTGAACTGTTCTGCAGCAGCTGAAAAAAATCCTGGGGCGTCGCGGTCGGTCCATGTGCCAGCTTCTTACACCAACTGCACCACTGAGGTGACAAATTTAACAGGTCGAATCCTCGTGTCCTGGCAGCAGAGCCCACATCGTAACTAGCAGAGACCCTCATCGAACCCACCTCCAATATGCGCAACAGATCCAGGAGGCTTAAGCCCCGTACACACGAGTAGAAATTCGGCCGGGAAATTTAGTCGATTTTCGCCTTGTTAGTATGGTGCTTCCGACAACCGACTTCCGACTTTTCGGCCGAAAAAATTCTGGTGTGCAGGCTATAAAATTTTTGTCGTCCGTCAACACCCGTCTGATTTTCGTCTCATTAGTACAGATTTCGACAGGAAAAAATCTTATGAGCAAGATTAGACATGCTCAGAGATGAATGAACACATAGATAGCAATCCAACACATGACATCACTTCTAAAATAGAATTCTGTCGTACGGGAAAATTCGTGTGCAGTCTAGAGCACATTCCAACCAACAGACACGCACTCTGGACAAAAGACGAACGACCGGTCGGTGGAAATTTGTTGCATGTGTACGGGGCTTTAAGAAAACCACTACTGACCTGCCCAGATGCAGATCAACCAGGCGCAATCTCTGACCCCCTGTAAAACTGGACCTCTGACATCTGAGCTTGGTAAAACAGAAGGGGAAAGTAAAGACAAAAAACACTGTTAAGGTACTCACCAGGCTTCACAGGGCCAGAAGCCCCCCAGCCACTGATCCGGACTCCCCTGCAGCATCAAGGGTCCCATCAGCCAACTCTCCGTTCTCAGAGCTGCTCACTTCTTCCTCACACTGGACCTTGGCAGGCACTGGTGCAGATGCTCTTGATCCCCCCCTACCCCCCCCCCCCCCTAGATGCAGCAGGCGTGCGAGCTGTGCATGGTAGCCAATCAGCTTCTAAGCGCTTGTTTAATTAAGCTTTGGCATTAACCTAGAAGCTGGTTGGTTTCTATGCAGAAGTGGACTTGATTTTGCTCTCTCCAGCTTTAGTAAATAAACCCCATTGGGTAAATTACATTATTTAAATCGTAGTACAATAAACATATATTCCTTTGGGTAGGGTAGTTCTACATAGAACAGAAACATTTTTCTATAAAAAGAGTGTTTACCGCAACCATAGGGTTAAGCTTGCCAGAAAAGAGATACAGGTCAAGGGTACGGGTGGGAGGTAGGTAGGGTAGCGTGGTTGGGGACAGGTTGAGAGGTTCCTTCATCTCCCAAGCTCTCCTCCAAGCTGAGGTCTGTCTCCTCCATAATATTGTCAATATTCTCATCAAACATGTTCCTTGAATAGACTCAAAAGTAACGGGTACTGTAGCAACTCACAGCTGGAGATTGGAAACTCCACAGATTAGTGCACATATTTCATAGCACAAAGCTTTTTATTTAGGAATACACAAAGGACCAAGGATTTCGTCGGGCCATGTGATGTCAACTTGAGAATTCGTAGTGTGCTGGCAAATATGTGCACTTATCTGTGGCATCTCCTCCATTAGATTTGGGAATTCATGGTGAGAAAAAGTAGGGCACATAAGGGTCCATTGATCTATGATGTGTCCATTGTCTTAAGGATAATCTTTACTAGTAGGGCCACAGACAGCAAAATAAAAAATGTGACAGACTGTAAAATATCCATACTATACAAAATTTTAAAAAATAAATGTCTGGAATTCTACAAAAGGACAGCTTAATCCATTATCACAACACTGTACCAAGCCGCCACCTATCTTCCCATATATTGGACAGGCTTTTGTCTTCTCCGTCTTTTCCTTGCTATTCAGCTCTTCTAGGGCTTATTGCGGTGGATGATTATGGAGGCAAAGTCTGGCCTTTGATATCAAAGGTCACCATTCTTGTGAAACACTTGAGTATTGCAGTACCCATTTTCATCCTGTACCATAACCAAAGATGTATAAGTAAGAAACAGGGCCGGTGCTAGACTATTTTACGCCCTAGGCAAAACCAGCTACTTGTGCCCCCCCCCCCCCAAAAAATAAAAATAAAAAGGGAAGCGGTTAAAAACTTCTCTATGTTGTACCCAGTGACCCTCATCTGATGGTTCCTCCATGTTATGCTGTCGTACCCAGTAACCCCCATATTCCTCCATGTCACACCTGGGGACCCTGATGTCCTATGTCACACCCAGGGACCCTGATGTTTTTCCATGTCACATTCTGGGACCCCAATATTCCTCCATGTCTTGCTGTCATACCCACTGACCCCGATGTTCCTCCATGTGGCACCCAGTGACCCCAATGTTCCTATAGGTCACCCCAGGAGCCCCTGATGTTCCTTTATGTCATACCCGGAGAGATCCTGATGTTTTTCCATGTCACGCCTGGGGATCCTGATGTTCCTCCATGTCACACCTGGGGACCTCAATCCCCCATGGCACACTCAGGGACCCCAATTCCTCATGGCACACCTGGTGACCCCGAACCCCTGTTGCACCCGGTGACCCCTATCCCCCATGTCACACCTGGGAACTCTGATTCCCCATGGCACACCTGGTGACCCCAATTCCCTTTCACACCAGGGGTCCTCCATGTCACACCCAGGGACACGGATCCCCTGTTCTGGGGACACTCACTGGGCAGAATGAAGAGAGTGGCCTGCACTCTCCCCTTCTTCACTGCGATTCCTTTTCCCAGGACACTCCTCTTCATGACCACAGTGCTCACCACAGCTCCAACAGGCTCCTGGTGGAGGAAGAAGCAGCAGTCAGAGAGCTCCGCACATCCTTCATCACCAACCTCCTCAGACCATTCCGGTGCCTCGTCGGCCGTCGCTTCTGCTCCAGTAAAGGTGTCGCCCTCCAGTGCCGAGCTCCGGCTCAGGTTCAGCTCTCCTCCGCTCCCTGCTTAGTCCCGACCCAGGGAAATGACGGCTGCCTACCAGCTCAGTGCAGAGAATCACTTTCCTGCCCAGGGTTTAGGCTGCTCAGCTCCAGCCGAAGAGGATCATCATGCAGGCAGCACTCCAGTGGGCTCCCTTCCTGCCTTCTGGGGCCCCCCCAAAGCCAAGGCTTGGTAGTTCCGCCACTGCCCCAGACACCTGGCATCTTCCTCTGTCCCTTCTTCCTCCCCCACTGCCGCCCCTCTCCTCAGCTCACAAGGATCATTAATAAAGGAGAGAGAGTGCCGACTTCTGGCTGCACCCCTAGGTGCCAATGCGCCCTAGGCGGCTGCCTAGTTTGCCTAGTGGAAGCACCGGCCCTGCCAATGTCCACACAGAAAACATGTTCTGTACAAATACCAGAGTTCTGACCATACGGCCTCAATTTTACTTGATGCCTCAGATAGCCAAAGAACATACAAGTTAAACAAAAAATTGAAAGTTTACCAAGCTCAAAAACTCTTGGTGCAAAGCAGGGCACTTGGCAGCTACGTGGCTATTATACAAGAGAGCCCTGTCAGCCTTAGAATCCTTGAAAAACTAAAAACGGGAAATAGAGAAGCCTGAACCAAAGCAATACGGCTTTTAATATTGTACAGAAATTTAAACACAGCTCAAACACGCTAATATCCAAGCAGGAGACCGCTAACTTACACGCCCTAAACTTTTAACAGCATCAGGACCACTAAATGTGTACAAGATGCTTAGATTGCCCTCACAGTGGGAGCTTTTAACTGGTACTTTTAGTGCAGTCTCATGCACCTCAGGTAGTCTGGACTTTTTACTCACACAGTCATTTGAAGCTTTTTATTTCCATGGCATGGATTGACATCATCAGTTTTAGGCTGCTGAAAAAGAACCTGTCAAGACAAAATTTGGGACCTTTTGCCACCTTTTTTTTTAATGGTGCATGCAGTTACTGGTATTCTTTATTATTTTAACCAGAGCTCCAGGCAATAAAAAAAAATAAAAATAAATTAATGCAGATTAACTCATTATTGCCACCTCCTGGGGGCCCTTTAAGGGGGCTTTAATGCCCAAGAGGCAACATGGCTTCTGTGTCATAGTTACATAGTTAGGCAGGTTGAAAAAAGACAAGTCCATCTAGTTCAACCAATAAAAAAAAAAAACCCAACCATACAATCCCATATACACAATCCTATACCCACAGTTGATCCAGAGGAAGGCGAAAAACCCCAGTAAAGCATGATCCAATTTGCAACAGCAGGGGAAACAAATCCTTCCTGATCCCCCCAGAGGCAATCAGATATTCCCTGGATCAACTTTACCTACAGGGAGTGCAGAATTATTAGGCAAATTAGTATTTTTGAGGATTAATTTTATTATTAAACAACAACCATGTCCTCAATGAACCCAAAAAACTCATTAATATCAAAGCTGACTATTTTTGGAAGTAGTTTTTAGTTTGTTTTTAGTTTTAGCTATTTTAGGGGGATATCTGTGTGTGCAGGTGACTATTACTGTGCATAATTATTAGGCAACTTAACAAAAATCAAATATACAGTATACCCATTTCAATTATTTATTTTTACCAGTGAAACCAATATAACATCTCAACATTCACAAATATACATTTCTGACATTCAAAAACAAAACAAAAACAAATCAGTGACCAATATAGCCACCTTTCTTTGCAAGGACACTCAAAAGCCTGCCATCCATGGATTCTGTCAGTGTTTTGATCTGTTCACCATCAACATTGCGTGCAGCAGCAACCACAGCCTCCCAGACACTGTTCAGAGAGGTGTACTGTTTTCCCTCCTTGTAAATCTCACATTTGATGATGGACCACAGGTTCTCAACGGGGTTCAGATCAGGTGAACAAGGAGGCCATGTCATTAGCTTTTCTTCTTTTATACCCTTTCTTGCCAGCCACGCTGTGGAGTACTTGGACGCGTGTGATGGAGCATTGTCCTGCATGAAAATCATGTTTTTCTTGAAGGATGCAGACTTCTTCCTGTACCACTGCTTGAAGAAGGTGTCTTCCAGAAACTGGCAGTAGGACTGGGAGTTGAGCTTGACTCCATCCTCAACCCGAAAAGGCCCCACAAGCTCATCTTTGATGATACCAGCCCAAACCAGTACTCCACCTTGCTGGCGTCTGAGTCGGACTGGAGCTCTCTGCCCTTTACCAATTCAGCCACGGGCCCATCCATCTGGCCCATCAAGACTCAATCTCATTTCATCAGTCCATAAAACCTTTGAAAAATCAGCCTTGAGATATTTCTTGGCCCAGTCTTGACGTTTCAGCTTGTGTGTCTTGTTCAGTGGTGGTCGTCTTTCAGCCTTTCTTACCTTGGCCATGTCTCTGAGTATTGCACACCTTGTGCTTTTGGGCACTCCAGTGATGTTGCAGCTCTGAAATATGGCCAAACTGGTGGCAAGTGGCATCTTGGCAGCTGCACGCTTGACTTTTCTCAGTTCATGGGCTGTTATTTTGCGCCTTGGTTTTTCCACACGCTTCTTGCGACCCTGTTGACTATTTTGAATGAAATGCTTGATTGTTCGATGATCACGCTTCAGAAGCTTTGCAATTTTAAGTGCTGCATCCCTCTGCAAGATATCTCACTATTTTTGACTTTTCTGAGACTGTCAAGTCCTTCTTTTGACCCATTTTGCCCAAGGAAAGGAAGTTGCCTAATAATTATGCACACCTGATATAGGGTGTTGATGTCATTAGACCACACCCCTTCTCATTACAGAGATGCACATCACCTAATATGCTTAATTGGTAGTAGGCTTTCGAGCCTATACAGCTTGGAGTAAGACAACATGCATAAAGAGGATGATGTGGTCAAAATACTCATTTGCCTAATAATTCTGCACTCCCTGTATAAATGTTAGTATCCAGTTACATTGTGTACATTTAGGAAAGAATCCAGGCCTTTTTTTAAAGCAATCCAATGATCTGGCCAGAACCACCTCTGGAGGGAGTCTATTCCACATGTTCACCGCTCTTACTGCGAAGAAGCCATTCTGTATTTGGAGATGAAATCTCTTTTCTTCCAGATGTAAAGAGTGCCCCCCTTGTCCTCTGTGATGATCTTAAAGTGAATAACTTAATGCCAAGTTCATTTTATGGCCCCCTTATGTATTTATACATGGTGATCATATCCCCCCTTAATCTCCTCTTCTCAAGAGAGAATGAATTCAGTTCCTCTAATCTTTCCTCATAGCTGAGCTCCTCCATGCCTCTTATCAGTTTGGTTGCCCTTCTCTGCACTTTCTCCAGTTCCCCGATATCCTTTTTGAGAACTGGTGCCCAAAACTGAACTTCATATTCCAGATGAGGTCTTACTAATGATCTGTACAGGGGCAAAATTGTATCTCTCTCTCTGGAGTCCATGCCTCTGTTAATACAAAAAAAGGACTTTTCTTGCTTTGGAAATTGCTTGTAGCCCCTGCAGTCACATGATCAGGAGCCTATCTGTTTGCCAGTCAGAAGCCTTGACCAAGACCTGTCGCTGACAGCTTAGTCAGTGTGCTAGGAGCACGCAGTAAGAGTGCTTTTAGTACAGAACCTCCTGCTGCCATGGAAAAATATGGGCAGCTGCTGGGCGTTAAAGCACACCTTTCTTGAAGCCGCAAATTTTTTACATGGTCAGCAAGAGGTTAAAAATTATTACATTTATATTTTCTAAATTTGACTTGATTTCAGCCTCTTCTAAACCACTGTACAGCAGCACCCTGACTGGGAGTGAGAGTGTCAGCACTTGGCCAGATGTCCTGCATGCACATGTGCTGACAAGGAACATGCTGAAAGGAGGGGAGACCAGAGGGAAGATGATCAGTTGTTGCTGCTCCTTTTCTGTCCAATCATAGATTGATGGCGGTGAGGGTGTAGAGATAGCTCAGTGTGTTGCCATTGCTATTTGTAGTGATTTTGTAGAAATAATATGGAGTTAGTTTTTTTAGACCATGTGTTACACACTAAGGCTCTCCCCACTGATATGCAAATGTACCAGTTGGACTGGTCTCAGAGGAAGCGCTTTACAGGATATACATAGTTACATAGTAGTTGAGGTTGAATAAAGACAACAGTCCATCCAGTTCAACCTGTGTAGGTGTGTGTGGATGAATTCATTTCCCATACCCCTGAATGTTTTGATCTTGGAGGAGATGTATGTCCAAGAGTCTTTTAAAAGTAGCCATACTCCCCGCAGTTACCACCATTTGTGGAAGAGAGTTCCACAATTTTATTGACCTTACTGTAAAAAAAACCCTTGCGTAGCCTGAGGTTAAACCACTTATCCTCTAGTCGCATTGTATGGCCTCGTGTCCTCTAACATTCCATGCAACTGAATATTTTTTTTGTATGCTGAGATCACCGTTCAGGTATTTGTAAATCGCTATCATGTCCCCTCTCAGGCATCTCTTTTCTAGGTAGAATAAATCAAGTGCTTGTAAACATTCCTCATAATTTAGGTTCTCCAATCCCCTAACTAGCTTAGTTGCCCTTCTTTGGACTCTTTCCAGTTCCAGGTGTAGGTAGAGGAGCTTAATGGGAGGGGATTAGGTTTTGAACAAAGCATGTGGTCAGACAAATGAGTTGGTATTTGGAAGACAAAGAGACAAGACGGGTGTTGGAAGCTCAAGGACTTTGGAGATGTTTTGAATTGGACTATGACAAAGGAACCATGAAGCACATTACATCTGGATTCCATCTCTAAGTTGAGCAACTGTTAAGTTTACTTATTGCATACATATTCTACATGCGTATTTTGCTAGATAATTGGCTTGTGCATATTGTATTCATATTTAGTAAGCTATGAATTGCGTGTTGCGCAGTTGTATGTGCATTTTTTTTGTTTAGTAAAGCGTTGATAACACTGCAGAAGTCTAAGCTTCCTTGGTT
The DNA here is from genome assembly GCF_965119305.1 of Pelophylax lessonae. Taxonomy (NCBI): domain Eukaryota; kingdom Metazoa; phylum Chordata; class Amphibia; order Anura; family Ranidae; genus Pelophylax; species Pelophylax lessonae. The sequence continues at coordinate 278,934,294 of NC_138774.1, read as the reverse complement.
TTACCACAAAGTAACATTAAAGGAGTTGTAAAGTCAGGAAGTCATTTTATCTTAATGCATTCTATGTCCCTTGGCCGTCCTGGGACTCTCCCTCCTGATTGGCTGAAATACAACCACCGTGCCATTGGCTCCCACGGCTGTCAAAGTCAGTTAGCCAATCAGGAGATAGAGGGGGCGGGGCTGATTGGCAGCTCCGTGTCTAAATGGACACATGGAGTTGCAGTTCAGGCCAGGTGCCCCCATAGCAAGCTGCTTGCCAACTCATGTAGGATATTATAATATCCACAACATAAATCAAGAATAGAGGCACCTGCCACTAGGGTTGCCACCTGTCCGGGATTGACCCGGACAGTCCGGTTTTTCATCATGTGTACAGATTTCCAACTGCCAGACACCAGGACACATTATTCTGACAGCATACTTGCCAGTGAGATGTCCCCAGTGTCTGCCACCAATATGTCTTCCCCTCATCTCTGTCCCCAGTCCAGTGACAACACGCATTTCTCGGTTTACTACTGCTGGCTTCTGTCCCCCTCACTGACATTTAGAGTTTACACATCAAGGCTTTAAGTGCCCATAAATGGCAGGCACCTATCAGGACAGACCACCAGCAGCTAAACTACCCCTTTTCCACCTGTCTGTGTGTCTGACAGGATCATCCAATTTCACAGGAGCCCAGCAAGAGGAGCAAGTGCAGCCGATAACTTGTAACACATGGGAGAAGCCCAGTAATGGCAGCCTTAGTACGGAGAGAAACCCACAGCCTAAAGAACAGGACAGCAGGAGATAGGTATAAAGTCCACTACTGAGCCCCACTGTCTCCTCACTGTACACCTTACTGTCCACCCTGCTACTCCCCAGTCCACTCTGCTGCCCACCAGTCCATTCCACTGCCCCCTACCCACTTCGTTGCCCCCCCCCCCCAGGCCATCCTGCTGCCCCCCAGTTCAATCTGCTGACCCCCTGTCCACTCCACTGCCCCTCCCCCCCCAGTCAATCCCACTGCCCCCTAATCCACCCCGCTTCCCCTCGTCCACCCTGCTGGAATTTTAATTTTGCCTTTGGTATTTATTCTGGACAGTCGGAGTGTTTGTAGAGCGCTGAACCCAAAAATGGAAGGATCTGACTTTAGATGTCAATTTTCAAGCAGCTCACTAGGCTGGGGGTATCATTGGGGTTCCCCAGGATGGTCTGTGGCCCCATGCACATTGGGCATTTAGCTGCAGGTAGAGGGCACATATGTGCCAACCAACCCTACTGCAGACTGCCTGTCAAACTCTATGAGAGGCTGAGAATTGCTGGGGCTGGGTGGTGCACTATGCAGTACTTTTTTGTGCCCAGGGAGGAATTCCTGGAACACAGACTTCCTAAGGGGGCCAAGAAGGGTAGAGAGAGAGGGCACCACTATTATAATCAGTCAATCTGGTATATATTGATTTTACATGACAGGACATTAGCCAACACGTTTCAGGGACTCAATAATCTCCCTTCCTCAGGCAGCCACTTTAAAGCAACCGAAAAGTGTCCAAAGTCTTTCATAATGTATACTACAAAGAAAAAAAATTGCTGTGCGCCAGTAAAGTGTTCGGGTTTGGCTTGAAGGTTGAAATCCTACCTGCCACATACATAAATATCCAAATCCTAATTACTATTCATTGATAGACAATATCTTAATGAATGGGAAAATGGTATATTCACACATCAAAAGTAATTCCACCTATTCAAATTATTACAATTAAAGAAAAAAGTGTCTTAAAAGCTCTGTAAACTGCCCTGATCGTATACCAACAGCCAATGTTCAAATCAAACTATCTGCAAGAAACTAGAAACGGATATATCTCCAGGTACACATATGGTAATCTTGTGCATGGGGAGACCATTGGTCAGTGTTGACACTTTGAAGAATAAAGTGATTATAAATGATCATCTTGTAAATCAACCCGTTCATTTTAAAATACAAATGAAAAGCAAAACAATTTGGTATAGATATAAAAAAAACTTTATTAATCCCTTTTTTCTCTTTTTTATAAGTGATCACATTCCTTTCGTTTTCAGCTGGGTGGAGGAGAAACCACAGTACACTGAGCTTCCCAGTGAATAGCGGTGCAGGACAAATCAAATCTGATCATTGAGTAGTAGAGTACAACCAAATTCCCTGGATAGCTAGAGAACCGGCCACGGTGTGCTCTCCTGCTTAGTGTGTCAGTTTTTTAAGTGGTTGTAAAGGCACAAGGTATTTTTACCTTCATGCATTCTATGCGTGAAGCTAAAAAAACCTTCTGTGTGCAGCACCCCCCCTAATATTTACCTGAGCCCGATCTTGTTCCAGCGCTGTTCACGAGAGCCTTGCCTCTCCAGGGACTCACACTCCTGACTGGCTTTTGGTTGCAGCAGGAGCCATTGGCTCCTGCTGCTGTCAATCACAGCTAGGGAGCCAATAAGGAGACAGAAGGGGTGGGGCCGAGTAGCAGCTTCCGTGTGTGAATGGACACACAGAGCCACGGGTCAGGAGCACGCCTGCTTGGGTGCCTCAAGAGCCAGCTGCTTGGGGGGCACCTGGCAAGAGGGAGGAGCCAGGAGAGTTGGTGTGGAACCTGAGAATAGCAGGACTGGGGTTGCTCTGTGCAAAACCATTACACAGAGCAGGTAAGTATGACATGTTTGTTATTTAAAAACAAAAACAAGGCTTTAATATAATAATAAAGTAAAAGGAAAGCAGAGGGACTGGCAGGAACACCCAGGGGTTTAACCCAAAAGGAAGCAATACAAAGAGAACAGGAGACTTCTCATAAAGGAACATGGCACAGCAGGCAACTAATCAGGAATATGAAGTGTTGGGGTAACAAATGCTTTAACTCCCGAATCCCGATACCTTTTAAGCAAGAGAAATGTCCATGGTCTTATATAAACTTACCCAGGGATAAGAAGCAGCTCAACCATGGATAGCTCTGTGCCAGAGATATTTACTGGAATCAATAAGAATATTATCACATCCTTCTGGCATTCCTCTATTTTAGCCACCGAGTTAAAATTGTAATCAGTTCCAAAATCTGTACAGATTAGAATAAAGTTACTCACTATTTTATTCTGCATATATGGTAATCATATAATAGGAGAGCTGAAGGTCTGTCTGACTCATCCAGCAATAACAATTAGATGAAATTATATTAAAGAGATTGTGTCATTAACAAAACAAAATTGTAGGTAGAAGAACAGAAGATTCAAGTACAAATCCGATTCCAAAAAAGTTGGGACACTGTAAAAATCGTGAGTAAAAAAGGAATGGACTCATTTACAAAGCTCATAAACTTATATTTTATTCACAATATAATATAGATAACATATCAAAATGTTGAAAGTGAGAAATTTTGAAATGTCATGCCAAATATTGGCTCATTTTGGATTTCAGGAGAGCTACACATTCCAAAAAAGTTGGGACAGGAAGCAATAGGAGGCCGGAAAAGTTAAATGTACATATGAGGAACAGCTGGAGGACCAATTTGCAACTTATTAGGGCAATTGGCAACATGATTGGGTATAAAAAGAGCCTCAGAGTGGCAGTGTCTCTCTGAAGTCAAGATGTGCAGAGGGTCACCAATTCCCCCAATGCTGTGGTGAAAAATAGTGGAGCAATATCAGAAAGGAGTTTCTCAGAGAAAAATTGCAAAGAGTTTGGAGTTATCATCATCTACAATGCATATCATCCAAAGATTCAGAGAATCTGGAACAATCTCTGTGCGTAAGGGTCAAGGCCGGAAAACCATACTGGATGGCGGTGATCTTCGGGCCCTTAGACGGCACAACATCACATACAGGAATGCTACTGTAATGGAAATCACAACATGGGCTCAGGAATATTTCCAGAAATCATTGTCGGTGAACACAATCCACTGTGCCATTCGCCGTTGCCAGCTAAAACTTTATAGGCCAAAAAAGAAGCCATATCTAAACATGATCCAGAAGCGCAGGCGTTTTCTCTGGGCCAAGGCTCATTTAAAATGGACTGTGGCAAAGTGGAAAACTGTTCTGTGGTCAGACGAATCAAAATTACAAGTTCTTTTTGGAAAACTGGGACGCCATGCCATCCATCTGGACTAAAGAGGACAAGGACAACCCAAGTTGTTATCAGCGCTCAGTTCAGAAGCCTGCATCTCTGATGATATGGGGTTGCAATAGTGCGTGTAGCATGGGCAGCTTACACATCTGGAAAGGCACCATCAATGCTGAAAGGTATATCCAAGTTCTAGAACATATGCTCCCATCCAGTCGTCGTCTCTTTCAGGGAAGACCTTGCATTTTCCAACATGACAATACCAGACCACATACTGCATCAATTACAACATCATGGCTGCGTAGAAGAAGGATCCGGGTACTGAAATGGGCAGCCTGCAGTCCAGATCTTTCACCCATAGAAAACATTTGGCATATCATAAAGAGAAAGATGCAACAAAGAAGACCTAAGACAGTTGAGCAACTAGAAGCCTGTATTAGACAAGAATGGGACAACATTCCTATTCCTAAACTTGAGCAACTTGTCTCCTCAGTCCCCAGACGTTTGCAGACTGTTATAAAAAGAAGAGGGGAGGCCACACAGTGGTAAACATGGCCTTGTCCCAACTTTTTTGAGCTGTGTTGATGGCATGAAATTTAAAATTAACTTATTTTTCCCTTAAAATTATACATTTAACCACTTAAGGACCGCCCGCCGCAGTTATACTGTGGCAGGCAGCACCTCCGGTGCAAACCGAAGTAGGTTACGTTGGTCATGCACCTGCAGCTAGGCGGCGAGAGCGTGCCGCCGCGCTCCCGCCCCCACTCGGCAGTGGGGACCTGCTATATAGGATCACAGGTCTCTGTGATCATTTCACAAGCCCCGCCCTCACACAGTAAGAATCACTCCCCTAGGCTCACATTTAACCTCTTGATCACCCACTAGGTTAACCCCTTCCCTGCCACAAGGGGAGGAGTCCAGCGACGTAGACCTACGTCGCTGGACGATAACGAACCACTTTGCCGCAGTACGCTCCATGTGAGCGGTCGGCAAGTGGTTAAACGTTTTCATTAGCGAGCTCACCGTAGCAGCGCATCAATGCCTCAAAATATTTACATTCATAGATTTTATATACATGCGTTACACACAAAGTGATATATTTCAAGCTTTTCTTTCTTTTAATTTTGAGGATTATGGCTTACAGCTAGTGACACCCCAAAATTCAGTATCTCAGAAAATTTGAATATTACATAAGACCAGTAAAAAAAAAAAAAAAAGTTTAATACAGAAATGTTGGCTTACTGAAATGTCCATGTATAGTATGCACTCAATACTTGGTCGGGCTCCTTTTGCATGAATTACTGCATCAATGCGGCGTGGCATGGAGGCAATCAGCCTGTGGCTGAGGTTTTATGGAAGCCCAGGTTGCTTTGATAGCGGCCTTCAGCTCGTCTGCATTGTTGGGTCTGGTGTGTCTCATCTTCCTCTTTGACAATACCCCACAGATTCTCTATGGGGTTTACGTCAGGTGAGTTTGCTGGCCAATCATGCACAGTGATACCATGATCATTAAAGCAGATATTGGTACTTTTGGCAGCGAGGGCAGTGTGTTTGGCAATCAGCATCTCCATAAACATGGTCAGCAGAGGGGGAAGCATGAAGTGCTCTAGAATTTCCAGGTAGAGGGCTGTGCTGACTCTGGACTTAATAAAACACAGTGGATGAACACCAGCAGATGACATGGCTCCCCAAATCATCACTGACTGTGGTCATTTCACACTGGACTTCACGTAACTTGGATTCTGTGCCTCTTCACTCTTCCTTCAGACTCTGGGACCTTGATTTCCAAATGAAATTCAACATTTTCCACAGTCTGTGATGATTTAGGGAGCCATGTCATTCCTTGGCTGAGGAATTAGGCGTGACCAGTGCCATCTTAAGAGCATTAAAGGGCCCCGGGCAATGCAGTGAAGTGGGACCCTGCCTACACAATCACCCACGAGAATAAAAATGCTAATTAATCGATAAAGCTGTATTTATTGGTACAACAGTGCAAAGCCAATGACAGTTCAAAGTTCGGCGGCTGGGTCTGGTGAACACACACACGGACGCGAGTCAGACTCGACTCTCCTGTGTGTGCCTGTTCCCGTGGAGGAAGACAGACATTCCTGCAGTTGCGGGCTCCCCCTCCACGGCCCAAGTGGCCTGACAGCAGCGCAAAGCTGATAGCAGGTGGCAAGCGCCTAAGTTCAGCGGCGGGAAGCACGCGGGAATCGCGACTAATGCTTGGCTGGGTCGCTGCCCATTCGGTAAGATGGCCCTGGGCGTGACTTGCCTCTGAAAAACGTTCTGATTGGTCACTTCTACTCTGGGTTTGACAATGGTCATTTGGCTCCCTGCAGCTCGTGGTTCCGAGCGTCCTCCCTTCTATCTTCATGGAGCTTCGGTGTGGCTAGGACTTTTCCACTATCTCGTGCAGGATCTTCCACACAGCCCACCTGGGCACAGTCTCTAAATATTACCCTGTAAGTTGAACATTGTGTTTTATATTTACTTACTAAACTGTTTTACACTACTGGTCACCTGACGCCTCTCTCCACTTCCCCTTTTCTGTTTCAATGATGAAATTCTAGCCCTGGATAGCACCAAACTTGCATAGTGGAGCTCCACTATATGAAAATGCATTGGTAGCGATTGCTATAGAACAGCCTTTCTCAACCTTTTCAACACAGAGGAACCCTTGAAATAAATTCATGGTCTCAGGGGAACCCCTGATAAAAATTAAAAATCTACAACTCATGAAACATTAGTGTACCAGTCAGTGGGAAGAATGCTCCTTAAGCCTAGTACACACGCAACGAATTTACGCCGACCGGCCGTCCATTTGTCCAGAGTGGTGTTTTGTTGGTTGGAATGTGCCTAGACTGCACACGAATTTTCCCGCCTGACAAAATTCTACTTCAGAAGTGATGTCATGTGTTGGTTTGCTTTCCTTGTGTTCTTTCTTCTCTGAGCATGCCCAGTCTTGCTCATAAGATTTTTTCCCTGTCGAAATCTGTACTGACTGCACGAAAATCGGACGTGTTTTGACGGAGGACAAAAATTTTATAGCCTGCACACCAGATTTTTTTCTGCTGAAAAGTCAGAGTCGGTTTTCGGAAGCACCATACTAACAAGCCGAAAATTGTCGGATCGGTCGTCGGATGAAAATTCCCGGCCGAATTTCGACGCGTGTGTACGAGGCTTTACTCTTGTCATCATTGGGAAGGATTACCCCCTTACAGATAGCTAAAAGGAACAATGGTGTAATGGGAACATATCAGAGAGGCAGAAATTGCCCATGGCTCAAGGAACCCTTAGCAACCTCAGGAGGAACCCTAGGGTTCCACGGAACCCTGGTTGAGAAACCCTGCTACAGAATAATAACTGTGATTTTAGTAACGTGGTCACATTAGCAAAACTTGTCCTTGTCTGCCCTGCCTTAGAGATGGATGTTCATAACCTCGGGCTGTCCTGTACACAAAGACAGTTGGCGACAATACCGCAAGCCTTGCCCAATAGCGCCGCTCGTACTTCCTTGCCACAGTCTAGTGCATCTGCGAGACTTCAACCCATAAACCAATCTGCTTTTCAATCTAATTGTTCCCTCTCGGTCTCTCAGTATTCTAAACTCCCTCTCCGTTTAATGTAGGTATTACCTGACTACCTCTACTTTTATCAGATTGATTGGTTATAGACAAATGTGCTGAACAAACTGCCGGTTTCCATTTTTTTGCGTTTTCTACTCTCCAGGCAGGCAGAGAAAAGTCTTTGACAGAGCAGCAGACACTGTATAAATTGTTACAGCAGCCAGCATGGGCTCAGCACTGTCAGTCAGTGAAGAGCAAATTAGATTATTGAATTACTATGAGTCAGGTTTAATAGAAGCGCTGTTCCACCCTTTGGTTTTATGGCAACTATTATTGCCATCAATTTATTCTTATATGCCTCTGTTTATGCACAATTTTAACTCTTGCTGAAGTGAAGGACCACAGGGACACTTATTTGCTGCGCAACGTCTCTACATATTGGAAAAGAAATGCATCGACTTTCCCTTTCCAGCTCCTGCACCCTTTATGTTCTTAACTCACTGTATATCTCTACCCCTTATCTGGGCATGGCTTTTCTGACTGTGTTTACAAAGTGTTAACAATGCCAGTTGGGCGCCAAAAACCAATGGCTTGAAATATTGATTACCAAGCAGGAAACCTGGACGTAAGCGACATTGAATGTCACCCATTAAAATGCTTTCAGTAGTACAAAATTAATCTTGTTTCTTCGAGTTTTTTTTTTTTTTTTACTTTACCCCACCGCTCACCATTCTTCATAATGGAGTTTTCCTGGGTTTACCCACACTGTCATAACCCTCAGCTCCCTTGTGTGTCCATGGCACCATCCTGGCCCAGTATGTATAAATAATATATGGCGCTCCTCTCAATAAGGGCCAAGGGCCCAGAAATGCAGAGGTTCCGTCTAGCATTATCCGAAGAAGTTTATGCTGAGCTGGACAGAGTGGAAAGCAAAGGACACCATGTATCAACGTCCAGAGTCCCAGAGACAGATAAAACTGCTTGGCAAGTACTCCAGAACATTAGCATAGTCTAGAATCATCCTGTTCAAGCACAAAGTTTTGTCTGACTTATGATAAAAGGTAGAAAGTCAAGAGTAAGGTGAGGAGAAGAGGCGACTGCTCGGATGCATGGTAGGAAAGGACAGGGCAGGTCTACAAAAAACTAATGAGACTTAAAGCTGAACTCCAGGCTGGTATAAAAGAAAATAATGCAGGACTGTAATTATTAACAAACCATTAAATATAAGCACATCTACCACAGTAGATATATATATCAATATAGATATATACAGTGCCTTGCGAAAGTATTCGGCCCCCTTGAACTTGGCAACCTTTTGCCACATTTCAGGCTTCAAACAAAGATATAAAACTGTAATTTTTGTGAAGAATCAACAAGTGGGACACAATCATGAAGTGGAACGAAATTTATTGGATATTTCAAACTTTGTTAAATAAAAAACTGAAAAATTGGGCGTACAAAATTATTCAGCCCCTTTACTTTCAGTGCAGCAAACTCTCTCCAGAAGTTTAGCGAGGATCTCTGAATGATCCAATGTTGACCTAAATGACTAATGATGCTAAATAGAATCCACCTATGCGTCTTCAAGTCTCCGTATAAATGGACCTGCACTGTGATAGTCTCAGAGGTCCGTTTAAATCGCAGAGAGCATCATGAAGAACAAGGAACACACCAGGCAGGTCCGAGATACTGTTATGGAGAAGTTTAAAGCCAGATTTGGATACAAAAAGATTTACCAAGCTTTAAACATCCCAAGGAGCACTGTGCAAGCGATAATATTGAAATGGAAGGAGTATCAGACCACTGAAAATCTACGAAGACCTGGCCGTCCCTCTAAACTTTCAGCTCATACAAGGAGAAGACTGATCAGAGATGCAGCCAAGAGGCCCATGATCACTCTGGATGAACTGCAGAGATCTACAGCTGAGGTGGGAGACTCTGTCCATAGGACAACAATCAGTCGTATACTGCACAGATCTGGCCTTTATGGAAGAGTGGCAAGAAGAAAGCCATTTCTTAAAGCTATCCATAAAAAGTGTCATTTAAAGTTTGCCACAAGCCACCTGGGAGACACACCAAACATGTGGAAGAAGGTGCTCTGGTCAGATGAAACCAAAATCAAACTTTTTGGCAACAATGCAAAACGTTATGTTTGGCGTAAAAGCAACACAGCTCATCACCCTGAACACATCATCCCCACTGTCAAACATGGTGGTGGCAGCATCATGGTTTGGGCCTGCTTTTCTTCAGCAGCTACAGGGGAGATGGTTAAAATTGATGGGAAGATGGATGGAGCCAAATACAGGACCATTCTGGAAGAAAACCTGATGGAGTCTGCAAAAGACCTGAGACTGGGACGGAGATTTGTCTTCCAACAAGACAATGATCCAAAATGGCCAAGTCAAAGTCCAGACCTGAATCCAATCGAGAATCTGTGGAAAGAACTGAAAACTGCTGTTCACAAACGCTCTCCATCCAACCTCACTGAGCTCGAGCTGTTTTGCAAGGAGTAATGGGCAAAAATTTCAGTCTCTCGATGTGCAAAACTGATAAAGACATACCCCAAGCGACTTACAGCTGTAATCGCAGCAAAATGTGGCGCTACAAAGTATTAACTTAAGGGGGCTGAATAATTTTGCACGCCCAATTTTTCAGTTTTTAATTTGTTAAAAAAGTTTGAAATATCCAATAAATTTTGTTCCACTTCATGATTGTGTCCCACTTGTTGATTCTTCACAAAAATTACAGTTTTATATCTTTATGTTTGAAGCCTGAAATGTGGCAAAAGGTCGAAAAGTTCAAGGGGGCCAAATACTTTCGCAATGCACTGTATATATATATATATATATATATACATACACATATATACACAGTAAATAGTGGCGCTATACCTAGACAAAATAGGCATGTGCCAAAGTGACACACAAGAACTCTCCTGTATAGAACACAGAAAAAGAGCATTTCAGAGACGAAAATAACACAATAGGGTAGTAACCAAAGTGTAAATTGTATTTGTTATGCAAAAAAGTGCAGTTTATTGTAAAAAATTGTGTTTTTATTCATGTTTTTTTGTTATATGTGGTCACACGGGTATGTGCTTTTGAATTCTCACCTCAATTTATGTACTAGCCTCAAGGTTGTTAACACCACCATTTTTTACCATAAACTGTATTTTTTTGCATAACAAATAAAATTTACACTTTGGTTACTACCCTATTGTGTTATTTTCATCTCCGAAAGGCTCTCTTTTTCCGGGTTCTATACAGGAGAGTTCTTGTGTGTATGTTTTGAGCCAAGGAGATGATCACCTACTTGGTGGTAACAATGGGGGGTATGAACGTGAACCGCAATCAAAAGGCCTTCTTAGCTTTTAGCATTTAGTTTTTTCTGTATGTGCCAACAAATATCACCCGGTTAACTGAATTATGTGAAAGTCCAGTGAAAGGGAGACCTCAAATATTTAAAACAAAAAATAAAAAATGTGTATCCCTAATGAATTAGTCTTGTTAAAGTTCTCCCCACCACACCACGTGAAGGTCGTGACAACACTCCCCCATAAGGTATCAACTCACCAAAAATTGCCTCACATTCTAATGTTTGGCAAAATAGGCATGAATCCCTTTAGTATCCAAACTTTATCACCCAAGCGCTCACTCCTACGGGAATATTAGGCGTGCTGCTCTCCTCAGGCGGGGAACTCCAATCAGAAGTGCATAGGAAAGAAAGAAAGGAGGCACAAACACCTAGGACACTTTTAAGACTTTTATTAAAAAGCCAAAAAGATACTCACAGACAGCTCCCAGAAGGGAACGTGTCTCCCGGAACGCTTCAGCGGTCCAATGACAGGGACGAATACCTCCGCATGTGGTCGACTCATTCAATGTAATTTATGCTCTTCATGTCTGAGTATGTTTTCGGCTTTTTAATAAAAGTTTGAAAGATGTCCAAGGGTAATGCACCAGGTGTTTGCGCCTCCTTTCTTTCTTTCCTTCTTTCCTATGAATCCCTTTAGGGTTAAAAAGATATCCAGCAACGATCTCCACTCTTCAATATCGACTCGTTGACACTCCATAAATGTGAAACATAAGAAGGTCCCAATAGTGCAATGATGATTAACATGAATTTAATAAAACCAGAAGTAAAAGCCTATAAATTTTGCACTCACATTATGCACAAAAAATTTGTAAAATTGCATATAATATAAAGCAGCAGTAAACTGGCATATTGCGGTCGCGGCGGATTGTATTGAGCAGTGTCTCACCCGACCGATATTGAATGTCACTACCGGTGGTGTGTGTTGCGTCACTTCTGGTTTTCATACAGCCACGTTAAATTTATTATTTTTTCTATGTAAGCAGTAAATGACCTGCTATGAGCCTCCTGCAGTCCTTGTACACCAAATCTCAGACGGAGTGGGATGAGTAACACAAGGCACTAATCAGTTGGGCGGCAGTATAGGAGTAGAGAAGGGAATGGCAGCTAGATGAGATCACAGAAACATAGAAAAGTGATGAAAGAAAAAAGTCTGCGTTTTTTTTTTTTTTCTAATACATGTTTAGCACTATCCTCGTAGGGGTTGCAAATAAAAAAGTTCCCCACTGCTGCACAGCCAGGCACACAACAGCTTCAGCATTCATCCAAACACAGTAAGAAGTCCTTGTGCTTTATTTTGTTTTTATTAGAGGGTAAAAACTTGGATGGGGACAACAGTCCAAGTGACTGACTCTCCCCAACAGTCCAACCGACTGACTGTCCCCTACAGTCCAACCGACTGACTCTCCCCTACAGTCCAACCGACTGACCTTCCCCTACAGTCCAACCGATTGACTCTTCCCTACAGTCCAACCGATTGACTCTTCCCTACAGTCCAACCCACTGACTCTCCCCTACAGTCCAACCGACTGACTCTCCCCTACAGTCCAACCGACTGACTCTCCCCTACAGTCCAACCGACTGACTCTCCCCTACAGTCCAACCGACTGACTCTCCCCTACAGTCTACCCGACTGACTCTCCCAAACAGTCTACCCGACTGACTCTCCCAAACAGTCTACCCGACTGACTCTCCCAAACAGTCTACCCGACTGACTCTCCCAAACAGTCTACCCGACTGACTCTCCCAAACAGTCTACCCGACTGACTCTCCCAAACAGTCTACCCGACTGACTCTCCCAAACAGTCTACCCGACTGACTTTCTGGAGATCTCTCAGGGCAAGGTAGGAAATATTTAGGCACACCGATATATTCCAGAGACCTGTTACATGTGGCAGTCTCTCCCATCGTAGGTCCCTGCACCGTGGCTGCAGTACGCACACTGTCCTCTTACTGCCTCTCAGGCAAGACTCCTTTCAAGCTTTTCCTGTTGTCAAGATCCTCCCAGGCCAGCACCTGGCCAGAGGCAAAGCACCCCACACTCCCAGACTGGGGGTGTTGCCTCAAGGGCCATTGACAATTTTTACCCCCCTGTAAAGTTTTGGCAACAAAGTACAGTCATCTGGTTCGAGGGTTCCTGGTTGCTAGTGGCAAACCTGTGCAGGGTACCATAAGACATCCCGGACGGGCCCCCAAATGTAGCACTATCCCCGTAGGGGTTGCAGATGACCTCTCCTTACAGAAATGGACCAGTGCTATGGTGAGATACAGTACTGTGGAAACATTTTAGGCAGGTGTGAAGAAATGCTAAAGTTAAATATTTTAAAATATTTTTATAATTATTTTTATCAATTTAAAAAATGCAAAGTGAGTGAACAGAAGAAAAATCCAAATCAAAATCTGGTGTGACCACCCTTTGGCTTCAAACCAACATCAATTCATACACTTACACACTTTGTACACTTGCACAAAGTCAGAGATTTTGTAGGATTAGAATTAGGTGTATGATTAACCAATTTTACCAAGTAGGTGCTAATGATCATCATTTCCATATGTAGGTTGAAGTACAGTCTTTAACTGAAACAGAAGCAGCTGTGTAGGAGGCTTAAAACTAAGTGAGGAACAGCCAAACTCAGCTACTAAAGTGAGGTTGTGGAAGCCAGTTTCAGATCACAGGTCATACACCATGCAAAGATGGAGCACAGCAACAAGACACACAGAAGATTTGTGCGCCATGACTAAGCTCTCAGGGGCGTAACGTGTTAGAGGCATGGCCTGGCGGAGCCCAGGCTGAGGCTGTCTCTTCACCCTTACACTACCCCATGGATTTGCAGCACCTGGGACTCCCCTTTTCTTTCCACAGCAACAATACCCAAGGTAGTTATGCTGCATCAGCAAGGTCTCTCCCAGGAAAAGACTTCAAAGCAGACTGGGGTTTAAAGCAGACTGGGGTTGTAAAGATGTTCTGTTCAAGGTTTTTTGAAGAAGCACAAAAATCCGGGCAACATTGAGGACTGTACACTTAGTGACGCATCATGCTTATCTTCATTCAACAACAGAAGATATCCAGCAGTGCCATCAGCACAGAGTTGGCCGATACCAGTGGGAGCCAGGTACACCCATCTACTGTCTGAAGATATTTGGCCAGAAGTGGTCTTCATGGATAAACTGTGGCCAAAAAGCCACATCTCCTAAGTGGAAACAAGGCTAGGTAACTCAAATATGCATGAAAACATGCAGAAAATGGCAGCAGGTGCTCTGCTCTAATGAGTCAAATGTAGAAATATTTGCCTGTAGCAGGAGGCAGTTTGTTTGCAAAAGGGCTGGAGAGTGGTACAAAAATGATTGACTGCAACAACTGTGAAGCATGGTGGAGGTTCCTTGCAAGTTTTGGGGCTGATTTTCTGCAAATGGAGTTGGAGATTTGGTCAGGATCAATGGGATCCTCAATGCTGAGAAATACAGACAGATACTTATTCATCATGCAAAACCATCAGTGAGACTTGTGATTGGCCCAAATTTATTCTGCAGCAGGACAATGACCCCAAACATACAGCAGATATCATTAAGAACTATCTTCCCGTAAACACGAACAAGGGGTCCTGGAGGTGCTGGTTTGGCCCCCCATCTGATAGCCCTGATCTCAAAGTCATTGAGTCTCTCTGGGACTACGTAGAGAGACATTAGGATTTCAGGCAGCTAACATCCACAGAAGATCTGAGGTTAGTTCTCCAAGATGTTTGGAACAACCTACCTGCCGAGTTCCTTCAAAAACTGTTTAAGTCTACCTAGAAAAACTGATGCTGTTTTGAGGGCAAAGGGTGGTCACCCCAAATATTGATTTAATTTAAATTTCTCTTCTGTTCATTTAATTTCCATTTTGTGAATTGATAAAAAATAAACTATTAAAGTGGAGTTCCGGCCTATTTTGCAACTTTAGTGATTCTTGGAGTGCTCGCTATGCTGATCAACAATTGGGCATTTAACATTTTTTTCGGTGATCCCTTACCTTATTTTCAGGGCATTTTTGAATGTACTTCCTCCTTCTCCCCCCTCTGTGGCCACGGCCACCGACATCACTTCCGCCTTTGCTTTGCATCCTGGGAGCGGTTTGTCATCACTCCCAGGAGGCTGGAATCAGGAAGAACTCCCAGAACACTCCCTGGAATCAGGAAGAACTCCCAGAACACCCCCTGGAATCAGGAAGAAGGACACAGCAGATTACACTGCAGCTTCAGATGCCCACATCCAAGATGGCTGCGCTCAGACAGCGTTTTTAAAAGTAAGATTTTTACTAAAACCCAATACTGTACACCTTGTAAGTATGAGAATAGCGGTTCTGTAAAGGGCGATGGATTAGTAGTATAGGGGTATTTTTAGTTAAAAAAGGTATTTGAGGCCGGAACTCCGCTTTAACATTCCTATTTCTGAAAGCATTCTTCATTTACAGCATTTTTTCGCACCTACTGGTCCCAAAAATGAAATTAGATGATCTAGGAGATGACATTTGTATTTACTACATAAGCATCAAATGATCACATAAGTAAGCGTAAAATCATTTGAATTTTCAACAATAGCATACTAGTGAAGAAGTTACAAATGTTTGCCCATGTCAATCCAATTTAATTCTATTTTAACATTACTCTAACAATTAAGTGTTTTTGCTTCTGCATGCATTGAAAAGTAGCAGTTATACGGCAATAAAGCTCTCCTAAAGTAAAAAGCGTACGTTTACCTTGAGCTTTAACATTCCTCTACAATACATATATGTCACATTTATTTAAAAGCATTCTAAACAGTAAACTTTGTGCATTGTTTGTTTGATAAATGAACTAAATAAACCTCCATGGCGGGGGTTATGTTCCAGGCCCACCCGCAATAAGCGAAAATCTGTGAAATGGAAATACCCTATTTAACTCCTTTACGACCGCCCGCTCCTGGGCGAATCGACGTACATGTACAGCGCTCGGTCTCGGGAGTCTTGGGGGTGAGCGCACGCTGCCTGCGGCGCAATCCCGCCCCCCGCTCGTCAGCGAGGAAGCCGATGCGTGTGTCAGGCGGCTCCGATTGCCGCCTGACACCCACGATCGTTCCCCGATAAGAGAGAAGAGAAGGACGGTCGGCTGTTGTAAACACAACCTCCCGTTCTTCTCCCTGGAATGATCACAGAGCGCCTGTGATCCTTCTATATTGGATCACAGGTCTCTATGGTCATGCTCAGAAGCCACGCCCCCCCACCATTAGAATCACTCCCCTAGGCTCACATTTAACCCCTTGATCACCCACAGAGTTAACCCCTTCCCTGCCAATGGCATTATTACATTAACAGGGCATATTTTTAGCACTGATTACTGTAGTAATGTCACTGCCCGCCCCCCCCCAAAATTGTCAAAAATGTCAGTTAGGGGTCCGATCTGTCCGCCGCAATGTCGCAGTCCCGCTAAAAATCGCAGATCGCCGCCATTACTAGTAAAAAAAAAAAAAAAAAACACAACAATAAATATGATATAAATCTTTCCTTTCCCCCCCCCTTTTCTTTTTGCGCAAACCAATCAAAATACGCTTATTGCAATTTTTTTTTTACCAAAAATATGTAGCAGAAAACAAAATAGCCTAAAATGTTAAAAATTTTTATTTTTTAATTTTTTTTTTTTTTGGGGATGTTATATAGCAGAATGTGAAAAATATTGTTTTGTTTTTTTTTCAGAATTGTGGCTATATTTTTGTTTATAGCGCAAAAAATAAAAAAATCGCAGAGGTGATCAAATACCACCAAAAGAAAGCTCTATTTGTGGGAAAAGAAGGACATCAATTTTATTTGGGTACAGGTTCGCATGACCGTGCAATTGTCCGATAAAGTAACGCAGTGCCGAATTGCAAAAAATGGCCTGGTCATTAAGGGGGAAAATCCTTCTGGTCCAAAATT
Source organism: Pelophylax lessonae (assembly GCF_965119305.1). Taxonomy (NCBI): domain Eukaryota; kingdom Metazoa; phylum Chordata; class Amphibia; order Anura; family Ranidae; genus Pelophylax; species Pelophylax lessonae. The sequence continues at coordinate 278,917,376 of NC_138774.1, read as the reverse complement.
GGTTAAACAAAAATTCACAGCTCTGCCCCAAGCTACAAAACCAATCTTTTCTCCAAATATCACCCAACCAATCCTCTACTCTCCTCTCAAGCTCCCTGGTCTCCTCTTCCCCTGCTCGTCTACAGGACTTCTCCAGAGACTCCCCCATCCTCTGGAACTCTCTACCTCAATCTGTCCGGCTATCTCCTACTCTGGCTGCTTTCAGACGATCCCTGAAAACTCATCCCTTCAGGGAAGCTCATCACGCCTCTAAATAATCTTTTATCACTTCTATCAGCTCATACCCCACAGTTACAACCTTTTGTACCACTTGCCCCACCCTATTAGATTGTAAGCTCTTCTGAGCAGGGCAATCTTAACTTCAGCGCCGGAAGGTTTTACCCCCTTAATGACCAGGCCATTTTTTGCAATTCGGGACTGCATTGCTCTAACTGACACTTGCGCTGTCGTGTGACGCTGTACCCAAATACAACTGATGTCCTTTTTTCCCCACAAATAGAGCTTTCTTTTGGTGGTATTTGATCAGCTCTGCGGTTTTTAGATTTTGTGCTATAAACAAAAAAAGAGCGACAATTTTGGGGAAAAAAAAAATACAATATTTTTTTT